>NC_134239.1:105368010-105968010 GCF_965152275.1 Natator depressus | reverse complement strand
TTAAAAGGCATAGATCCATTGTAGGTGTTTGGAGCCAGAGTCTTATACCCTTAGTCATTTTGAATAGTACCTTGCTCCACTAGTGGTCCCATTATTGTAAATTTCAATGGGAGTTAGCCACCTAAGTATTTCTGGGAATCCTACCCTAGGATCCTATGTCTCACTGACTTTCAGTGAGTGCCCAAGTCACTTCTGAAAAGGGGACTTAGGCTCCTAAGTCACATAAGCACTTTTCAAAATCTAGTAAAGGACTCCAAATATTAGGCCTGATCCACCGCTGAGAATTGTGTTCACTTGATAAGCTGTCTCACACTCTGAAGATGGTTCTCTTGTAGGAAGCAATGTCTATCAATTCCATGAGCCATTCATTTAACAGTGGGCCTTCCAATAATGCTTTTCTTTGTTTCTTTTGTATGTCTATACCATAGAAATACCATACCAGTTCTATGTTGCCTAGAAACTCCCCTCCAGGACCTCACAAGCAGCTGGTCTGACAGATTTATGGCTGCATAGCTGGAGTGCGGGCTAGAGATCTTATCCATTAGATTTCAAAAATCTGCTTTAGTCTTATTAATCACGATCTTCACTATATCTTGAGAGATTTAAAAATAAAATCTCATTAATTTTCATTATTTATGTTAAATTGTTTACTTGTTGCACTTCACTTATTTTGGTTGGTTTCATTTTCTGTTTATAATCAGTTTTATTTTCTGCTTCTCTTGCAATACCACAATTTTGCTGCCTCTTTGAATCCAGCCTGCTGAGAAATGTTCAATAAGCACCTGAATTCTTTTTAGGTGACAAATCTGAGAAACTGTCCCAGAATGAGGTGTCAGAAGAGGAAGGTTTGGAACAAATTGATCAATTAAACAGTAATAAGTCACCAGGGCCAGATGGTATTCACCCAAGAATTCTGAAGGAACTCAAATATGAAATTTCAGAGCTACTACCTGTGGTAGTATTGCTTAGATCAGCCTCTGTACCAGATGACTGAAGGATAGGTAATGTAACACCGATTTTTAAAAAGGCTTCAGAGGTGCTCTTGACAATTACAGGCCTGTAGGCCTAACATCAGTACCAGGCAAACTGGTTGAGACGATAGTAAAGACAAAGGTGAAAGTGGGCCGGTATGGTGTACTGGTAAGAAGTGGCCGCCGGTACCGGCCCATACACAGCTGACGTTAAAACCCCTTTCTCCCACCCCGTTGGTGGCCCTACCAGCTGGGCCGCTGATGTGGGGAGCAAAAGGGGCTGCTGCCCAAGCCCCAGCGATTTAAAAGGGCCCTGGGCTCCCGGCTGCTGCCTCTACCGCAGCAGTGGCCGGAGCCCCGGGCCCTTTAAATTGCTGCCGGAGCCCCGGGGCAGGGCAGGCCGGGCAGCACGGCAAGGAAGCACCACTTCCACCCAAGGCCCCGCCCCTTGTGCCTGAGGCCCCACCCCTTCCGGCAGCCTAGAGTCTGGCCCCCATACCGGTAAGCCTTTTATGTTACTTTCATCCCTGAGTAAAGAGCAGAATTAGCACACACATAAACATGATACATTGGGGAGGAGTCAATACTGCTTTTGTAAAGGTAAATCATGACTCACCAATCTGTTAGAATTCTTTGAGTGGGTCAAAAAGCATATGGACAAGGGTGATCCAGTGGATAGAGTGTACTTGGACTTTTCAGAAAGCCTTTGACAAGACCCACACCAAAGGCTTTTAAGCAAAGTAAGCAGTCCTGGGATAAGGGGGTCCTCACATTGCTCAGTAACTGGTTAAAAGTTGGGAAACAAAGAATAGTAATAAATGGTCTGTTTTCATAGTGGAGAGTAAATACCAGGGTTCCCCTAACGATCTGTACTGGCTCCAGTGCTGTTCAACATATTCATATATGATCTGGAAAAGAGGATAAACAGTGAGGTGGCAGAGTTTGCAGACAATCCAAAATTACTCAGGATAGTTACGTCCAAAGTGAACTGCAAAGAGTAACACAGAATCTCACAAAACTGGGTGACTGGGTAACAAAATGGCAGATGAAATCTAATGTCACCAAGTGCAAAGTAATGTACATTAGAAAACATAATTCCAACTATACAGATAAAATAATGGGGTCTAAATGAGGTGTTACCTCTCAAGAAAGATCTTGGAGCTAGTCTGGATAGTTCTCTGAAAATATCCGCTCAATGGGCAGTGGCAGTCAAAAAAGTTAACTGAATGTTAGGAACCTTTAGGAAAGGGCTAGTCAATAAGTCAGAAAATATCAAAATGGCACTATATAAATCCATGATATGTCCATGATACTGCAGGTCTGGTCTCCCCCTATCAAAAAAGATATATTAGAATTGGAAAGGTATAGAGAAGTGCAACAAAAATGATTAGAGATATGGAACAACTTCTATGCATGGAGAGATTAAAGAGACTGGGGCTGTTCATCTGAGAAAAGAGATGACTAAGGTGGGGTATGATAGAGGTCTGTAAAATTGTGAATGGTGTGGAGAAAGTGAATAAGGAAGTGTTATTTATCCCTTCATGTAACACAAGAATGAGGGGTCACCTGATGAAATTAATAGGCAGCAGGTTTAAAACAAACATAAGGAAGTATTTCTTCACACAACACAGAGTCAGCCTGTGGAACTTGTTTCCACGGGATGCTGTGAAGGCCAAAAGTATAACTGGGTTCAAAAAAAGAATTCATTTATTTGTGGAGAATAAGTCTATCAATGGCTGTTTGACAAGATGGTCAGGGACACAGCCCTATTCTCGGGGTGTCCCTAAACCTCCAGCTGCTTGAAGCTGGGACTAGATGACAGTGGATGTATTACTTGATAATTACCTTGTTCTGTTCATTCCCTCTGAATCATCTGGCACCAACCACTATCAGAAGACAGGATTCTGGGCTAGATGGATCATTGGTCTGACCCAGTATAGCCGTTCTTATGTTCTTATCAATTCAATGAAGATTTTTTAAAATGTGTATAAATATATTTTTGCATACAGATCTAAATTAATTAACTAAATATTTTATTTTTGAAATGATATTTGAGGCTCACACTATTTGATGATTTCCCTTTAAAGCTTAGTCCAGCAGCCTCCAAGATCTATCTTTTTCTTTACTTTCGCTCACTTCCTCTGCATTGCAATACTAAACCATGGTTGTTTATAGAGCTGCAGCACTGAATTCACTTTCATTTGGGCCTGACCCTGGGGAGGGCTGAGCACCCTACCATCTCACTTACACCAGTGGGAGTGGAAGGTGCTCAAAGAAGCTCAGAGGATCAGATGCTCCATTAATGGATGCGGTGTCTGTTCTGCTTCTGATGCTTTTCAAAGGCTAACATACTTTCTTCTCTGATTTTATGGCTGAAGCTTGCTGTCCTAATACAGAATCCAACAAGTTGGTGGAGTTACTATGAATTTACACAGGCGTAACTGATAGCAAATTGGACCTTCAGGCCTTGGTCCCATTTAAGGACTGAAGGGTTTGATCTTCTGCATTTCAGAATCTGGTGAGTAAAATGGACAATGAGGAAAATCTATTGTAGAGTGTTAGGCGCTCAATGAGTGTAACTTTCACACTGTATATTTTTTCCTCTGTAAAACTGAGCTTATATCAGTCCATCTACAGACTTATAATAGTTGAAGCCCCAATGCTGCAAACCCGTATACACATGCTTAGCTTTCAACGCATGAGTTGACTTCAGTGGGGTTACTCACGTGCTAAATGTTAAGCATGCGCATAAGAATTTGCAGGATTGGGGCCTAAGTCCCTTTTTAATCATCATTTCATGAGTTCAGCAGGTAGGCTTTTTTTAAATATAAAGCTTATATTTACAAGTTGCAGGATTGCGTGAAGAGATAAAGGCAAAAAAAACCCATGTACTGCTTTTCTGATCAAGGCTTAACTAACGACGCCCTGGTACAAAACAGCAAAACCACACAAAGTCGCCTTTATCTGCTTAGATAACTTTACGCAGGTCTGTGGTCAAAGCCCACAGGGGCCTTACTGTAAAGATCAGTAAGAAAACACATTTGTCCTTTTGATGTCTAACATTTTTACTATATAACATTTGCCGGCATTCTTTTTTCCTCTCTCAATAATGTTCACAAATCTTCACTAATATTTCCACTCACCGAATACGGAAAGGGGAAAAAATGAAATAAAATAAAACAGCATTGAAAGAAACCTAAATGGAATGGGACATAAAAATTCAGGACAGCTATGTTTAATGCCATCGTTAAAAATAGAGAGAGAAAAAAAGGGATGACAAAGTGAAAGAAAAATGCAGCAACTCTTTTATGTGAAGATTACATTTAAAAATAACCAACCAACGGTCTACACTTTTCAGGGGGCTGACGTCTTGAAACACAGTTAGATTGATGCAGCTTGAGCCTGGAGTTCTCTTGCTGAGTAAACAGTCAAGTGTTCTTAATAGGAATTGCAGTTTCTCGACATCTGTTGGGGAAAAGGGAATGGTGAAACAACAATTTAGATTGAGATTGGTTTTGTTAAATGCATTTAAATTCCAAGATTAGTGGTGTTCTTTCTTTTTCAATTAGCATTTACTTGCAGAAAGGTTACAGATGAAGGGGCTGAGAAAGAGATCTTTTTTGGGGGGGTTAGCTCCCAGGGCAGTACAGAATGCACTAAAATCGTGCTAGGCAGAGTGGCACAGGACTTTGAAAAACTTACAATTGGTGCCAAAGCAGTTCCATTGAAATTCTCTACAAGGAAAAACAACAACATTGATTTCTCTTTTTCATTCTCTTAAAAACAGGCTGTAACTGGTATGCGAAAATAATTATTGTTTCCTTTTCAAAGGCGGTCGCAAAGCACATTTGTTCTGTAATCTAAACCTCCACTCTGTTTTAGTCTGTTGAAAGACTGCAACTTGTGAGGTTTGGTGGAAACATAAAAAGAGAGGAAGGAAGGGTATAGGAAATGTTTTACCTACCTTGCTGCTATTAAATAAAGCTCTCCTGTTACCAAGCTGTTTTGGTGAGTTTTGTTAAATGGAGAAAGCACAATGAAACAATGTTGGCATATGGTGAAGTAATCACTGAAACCACGTGTATTCAGAATGACCTAGCCCAGGTTTCTCTAGGAAATGTGTAACTAGATATAGGTATGGATGATATTGAGAAAGGGCCTGATTTACCACTTCAGGTTGGTGCTGGTATAATTGCACTGATTTCAGTGTAAAGCTGGAGTAATGCAAGATTGGATCAGGCCTGTATATTTATATTTCTTTGTTTCAGTATCACTCAGGTTGTTTGTAGTGTGTTTATTTCAGCCATTTGTACGTGTGTGTGTGTGTGTGTGTGTGCTGGAAATTGTATTGTTTCAGCTTTTACATGTGGTAGTATTTTTTCTCTTCTTTTAAAAATCTAAAATCTAGAGGGTTTGTTCTTTTTTTTTCTTTACAGGACTTGGAAACATACATTATTACTATCTGTATTTACTGATGGTGTGGTCAGAGCTGCACAAGGCACAAGACAATACAGTCCTGGCTCTGAATACCTTAGAAAATTAAAAGAGAGGCAGAGAAGACAGGGAACACTTGGAACCCCAGAAGAAAGGGATCATTTGAGTTGTATATTATTGTTTCTCTATTTCTTAACATTAATATAAATTCAACAGTATTTAAGGATCTGATTCAAAGCACATTGAAATCAGTGAAAAGACTCCCACTGGTTTCAATGAGCTTTGGATCTGGTCCCAAGTTACACGGATCTTCATGATGGGCAACACTTAGTGTCAGTACACTATGTCTGGTGTTCTTTTTGCTGTGCATGGTTGGGTAAAAGAATGTCAGTCTAGAAGAGTTGTCAACTATCTCTCTGGACACTTAAAACAAGCTGAGACTGATTACGCTATTTATTGATCTCATTTATATTGTCTTGGAGATTTCACGCTAATGTTAATCTGATGAAGTGTAGATGAAGTAAGCTGGAGTGTTTAGAATTGTGTATTTCCTGCACAGAGCTGTTAACAGGCTAATTTTTATGGAAAGGATACCTGAAATGTAAGATTATCTAATGTAAGGATACCAGCATCTCTGAATGTATGATTATCTAACCACAAGTAGATTACATAAAAAGGAGGTTTACAAGAAACCGGACTTTGGACAGATATTCTTTCAAAGGGACAATCTCCCACTCCGGAGGTTTCTCTCCTTTCTCAGAAATCTTCCTATTTCTGTTCATTCTGTCCCTTTTAAAAAATGCAGATAGCAACATGCATGCCCTCACTTTTGTGCTAACCACCTGGTTTCCTGTAAGTACCCAGACTATGAGTAAATTACATTCAATACATTGTCTCTTCTTTTTATTGTTATTATTTCAGTGGACTGAATATTTCTGAACATGGTTTGGTCAATAACCAGAAAGCCAGAGGCAGATCCTCACCAGTGTAAACTGTCATAGCTTCCTTGAAGCCAGTGAAGCTATGCCGAATGAAGTGAACTGTGCTAGGACAATTTCCACCAGCTGAGGATCTTGCCCCTGGAGTGGAAAGATGCAATATTTTGTTTCCAAAGAAATAAGTTGCTTTAAACAACTACTGCTTTGCTTTATGCTGTAATCTTGATGTATACTCAGGTGCGCTCTATTTGCTTATTTGTCTTCTATCACCCACTGTACAAAATAAGAGCTTACTCAAGCAAATCTTACTTAGATGTGTAGTTCTGCTGAACACCATGGAACTAATTGTGAGAGTGAGAACTACTCACATAAGTAAGGGTTGCAGGTTCCTGCCTTCATGTACTAATATGGGGGGGGCGAATGGTCAGGTGTTTTGCCAAAAAATCAGTAACATCTCGAGAAAAATAAAATTTGGCTAGTGTTTTTTATTAATTATTATTATTATTATTATTTTTTAAACAGCTCTTCTGGCTAAGATAACTCCTCCTAGTAAATGATACAGTGTTTTGTGAGAGCTAAATTGTGCCTTTAGTCACAGTCCTCAGCAAAGGGCACTGAATGAATTATACTCTCAGCAGTAGTTCCAGGAGGCATTGTCCTCGGAGGCACAATTTCCTCAGGTCTCCTCTCTTGCACCAGCCAGGAGTAAGTATTTATTGCTCACCTATGCCAACAGCAAATTGTAACACACCACGTGCTTTACCCCATCCCTGCCCACTCACCAGCTCAGGGCAGGCAGGGTGCACAGTAAAATAGAGCCCATTTATTCCTGCAGGCCCAGACTCAAGGTGTGGTTAACCCATGCAGGAAACTAACAGAGGTTCTTTATTCCTCTCTATGGCTCTGCATGGGTGTGTTGTACAACCCAGTATCTAGAAAGAACTAAATATTATATCATGCCAAAACATATTGTGCAAGAGCTGAAGAAATTACTATTCACTGACAGACAAATATCACTGCACCACTAGATAATACTTCCGAGCCAGCCCAGGGGTTGGATAGCAGCACTACATGTTTTGCTGTGTGGAACCGAGATTGAGAGTGGCCTTGGATTTCTTACTGCTCAAGGATCAGATGAGCACAAGCATTTCAAAGGGTGAAACACTTGCATCCAGGGGAGAGCATGCTGGCGAATGACTCCTGCTATTGACTGTCAGGACCTGAACCTGCAGTGTCTATTCAATTGAGCCTTTAAATAGCTTGTTCGCAGGAGTAAAGGTTTGCAGGTTCATGTGCAAAGATACTTAACCTCTTTTCAAGTCACTGGCTGATTAGAAAGGGCAAGGCATAAAGAGAGGCAGGAGAAAAAATGAGTTTCCACAGAAAGAATAGTTGAGGATCAACATGTTGTTGTTTTCACACAGATTCCACTCAGGGTTAGTTTCAGTGAGAGAAACCCCAGACTGAGGTGCCTGGAGATGAGCAGGGAAACTAAATACCAACTAAAAACTAAACACGAATGAAATTGTTCCCTGTAATGCACCAACATCCTTCACTGGGTTGCTTGGGGGAAATGTAGGGCTGAATTTGGCCCTTGCATTTTGCTGTAAATTAAAGGCCTTAATAAATGCTCTAGGTCATATGAATGTATTTTTAATGCTTTCATGGTGTGGAGTGTTCTAAGCAAAAAGTGTCAACCCACAGATTTCACATTTGTCTAAATTTGCATTCTCCCAGATGGTCACATTTATTGAGTTTGTGAAGTTAACTGTCTCTTTCAGGGCCTGCCAATCAGGGTTTGCTGTAGGTTAAAACAGAAAATAAATCTTTCATTTATTGACCTAGTACTAAAGCTGAGCCCAAACCAAAACCTCCGATTCAAACACCGCCACGTTTTGGGGAAGATTGGACACAGATTTGCATCCAAGCTTCAAGGGCCAAATTCTGCTCTTCTTTTTACCAATGAAACCCCATTGAATTCAATGTTTTACCAGTATAAAGGAGAGCAGAATTTAGCCAGCTGATTTAGTAATATGTTCAGCTCACTCGTCACACAACCTCCAGTACGAATCAGATCAAAGAGGAAATAAAGCAGATGACATTAACGTGTTTCATGCCTAGTGAATAAACCTCAGCTTTTCAGCTATTGCAGCAAATGCACACAGACATATATATATAAAACCCAGAATCCAAGAAAAATACTAAATTCACTGCATATCTAGGGGTTGAGTTTAATTTTATTTATAAGACTATTCTCTGTAGCTATCAATCTTCGCTTAATTAAAAAATCACAAAATTAAAGCAAATGCTTTTCCTGTAAATTACACTAAACCAAAATGAACTAAAGGCTCATGCTCCAGGTAACTGTCAATTCTTCCTCTAGTACATCTGTGTGATCACTATTTTGTCAAAGAAAATATAAGTTTAATAGTTTGGGAATTTAATTATCAATTCTATTAGTGAAACTGCTTGAGAGAGTCTTGAAGACATTTCCTTTCACTTTAGTTTGCCCTATGTATAAATAGAGCACTTTGGTCCTTTATTGATTTGTCCTTTACTGCAGTGATCACCTTTCATTCTCTAGCATTCACCTTCTACCATTTATGAGCATTAAATCCCTATTTAAAAGAAATAATAGAACTGGAATGATGGCTCAATAGTGCAATGATCAGGAGAAGAACCCAGAGGACCCTAACTGAGTCAGAACTTTATTTCTTTAAGCTGAATAGTGATCTCAATATCTCTCGCAGGCTTCCTCTCCCTGGTGATGTGGATGCCAGCTGCTCTGGGATGGGGAAGAGGAGGGGAAAGAAAATGCCTTCATAAAGGACATTGGTCTACATGTGCAATACTCAGCAATTAGAATCCCCATGTGTGTGAATATGGGCTAACACATCAGCACATTTCTATTTTGAAATGAAGAGCAGCAGGTACATTTTGACACAAATTCAAATCAAACGTGTGCCTTTGATATCATATTGGCAAAACTCTATCATATGCTTTGCTAATCTAGTGTGCCGAGTCTCCTATGCTTATGTTTTTTGGAATTAAATTGCATGACTGTGCTTTGCTCTGTAAAATGTGTAAATGTGTAAATTATGTCAGGACAGATTGCAAATGCAAGTTGAAGAAATAAAAAATATGCTGCATTAATTGTAAAGAGTGCAGGGGTGTGGCCTATTAAATGGCAAGAGGGGGTTAATACCACTTAGCAAAAGATTCCAGGAAGGGATAGATGTAGTTATTCAGTATTTTTATCACTATTAGTATTATGATTGTTCTGCTGTAGCATCAAAAATCCCCAGTCAGGACTGGGGACCCACTGCAATAGGCTAGCCAGGGTCTCCACCCTGAAAAATTTACAATCTCGTTAACGACCAGGTGGAACAAGTGAGTGTAATAAATAGCAGGAGGGAAATGGGGAGGGAAGACAAGAGTAACAGTAGCTATATCATGCAGTTACATAGGCTGACAATGGCCCTGATTCAAGAAAGCACTTATAGGATGTGTTTAAATGTAGCCACGAATAGGTATGCTTTACTGAACAGGGGCCATCATGTACAGCTTGAGTGTTTTGAATGAATCAGACAGCTTTTAATCTATATTAATTATATATATTTTAAAATATCCTCTCAAACAATAGCTTCCTTGTGCCCCCTTAATGTTTGATTTCTTTCTTCCTCTCCCCCCAGAAAAAATGTTCCTAGGATCCTACTCTCTTCCATTCTATTCTAGCTGCCCACTTGATGTACATGGGATTACTAAACCCGAAACCAGAAGTGTATTTAAAGCCAAGGGACATGGGGCCATATCCTCAGCTGATGAAAATATGTTTAGCTCTTTGGAAGCCAATGTAGCTCTGCTGATTTACACCAGTTGAGGATCTGGCCTATTGTATGAAACATGAGGCACTTAGGAAAATATGCACTAACTGTAAGGAGGATCTGGACTTTCACAGCTCTTGTGGGTTTCAACAGGAGCAGGATTAGTTAAAGGGAGTCTCTCATTAAGCAAATGTCCGCTCGAGTGTGATGCATTACTTGTTAAAATGAATTTCATATGGCCAGAATAGTGATCACATTAACTTCCTAACAGGTTTCTTCATTTGAGAAGACTCAGCACTCTTATTTTGGTTACTGAGCTAATACCAGTTCCCACTGAAATCAGCAAGAATATTTCCACTGAATTCAGTGCAACTAGGGTATGTCTCATTGTACACTGAGTTGTTATTTATGAATGGCATTGTTCCTTTATCATAGAGTGATTAAAATTGTTATTAGATAACTGTGTTTAAACTCATATTGTTTGTGTGATTGATTTAAGCATATGTCATTCAAAATTGGGGATAAATGCACTGATTGTACAGGTTTTGAGGGGAGAAGTGATTTAACCTCTGCTATTTGTTTAAGTGGGTCATGTCTAAAATAAAGAGTTATGTAATCTGTAGTTTTATTACTGAATATTGAATATTTTATCACAAACATATTTTGTAGTGATGTTTGAAGTCTTTACTTTTGATGGTTTGAAATTCAAAACACTATCTTATAGGGAAAAAAACACTTTTAAAACAGCGTGAAAAAATATATATCCCCAGGAAAGTGCATCTACAGTAGCACATTGTCTCTCATCAAATTAGGGTAGGATTGTGTCGCTTCAGGTCACATTTTCAAGAAATCATGGAAGAGAAAAGAATTCAGGGCCTGGTTTTCAAACATGGCTGAACAATTCCTGTCTTTGAGCAATTATAAGCCACATCTGTAAGATACCTTTCACTTCCATTGCCTTAAATGGGAGCAAAGGAAACCCAGCACAACAATGAGCCTTCATATCAGCAAGGGAGTGCTTAAAATGAGAATGTACACAGCCAAGTGCACATTTGAGCACAAAATTGTGGGATATCGGCATCCTCACCATAGTTGTAAATCATTTGCTCTACCTGCCACTCACCCAACTGCCCGGAATATTCAGGCAGTTTAAACGAAGGAGTGCCAATTACACAAGCAGCATCGTTTTGTAGTATGAATGAAATTCTCCTCTCCTTATTGATTGATAGGATTGCCAACTTTGTAATATTTAAAAAACGGATACTCCAGCAGCAGTGACAGAACCTCTCCTTCCCCACCCCTTCCCCCCTGAGAACCCACCCCTGCCCCTCCCCTTCCTCCCAGGCCTCACCCCTGCCCTGCCTCTTCCCTTGAGGCCCCCCTCCTACCCTGCCCCTTTCCCCTGAAGTCCCACCCCCTTTCACTCCTCTTTCCCCCTCTCCGCATCACTCACTGCTCTTCCCCTCTCTCCCCCACCTCTGCCTCGGACAGGCGGGACTTGCCTGCGGAGCCAGGGCTAGGAGCTGCAGCTGCCCGACACTGGTAGGAGGCGGCCCCGGCTAAGTAGGGGCTGGCGTGGCTGATAACTTGGCACCTCCCCACCTTCCCCACCCACAGCAACCAGACTTTGGGTGTCCGGTCAGCAGATCTGACCAGACACTGGCAGGTCCCGCCGATCGAAAACCAGGCAGCTGGCCACCCTACTGACTGACAAAATACCATATGGGAATCTGCAGTGTTAATTTCTGTATTACACTCACATCTAGAAACCCCAATGAGGATTGGAGGCCATTGTGCTAGGTGCTATATGTACCCACAGTAAAAGACAGTCCAGGCCCCTTCAAGTTTAAAGACATAAAGAAATTATTAGTATCTCCATTTCACAGATGTGGACCAGAGGCACAGAGAGATTGCATAGCTCACCCAAGATCACATAGGACGCCTGTGGCAGAACCAGGAGCTGAACGCAAATCTCCTGAGTCCTCACCCAGTGCTTTAATAACAAGACCATCATTCCTCTACTGTGTCACATGGGTGAAGCAAATAATTTTGTTCAGTGTGTGGATTTTAAAAGACTTGATGGTTAATGTGCAGTCTGAGAGATTCACCATGCCCCATCCAGATAGGGGCAGAGAAAATAGGAAGAGACAGGAATAGGCTCATATAAGCAAGTTATATGCATTTTTTCTCCAACTACTTAATTAAAAGCATACTTTCTATTACAGTTACTCTTGATTATTGACATTATTTGATTTTTAATTGGGGTAAATTCTGCTCCCACCTGGGCTGTCGTGGGGGCCTTCCTTGGGGCATTGAAACCAGTGTGGTGCCCACTGCACAGAAAGGGAGCTTTATTTGGGGTGGCCATTCAGAGGCTACACAAACCTTGTGTGCCCGCTCAGTGGGGTGCTTTGCATTATCATGCAGGGCTGGCTGATGACAGGGCTAGGGTGGTTGTGCCTAGTGGCAGAGCTAGAGGATTTGTTCTCGTCCTCCAAACCCCAGCAGTGGGGCATGGACCGTTTGACATTGTTGGAATTTGCCACCCACAGTTTTCCTATACAATTAAATTCCAGTGAAATCAACCGGACTGTGCGAAGCATTTCAATTTGAACAGGACTCTAAGCTGTACCCAGAAGCTCTCATTGTGACATCTATGGCCCAATTTTCAAATAAGTTTAGCACCAAGTCTTTTGAAAATATGCACACTTATTTTAATGCCTAAATGGAAGCTGGACTCTAAAGCTTGCCCTTCATGGATATGGCCAACCTCACCAAGGTGCCCTTCACCCAAGCTGCCATTAAACTGCTCTTAAATTTATGAAAAATTAATATTTTTTATTATTACTTGTTTGGCATATCTACTGTATAATTTCCACTCAACAAGTCCTTAATTTCTTTCTATAGCCTTAAGTTGGCACTGAAGATGAAAAGAGAATGAAGCCTTATTCTGAACGATGATCTTGCAATTGTGCTTCTGAAAGAGAAAGTGTTTCTGTGTCATGATGCTTAGTGAAAGGGACTTTGTGGAGTTTTGTGGCTTCATGCAGGCATCCCATAAACCCCCCCACCAAAGATGAAACATGACACGTTCTTTGTAAGGGATCCAAGAATCCTACTTCTAACCCAGAGATTTCATATGTATGTAATCAACTTTTATTGGTTCAGTGAGGATGAAGCTTCCCCTTCCAATCTGAGCACAATACAAAGTTTGACAGTGTCATTAATAAAGGACTGTATGGCTCAGGCAAACTGGGAAGTTTGTGTAAGCCCTTTTCTTGGTGCTTTCACTGACGCTTGCATAGTGTATTCTAAAACCATACTTGCTGTCATCTATATATGGGATGTGTTAGATTCAAAATGCAAACTGCCTGGCAAAAAGGAAGTGGCTGCTGCTGTGGAAAATCACACTGGAGCCTAAACAGTTTGGGAATTTTTCTAATACTTTTCTAATCTAGAGACCTATCAGTTCTCGATCGCACCCATTGAAGACAATGGCAAAGCTCCAGCTGACTTCAGTGCTGCAGGTCTTTGATGGGCACCTTTTGAGGCAGCTATTTGGATTTTTTCAGAAGCTGGCGTAATTTTCCAAAGGAAGAATTACAGACATTTTTAGGAATGAAAACTCCAAACTTTAGGAGTCAAAATTGCATTTTTGGCGCTCTCTGTCCATTACGCATGCAATATGTTCTTCAAAGTGGAGAGTGGTAAGAGCTAGAAATACTGTAAAAGATGCACTTGGAAGCAAGGCCCCAAGTGTTACTGGATAGAGCACACTTTAGCTGGATAGTTATTTCTCCTGACCTCCAAATAAAGAGGATAAGATTCCGTTCTTGGTAGGCAGAGTGTTAGGATAGAGACCAACAAAACTTCTGAGCTGGGAAAAGCTTATTATTCACCACACTGTGTAATTTCATACACTCACTGCTTCTGGATATGGTTAGCACACTAATGACCTCTCCCACTCCTGACCCCCATTCTCCAACAAGAGCAGGCATTGAAGCCATTAGTTACAAATTTCAACCACTAGGGGTCAGGCTTTTACATCTGTCCTTAATAGTTAACACTACAGTACCGCTGGAAGGTTTCTCTCTTACAATACTTTAGGCTCCACTTAAGAAACATCAAGGATAAACAAAGAACATGGTTATAAGAGAGTACACTAATAGATTAGAAATATTTCTGAACAGATGCCTGTAGGTTACACCTCCTTTGTCCATTCCCAATGGAAAAAAAAAAGGAAAGGGGGGAAAAGATGAAAAAAGGTAGGGGAATGATACAACATCCGCCTTCCCCCCCCAAAAAAAACCCCAACAACAAATCAGTGTTGGGGGATTTTGAACACCAAAATGTTTAGCTTTGAATTTTCAATAAACTTTTAAAAATAATTTTAGAGTCAATCAAAAATTTCAATCAAAATGAACATTTGCCTATGAAAATTTCCATTTAGTTGAAAAGCTATTTTTTTGTAGAAAAAAGGGTTTGAATGAAACATTGTAGACTAGCTCTCTGTCAACTGCAGACTCCTCCAACCTCCAGCTCCCTAGTGGTGACTGTGCATGCATGAAGCCATGCCACATGCCGCAAAGACATGGCGCCTCTGCATCAGATCTATCATGGCCTAGTGGCTAATCATCATAATCTGACCCAGATTAATAGTCTGTTATAAAAGGGAAAATTAATGGTCATAATTATAGGGGAAATATTTGTCCCCATAAACGGCAGCAGGTTTTTGAATCTTCATTTCCCTTACTTCATAGCCTGGTTGGGGGAAGCCTTGGTATGAAACAATTTTCTGAGATCTGCTGGTCTTTTTTAAACCACATTTCATACTCATCTAAAGGGGAAGGACACAAGGAGTGCTATACTAAAACATGTGCCTTCTAGCTTGAAGATTTAATATCAATCTTCTTTCTGAGCCTGTATCTTAACTGAATATACAAGTGCAGTCACCACTATAGCTATCATACATCTTGAACTGTCTTCTCCATAATGATTAATACACCCGGGTTGCATTAGATGTAGTTTTATGATTTTTTTTATTGTTGCATCAAGCCCTGATTTTGATGCTTCAGAATTATTTTTTTCTCCCTCTGTAAATACTCCATCAAAAACGTTCTTATTTCTCAACATTTTCACAGTCCTCATTATTCAACTGTTACTCCAGATATTACTCAAAACAATCTCATCTTCGGCAGCTTCTAAATTTTTGTCATCTAATCAGAAAGCATAACAGAATGCTGGAGAGTGCTTACACCACCTGCCTGGAGGGCAGTAGGCTATATAAGGGCGGGGGTGGGGTAAGGCTCACATTTTCAAAAGTGATTAGTTATTCTGAGTGCCTCCATTTCCGATTTTCAGAGGGCAGGTGCTCAGCACTTCCGAAAAATCAAGAACCTGTAAGGTATTTCAAGCTGAGTGCACAAAATGAGAAGTACCTCAGATTTACTAGTCCCTGGTGAAAATGTAGGCATATGCTTTTATGGTGAGGCGGCTCAAATCAGACTGCCACCGCCAATGCCTAGGATTTCATGACCCTATCCTGGTTCCCCAGCCTGAAAGGGTCCCAGGCTGTGTGGGTGAAAGAGTGGGAGGGTGATAGAAACAGATTGAGGTTACAGGAGTTTGAGAGATGATCTTATTATATGGGGGAGTGGCCAAAATAAGAGGGAATCATAAAAAGGCTCTTGATTAGATACACCCAGGGCTAGTGTTTGTTATAAGGTCATTCCCTCAGTTGCCCTTTTGTTGGGAAAACAAGCAAATGGGAACAGTTTCTACTTTGTGATGGCTTTAAAAAGCAACTGCTAGTTTAAAAATCAGATTTACTGTGCTCAGATATTAGAAAGTTGCCTACCTATGATACTAAAAGCAGCTCACGTCATTGAAATGAAACAAATTTTTAAAAATTAATTTAATTTGCCCATTTATTTTTGTCTGTTTACTTTTTGCAATTCACTCAGCTTAGGTACTGAAACTAGACTGGCCTGAGTCTTGTTAGTCACACTTCCAAGGTCCTAGGCACAAGCAGAATGCCGAACGTTTCAATGGAAACACAGCAGAGGAGCGTTAGTGTGTAGTGAAATTTGTAAAAAAAGGAATAAGTACTTCGGTCTTAATACGCATCCAAGTCCTGCTGTTCTCCACATTGTAGAGACTGATGTTCCTGCCCTAAGAGAGGCACACACACCTGAGACATGTAAATGAGGTGACCATGTTGCTCGCTGTTCTGCAAGTGCTGAGGGAGACTATAGACACTGTATGGAGGGGAAATCCCCACTGACTTCAAAAACAGCATGGAGTCACTTTACTAAAACCTCATTAATGGACAAGCACAGTGGGACGTGTGCATACTCTTCCCCATATCGTACCCAGTGTACGATAAACAGCCTGGGTGAACAGCTACCCTAGGTCATTTGGGCTGAGGATTCTATCCTTAAGCCCTGTAATATATTCATAAGGGGAAAAATCCCTTCTGTATGGACTTAGCTCCATGGTTCATAATTTGGTCTGTAGGTTTTATTAAACTGTAGTTTTTCCCCTTATCAAAACTAAACTGCAGGCGTCACGTATCTGACAGGAGCCATGATTCACTTTTATTAATTGTGCATTTTTCACATTAGTGAAAATACAGACACACCTTGAAACAATAATTTTCATTACTATCAGATACCAAAAGGCTTTACAGCTGCCGAGTTGATCAGCATAGATTATTAATTATGATACAGCTGGCACAGTTCAGTTTAATCAGAAAAGAACATCATGGAGTCCAAGAAGTAGGGTATATAATACAATTTATCTTTGTCTTGTAGTGATAGGGATAACAATGATCTGCAAATTGCTTCAGCTACAAATACACAATTAAAAGGAGATAAATATAAAAAGATATGCCACATTTTCAACTAACAGCCAAAAGTGCAAGTCTTAATCTTAGTAGTTAGTTTTAAACTCATGAGTTAATTCTCTCCTTGATGTGCATGTTTAAGTCCCATTAAAAATTAAAGGGGTTACAAGTCCCATTAAAATTAAAGGGGGTTACACATGTTCATCAAGGAAGAAGTAGACCCCCCATGGGGTGTATATTCTTCAAATAATAAGGATTTGGTAATTGCTATATTATGTGTTCATTAATTTTCAGTTTATCTTGTAAATATGCCTCCTTTGTGATCTTAGGTCCAACTATATAGAATAATTTGTGGCACAGTGTCTAGAGAGTGTTAGTTTATGATGCAGATTGACAGTACCCTAATTCATAAACTCTATAACAGCGCACACCAAAACAAGTGGATCTTACAGTTTGCAGATCTTTGGCTCAATCCTGCTCTCCCTGGGCATGACCCAAGGCCCTCTGAAACTACCCACTGGCCTTAGCAGCCAGCTTTGGCCAGGCCCTTTATTCTCATAAACAGTCTCCTTGGGATTGATTTTCAGATGTAAGCAGAGATTTTCAATGTCTCAGTTTTCCAGTTCCTTACTTGAGACATCTTAAAGGAGCTTGATTTTCAGAGGGCAGGTGCTCCACAGTCTGTGGAAACCAGACCCCTTTATGGTGTTTCTAGTTAAGCACCCAAAATCGAGGCACTTAAAGTTGCTAGTCGCTGTGGCTGTGGGCCACAGACTGCAATGACAGTGTTTTCAGAAGTAAGGTGAGCAGAATCTGGCCCCTTACTTAAAACAGTTGTCATCCCAAACCACAAAGAGCAACCTTCATTGAACTTATTACAGCATAATGAGCATAGTCTTTCTAGGATGGGATCTGTCTTAGATACTTATATGGCCTCTGTCACCATAGTATCTGAGCACCTCACAATCTTTAATGTATCCATCCTGATAACACCCCTGGGAGTAGGAAAACATTATTAATCCCAATTAACAGATGGAGAAATGAAGCACAGAAAGGCTAAGTCTCTTGCCCAAGGTCAAACAGGAGGTATGGTGGGGGAGCAGGGAACTGAATTGGGGTCTCTCAAGTCCCAAGCTATTGCCCTAACCACTGGACCATCCTTTCTCTCTGTACATGTTATTTTGATACCCAAATAGGTGCAGCTATTCTTCACGGCAGCTCTTATGAGTTTTCACATTATTAATAGTACTAATCATTAATAATAAGCTCTTATATGCTTATTTATTCATTGATTGCTTATATTATAATTACCTCAACTTGTCACAAAGCACCCATTGAAAGATCCAGATTCTGCCCCTCTTACTGACAATGAGTAGTACCTTACTACATAAGTAACCCCATTGATCTCAATCACACAGTGATGAACTACTCAGTGTGAGTAAAGGAATGAGAAATCAGTCTGAGAGGAACATAAGAATGGCCCTACTGGGTCAGACCAAAGGTCCATCGAGCCCAGTACCCTGTCTTCCAACAGTGGCCAATGCCAGGTGCCCCAGAGGGAATGAACAGAACAGGTAATCATCAAGTGATCCATGCCCTGGGGCCCATTCCCAGCTTCTGGCAAACAGAAGCTAGGGACACCATCTCTGTCCATCCTGGCTAATAGCCATTAATGGACCTATTCTCCATGAATTTATCTAGTTCTTTTTTGGACGTGTTGTTCCTTGACTTTAGCAAAGCTTTTGACACGGTCTCCCACAGTATTCTTGCCAGTAAGTTAAAGAAGTGTGGGCTGGATGAATGGACGATAAGGTGGATAGAAAGCTGGCTAGATAGTCTGGCTCAACGGGTAATGACCAATGGCTCCATGTCTAGTTGGCAGCCAGTATCAAGTGGAGTGCCCCAAGGGTTGGTCCTTGGGCCGGTTTTGTTCAATATCTTCATAAATGATCTGGAGGATGGTGTGGATTGCACCCTCAGCAAGTTTGCAGATGACACTAAACTGGGAGGAGAGGTAGATACGCTGGAGGGTAGGGATAGGATACAGAGGGCCCTAGACAAATTAGAGGATTGGGCCAAAAGAAATCTGATGAGGTTCAACAAGGACAAGTGCAGAGTTCTGCACTTCGGACAGAAGAATCCCATGCATCGCTACAGACTAGGGACTGAGCGGCTAGGCAACAGTTCTGCAGAAAAGGACCTAGGGGTTACAGTGGACGAGAAGCTGGATATGAGTCAACAGTGTGCCCTTGTTGCCAAGAAGGCCAATGGCATTCTGGGCTGTATAAGTAGGGGCATTGCCAGCAGATCAAGGGACGTGATTGTTCCCCTCTATTCGACATTGGTGAGGCCTCATTTGGAGTACTGTGTCCAGTTTTGGGCCCCACACTAGAAGAAGGATGTGGAAAAACTGGAAAGCGTCCAGCGGACGGCAACAAAAATGATTAGGGGATTGGAACACATGAGTTATGAGGAGAGGCTGAGGGAACTGGGATTGTTTAGTCTGCGGAAGAGAAGAATGAGAGGGGATTTGATAGCTGCTTTCAACTACCTGAAACGGGGTTCCAAAGAGGATGGATGTAGACTGTTCTCAGTGGTAGCAGATGACAGAACGAGGAGTAATGGTCTCAAGTTGCAGTAGGGGAGGTTTAGGTTAGATATTAGGAAAAACTTTTTCACTAGGAGGGTGGTGAAACACTGGAATGTGTTACCTAGGGAGGTGGTGGAATCTCCTTCCTTAGAAGCTTTTAAGGTCAGGCTTGAGAAAGCCCTGGCTGTGATGATTTAGTTGGGTATTGGTCCTGCTTTGAGCAGGGGGTTGGAATAGATGACCTCCTGAGGTCCCTTCCAACCCTGATATTCTATGATTCTATGATTTTATAGACCTCTATCGTCTTAGTCATCTTTTTTCCAAGCTGAAAAGTCCTAGTCCTATTAATCTCTCCTCATACTGCAGACACTCCATACCCCTAATCATTTTTGTTGCCCTTTTCTGAACCTTTTCCAATATATCTTTTTTGAGATTGGGGAACCACATCTGCATGCAGTATTCAAGGTGTGGGCGTACCATGGATTTATATAGAGGCAATATGATATTTTATGTCTTATTATCTATCCCTTTCTTAATGATTCCCAACATTCTGTTAACGTTTTTGACTGCCGCTGCACATTGAGTGGATGTTTTCAGAGAACTATCTATAGTGACTCCAAGATCTCTTTCTTGAGTGGTAACAGCTAATTTAGCCCCCATCATTTTATATGTGTAGTTGGGATCATGCTTTCCAATGTGCATTACTTTGCATTTATCAACACTGGATTTGATCTGCTATTTTGTTGCCCAGTCATCCAGTTCTGAGAGATTCTTTTGTAGCTCTTTGCAGTCTGCCTGGGACTTAACTATCTTGAGTAATTTGTATCATCTCCAAATTTTGCCACCTCACTGTTTACGTCTTTTTCCAGATCATTTATGAATATGTTGAATAGGACTGGGCCCAGAACAGAACCCTGCGGGACACCACTGTTTACCTCTCTCCATTCTGAAAACTGACCATTTATTCATACCCTTTGTTTCCTATCTTTTAACCAGTTACCAATCCATGAGAGGACCTTCCCTCTTATCTCATGACAGCTTACTTTCCTTAAGAGGGACCTTTTCAAAGGCTTTCTGAAAATCTAAATACACTATATCCACTGGATCCCCCTTGTCCACATGTTTGTTAATCCCCTCAAAGAATTCTAGTAGATTGGTGAGGCATGATTTCCCTTACAAAAACCATGTTGACTATTCCCCAACAAATTATATTCATCTATGTGTCTGACAATTTTGTTCTTTACTATAGTTTCAACCAGTTTGCCTGGTATTGAAGTCAGGCTTACCGGCCTGTAATTGCTGGGGTCACCTCTGGAGCCCTTTTTAAAAATTGGAGTCACATTAGCTATCCTCCACTCATTTGGTACAGAAGCTGATTTAAATGATAGGTTACAGACTACAGTTAGGTTTCAGAGTAACAGCCGTGTTAGTCTGTATTCGCAAAAAGAAAAGGAGTACTTGTGGCACCTTAGAGACTAACCAATTAATTTGAGCATAAGCTTTCGTGAGCTACAGCTCACTTCAGCTCATGAAAGCTTATGCTCAAATAAATTGGTTAGTCTCTAAGGTGCCACAAGTACTCCTTTTCTTTTTGAGACTACAGTTAGTAGTCCTGCAATTTCACATTTGAGTTCCTTCAGAACTCTTGGGTGAATACCATCTGTCCTGGTGACTTATTAGCGTTTAGTTTATCAATTTGTTCCAAAACCTCCTCTAATGAAACCTCAATATGGGACAGTTCCTCAGATTTCTCACCTAAAAGAATGGCTCAGGTTTGGGAATCTTCCTCACATCCTCAACCTCAACCGATGCAAAGAATTCATTTAGTTTCTCCACAATGGGCTTATCATCCTTGAGTTCTCCTTTAGCATCTCAATCGTACAGTGGCCCCACTGGTCCTAGAGAATTAATCCCTATAATTAAAATAAGACAGTAACATTTATTGGCAAAATTATATTGTGTGCTTTGGGATTCAGAAGGGAGGGAATCTCCGCAATGAATCCCTCAAGGAGATACCCCCTCATTGTCCTGTTGGGAGAAGGGGTTTGCCGCCCTTAAAAAAAGGCCATGGGGCAGCCATTGAATCAAGCTCCATGGAGTGGTCAGTGGCACACCTGCTCATCTACCCCCCTCATCCAACATGGACCCTGGACCTGTAGTGTGTCCTTCTTTGGGTCTGGGTGGTTGGGGGACCGACCCATTGAAGATGTCCCATTCTACATGGGAAGGTGAAGATCCACATGCAGAGGGACCCCTCCATGTGCAGATCTCAAGGGGACCTAAGTTAGATAACTCTAAACATTAACTAAATGACTGTATGGACCGTCCATAAAAGTGCATTACAAAGCAAGTGCTCCTTATTAGCCAGAGTACCCAAACAGATTCCTATAGCTCTATCTGACTTCATGAAGAAACTGCTGGTTCAGTTAAGGAGCAAGTGGGTTCATGAGAAGTATATTTGCCTTGTGCTGAGCCACCATCCTGGTCAAAGAAATTGAAGCCTCCTTCCTGCTAGCAGGCCTTGTCAGGGCAGGGAGAAGGAATTGTATCACTTGGTGTAGAAAGAGACAATTGCCATTTTATTTAATGTCTTTCGTCCACTGCATCATAAAAAAAAAATCCTATTCATTGCAAAACAACAAGAAGCAAGGATTATGCTTCCAGGGAAGGGTCAAAGGTTAATGATAGATTTTACAGATTTGCTTACAAAAGAAGTATCAGAAGAGTTCAATGTAAAGGATGCATTTTAGCTGTTACAGAATTTGTTTTTCAACAAAACTTGAACGCAAAGTTGCGTTCAAGAAGCTTAATGGTTCAGGGATTGATAATGGGAACTGGTAAGAAGCTTCATTTGTGACCCAAAATATTTGCTTTTTGAGAATTTTCAGAAGAATTTTTTGGGGGAGGAGGAGGATTGTTTTCAGTTTTTGGTTCTTGTCCTTTTGTTCCTTTTTCCATTTTGGCAGTAAAAAGGAGAGAGAGGTAAATAGGAAATAAAACTGAAAATTAAAAAAACAAAAACAATCATTTTGTGGAAAAAAGAAAATTTTGAAAAGCTAAAAATATTCTGTGTAGATTTTCATTTAAAAACAAAAGCCATTTTCATTGAAAAAAGTGTTTTAAACAAAAAGTTGTAATCAGCTTCCATAACAAGTAAGAGCCTTTCACATAGGGGTCACTGTTTTGAACAAGGTATCGGACTACTGTATCCACAATCCACTGCTATCTCATGACAGCTGATTGGCATGTGTGAAATGAGTTGTTGGTCTCAATCTAATTCCGACTAGGCCAAAGTGCACATGATGAAACTGGTGCTAATTAACACCTTCATTCCCTGTCCTCAAGAAAGGCCCAGATGAGTGCAGTAATTGTTCTATAGGTGACCTATAGGTGCTCCATTCAGAGGAGGATTGAGATACATAGTAAAGGAAGTGTTAGGAAGCTTAAACTGCTGCTATGGTGCTGTATTTATTCTGTTACTCTTAGTGATACACTGAACGGCTCATCTGATATGGGGTGAATTTCACTCGGGGTAAACAGAGAGCTTCAGTTACCAGTCCTATCAATCTGAGATATTTAATCACCAAGTACACCATAATTTTTAAAAAATAAATTACAATTTTGTGATTCCAATATGGGGAGCAGTTTGTAGGCTGATTATCTAGTTGCAGAGTCGGCATAAACACATCGCAATAAAATATGTTTTCAGCCCCCAAAAGGGACAGTTAGACAATTCTGACACCAACATATTCCCTTTATCTGAATCGACAATATCTCTCTGCAGAAAAGTTCTTCAGGTACATTATATGCTGGTGAAACTGAATGTAGGTCAATGATATGCACACTGCCTTTTTAAACAAAAATCTTTCTGCAGAAATTGCATGATTTCCTGTTATGACTGTGGACTTCACATACAGTATCATACTGTCATTCTTTTTTTTTAAAAAAATGCTCTTTTCGGTGTGTAAAAAATCTCCCATTATACTCAAAATGCACAAACACAACACAAAGTTCAAATATGAATAATATATATGAATAATATTTACTTTTAATGTACTTTTACTGTTTCTAGTGGCTAACATCATGCACCACAGACTTGTCAAGGCACCTGCTCTTGAGCAGTAAGAGATGTTAGCAGCAGAGCTTAGACTAAATCTTATTCCTAGCTCCTCCCACCTCACTTGCCCCTTACTCATTTTCTGTTTGTTGGTGGTATGTATTTTCTTTTCAGAGAATGGTGGCATAAATTTTGATGAACTTGAAGAGCCTTCAGATTTGTTTTTCTGATACATGACATCTGTCATATTATCTTCCTTGTAACTCATATGTGCTTTTATTTCAACTAGACTGCCTAGCATAAGCTATTTGAGGTAGGGAGTGTGCTTTAACGTGTGTTTGCACCGCACCCATTCTGTTTGGGACCCCAGGACACTACTGCAATACAAAAATAATAATAATTTTATTTATATTTGCTTTGAGTCAATCATCCCAGATTCTGATATGATTGTTCTTCCTGCAGCTAAGACCATAGAACCATAGAACTGCAAACAACAGGTCAAATCATACCTAAAAGTATTGAATAAGGCTGGGGGCATTTTTCAATCAAAGGGTTTTTTGGTGAAAAAATGCAGATTAGGTGGCCCGGAAACATTTAGCAAATTTGTGCTGATTTCACCAATGTGTTTTTGTCAACAACAGGGGAAAAAAATCTGAGAAAATCAAAACATTTTGGTTTGACATTTTCAAAATGAAATGTTTCAATTCCAAATGACTTTTCCTTTTGGAATTTCTTTTAACTTTATTTTTAAAAAAATTGAAACCCCCAAAATGCTCAAAACTGAAATGAATGTTTTGTTTGTCCTGAGACAACATTTTTCTAATTTACCAACAAGTCTAAATATTTCATTTTTAGTTCAATCAGAATCAATTTTTTTCCTGATTTTTTGGAATTGTCAGCGAACCCCAAAATCCAGTATTTACCCAGCTCTAGTGGTGACTTAAATGTGTGTGTCATCAACAAAAGATGTGAAATGTGGCTTCTCTTGAGGATCTAACCTATCTCTGAGGTGCTTCAACATAATCTGTTGAACTGAGACCAGTGATATCGTTCAAGCTGAACTCCCTTGATACAAATGACAGGGGGCTCCCATTACAGTGTTTTCCATGAGGGGGCCTTCAGACCCCTGATTTATTAACCTTCCAGCACAAGTGTGGAATTATGGCCCCAATTCAAAAGAAAAATCCCTATTCAGATCAACACTTAAGCACATGCTTAAGCACAAAGTCAAGTCTATGTGTTAAGCTCATGCTTAAATTTAAACACGTTTAGTGCTTTCTTATGCACATGCTTAACTGCTTTTCTGAACTGGGGCAGTAAAGCGGATAGAGGCTTATAGGAGAGGAGTGCCTATTAAAGATGCTTTGGCTTAGACTTTATGTTATATGATATGATGTGGTTAAGCAAAGTGTTTTGGTTTTTGTGCAAGAGCATTTCCAATGGAAATTAACAATAGAAAATTTGATGTTGTGAAATATTGTATTTATCAACTTTAGATCTGCTAGTGGCTTGTTGTTAAAATGTGGTTGATGCCCAGGGTTGTGGATATGTGCATTAGAAATAAAAAAATAAAATAAAATAGATATGGGATACCTGTTGCCTGATCTACTGATTGTATATTGATTATATTACTAATTTAGTTTCCCCAATTAGCTCTCTGAAATTTGGTAAGTTCTTGTCCCAAGATCAGGCCCAGTATTATCAGATTTACTGATAATAAAATAATAAAAATAATAACAACAATTAATGTACTGTTCAGTTGCGAGCCCCCATGTGCACAGTGACAACACTCACGCTATATTTATAATAGTTTGATTAATACAGTTAACAAAATCACAAACACTCCAAGCCAGAAAGGAAGAGATAATACAAAATGAGCAGAGCATCCATATACTTACACCATCCCTTGCAAAACAACCTGAAGTGTTAGTTATCACCTTCTTCAGCTTCCCCCTCACCATCGTCACCATCACCAGTGGTCATCATACTGGTGTCTTTAAAGGGCTACATATCTCCCTCTCAAAGCACACAGCTGGGATAAAACTTTTATAAGATGCCATGCTGATACCACTATGCCTAATGCATATTCAGTGGGGGTTTCAGCCCTTTTTCCTTATTTGTAATTCCTCACCCTACTAATGTTGAAGTACAGTACCTTTCTCCCAGGGGCTATTAAACCTTTTACCTCAAGCTTATTAGTATATATGTGAATTAGTGACCATGGCATTCTTGTGGTTGAATTATCAGCTGCTGTCCCTAACTAAAAATATTTCAAGCTGGTATAAATTAGCATCTTGAGATTACCTACCTGCAGTTTAGTCATTACAAATTTCTGTCTTCTGATATCTTATGATCTAGGGTTACTCTTGATTAGCCCTACTTATGAGAAGGGTTTGGGGCCTTATGCCTTAATTAGTTTGGCTAAGCTCTTGTCTTACAGGCCTTGAGGCTTTGTAAACTCATTTCATTACTGCTTTAATTTATACCTACATAAGAACATAAGAATGACCATACCAGGTCAGGCCCATGGTCCATCTAGCTCAGTATCCTGTCTTCCAACAGTGGCCAATGCCAGGTGCTTCAAAAAGAATGAACAGAACAGGCACTCATCAAGTGATCCATCCCCTGTCATCTACTCCTAGCCTCTGGCAATCAGAGGCTAGGGACACTCAGAGCATGGGGTCACATCCATGACCATCTTGGCTAATAGCTATTGATGGACCTATCCTCCATGGGAAATGCCTATACCTATAGGCTACATACCTTGGTGATATTTACAGAAAAGAAAAAGAAAAGAAAAGAAAAGCTTAGTGTATCACCAGCACACTGATACGCTATTGTATATTTCTGTAATGCAAGACGGGTTGAGCAGCCTTGCCAACTGGATTTGTCAGAGATGTTTCATCCTCACCCTGGAGAAAATAGAAGTCTTGTTGCTGGGTTAGGACCACCAATAGGAGAAGGCCTCTGATTTCCCCTGCGTGCTGAGAAAATGTGCTCAGGAGTTTGTAAGTCCAGTAAAATTTTGGCATCATTTTTGACAAAAGCTTTGGCATGGAAAACCATGTGTCAAGCATGGGGTGAAATCCTGGCCCCATTGAAGTCTATGAGCGTTTTGCCTTGAATTGAGCCAGGATTTTACTCCTGGTGTCAAAGTGGACCCTTTTTGCTCCAGTTAGGGTGCTGGAACCATTTTTATAGTGGGGATGCTGAGAGCCATTGAGCCAAACTGTAAGCCCTGTATATAATAGAAACCACTTCAAGCCCCTCCCCACCCCTCACCCCCACCCCCGCAGCCCTAGTTCCGGCACCTATGCAGTTAGGCCCTCAGCATAGGCTGCTTCTTTATTGTATCCTATGTCTGTCACAAAACAGCAACATATACAATAATTGAGCTTCCTGGTAACAAGTGTAATACCCTCTTAACAGGGCTTATGGCAAGGCTGCTTCATCGCTTGCATCTTGTTCCGAATGCAGCGGCACATGTGCTCACTGGTGTGAGCCAGCATGATCATATTACGCTGTGCTGCACTCTTTACGTTGTCTGCCTCTAAAGTGGCAGGCTGATTTTAAGTTGGCCCTTTCAGATTTGAAAGCCTGAAATAATACAGACTCTGGCTATAACTGAGCCCCTATACCTTGTCCTGATGGAGATCAGTATTCCCACATGACCTACTTTTTCTGCGAGCCCTGCCACCATGTTTCAGATCTGCATGGAATCACGACTTTTCCACGTTGGGCTACAGGTGTATAACTAACTCCACATCCACTTTAGCAACTTCACCTTAACATCCATTCCTATCCCCGCCCCCCCTTCTTATATGCTGCCCTCATCATCATGGTATCTGGGCACCCAACAAAATTACCATCACCCCATTATAAATACACATTCACTGGGTTTGTAACTTCACTGCTGTGTGATTTGGGGCAAGTCACTTCAGTTTTCTGTGTCTTGTTTTCCCCCTTCCGGCAAATGGGGATAGTGATAGTTATTTCCTTTGTAAAACACTTTGAGATCTCTTTTGACAGATTTAAAAGTGCTGTTTAAGAACTATTATTTTTATTTTATTGGCCTGCATGTGGCCTAATTGCCCCTCCCTATCTTTTCCCCTATATACACACATTAAAAAATATTTTTGTTATAAATGTATTTTTCTCTTATTATTAAGATAATCATTGGCCCTGTTTTAATTATCTTCCCCCATCTCATGCTCTCTCTCTCTCTTTTAATAACCTTGTTTGCTTGCTTTGAATTCTAGTATGGCATTTGTTTATTTAAATTGTGTCCCTTAGTATATTTAAGTTGCTTTAATTATGTTGTGCATTGGCAGGGATCTCAATTAATATAATTTTATATTAATAAATGGGTTTCCTCTTACCATTAAAATATTATGGCCAACAATTACAAACATGGATGCCTGAAGCAGGGCATCCAATTAATCCAAGCCTGAATTTCAGAGAGGGGGAAGACTGTGGGAGCTGTTTGACCACTTAATTAGCTGCCTATCTAGAGACAGAATGCCTAACTTTAGGCACCTATGTTATACATTTTTAGCCTGTGTGTATTGTTTCAGGTCTTTTATAGTTTGTGAGCCAGACCTCTAGATATGTCAGAGCAGCAGGAGGGGAGGATAGTTGGCTTCATGCCATCTTTCCATCGTTCTTGAGCCTAAGGGCTGATGGAGGCTGAATACAAGTTGGAGCAGCCTCAGGGCAGCACTCAAGCAGCCACTGTGCCAGCCAGAGATCACCGGAGCTCCTCATAATTCAGCCCTGCCACTGACACACTCTGAATCATCCCCTTTGGGGTACTGGGAAAAGGAGAATGGGAGGAGGTGCTCTTATTACATCCGGAGTTTTCACAGTTTCTAATGTGAGCTCTTCATTCCTTGGAAAGAAGTGACAGACATTTACACAAAGGGAGAAAACAGTAGTGTCAGAGGTGGTTAATCTTTGCTCTCTTTATCTAGATACCTGCGTATTTGAAATACTTAGGGGTGCTGTCTTGCCTTGATGTGTGGGAATTTGCAGACACAGCTCCATAAACGTTAGTGGGAATTGGGTGCATAGATCATACTATATCATGATGAGAATATCTGGTAACAAATCTTTTAATATGCATGTAACATTCACTGGATAACTTGAAACATTTTTAAATCCAAATAAAAATTGAGTTTGATACTAGAAGAGAAGTTACCCCCAGAGATGGATAAGTGGAATCTGTCTCCATGTAGTGAGACCCTGTTTGATTTCATATGTACTTAGAATGATCTTTCTTTATCTTTATTGATTACTCGGAGAGCAATACAATTAAAGGGAGCTGAATGCTTTAAGGGTTTTTGTTCTCTGACAATGTGTCAAAGGAAGACTTCAAAACAGGTGTCATTGTTATAGGACACCTCAAGAAACAAGCTTTTCCAGAAAAACCTCTCTCTGTTGGCAGTTTTGGGGACGCAAGACAGAAAGGGAGTGTGTGTGTGTGTTCGTGTTAATTAGTGATGTGAAAATACAGGAATGTACTCCGTCCTCTTTTCTTGCACCCAAACATATAAAAGAAATGCCCATCATTCATTAGTTAATGATCTATGCCTTCCCTCCACACACACACACACAATTCTCAGACAGGAGCCTTCTAATATAGTACACCCCTCAATCAGCGCTGTTTATGCGAGGATTAGGAACACAAGGAAACAGAAAAGGCATTTAGAAACCATAGGAAAACAATCCTTTTGGTGTTTGAACCTCAGTGTTATTCAAATAGATGTAACTGCTGCTGGGTTGGGGGGACTCCAGGAAATATGCCAAGGAAGAGAGACAAGGGGAGGCCATCAACATGAGAGAGTGAGAAAAAGACAGAAAATGCTTTTTGTTTGCAGTCGTGGCTGGTTGACTTGATTTGAAAATAACAGGTCCCCTTTCTCTCTCCCCAGCCCCCCGACTCACTGTATGTAAAGTGATTGACACTCACTGGAGATGGATTTTAAATATGTATCTTCCTTATTACTATTGTGTATGTTTACATAAAACACTTCCAGCTCCAAGAGTTTTGTTCCTCATTTACTTATAACCCGTTGTAACCCGCCTCTTGCTTTCTGCCTGCCATCAAGTTCCTCCACCTTTTGTCTAATTCTTCACACATTAGGGTAGAGAGAGGAGGACATTCTGAAAATTCACATTTTTAAACAGAAATAAGCTCGACTCAGCCTCCCTTCAGCAGGGCTTTTTGCTTAGTGCAGTCAGGGCATTGACACATTTTGCCAGTGCTTGTTACATTTGCTTTCTTCCAAAGGGAGGAAGGATGGTATTCTCAACCGATAATGACTACAGAAGTAGTGAGCAGAGACTACTGCTTACTAAGCAAAAGGTGCTCAATTGCTGTTATCTCGTCCTTCTGCCTACCCGCCATTTGTTGATGTGTTTCATCCACCTGTTGTATAATGCCAAACCCAGATTATGAGCTCTCTGAGGCAGGAACTGCATATTCCTTAATTTTTCATGCAATGCCTAGCACAGTGGGGCTCTGATCATTGACTGGGCCCTCTAGGCCACTCCTGTAATACAAATAAATAATAATTGTGGTTCAGGCACAGGACAGGTTCTACTCTCCGCTGTGCCACAGATCTGCGGGGAGACCTCCGGCTTTTCTTGCACCCAAACGTGCCTCAGTTTCTGATGTGTAAAATGCAGATAATAATAGTGAATTAATTAACAGGGGTATTCTGAGGTAAAACTCAGGAATACTTGTGAAGTGTTTGATACGCTGAAAAAGAAAGGTGCTATATAAATGCAAACTGTTATTTATGAATAAGAATTTTGGTATTATACATATATTACATATAATATGCATGTGTATAGCCAGAAACCAGTTTACTGAACATTAATACATATCTATAGTAGCTTTGTTATTTTGCAGTTGTACCTTCTCCACAATCCAAATTAACACTGTATTAATACTATGGCACAGCTACATATTGTAGGGTTGACAAAAACTCTTCGCTTTTATAGATACACACTGAATTCATACCGCACACAAATTTGCATCCAGTTCCAATACTTGGTCATCCTAAGTGCCGTCAGCCCAAGTTGTACTGAGGGATAGCTACTCTGATACGCACACAAGTGAAATGAATGCACAAGCCTTGTAAATGGCTGTCCAAGACTTTTTGCCTTTATTTCTTCAGTTCCTGTTTTAAATGATTGTTAATAGTTACAGACTTGTGCAGCTTTCCAGCTGGAACATTCCTTTGGGTGCAGTCCCATACTCATGGGAATTTTACGGATGCCTAAAGAGTCAGCTACAATGTTCTGTAGTTAAATCAATGGCGGTGCAATCTGGGAAGGGGCAAGTGTTAGGAATGGTAAGGGATAGGAGAGTAAAGATAGCCAAGTAAAGTTAATTTTAACCTATTCCACCTAGCTGTGTGAGTCTGTCCCTTTCAGGACAGCAGTTTAAAGAAGGTCCACACATGTCCATATGCACATCACTGTAAGGGTGAAATCCTGGCCCCACTGAAGCCAGTGGGAGTTTTTCCACTGAGTTCAGTGGAGACAGGATTACACCCTAAATATCGGCGGCTACATCCACACTGTGAGCTAGGGGAATGATTCACAGACATACTCACACTAGCTCTCATCTAAGCGAGCATGCTAACATACTAGCGTAGCCATGGTAGCACAGGCAGCAGCAGTGACAGCACCTGCAAGCAGGCCACATACGTACCCATGGAGTTCAGAGGGGGTTTGTACTTGAGGCTGTGAGCACAGTGCTGCCACGGCAGCTACACTGAGATCTCACACACGTATGTCTACGTGAGCTGGGGGTCACACTGCTAGCTCATAGCGTAGACATGGCCCAAGTGCCCCATAGAAGTAAATTAGGGAGGAAGTGGAGAATGGCAAAAGAGGTGATAGTTTGAACCTCCTTCCCGTTATCAGTTTCTGTGGCGGTACCATTCTAACCTCTCAAACACTTCTTGTCTTCAGAATTCTCTACAGAGGGGGTAAACGCCATGCTTGAAATCAGTATTACTGTAGCATGGCAGAGCTGTTGATATTTGTTCCTAAAACAAAGTGTGAATAATTACTGTCCGGAAGATTGGTTTTAGAGTTTAACTGCATCATCAGTACAGACTTTGAATGACCCGGCTATTCGATATACTGAGCCCATGTTCCTCTGCCATTTTGGCTTTCCAAATCCTTCCTTTGGGAGAAAAAATGTGTCCTACTTCTGAGGCAGCTTTGAAATATATACGAGATTTCGTTCAACCTACACCCCAATTGCATAAGCCCTTTGGGGTAACCAGGATTGAATTAAGACAGAATCTTTGGGATCCAGGCCAAAAGTTGAGAGCCTGACACAGAAATGAAGGGAAAGTCAGAGGGCTCAGAGAAGACAGTCATGAGATCTGAAGGGAAAGAAGTGGGCAAAGAAGTGAGAGGAAGAGTCTATTTGAGAGCTGGGGAAGAAAGACTATGTAGTCTAATGGCAAGTGGTTGGCTACAATGAAAAGTTTATGCAGAAACTTTATTTTTAAAGTTCTCCTGAAGTTTATGGCTAAGACCCTATTTCATCTTAACCCACCCATGGGGATAAAGGCTCAGCTGGATGTATCTCAATCCCTCCCCTTTCTCTCCCCTTGTCAGCATGTTCTCTTCCTCCTGTACATTTCCCACCAGGGTTAAAAATTGTGACTCTCCCTCCCTTTCCCAACTGACTGTGCCCTTTGAAAGGTGCACAGTGCCCTGACTCCCACGGAGTCGAGTTCCATTGGAACTGCTGGTAGTATATTCAGCAGCCATCTGTCATTGCAGCTGCTTGCTGAAGAAATCAACTTAATTTTTTTGTAATACTTTGGTTGGGGAAAAAAAAAAGCCCAAACAACAACAGCAATGGCCTGGCCGTTTCGCTGACAATCCAAACACAAGGAGCTGCCCCTATCAGCAACTGAAAAGCCAAAGGCCAATGAGGAGGAAATGATATCCACATGGTCTGATGGGCATGAACAGAGGCATAGGTCCTGCCTGATAGGAGTAAATCCCTTGGTTAGAGAATGGTGGTGGTGAGAGAATGAGGCCCATGGAGCTTCTGGGTCTCAAGAAGACGAAGCATGCAACCAGCTGGTTACCACCATAACTTAGAGGTGAGATCAGCACTGCCGAACTCTGCTTCTGTTGAAGTCAATGGCACCAGCATTTTCAAAAATCCCATTACACGTTTAATTTTATGGCAATGTCTAGAGTAAAGTGAAACATTTGGGAGCTGTAACAAAGCCAATGCAAGAGTCAGGCAATATCTAATGGAATCAGGTGTTAAAGCCAAAAGGACTTCAGCTTTGGTTTCTGCTTGTGATCTAGTTAGGTCTCACGAGCCTCAACTTTTAGATGCTGCATTTCAGAGGCCAGAAAGAAAGATTAAATCAATTTCTTCATTTGTAGGTGTTGAACCATTTTGGGGGGGGTTGGGGCTTTGCTAGCAGCCACACTCATGGCTATCCCAATGGCACTGGAGGCAACCACACCTATCTTGACAAGAGAGCAGATAGAAGTAGCATGGGCCTCCTGCTCAACATTTGAAATAGAGCTGACAGCTTTTGACAAAGCGTGAGAATCCGCTGGGCCCATCACAGTGCTGGCCACTTTCTTTTCTCTGAATATTATCCTTTTTTACATTTTGTAGCTCAATAAGTTGTGAATGAGTAAGTTAGAGAGATTGCCTCTTTACATTTCCCTCATAGGGAGTAAAAAAGGCCTTGTAGGCAACAGGACACAAAAAGACTGTTAAATGATGGATATGATTAAAGCATTAAGAAATATTAAAATAATACTTAAGGTGGAAGAAGGGAGAGAGATCACAACATCCATTTCCAGTCAGTGCCTATTGTAGCCTATGCAGGAGATCTTCAGAACCATAAATGTTGTTAAACACATTTTTTGATGCAAACATGTAACTCAACAAGGGAGGCTGTGGTGCTTACAATAGGGGAACATGAGTCTATCAAGTGAGAAAGCAGTTAAGGCAGCACAGAAAACAAATAAAATGGCCCTTTTTGCAGGGGAGCGGGGGCTGGCATTGGAAAGTGTCATCATTCCATATCAACCAAGCACTCCCCCTTGCCGACAGGTGGTGTTACAGGTGAGCCCTTACTTGATTTTGCCCTCACCCAGGGTATAAACAAGTCCAGAGTGACCACTATATGCAAAAGAGCACCCACTTTTGGAGGGCCTCATTAATAGAAAAGCCAAAGCAAAATATAACTTTCACCTGTCAGCTGTGTGACCAGGTCACTCTTAGTCCAGTTGTCCCTCACCAGAGTCCAGTGCTTGTCTCTAGCCAGGCTCTTCCTCAGGGGTTCTTTCAGTTCCACTCTTGTCCATGGTGTTAGGCCTCTTGCCTCTACCAGAGTACAATCTTTCTCTGGAGCCAGAGGTCTGGGGAGGTCCATCTACTGTGACTCTTCTCCAAGGACAATGGGTGATCCTTGTCAGGTGAGGCCATCCAGCCAGTGTCAGGGAGACCCCCTGGCTGGGACCAGGCCTTTGTGGATGCCTGCTGCCTGCAGTCCTCCATCTTTTTGGCTCCCCTCTCTGTGGGCACCTCTTACAGATTCCCCATTCTGGTCAGTTCTGAGAGATTACCCTCTGTGTTCTCCTGCTTAGACCTCCCTCTGACTCAGACCTCTCTTAGGAGTGCCTCTCCACAGGAGCTTCCTGTTTCCCTTAGTAGTTCCCCTCTAACTGACTGTGATTAACCTTTATTGGGTCCAGGTGCTCATTTACTAATCAACCACCTGGGGCAGTCAATTACCGGTGGGGCCTTCACAATGCAATTTTGGGCAGGCTGGCCCTAACTCCCCACGAAGGGCGGGTGCCCTGTGACGTGGCAGTTTGTTTCAATTTCTGGACAGTGCATTTGGCACCTTTGGCAGAGAAGCCTGAGGTAACAGGTTTCTGTCTCCACCCACACAACACCCACTGCGTATGTGAAATTCAGGCAGTCATACATATATATAATTATCCCTGGAGTCTCAGCGTTATAGAGTCCTTTTTTAAATGAAAAAGAAAAGAAATCTTTTCAGTCTTTCCCATCTACTGCTGGCAAAGAGAGAGAGAGAGAGAGAGAGAGAGACAGTCAGACAGACTGATAACACTCACTGGATGATTTTTTTTTTATTAATTTCTTTGCGGGGGGGGGGGGGGTTCATATTGAAGTTCTCAGCCTCGCAGTACGAAGGGGCTGGGAAGAAGATAGAAAGAACGTGGGGCCCATTATATCCAAAGCGTTTCCCTTTTTTTTTAAGCTTTACTATTTAAATAGGCAGGTAGTTCAAGCTCCTTTTTTTTTTTTTTTTAAACACACTATTCCACAAAAATCACCTGCCCAAACCTTGAGTGAAGCTGAAACACCGGCCTGCGTCTCATGTATATGAAAGATGGTGTTGCTTTCCCCACAAAAGGAATTGGGTTTGAAACAGAGACAGAAAATAAAAGGACCCTGCCCCCTCATACTGGCTTTTCAAAAGCTTTTTTAAAATAACCAGATGTATGTGCTTTGGGCCTCTGTCATACAAAACCTCCAAAAGTCTCATTCACATTCACTAATAATCATCCCTCTAGGCTGTGAAACAGGCTTCTACACTGTGCCCATCTAGATTGACAAAAGTCAGCTTGTCTGTCTTGGCTTGTGTTGGCTGGTTCTGCAGAGCTCCTGTTAAGAGACAAAAAGGACAAGAGACTAATGCAGCCAAAGGACTTGAGCACAGGCTTAACTTTATGCATAGGAGCAGTTTGACTGACCCTTCAGTACTTTGCTGGCCAAAATGCCTGCTTTTTTCCCCTTTTCTACTTATTCAGATAAGTGAATAGCGTTATTTACACACCTATAAAAGCTGTATTTTTATTAAGAAAAATTAGTTCAACTCAGAGCTAAATAAGTAATGATACATCCCCTTATCAACCAGCACATGAGCTCAGGAAGAAAAATGGTGTGGACATTCCGCAGCTGCTAAGTCTGATTTCAGCAAATGCTTGGCTGCCTGACCTTATGTCCATACAAAAAGGGTAGCATCTGTGCCCCTCACTCACCAGTTGATCCTGCCATTTTCTTTGGCTACATAGACCAAAGCATTACAGAGGTTTGCAAGATCTGCAGGACTTCTGAAGCAGGTTTTCCTTTTGTGTTAGCACAGAAGCACTGTCAGCTTTACAGCTCATCTTATGTATTTTCACTGATTTGCCCTCAAAATATAGTACTCGAGTGGAATACAAGATGATACACAGTTCACAGACAGATTTCTTGCTGCTATCTAAAATGACTCCTTTGCAGTGGACTTTTGGAAACACTCAAAGTCCACCATAGATGTCAGATGGTATGTAACACAAGCATATTCTGTGGACAGACAAGCTCAGGAGAGAAAACTCAATCAAGAACAGAAAAACAAAACATAGTTCAAGGAACAAGTTGTTTGCTCCGTTTATAACATGGGTAACCAGTTGAGTTGTTAGAATTCCAGCTTGTCAACAACAGCATGCTAATTGATAGCAGGAAAAGGAAACAGGAAACTTTTCACACCTTGATAGTGCCACAGAAACAGCTCTGCTAGAGATAAGAATTCTCAGACGGTAGTCACCTGACAAAGGGTGACTCAGTACCCCAGAAGTCAAGCCCCAAAAGAGGTGGCATACCAGATCAATTGTGCCTTGTGAGACAGAGCCTACAAATTCCTGCTAGCAAAATAACCAGACAGCACGCAGAATGTTTGTGTTTGTTTCCTCCTGAGAGTGATCTGCTACAAGAAGGGCAAAATCCTCATGGAATTATGCAGATTTAAACCAGTAGAGAATCTCGCCCGAGTGTTGCCAATCTGCTTCTTGGAATCATTAGCGCAGACTGTCTTCCTTAAGTTGTGGGAATGAGAAAAACTACTCCATGACTGTTAAGGGCTCTGTATCCAAAGCCTAAAATCTGAGCACCACAATAGTACTAAGGAAAAATGTTTGGTTCCTGACTCAGATTCACATTTCCAAAGAGTCCCATGGGGGAAGATCCATAGTCCAAATCATGAAAATCACTCAGGTCATTATTTGAGTAAAAGCCTTCCCAGGTAAGTACCCTGGTGTTAAATTAAATGAACAATTCCACATCCTTCCACAGTGAGAAATTGTTATGCCATTTAGATCATAATTCTTCATCTCAACAAATGAAGTATTTGAATCTCACTTAATGCACAGGTGTAACATCTATGAATGCTGGAGAAGCAAAGTCCCTAGTTTTTTATTTTCACATTAAAGAATCACATGCAAAGATAATGAGTTGGCCTTTTGGTCCCCCACAATATTTTAAACAAACCAATGCTGTTGATTTAACACAGCCACAATTTCTAGAGCACTACTCAGCCCATATCTATAATCAGGTGTATTTTACAAAGGTAGTGCTTAACAATATTAGATGAAGCATACCATGGCAGTCTTAGAGCCACCCTTATAACTAAGAATCTGCTAGTGAGAGTGCAAACTGTATTACACAAAGGATTCTCATCAAGTAAATCCACTTAGCTGGAAGGATCAAGATGGATTGGTGTTATATGGGAAATAGTCTCATAGCACTCAGAAGGATGGCGCTGGTGCTACCTTGTCTGTTAAATACCTTATCTATTTGTGATCAGATGTTCCTTGACCCCTTCACTGCAGACAGGAGTTGTAAACTCAGGAGTTTTGAGTACTGATTTTGAAGGAGTTTGAGTGCTGATCTATGCATACCTAAATAATGATGTTTTCTTTGACACAACCTAAACAAATCATATTGTTCTGGCTTTGGAGGTCCCAGTGCTATTTATTGGCATTAAGGTTTCATGTGATTGTAAAATTCTACTCGGAGTGCACTAAAAATGCAAATTTCCAATTAAATTTCTTACATTTATACCAATATAAACTTGTAAAAATTCCAAACAAAAAACAAAAAACAAAAAACAAAAAAGAAATTCTACTGCGCCAGCATAAAAACTTTATATTGTTGAAATTAGAAGCTAAAGACTTTTTCCAAAAGTGTTCAAAATTATTTTATCCATATTTTTAATATTCATAAAAGTGGCAAGAACAAAGTGAGGCAAATTTGCATTTCATATCTCACTAAAGCTACTCCACATATACATGGTAACACATCCAGAGAACAATAAGATATCCTGTCACACATATATATATTTTCTAAAACTGAACAAAAGGAGGATTTCAGGGATGCATAAATTAACTTCCTATCTCTAAATTATTAACCCAGACTATTCCTGGATGTGAAACGATATCAAATGACACAGGAAAACACACTATATATTTCACATTCCTTTCCCATGTAATATTGACAAATTAGCAGGCAGAGCTGAATAAATATTGGGAAATATTTTTCATTTGAATTTTTCTCAAATCCACTTTGGCTGGGTTCACTCCTGTTTTGTATTTGGGTTTGTTGTTGGTTGTGAGCATTCATACAATCTAGCTTTCTTAGCATAAAAGCTTGTAGAAAACAACTGAATACGTATGGAAAGTGAATTTTTAAAATTAGTTTTCCCACAAGTTTTTTCACTAGACATCTGAAGGTCCTGATTCAGGACAACACATAAGCACTTGCTTAAGGACTGTCCTGAATATGGATGGATCTTAGTGCTTTCCTGAATTGGGGCTTATAAGAAGTCATGGAAGAGAAACTATATGACTTATGTGACCAATCATGACTAAGCAATATCTGTTGCATTTTGGCAATGGCAAATTTCAAAAATAGCCACTGGGCAAACAAAAAGTGACAAAATATTTCACTGAATAATTACCACTAATAATAAATTTGCAAAAATTGCCATCTATTTGCAGATTTTCTGAGAACTGTCCTGCACCCCTACCCTTTATTTTAACTTCTGTTTATAGGAGACCCCAAATATCATCAATCTTTAACTGCTTTTGCAATCCAAATGTTATCACCCATGGGCATGTTTGTGGCACCACTTCTGTACGATCTACCAGTGCATACATTTTCTATAATTACACAATGATTTACTGGCTTTATGACTTAAGTTCCTACCTCAACAACTTTAAACCATAATTCTAAGTATGGCCTAGTCAGAGATTACATAAAACTGCAAAAAAAAAAATCACCTGATTTTCACCATTTTCCTTCACTTAAACTCAGGCACGTCAGCTGCCAAGATACAATGGGCACATTTCAAACATTTTTCAGGGTCTCTGACTTTCAGGGGTAAAAAACAAGCATAGTATGCAGACTAAAGGCCCAAACTGGCTCCCAATTAATTTGGTGGAAATTTTGCCAATGATTTAGGAAGGAACAGTCAGTTGTACACATAAAAATGGGAAATGACTGCCTAGGAAGGAGTACTGCGGAAAGGGATCTGGGGATCATAGTGGACCACAAGCTAAATACAAGTCAACAGTGTAACGCTGTTGCAAAAAAACCTGAATATTATTCTGGATGTATTAGCAGGAGTGTTGTAAGCAAGACACGAGAAGTAATTCCTCCCCTCTACTCCACGTTGATGAGGCCTCAACTGGAGTATTGTGTCCAGTTCTGGGCACCACATTTCAGGAAAGATGTGGACAAATTGGAGAGAGTCCAGAGAAGAGTGACAAAAATGATTAAAGGTCTAGAAAAAATGACCTATGAGGGAAGATTGAAAAAATCAGGTTTGTTTAGTCTAGAAAAGAGAAGACTGAGAGGGGACATGATAATAGTTTTCAAGTACATAAAAGGTTGTTACAAGGAGGAGGGAGAAAAATTGTTCTTCTTAACCTCTGAGGATAGGACAAGAAGCAATGGGCTTAAATTGCAGCAAGGGAGGTTTAGGTTGGACATTAGGAAAAACTTCCTAACTGTCAGGGTGGCTAAGCACTGGAATAAATTGCCTTGGGAGGTTGTGGAATCTCCATCATTGGAGATTTTTAAGTTCAGGTTAGGCAAACACCTGTCAGGAATGGTTTGGATAATACTTGTTCTTGCAATGAGTGCAGGGGACTGGTCTAGATGACCTCTTGAGGTCTCTTCCAGTACTCTGAGTCTAAGATTCTTTGATTGGCTTTAAAGTCCATCCCTTGTTCTCCTGCTGGAACCTTCCCTCTGAACTTGAACTGAATATCAAACAAACATTTTTCACTCTCAGTCCAGCTACAAGGAGATATTATCCAAAATCTTGTGAGATCGCCTTTCATGAGAAATCCCACTCAGTTTTGTATACCAAGAGATTTGGATAGTTCAGATAAGGACTCCACATTTTGGACAAGTATCTGAACCAAACTAAATTGTTTGAAGTTCAACACTTATTGAGCATTATTATCCACAACTCTGGATGAATCTGGAGCAGCATAAAAGAATGCAGCAAAAATCACAACTTTTTTTATAACATTTGCTTGTGTGGCATAGTTGTTAAGGTACCAGCATGGCACATGTGCATCTTTTAAAGTGACTTTGTGTGCCCTGATTACACAAAGATATTTTCATGGAGGCCTGGACTCCATGCGTACCAAAATTCTAACCCACATCTGGTTTTCATAGTTTAAATTGCTGCATGAAGCTCACTCACACTTTGGCATGTGCCAAAACTGTGGCTGAATAACGAAAGCACCTGCCAAGTATATTCACCTTCTAAAACTATGCGTGTTAATAACTTCAGGATGCATAACTCAATCTCCCCTCTCACAGCTCCATGAGCAATAACCTGCTTTGTCACTGGAGCAATATAAACAAATGTAGTTAAAAAAAAAATCTAGAAAATCCCCCATGTGTTGTAATGTTTTCTCACAGAACTCTGGCAAATTAGCTGTAGTCATAAAAATTTGCCCTTTAAAAATTGTTTAGCATGCCTACTACAATCGAACCGAATGCAGTAAGTGTGCCTTTGCTAGGGCAGATCTGAGTCCATCATGAGCTTGTTGAGGAAGAGTTGTCTTGTGGTTAAAGCACTGGAGTGGGATTTAGATCTCAGTTAAATTCTCAGCTCTGCCACAGACTCCTATGTGACCCTTTCCTCATAGGTGAGATTTTCTAAACCTTTTATAATTTTTGTTGCTGTCCTCTGGACTCCCTCCAATTTGTCCACATCTTTCTTAAGTGTGTCACCCAGAGCTGGACACAGTACTCCAGCTGAGGCCTCAGCAGTGCCAAGAAGAACAGAACAATTACTCCTCATGTCTGACAACCAACACTCCTTTTAATACACCCCAGGATGATAACAGCCCTTTTTCTTTTTCTTTTTTTTTTTTTTTTTTTTGCAACCTCATCATGTTGTTGAAAGAAAAGGAGTACTAGTGGCACCTTAGAGACTAACCAATTTATTTGAGCATGAGCTTTCGTGAGCTACAGCTCACTTCATCGGATGCAACACGAAAGCTTATGCTCAAATAAATTGGTTAGTCTCTAAGGTGCCACTAGTACTCCTTTTCTTTTTGCGAATACAGACTAACACGGCTGCTACTCTGAAACCTATCATGTTGTTGGTTCATATTCAATTTCTGACCCGCTCTAACCCCCAGATCCTTTTCAGGAGTATGATCACCTAGCCCGTTGTTCCTCATTTTGTAGTTTTACACTTTGTCCATGTTTCTACTTTTAGTTTTGATTTTCAGGTCACTAAAGAGCTCTCAATGGACCCACATTGGCCTCTCACTATTCTTCCTAATACCTCTTTTCAAATTACCCTTTGCCTGTCTTGTTTATTTAGACCATAAGATCTTCAGGGCAAGGTCTTCTTTCTATGTGTTTTTACAGAACCTAGCATAATGTGGTCCTGCTCTCTTTTTGAAGCCTCCGTGTGCTACTCTAATACTACTAATAATAAATTGAGCAGTCCATATAACAGGCCATAGTACTGTACCAGAAGGGCCACCATGCAATTAGGTCCAGCTTCTGCTATTGTCTTAGCACTCTCCAGCAAAAATCTATCTATATTCCTGAATATTTGCTAATCATACAGGACCAATATTAGAGTTATGCAAAATGTTTGTATAGGACTGAAGCTGCCCCGAGTCACCAGGGTTCAATATTCTAGGAAGGTTGCACAGCTCATCCTAGGTTGACAAAATTGAAAAAAGACTTTGGCTGAGAAGTTTTCACAATCTGTCCATGCCCTCCAGAACACCTCCTCTAGGACCCCCACCCAATTACTACTGCTCCCTCTTAGCTCCAGAGAGCCGTCCACTCACCATTAAATGTCTTCAAGGAAGGATAGGGCCTCCCTCTATGTCCTTGGGTCAGGTAATCAAGCTCCCCTTCATCTCAATTACTATTAGGTAGGTCTCATTTTTGCAAAGTATTGAGGATTTGGGACCCAGGTCTGCAAAGCACTTAAACATGTGCTTAACTTCAAACACATGAGTAATCCTGTTGATTTACTTTTAAGTCTCACATGCTTACAGTTAAGAATACACTTAAGTGCTTAGCAGTGGAGCTAAAGTGCTCAGCACCTTGCAGGTTTAAAACCATAGCAGAACTGAATGCAATGATCTCACCTGACCTCAGAAACCAACACTCCCAGATCTGGCTCAGGTACTACAAAGATGTGGGCCATATATACTGTAGCTAAATAGATAGATACTAAGGCATTCTAAGCACTTTGCAAAATAAACAAAATACGCAAACCTTCCTCCATGGAGCTTAAAATCTAAATCTAAACAAGTGAGAGAAACAAATGTCTGTAGGGAAAAGGGAACATGAAGGTTATGAGTGTGGTAACTCATTTTGGGGTCATGATTCTGCAGCTTCTTTTTTTTTTTTTTTATAATTCTCCCCTTTCTCCCATATTGCTTCCCTGCATATGACACTGGAGTGGGGAGGACATGGGAGGTAATGTGGGTTCGCACTCATGGGCCTTATAGAAAGAGTGAGTCTTCAAGACGGATTTGTCTGAGGAGATGAAAGGAGCCTCTGTTACTTTCCAGGCTTTTCATCAGGCCTTCAGTAAACGTTGCTCCCTTCCTTTTAGGGTCCAATGCTGTGAGGTGAATCCTGTGAGGTGTGGAGCACCTCAACTCCTGTTGAAGACACTGGGTGTTAAAGGGCACTTGGTACTTCTCAAGAGACACTCAAGAACTTGAAGGGCAGAGCTATGAGGCAGGTGCAGGGAAATAGACCTACTGCTTTTAGTAGGGGTAGGTGTTTCTCCAGTATTTAATGAAACATAGAAGTCCAAGGCTTATTTGGGAACAATTAAATCTGAAGATGATTGCATACAGGCGATTCTTTCTCTATCTCCTGTTTAGAGAAGAACAAAGAAAATCAAATGCAAATAAATGACATTAATGCAACATTGTGATTGTCCAGTTAACACCTCAAATTGTCAAAAATGCAAAATTTAAGAATCCAAGAGCAACAGTTACTTGACGGCATTGCGTACACATAGTATTTCTGATTCCTATTTTCCTTGTTAAATGAATAGCTTAATATATTACTGTTCATGCTAGACCATCCATGCCACAAAACTACAGGATGTGCGACGCAGGGGAGTTAACATGGTTGTTAGAATCCCTAACTTTTGCATTTCCTGACAGCTTGTAATTTTTAACTGTGATGACCTTAATGTTGCATAAATGTACCTAATTTGTTTTTCTGTTTGCTTTGTATTCAGTTTTAATACGGTTGTACCAAGCTTCCCATTTCCAGATTCAGCTACACAATATGAACGAGAAAACATTCACAAAGGAAAAACCTTTACCAGTTGTAGAGTAATTATATATCAAAAATAAACTCTGTGTGTGTTTATACATACATACACCCCCAGTGTTGGTGTGTGTATACATATATATATATATATATACACACACACATATATATTATGACAAAGTTCTTCCTCTGCCTTGGTGGGTCCTGCGCTTATTGGTGGATTTTCTCACCTCAGAGGTTCACGGCAGCCCTCAGTTTGGCCACTTTCGTGGCTCAAATCTGCCGTTCACTCAGTTAGCCTCATCACTGGCCAGCATGGGGAAAGGAAGAAGAACAATCTCCGCAGTCTCTGCTGATCCACCTAGGAACAGGCCAGAGACCTTCCCCTCTGGTGGAACCCACAGTCCAGTTCAACTCCTCTGGTATCAAGGAGGGAGTTGGGGGGGTGGAGGGAACCCAGGCCCACCCTCTACTCCGGGTTCCAGCCCAGGGCCCTGTGGATTGCAGCTGTCTACAGTGGCTCCTGTAACAGCTGCATGACAGCTACAACTCCCTGGGCTACTTCCCCATGGCCTCCTCCCAACACCTTCTTTATGCTCACCACAGGACCTTCCTCCTGATGTCCGATAATGCTTGTACTTCTCAGTCTTCCAGTAGTATACCTTCTCACTCTCAGCTCCTCGCACACACACCACAAACTGAAGTGAGCTCCTTTTCAAACCCAGGAGCCCAGATTAGCCTGCCTTAATTGATTCTAGCAGCTTCTTGATTGGCTGCAGGTGTTCTAATCAGCCTGTCTGTCTTAATTGTTTCCAGAAAGTTCCTGATTGTTCTGGAACCTTCCCCGTTACCTTACCCAGGGAAAAGGGACCTACTTAACCTGGGGCTAATATATCTGCCTTCTATCGCTCTCCTGTAGCCATATGGCCTGACCCTGTCACTATATATATATATATATATATTTTTTGCAGGAGTACCATACCGGACAGACACTAAGAACTCCACACACACTCATTCGGAACCAAGGGACCTTGTAGGAGTCAAGGCCAGGACTTTAATGCTTTGCTACCGTTTCTGACAAGGAAGCCTCCTTCTTTGAAAAGGACGAGCTAGAGCCATCTTTCAGGAGTTTTCTTTCCCTGACAGAAATCAGCAGGGTTAGAATAAACTGCATAAGTTATCAGCTCCTCAGGAAAGAACATGAAAAAAGCCCTTCTATCACTTAATGAAAAATAGCTTCTTTTTTGGACAGAACTTCATAGGCTTGCAATCAAGCCATGGCTCCCCCCTCCCTTCCTTCCTTGACGTGCCATAGAGGCAAATCAAGTCGGCATCTATTAATAATATTTTCCCCTGCTCCTTTCATTTCTCTGCATGTCCTACCACTGTCAGGCCCCGTGATGGAGCAGCGCCTTTATCTCGTCCGAGTCTGGTCTGTCAGGGTGATAAACAATTCTAACAAGAATCAGAATAAAGATCTTCCCAGTAGACTCGGCGGAGAGATAGAGGCTTTTCTCATTTTCTCGACGGAAAAAAAAAATTTAATCTAGCAGCGCCGGCTTTTTTCAAGCGTCACATTCAAAGAGATGCAAATTTGTCAGAGCTGAGACCCCGGCTGACTCTCAGCACTGCATGAATGTCAAAGGGGGGACTCGAAGCCTTTGACATCTCTGCCTTTTTTGGGGGCTATCTGCTGAAATAAAAAAGGGGGGAGAAAGAAAATGCTTTGTAGTGTATGTTTCAACAATTTTCATAAGTTTTCTTCTGAAATAAAACAGTGCTGTTGGGAAGGTAGAGAGAGATAGAGAGAGAGAGAGAGAGAGAGAGAGAGGAGATGATGTGCAAAAGGGAACATAAACTTGTCCATTTGGATTTAACCGTGCAGTGTTAATAGTAACATTATTATTTGGAAAGAGTTAATGTAAGGGCTTCAGCAGCTTTTTAAAAACTTTTAAAAATCAGTTTACATAACTTGATGCTTCATCATTTGGCATGTGTGTATTAATATTGTATAGTTATGCTAATATGTTTATGTATGTGTGACTCTGTACTGTATATGTGCACCTATAGGTGTGTGTGTGTGTGTAGATGTATAAATGCGTAGGCATAAATGTGCTTATGTGTATCTTTTTATATGTTCTTTATCTATGTGTTGACCATGTTCGCAGTACAAGTCAAATATACAGGCAGTCCCTACCCTGAAGATCTTACAGTTTATATAACATGCACTTGAAAGTTCAGAGGAGGAAATAAGTTGGAGGTATTTATTTTTAATTTGCTTATGATTTGATTATTTTTTACTCATATTGTGAAGCTGTGGCTTAGTGAAATGGGCTGGGAAGGGTACATGCTCTATATTTCATAGAGTGCCCTTCAGACCTTGCAGCTGTCTCACAATAACTGGTTTTTCTTAAAGCTCCTTGCTCCTGGAGTCATGTGATGGAATACATAAGAATCTCCACTCTCAAGAAAAGAAAAGAAAAGAAAAGAAAAGAAAAGAAAGTTCTAGTCTTCATGTTTGCAGAGAAGAGCATGAAAATGTGAGCCCAGTGTATCTGAAAGGCTTGAAAGCCAGAAGGCAAATAAAAATAACCCAAAATGTATTTTTTTAAAATAAAATCCCATAATATTCAAGCCAAACTCGTGATTTTTTTGGAACCTGAACAATGATTTTTGAATGTTCGGAGCTGACAATATTGAATAAGCAACTTGTGGATTTAGGCTCAGTCTTGGAAGATGTGTATGGGGGACAGAGATTGGATGCCATCCCAAAGAGTCTGATCTGACATTGTTTGGCAGGATTTGAACCATTTTGCTGCTGGTCCTGAATGCTGAGGTGGAAGGTTGCGACATTCCTTTGAAACTTCTATTTGGACCCTCTTATTTATTATCCTTTAAGTACTTTCAACCACACATTCTGTCAGGCCCAATTCTATGCCCATTTCCAATGTTCCAGGAGTTGGAACATATGCTGCTCCCTGAAAAAGCAAGGCTCTTGCTTCTTCTTCTTCTAGTACAGCCCCCTCCTCCAAGAACCATTAGATGCTCAACTCCAATTTCTGACTCTCAAAAATACAAGGCCCCTGATCTCCTCTATCACCCAAGACTGACAGAATGCACCATAACTCCTCAAAAATCCAGGGGCTCCAATTCTTTCCAAAAAGATATCAAGAGGCATAGCCCATGTCCCAAACCTCAGGGATTCCAGCCCCATCTCCTCAAAATTCCAGGGCTCTGGTTCCCATCTGCCAACCTCTGTCCAAACAGCAAGGGATCCAGTGAAATTCCTCTGACCTGACATCCCAAAACAAAAGAACTTTAGTTTTCACGGCCATCTCTCCCCTCAAAAGCAGTGAGATCCCCAAACACACCCTCAACCCTAAAAAATAATGTGTTGACACAAATGCAATACCATCAGCAGCAGGACCAGCTCTTAGCTACATGTACACATGCCACCACATGATCTCAAGAGGGGATCTGTTCTCAGTTATCTCTTCTGTTTGAGGCTCTGCACTGGAAGAATATTTTTGGATTTAAAAAATGTTTGCAGTGAACTTTCCCTTTTAAAGTAATGGAAGGATATGAAGATCTAAAGAAGTGGCATACTATGTTTTACTGAGAGGTAGAACTTTGGGCCTGTTAATCAGCTGCATTAATTTTATGTGAAGTCAACCAGCCAGCATCCCCAAAACAAAGCACAATAGAGAAATGGTACATATTTTTTATCCCTGTGTGTGATTGTAAGCCCAACATTATTTTTATTGGAGTTTTTTCATTCTTCTTTAGCTGTACTCAAAAGATAATAGGGCCTCAGCTCACTGGGAATCAAATTCAGAGGGAACAGTATGTCCACACCTTAATAAAATTATGCCTAAGGTTTTAGAAGAATTGGATCAGACTTATGTATTTGATAATAAAAATCTCCCGCCAAACGTTCAAATAGAAATAGGTAGTATTTATTAAAGACAAAGCTAAGGGTATATTTAAGTGCTGCTGTTCAATAACACAGTTATACCGAGCAAATACATGACAACAGCCTGATCCAGAGGTCTGACTGAATTCTGCCCAGTTCAGGATGCCAAATTTTGTGTAGGGGGAAAAAACCCCTTCATGCCAAGAAGGGGGCATTCTGTACTCCCCCAGACACTTGGCCCTCTGGAGCCATTTCAACCCCTGGTGTAAATTATGGTAACCTTAAGTGACCCCCCAAAAAGCTTGGGATGCAACTACCTTCTTTTGCAAAGTGCTCTGAGATCTACCAAGGAAAAGTGATATATAAGTACCAACAACTATTGTGTCAGGCCCCAATCCAAAGATCCTACCTCAATCCATGCCTCTTAATATGTCTAATGTGTAAGCAAAATATGAGTGCTGAGTATTGGAAATGACCTATTTTCTACCACAGTTAAATCCATATGCAGGTCACACTCATTCAGGCACACTACACTCACTTTGCAACACTGTTGTTGAAAACAGGGAGCACTGTGCACTGTTACTTATAATCAATGCAAGCAATAAATCTCTCATTTCAATAATAAAATGGCTATCACCAGTGCTTATTAGTAATGATTAATTTGTAAGGGAGTTGGCCTAAAAACTCCACTGTATACCATCTGTGTAAGCTCGAAAGCGTGTCTCTCTCACCAACAGAAGCTGGTCCAATAAAAAATATTATCTCACTCATCTTTGTCTCTCTAGGCTAGGCCACAAATGAAGAAGACAATGTTAGAATTATGTGGCTAATTGTTACTCCAGCCAGGAGTCTCAGATAACCTGCATTTTACATTGTCCAAAGAATGCTTCCATTCCTTGCTGTGTGAACTTGTAATAAGTTGAGTGACTGAAGGTTAATTCAGCAGGAAGTATCAGTGGCTTTCTGGAGCGTACAGCCTCTGAATGGTGTTTTCAGTGATAGTCTTGTGATAAATAGATCTATCCTGGAGAAAGGGGGTTTGTCATGCAAGATAAACCCGCCTGCTCTGTGAAGATGCACAGCTGTATGTAAATGAAGCTCTTCACCTCTTGCAGTGATTCTGCAACTGGCAGTTCCCAATATAGTCCATGTCCTGGAATCCAGGAGCCCAGAGAGCAGATGGCAGTGATAAACAAAAGATAACCAAGATCTAGACAAGGGCTTCAATGGTGGGAATGGAGATGAAAGGATGGATTTTCAGAGATGTAAATGACGACGATTTAGCAACAACCTAGAGGGAGAAGAGAAGGTAAGAGAGGAATCTAAGATGACACCAAGGTGCAAACCTAGTCTCTAAGGTGCCAGAAGTCCTCCTTTTCTTTTTGCGGATACAGACTAACATGGCTGCTACTCTGAAGCAAGGAGTGTGCAATTATCAAAAGTAGTGTGGGAGGGAGGGTGTGAGAATCTTTGGTGAATAAATGAGGAGTATAAACTTGCCAACTGCTGGAAATGGCCCACCTTGATTATCACTACAAAAGGTTCCCCCCACCCCTGCTGGTAATAGCTCACCTTACCTGATCACTCTTGTTACAGTGTGTATGGTAACACCCATTGTTTCATGTTCTCTGTGTATATAAATCTCCCCACTGTATTTTCCACTGCATACATCCGATGAAGTGAGCTGTAGCTCACAAAAGCTTATGCTCAAATACATTTGCTAGTCTTTAAGGTGCCACAAGTCCTCCTTTTCTTTTTGCGGATACAGACTAACACGGCTGCTACTCTGAAACCTAAAAATAATATGGTATCCTGTAGCTGCTGGAAAGAGGACAATTCCTCCTCTGAACAGGGAGCAACCTCCATATCTGCATAGCCCAGGAGCCCTAGCATCTGCAGAGGGAAATTGTTCTGGACAGGACCCTAATATCACAGTAAATCTAGTGAAACCCATCTCAGAAATGGGTTCCTCAAGTTAGACTCCCAAGCCCATATTTAAGCACCTAAAGAAGTGCCCTGACATTTTTTTTTAAAGTGCTGAGCACCCAGCACTTCCCTCCAAGATCACTGGGAGTCGTTGGGAGCTCAGCATTTTTGAAAATCGGGCCACTTCCTTTAGGTACATACAAATGGGCGCAGGAACCCATTTCTGAGCATCTTGGCCTATGATTTTTGTGCCTGTGTGGAATAGTTTCCAAATCTAATTGTTCGGATTAATTATTGTTTAATTGTTTTTTTAAAAGGATTGGTCAAAGCCAGTGCTGTTTTTCCTTAGCTCAGCAATCAATCCACTTTCTTGAGTTATTTCTAGAGACACACGTTGGACTGAATCGGAACCCAGGAGACTGAGTTAAAACATGCAGGATGCATCACTAAGTCCTAACTGCAGATTACATCACACGCTAATGTAATGTGATCTGCCAGAAAATTATAAGAACCCAGCAAGAAAAAATGAGCTATATTTGATTGTTCGTAAGTTATGCTGCTCACAGAGCTTGCACACAAATTTTGTGTAGGGGGAAAAAACCCTTCACGCACAATATCTCCTACTGACACTGAGTATGAACTCCATTATATACACGTTTCACAAACACTGGAGAAACAAAGAGAGAGTAAAGTAAGGCATTGAGGAATTCAGCTCCCTGCCCAAGAAAAAGGATCATTCTCTTTCATAATTCATGAGGGAATGGGGCTGTTCCATCCAGTCATAGTAGCTACCGTTCAAAGAGAGTGGTGTTAGGTTTTGTTTTAAAACTCAATGTATTTTAGAGATTTATCATCATTTAACAGCAGCGTAGCATGAGGCTGGAATCTCTTCAATTAAAATGAAAATGTGTTCCTATCAAAATCAACAAGAAATTTGCGGAGATTTTTATAAAGTATCACAATTTAGATTTCACCATAAATGGAAATCGGACAGATACTTGATCTGCACAAGAAACATTTATGGACTTTGAAGCAATTGCCTCTCTACATACCCATCTATCTGTCATTAACTGAAATGACCCCCGTACATATATAAGGCCAAATCCTGCTCTCTGTTTCCATGGTGTAACTCCACAGAATTCAGTGGTAACATTCTGGACTTAATCCGTATAACTAAGAGCAGCATGTGGCCTATAGCGTAGAATCTGATGAAATAATTCATGCTGCAGTAGGATTTGTGCAGTGGGTAACAGGTTTATTATTTTATGGAGGCAATCTAATCATTAGATGATTTATATGGCTGGTTCTGTTCCCTGTCATCTGCATTAGGGCTACAACCACATTGTAGGGCCCAGTCTTAGAACCCTTATGCACGTGAGTATCCCTTGTTCATGCTAATGGAATGGGAACGGTTTGTATGTTTAGCCCCACGTTTACAAACTGTCTAAATTATTTTAGAAGTCATGTCAGGTACAGTTTATTCCAAGGTTTACTTGCAAATTTTAATCAGAAAACACAGAAGGGATATGCAGTTTAGATTGAAATATTCTTTCACCTTGTACTCTGCCCAGGTTGACTTACTGTGGGCTGATATAACTGGCAGAAGTTACAGCGTACATGATAGAGGAAGGCTGGACACAAACTAGAGGAAACACATAAAGAAACATTTATTTAAAAAAAGTAAATCAACCATAAAGATCCTCCCAGTAGACCTGGGAGATGGAAGCCTTTCTCATTTTCTCCATGGCAAAATTTAATCTAGCGGCTTGGCTTTTCAAGCGTCATATTCAAAGAGATGCAAATTTGTCAGAGCTGAGACCCCAGCTGACTTTTAGCACTTTGTGAATGTCAAAGGAGCTTAAAGGTTGAAATGTCTTTACCTCCCTCCATCCGAAGTAATTCAAAAACAGGCTGAAAACACGAGCCACCTCTACCTGTTTGTTCAGAGTGCTATATTACGTGTATATCTGCTGGCCATAAAACTGTTTGTTTTTTAAATAGAAAGCACATATGGAGAAACAAAAGTGCAATTGAAAAATTCACTACCACAGAATCACAGCAATGGGGGGAGGGAAGGGGAGAGGAGGAATGAGGCACCTTCAAACCAACCCCATTTCTGATTAACTGATTTCAGAACTAGTATTAAGGCAGGAGTAATCTCACCCCTTCATATGATCCACTTAATACGATCCCCTTAGGTAATATATCTAATGTATTTACAATAAAAATAAAGAAGGTCTTAATTACTACTCCATACAAGGGCTCGGCCACTGGTGAGATATACATTACAGTGCAGGTGCTGACTAAATGCAGCTCGATGGGTTTGCTTCATTTGTCTCTCATGTGATGTAAATATCAATCTACTAATGGAGTTTCTGTTTACTGGGGATAGGAAAAAAAGAAAAATAGAATTGAACAGATTGAGACAGATTAATCCTATTTGCCAAAAAATGACCAAATATATCTATATCTATATATAGATATAGACAAATATAAGGAGATTTAAAATGAACTATATGAATAGGATAGTTATTAAATATAAACAACACATATATGATCTCTGTGAAGGGAACCCCCTTTATTAAACAGCTGCTTCAGTCATTGAACTACAGCTCTCAGGCTGGACCTACAATAAAAATTTTAGAGGAGTCTCTTTTCACTTAATGTATCCGTCCTCTTGACAATGAGTTTGGTGGGAAAGGATGACTGTCTCTTTAAGAAAGTACTTTTGGGCAGTGCTTTTTGGTTTTTAAGTCTGGAGACAGTGGCATTAGATTGATTAGGTGTGTACATGTTGGCTGAGAAAGCTGTAGAAAGGGGAATGGAAGTGTTTGACAAGATGAAAGACTATTCAACATGTTAGACAGCTGGTTGAGTGAAAAGATCTATAACAGCACAGTAAAATATACTCAACAGTAAAAGATACCTTCACTGCAAAAACTACTACAAGTTAGGTCACACAATTTTAGCTTAGCATGACAGGTTCAACCAAACAAAGTTTTAAAACACACAGTTAATGTGTGTATGCCTAGAAATAGACTGATCATATTGGAGAAATTTAGACAGACAGAGGTTCCCTTTTCCAAATCTAATGGTGACTATGTAAAGTTCTTGAGATGGATTCTGATCTCAGTTACACCAGTGCATATCTGGAGTAACTGCACTGATCTGAGCAGAATTATTTCTGATTTACACTGATGTAAGCAAGGTCAGACTCTCTCCCTTCCTTAACCAGTATACTTGTTATAGATTAGAAAATGAACACTTTCAGGAAGTAATGCTGTTAGGGAGATTTCGATCCCTGTTTCTGGAATCCTGGAGGGAGTGATGCATCCTATAAATGCTTGTGTGAATGCATGTATGTCATGTGTTCAGATTTGCACATGAAGCCTTTATAATTTTCATGTGATTTTCATAATGAACTAAGCACAAAATGCTGCAGGATGACAGAAATAGCAAAGTGTCAGGTGTAGAATATTTAGACAACATATAAACAAAAATGGATAATGAGCATTCCTTTATTAAACAAAAGAAACAGGATTTCAGAAGGTGTTCTGGTGATGGGTTTGCAGAGGCTGTGGTGGAAGGCTGTGAAAGTAGTTTAAACCAAAGGATGCTTTTCCCTGTAGTCGATAATAGGACAATTAGAGCTAGATGCAGTTGGCTAATCTCACTTGATTATTCATGTTGCCATGATCACCCCATATAGCACAGATTGTACCAAACCAGCCTTTTAGTCAGTGGCAAGTATGGTATGAAAAGCTTGAAACATTATCAGAATAGCCCACATTTCTTTTGTTTCCCTGTTGAATAAAAATAACGGGTTACATGTCAATGGCTGTCAATGAAAGAAGGAAATTAAGGGCATGATTCTCATTGACACTTAAAGCTGCTTTACACCGATCTGACTGAATCCATGTACATTTAAGGTCCCTTTACATTGCCAGAGCATTGTAAAAGGATCTTAGTGTAAATGAGAATCAAGCTCTCCGTGTTTGGGGCTTTCAAAAAAATATCTTTTAAAAAAACATAGGTTCTTCTCTCCCCCTGATGATTCAGTGATGATGTAGGGGTCTCAAAGTCTTCATGAGATTTGGTTTAGAAGAGTAAATAAATATCATTTATGTGCAATCAGCTCCGTGATTCAATACCCATTATGACAGCTCTTTTCATCACAAGGCTTCAGGGACAGAAAAGCAGACATTTGTTAACCTGGGTTTACTGTATATTTGATTAAAAGGTATTTTTCACCATTAATGTTAATACATATTTTCTTAATTATAAAGCCCTAAAGGGATGTCAGGCCAAACAAACCATTAGATTGTCAGAACATTAATAATCTATTAGGATAAATAGAGCCTCTCATCCAGTATAATAGGCCACAAAGCATAGTTTAAAGATTAGAGCAGGGGACTGGTAGTCAAGATGCTAGGGTCTCTCTTTCCACCTCTGTCAGCAACCTGTTGTGTGACCTTAAGAATGTAGTTCCCCCTTTATCTGCCTCAGTTTACCCATTCGTAAAAGTCTGCAGAGTGCTTTAAGATGTTCAGATGAAAGAGGCCACAAATCAGCAAATTACGTATTAACTATTTTCATTCTGAAAAGAAATTAGTGCATTTAAAATGTAAATAATGTGTTTTTTTAAAAAATCTGTAATGTCAGAAATGCTATATTTTCTTTTGTGAGCAGTGAAGAAGGATTTTCCATTTTCCTCTCACAGTAATAATGACCACAGCACAGAGCTTTTTCTGTGGATTAATGATCAGCTGGGTTTAATACCCTGATGTCCTGGTTAGGGCCATCACACCTTCCACCTGGTCATTATTCCAAGGAACTGCCCTGTGAGTTGCTTAAATCACTCTGAGGTTCCACTTTACTGGAATTAGAAGTTCACTCTCCAGGCCTACAGCTTGATGGCTAAATCACTGACTCTCTAGCCACTTTCTAGTTCAAAAAGAAGCAAACACAGGGTAATGCAGAGGAATTAAAAAAAATATCCACACATTGACAATGCTTTCAAATTGCAAACATCAACCTTTTAAAATCTATAGCTGTTCTGAGGAAAAAAAGCTATGAACTTGACTCTTTCGATCTCCACTTCAATAGTTTAGATTAGCTTTCTTTATCAACTTAGATTAACTCCCAGATTTATGAGGCTTCATGTGTAGCTGGAACCCAAAGATTCAGGGGCAGACTACCTAGAGTTTGTTTCCAGGTACATCTGCATTAGCAACTGTACATATGTTCATATTGCGATTGTACCATAACCCATACCTAAATCCCAGAATCACATGTGTGAAGGTTAGTGGAAGGTGAGTAAACTAGTACCCCTGAGGGGTGTGGATAAATGCACAATTGAGGCTGTCTCTCAGCCCTGTACCCATGCCAGCATACAGTTTGACCAAAGGTAAGGAGCATGTACCAGGTCTCAAGTTTCAATAGTCCTTCACCCCCATTCCCACAATACACTGAACCCTTTTCTGCTGGTCCCTTATCTAATCTAAAAAGGTCCCCGTCCTTCCGTTTTCACCTGTAGTAGTGAGCTGCACTGACCACATCAGACCAGCTTTCTGCTGCACTCTCTATAGACCAAGCAGGTGAACATGGCTCCTGCTCTGAAAGCAGCCCCCTGGCTCGCTGACCACACCTTGGTGCTTATTAACGTGTGGTCAGAGTACACCATCCTCCACAACTTCACCTGGAGTGGCAGAATCATTCACCTGTGCAGGGGAATTTGACAGGCTGGAACAGGCAGGCACTGAGCCGACTCTGACCCAGAGCCATGACACACATCAAGCACATGAGGCTCCTGTCCAGGAAGGCAGAAGACTCCAACAGTCACTCTGGGAGGGCTCAGTGTACATGCGCCTTTTACAAAGAGCTTGACCTAACACTAACCAGGTTCACCAGTCCCTGCTCCACATTGTCAGCCTCACTGTCTGCCAGGATGCTGATGGGGACAAGGACAAGAAGCCAGCATGAACTACCAAGGATGCCCTGAAAGACTTAGAGGACAAGGAGCATGTGATTTACACCTCTATCTGGAGAAGCCAGTTGAGGAAGCCCCCTCGACTGTCAGGATTGAGCACCTTCAACTGAACCTGAGTACTAACTAGGCCAGTTTCCAGGCTAATCAATGAGCTCAGCTGAGTTGTAGTAGGATTGCTTGATTGGTTGAACCTCCTGATTGGCTGAAGGAAGCCAGCAGGCCTGCTTTTGAGTTCAGCAGCAACAGCCAGTTGCCAGCTGGTCAATGCTTTTTCCTCCAGCTCTATTCCTGACTCTCTCCTGCTTTGTTCCTGTCTTGTTCCAGCCATTCTCCAGTCTTGCCCCAGATTTACTCCTGTCCGATTCCAGCCCTTATTTCCCTTTCTGGATCCTGGCCTTGGCTCTGGTTAGTGTCTCCTGACACCAGCTCAGACCCTTGGCTCAGTTCACAACTCCTGACTCAGGCTCTGACCCATTGCTCTGGTTTCCGGTTTCTGACTTCGGCTCTAACCCTTGGCCTGTGGTGCCAATTCCTGGTGCTCACAGCCTGGTTCTAACCATTGAACAAGACTGCCAGCTCCCCTGACACTGATGAACCCAAGGAGGAGCCTGAGCCATGGCAGGAACCAGAATCCAAGGCTGGTAAGTTACAATGAACTGCTGCCCTCCCCACCACTATCCCCTCTTGCTCGGGTGCTATATTCCTACTTTTAAACCCAGCCCCAACTCTGCTCCACACCAAAACAGTCCCCAAGGAAGACACAGCTACAAATCAATTATTTGTTTGACTTTTGATGAACCACTGTTATGCACTTCGCTAAAACTATGTCTTAAACACACGTATTCCCACCTTTACTTTGTTGACATTTTGGTTATTTAACAATGCCTTGGTTTAACTTTCAGGTAGCTGATGGAATTTGTTTAACTCTAGCATGGGCTATTTTCATGGAACAGTGGTATCTCTTTGTTTAAAAGAATCACATGAAGATACATACAAATTGCTAAAATACTGGGATTATGGAGAACTTCCAGCATTTGTTTTCATAAGAGAATGTTTTATGAAAAAAATCATATTTAGAGCATGCTTGCTAGCAACTGTAATTTATGAGGCAATGTTGACTTTGGGGGAGGCGGGCCCATCATCCAAGAACAGACAATGGGACACCTCTCCTGCCGAGAAAATGAGCTGTTGCTACTTCCCACTCCGCTCATCTCCAGCCTGAGTCACACAGGGAACTAATTAAATAACCACATTCCAGTACATGCTGCTCCACTTCAACTCGGCCACATTGTACCAGGACAACTGGGTTTTATTTGTTTATAAAATAAGTGCTTTGTAGGACAATCAGATGAGCAGCTGCAGGAGAGGTTTTCAATGGAATTGCCAAACAGCAGCCACATAATGTGGAAGATACAATTCCAGCATGCAGATTTGTTTGGCTAGCAGGGAGGTCAGCTTCTAGCTTAGACAGAAACTAAAACACTGCCTAAGTCAGTGGTTCATTATGTCAGTGGCCTTGTCTGGGGTATTGGTTTGCAGCAAATTGTTTAAAAGTGCTGTATCTACTAGATATGATGTGGCTTAAGGAGGAAAGAAACAGGGATCTAGACACACTCGTCTGTATATTAATAGGTTCACTGTGCAACTCTTCCTTCTTGCCCCACATTGGAGGATTATAGGAATAAAAGAAGAATTTCTCTCTCAGTAGGGAAGTCAACCCATTGTCTTTTCTTGATATTGGGCCAATTACATGATCAGACAGGCATGGTCTACATAATCTTTTACAGAAAATATCCTTTAATCAAAATTAAAAGCTGGAGATTTTTCCTAATACCAGAAATTCAGCACAAAACACATCAATGCACATGGATACTTATATGTTTTTTTTCAGATTAGGAGATGACCATGAGTGTTAAGCAAAGCCAACTGCTGTTACAGTATACCAACTTCAGTGGTGCTACTGGGGTGAGTAAAGCTAGGAGAATTTTCCCCATTGGTAGGGCCCTACCAAATGCATAGTCTATTTTGGTAAATGTCATGGTCATCACATTTTAAAAATCTTGACTTTCACAGTTACAGATATTTAAATCTTATATTTCTTGGTGTTGTCAGGAATCATGAAGATGTATTTTAAAATATAAACATGTAAAGCCCTTAAGTCAGCATTTCTCAAACTGGGAATCCCGACCCAAAAGGGGATTGCAAGGCTATTGTGGGGGGGGGGTCACAGTATTGCCAACCTTATTCTGTGCTGCTGTCACAGCTGGGAGTCTGAAGTGTGGTGGCGGTTGGCAGGGAGCCCAGCTGTGAAGGCAGCAGTGCCACCAGCAGCAGTGCAGAAGTAAGGGTGGCATGGGATGGTATTGCCGCCCTTGCTTCTGTGCTGCTACTGATGGCCGTGCTGCCTTCACAGCTGGGTGGTTGAAGAGCAGCAGCTGCTGACTGGGAGCTCAGCTCTGAAGGCAGTGCAGAAGTGGGTATGGCATGGTATGGTATTGACATCCTCACTTCTACGCTGCTGCTGACAGCTGTGCTATCTTCCGAGCTGAGCTCCAGCCAGCAGCCGCAGCTTTCTGGTCACCCAGCTCTGAAGGCAGCACACAAGTAAGGGTGGCAATACCGCAACTCCCCTACAATAGCCAGATTTCACAGTCTGTGATGCATTTTTCACAGCCCTCAATTCAGTAGGGCCCCACCAATTAGACAGACAAATTCCCGATGACCTTATAGTTTAAACGGGACAAGACAAACCCAGACAACACAACAAAACAGGAGAATTATTGACGAGGAGGAGAAGAGCAGATTACTGGGAAGTTTCCAAATCACTGGGCCCACAGACACCACTGAAGGATGGGCAATTGATAAAGTAAGATCCGTCAAGGTGATTATTCAAGTGAGTAAAGCCATCAGGAATGTCTTGCCGGGGGGGGGGGGGGTCTGCTTGAGTGAAGGGAAAGAGCAGTATTAGAGTGTATGTTTCTAAAATGTTATAGTCATGAGATGAAATCCAGGCCCTATTGGAGTCAATGGGAATTTTGCCATTGAGTGCAATGGAGCCAGAATTTCACCCAAGATCTTTAAAAATGGGTACCTCAAGTTAGGCTCCTAAAGAAGTGATCTTCAGAAGTGCTGAGCACATAATAGGCCACAATGAACCTCAGTGGGTGAAGCAGCTTTGACAATCAGGCCACTTATTTAGATACCTAAGTACGGACTTAAGAGTCTTAATTTTCTGCTCAGCTGTCCTCAGGCCTGGTCAAGCTAGGTTTGTTAGGGATCTCTCTGTAGGGTGAGCAGCAAGTCATCAGTCTCATTCTGCAGGATACCGTAACAGTGTAAAACTGCTAAATGTATGCTGTTATCATGCTGACTAACCATTGGGAGAGTCACTGGTAGAGCCTGCCTGGAGTTTGTCTTAGGGGCAGCTCTATCATTTTCTATTGAGGTGGAGTATGTGGCTTGTGGTCCAAGCCACATATTCAGGCTTGAATGGTCTAGATAGTTGAGTAATTGTTTGGTCTTCGGGTTTTGCCAGTGACGACAAAGGGTGGCTCAAAGTTGGACTGAGCAGCTATGGCCATACTCTGCTGCACACCTCCCATTTCTTTACATTTTTTATTTTTAGTTATTTAATAAAGTTCAAGATTCATACTTGTTTATGTGCTTTCCTGGATTGGCTATCTAGAACAACTGGCAACTTGTTAAGGGTTATCACTGCAGATGTTTAAGTAGTTATAGAAGTAGTAGTAATAATGAGTAACAATAAATGCAACCAAGACCGGGTTAAAAGAGGTTTTGACTACTGGGATGAAATTGGTTCATGCCCATTTATCCATAAGGATTTTTTGTATTTATTGACTGTCCAAACTAGAAGAAATATTTATTTGTTTCAAAATACTTTCTACAGTTAATTAAAGTTTACAAGATACCAGCGTGGTATCTTACTTATTCTGTAACTTTCATTTGTTAATCTAAACATACACTTCAATTAAAGGTAACCCAGTCTATCAGTTTGTGGGGGCAAAATTGTCCATCACAAAGTTTCTTGGTTCCAGAACACCAGTTAATTGGCTACTAGGAAAATTTGAATAATTAAATAACCACACTTTCTTATGTTGCCTTTGTAGAACTTCTTAGTTAATTAAGCAACAGTAAAAGTCACCTGTGTGATATCTGGAGAATGAATGGGCATAAATCATAGAATCATAGAAGATTAGGGTTGGAAGAGACCTCAGGAGGTCATCTAGTCCAACCCCCTGCTCAAAGCAGGACCAACCCCAACTAAATCATCTCAGCCAGGGCTTTATCAAGCTGGGCCTTAAAAACCTCTAAGGATGGAGATTCCACCACCTCTCTAGGTAACCCATTCCAGTGCTTCACCACCCTCCTAGTAAAATAGTTTTTCCTAATATCCAACCTAGACCTCCCCCACTGCAACTTGAGACCATTGCTCCTTGTTCTGTCATCTGCCACCACTGAGAACAGCCTAGCTCCATCCTCTTTGGAACCCCCCTTCAGGTAGTTGAAGGCTGCTATCAAATCCCCCCTCACTCTTCTCTTCTCTTTAGATAAATAAGCCCAGTTCCCTCAGCCTCTCCTCATAAGTCATGTGCCCCAGTCCCCTAACCATTTCTGTTGTCCTCCGCTGGACTCTCTCCAATTTATCCACATCCTTTCTGTAGTGGGGGCCCCACAACTGGATGCAATACTCCAGATGTGACCTCACCAGTGCCGAATAGAGGGGAATAATCACTTCCCTTGATCTGCTGGCAATGCTCCTACTAATGTAGCCCAATATGCTGTTAGCCTTCTTGGCAACAAGGGCACACTGTTGACTCATATCCAGCTTCTCATCCACTGTAATCCCCAGGTCGTTTTTTCTGCAGAACTGCCACTTAGCCAATCGGTCCCCAGCCTGTAGCAGGGTGTGGGATTCTTCCGTCCTAAGTGCAGAACTCTGCTCTTGTCCTTGTTGAACCTCATCAGATTTCTTTTGGCCCAATCCTTCAATTTTTCTAGGTCACTCTGGACCCTATCCCTATGCTCCAGCGTAGCTACCTCTTCCCCCCAGGTTAGTGTCATCCACAAACCTGCTGAGGGTGCAATCCATCCCATCATCCAGATCATTAATGACGATCTTGAACAAAACCGGCCCCAGGACAGACCCAGGGGCACTCCGCTTGATACCAACTAGACACTGAGCCGTTGATCACTACCCATTGCCAACTAGACATCGAGCTGTTGATCACTACCCATTGAGCCTGACAATCTAGCCAAATTTCTATCTACCTTATAGCCCATTCATCAATCCATACTTTACGCCGAAGACCAAATCAAAGCAATGGTTGCTAAAATTAACAAAGTAATTTTTGCCCATCAGAGAGAAAGGAGAAAGACGGGGCAACATTTTTCAGTTCCTTTAAGTTCAGTTATGATTTTATGAGACCATTCTTTCTGCAGAAAAAAAAGGTTGGTGTCAGGGGATTGTGCTACCTCCAAGTGTAACTGCCTCCACTAACTCAGACAAGAATGACAAAAAATACTTTTTTTGACATTCTTTGGGCAAACGAAAGAAACTTGTCATTCCAACTTCACAAAACAGCGCTAGAGATGAAATGTTCAACTCCACTGGGACAGCCATTTTTTTTGCTGTTATTACAGAAGAAAATTATAACCATAAAAATGTCCAATTTAGAAAAAAAAGGTGCCACTTTAGTGTCATTTGCATAAAAGCTGTTACATACAAATTGTTATAAAGACAAATGTGTAGTACTCTTGTTGAAAATTGCCTATATCTTAGGTGCTTTGCCTGAAACGACATAAAGGCCTCTTCAAACTGAAATTCATTCTCAGGTAAATAAAGCTGAAAAAGAATTTTCACCTATTTGAACGTACGTGAGCAGTTTTTCATATTGTCTTAAACAGGCTTTGACATGCTTTCCTCCCTACCTTTAAATCCTCTCCCCTTTTGCCTGCTGGTGGCCTCCATTATAATCACTTGGCACCATAGACGAAGTCAGATGGACAATTTGTCCTGAAGCTACAACAAGTTGAAGATTATAAATCAGCTGAAATAACTTCCTCTAAGAGTGGTGCAGCCATTACCTTTTTCATCTGGAAAGTGCCTGTGTTTACCCCTTTCTGATAAGTTTATAACTAACCAGGCCCAAGACAGGTTATTTGGTTCTTCACCACCACCACTGCTATGGCTTCACCCATTTACAGAGCCTTTTTGTTGCCATCTAGGAAAGTCAGCCAGATTCTGCAGTGCATGGTGTCAAATTCAGAAATTAGGACATGTATAAATGTTATGTGCTATTTCTTATTATTTGTATTATCGTAGCACCAAGGTGTCATGGCCAAGATCAAAGCCCCATTGTATTAAGGCATTGTACAAACACATAGTAAGAGACAGTCCCTGCTCTGACGAGCTAACAGTTTATACAAGAGAAACAAAAAAATGAGGGGAAACAGAAGCACATCAAGGTAGAATGACTTGCCCAACATCACACAGTAGATCAATGGCAGAGGCAGGATGAGAACCTAGGTCTCTTGGGTCAGTGCTCGCTCTGTTAGACCACTTCATCCTTGAATTGTTGCTTATTCATCATTTCTATAAGGAGTCTTCTATAAGTAATTTACAAGTTCATATTCTAGATCTCAACAACCAAATAATATTTTTTCAGTAAACAAAAAAAGCTTCCACTTGATAGCCTGATTAATATAGCTTTTGATTTCTGATAACCCACACTGCAGGAATTTGATTATCATTTGTATAAACCACTAGTAAAAAAAATCACTTTATCTCAGTTACGCCAGGGTAAATCCAGACTAATTGTCTTGATGTAAATAGAACAACACGGTGACAGAGAGCAGAATTTGTTTACATGGGAAATTAATGTAGAATAACCTAGAGTGTGAATTTAAAGTGCAACAGCTATTTCACACTAACTCCCTGCATGGACACACTTATTCTGTGTGCTTTAATTTAATACACTTTAAAGTGGACCAAGCTGAGCTGAACAAAGGCACTTTCAGTATGAAATAAAAGCGTCCACAAAGGGAGTTAGTGTGGAGTAGCTACTGCACTTTAAAATTCATATCCTAGTTTATTCTGCACTAACTTCCCCATGTGGACGAGTCCGAATACTTATGTGAATGTTTTTTCATCCAAACAAGGGAGCCCAAATTTTTATTTAGTTATACATGTGAAGCACCAATGACTAATGACACCCGGGTGTAACTGATGGGAACACTTAATGTATAATCCCAAATTAAGATGTCTAATTCACCTAACCTTCCACTTCCCACACCAGAGTGTTCCCAGACACTTCCATTATACCCAACCCTAAGTAATAAGGTAGAATACATTATAGCACATTATATAGAATCTTTGACTCCTACAAGCTTTGAGACTTACAAGTGTAATGACCATCCACTGGCACACACTGCATGTTCCAAAGCATTCTACGAGTTACATGCAAACATTTGCAGTGGAATTAAAAAAAAAGTGTTTTAGGGCTTTCAATAGTAAAATCAAGACAATGATACAACCTGCATTCACTTCACATTATATTTTTCTATCAGGGTAATCAGTTTCTCAGGCAAAAAAAAGTAACAAAAATGTTGCTTATATATGCCTGTTTATGTCTAGTCATCCATAAGCAGCTTTACTACGTGAGGACTGATTTTCAGTGGTCCTGAGCACCCACAACTCCAACTGAAGTCAATGGGAGCTGCAGGTGCTTAGCATATCTGAAAACTTGCCTATGTATCTATAATCTCAGTTTTATAAAAAGCACATGCACAGACTTGGGATTGAGTGTGTATTGCATGCTGCTTGTTGATGGGAGCCTCACAGGTACTCATCAAGCCTTAATGACAGGTTTCAGAGTAACAGCCGTGTTAGTCTGTATTCGCAAAAAGAAAAGGAGTACTTGTGGCACCTTAGAGACTAACCAATTTATTTGAGCATGAGCTTTCGTGAGCTACAGCTCACGAAAGCTCATGCTCAAATAAATTGGTTAGTCTCTAAGGTGCCACAAGTACTCCTTTTCATCAAGCCTTAAGTACTCCATTCATGTGAAACAATTAGAGATAGGCCTGAACCAAAACCCCGCACCCAAACACTCCTTAGCTATGGGGCAAGGGAGTTCTATAACTGACTCTGAATCTAAATCTTGTAGCTCATGTCCATCTCTACACTGGACAGCATGGACCCCAGCTGCAAAAACCTCTGTGTAGGTTATCCCATATCTGCTTACCGCTAAACCTGCACCTTCCTCTGAAGCAGCTGGTGCTGGCCACAACTGATCACTGTCTGATCCAGTCTGGCAATTCCTACTTTTCCTGTGTTCAGATCTAGGGGGTTCATTTTTCCTCTCTCTATATAGAGACCCCTTCTAAACTTTGGGGAGTTCAGATGAGGGGATTTTAGAACAACCTCCAGTCTCAGTATCAGCAATTAACCATTTTAAAATCAACAGGTTTCTTAGAGCACAGTTCTTTTTTTCTTTCTTTTGCAAAGAGAGGCATATAGCAAATGCCTTCCAAAATATCACTTGAGAGGAACCATCCATTTTTTTTCAATTAGGCTGTCTTGGAGATCTATGTAAATTCCGTGCACACTAGAAGAATCGAGTTTTACCAAAATTTCATTAAACTATCAAAAAAGCACTTAAAGCATCAGTGTTCTAAAGATGAAAAAAAGAAAAATGTCTTCAGAATTTGTACATTTGCATTTTTTTACTACAGATTACAAGGCCAAAGAGTATATATAGTTCAAACACACAGGTTCTGATTATTTTTCTTTTTTTCTTCTTCTTCTTCTGTGGCATCTCCATTACTGAAGGTATGCAGCCATGATAACCCATTCTGTATGATCCTATGCTAATCTCTTTATGGATGAATAGTCCTTTTCATCCACGCAGGATACCACATTGTCCATCCAAGATCTCTTTTTTCTGCCTCGTGCTCTTCTGCCATCAACCTTCTCTTCTAGTGCCCATAAACATGCATTACCTGCTGAATCTATTAAAATGTGCCTTGTAAATTGAATCTTTCTTTTCATAAGATCTCTAGTGTTTGCTGAGTTCCAATCATCTCCAACACTTTTTTGTTGGTTATGCAGTCTATCCGTAATAATTTCAGAATTCTTTTATAACCCCATAATTCAAAGGCTTGTAGTTTCTTTATTATCAGTTGTTTGAATGTTCATGTTTCACAGCCGTAACTTAACACAGACCAAATGTAAGTTTTTAAGAGTCAAAATTTATTCTTTAGTCCCTTATCAGATGTTAATTCTTCCAGAATATATCTTTCACTCTTGCTCATCTGGTGTGCCTTCAGTATCTGATTTTTCCATCTTCTTTAATGATGCTTCCTAAGTAGTTATAATTTCTTATTCGTTGTACAGCTGTGTCATTCACTGGAATCCTTGCATGTGTTCCCAAGATCATTGCATACCACTGCTATTTTTGTCTTGTCCATGTTCAAATCTATACCATATTATTTGACATATTCACATATAATTTCCACTAACTCCATCAGACCTTCTTCCGAATCAGCCAACAGCGCTGTGTCATCTCCATCTTTTTATCTACAAAATATCAATATCCTGTATGTTCTTTCTGTAGTACCATATGATTATATTTTCCATGTGCCACAGAGTTATATATTTTTTCCTAGGTAGTCATTTGAAATGACAGTTTTGCTGTCCCAAACTCTCAAATAAAATCTTTTAATCAGTTTAGTTTCTGCTTCTCAGAAATTTATCACAAATGGCCCAATGTTCTGACCAATTGGCCTCTGCTCAGAATAGCCAATCTGCAATAAGTGGAATATATAGTTATTATTGAAAAGATTAAAAAGATGGGGGCACTCAGAAATGTGGGAATGTAATCACCTTCATGATGTTGCCCTTTGTGTTCAAGAAATTACAATATAGTTAAATAAAATCTATACAGTAACTTTGGGTTGCTCATACAATTTTGCAGAGTATATTTATGGAAGGAACAAGCTCTATTTCTAATCATTTGTTTATCATAGAATCATAGGACTGGAATGGACCTTGAGAGGTCATCTAGTTCAGTCCCCTGCACTCATAGCTGGACTAAGTATTATCTAGACCATCCCTGACAGGTGTTTGTCTAACCAGCTCGTAAAAATCTCCAATGATGGAGATTCCACAACCTCCCGAGGCAATTTATTCCAGTGCTTAACCACCCTGACAGTTAGGAATTTTTTCCTAATGTCCATCCTAAACCTCCCTTGCTGCAATGTAAATCCATTGTTTCTTGTCCTATCTTCAGAGATTAAGAAGAACAATTTTTCTCCCTCCTCCTTGTAACAATCTTTCATGTACTTGAAAACTGTTATCATGTCCCCTCTCAGTCTTCTCTTTTCCAGACTAAACAAACCCAGTTTTTTCAATCTTCCTTTATAGGTCATGTTTTCTAGACCTTTATCATTTTTGTTGCTCTTTTCTGGAATACCTCTCCAATTTGTCCACATCCTTCCTGATATGTAGTGCCCAGAACTGGACACAATACTCCAGTTGAGGCATAATCAGCGCGGAGTAGAGCAGAAGAATTACTTCTTGTGTCTTGCTTACAACACTTTGTCCTTACTGAATTTCATCCTAGTTACTTCAAACTATTTATCCAGTTTGTCCAGATCATTTTGAATTTTAATCCTATCCTCCAAAGCATGTGCAACCCCACCCGGCTTGGTATTATCCACAAACTTTGTAAGTGTACTCTCTATACCATTATCTAAATCGGGGTGGGCAAACTTTTTGGCCCAAGGGCCACATCTGGGTGGGGAAATTGTATGCAGGGCCATGAATGTAGGGCTGGGGGTTGGGGTGAAGGAGGGAATGCAGGGTATGGGAGGGGGTGCAGTGTGCAGGAATGGGCTCAGGGCAAGGGGTTGTGGTGCAGAAGGGGTGCGGGGTGCAGGAGAGGGCTCAGGGCAGGGGTTTGGGGTGTGGCAGTGCTCAGGGCAGGGGGTTGGTGTGTGGAGTGTGGGATGGGGCTCAGGAGTTGGAGTGCGGGAAGGGTGGAGCAGGGGGCTCGAGGCAGGGGGTTAGCGGTGCAGGAGGGGTGCAGGGTGTGGGCTCCAGCCCGGCGCTGCTTACTTCCCTGCCTGCCCTGGCCCCGTGCCGCTCCCAGAAGTGGCCAGCATGTCCAGCAGTGGCTCTGGGGGTGGGGTGGGGCAGGCGACTCTGCCGCCCGCTGCCCTCACCTGTGGGTACCACCCCCAAAGCTTCCATTGGCCACGGTTCCCCGTACCCGGCCAATGAGAGCTGCGGGGGGCGGTGCCTGTAGGAGAGGGCAGTGCACAGAGCCCTCTGCCCCCACCTGGGTCCGCAGGGACGTGGTGCCAGCTGCTTCCGGGAGCGGCGTGGGGCCAGGGCAGGCAGGGCAGGGCTGGCAATCCCACAGGCCAGATTTAAAGCCCTGATGGGCCGGATTCAGCCCATGGGGCATAGTTTGCTCTCCCCTAATCTAAATCACTGATGAAGATATTGAATAGAACTGTACCCCGAACTGATCCCTGCTGGACCCCACTCGTTATGCCCTTCCAGCATGACTGGAAACCACTGATTATTCTCTGGGAACAGTTTTCCAACCAGTTTTGCACCCACCTTCTAGTAGTTCCATCTAGGTTGGATTTCCCTAGTTTGTTTATGAGAAGGTCACGTGAGACAATATCAAAAGCTTTACTAAAGTCAAGATATACCACGTCTACCGCTTCCCCCCCATCCACAAAGCTTGTTACTCTGTCAAAGAAAGCTGTCAGGTTGTTTTGACATGATTTGTTCTTGACAAATCCATGCTGACTGTTACTTATCACCTTTTTATCTTCTAGATATTTGCAAACTGATTGCTTAATTATTTGCTCCATTATCTTTCTGAGTACAGAAGTTAAGCCAACTCGTCTGTAATTCCCCAGGTTGTCCTTATTTCCCTAGAATGTTTTATTGTTACCCTTTATGTGTCCAGCTAGTTTCACCTTGTTTTGTGCCTTGGCCTTTCTAATTTTGTCCCTACATACTTCTGTTATTTGTTGATATTCATTCTTTGTAATTTGACCTAGTTTTGACTTTTTGTAGAACTCTTTATGAAGCATTATAGCTGTAATTATTATTTAGGAGGCAAATCTGCAGTCATTACTCAGGTAGAAGGCCAAAACAGGGCTTTGTCATTGATGGCATCTAAAAGTCTACTTTTGGAATCCCAGACTCATGTGACAGGTTTCAGAGTAGCAGCCATGTTAGTCTGTATTCACAAAAAGAAAAGGAGTACTTGTGGCACCTTAGAGACTAACCAATTTATTTGAGCATAAGCTTTCGTGTGCTACAGCTCACTTCATCGGATGCATTCAGTGGAAAATACAGTGAGGAGATTTATATACACAAAGAACATGAAAAAATGGGTGTTATCATACACACTGTAAGGAGAGTGATCACTTAAGATGAGCTATTACCAGCAGGAGAGTGGCGGGGGGGCGGGGAGGAGACGGGAAGAAAACCTTTTGTGGTGATAATCAAGGTGGGCCATTTCCAGCAGTTAACAGGAACGTCTGCGGAACAGTGGTGGGGGGGGGGATAAACATGGGGAAATAGTTTTACTTTGTGTAATGACCCATTCATTCCCAGTCTCTATTCAAGCCTAAGTTAATTGTATCCAGTTTGCAAATTAATTCAAATTCAGAAGTCTCTCGTTGGAGTCTGGTTTTGGTCTTTTTGTTGTAATATTGCGACTTTTAGGTCTGTAATCGAGTGACCAGAGAGATTGAAGTGTTCTCCGACTGGTTTATGAATGTTATAATTCTTGACATCTGATTTGTGTCCATTTATTCTTTTACGTAGAGACTGTCCAGTTTGACCAATGTACGTGGCAGAGGGGCATTGCTGGCACATGATGGCATATATCACATCGGTATATGTGCAGGTGAACGAGCCTCTGATAGTGTGGCTGATGTGATCAGACCCTATGATGGTGTCCCCTGAATAGATCTGTGGGCACAGTTGGCAACGGGCTTTGTTGCAAGGATAGGTTCCTGGGTTAGTGGTTCTGTTGTGTGGTGTGTGGTTGCTGGTGAGTATTTGCTTCAGGTTGGGGGGCTGTCTGTAGGCAAGGACTGGCCTGTCTCCCAAGATTTGTGAGAGTGATGGGTCGTCCTTCAGGATAGGTTGTAGATCCTTGATAATGTGTTGGAGAGGTTTTAGTTGGGGGCTGAAGGTGACGGCTAGTGGCGTTCTGTTATTTTCTTTTTTGGGCCTGTCCTGTAGTAGGTGACTTCTGGGTACTCTTCTGGCTCTGTCAATCTGTTTCTTCACTTCAGCAGGTGGGTATTGTAGTTGTAAGAATGCTTGATAGAGATCTTGTAGGTGTTTGTCTCTGTCTGAGGGGTTGGAGCAAATGCGGTTGTATCGTAGAGCTTGGCTGTAGACAATGGATCGTGTGGTGTGGTCTGGGTGAAAGCTGGAGGCAGGTCCTCAAGGAATCAATCCTGAAGCACTTAGAAGAGAGGAAAGTGATCAGGAACAGTCAGCATGGATTCACCAAGGGAAGGTCATGCCTGACTAATCTAATCGCCTTCTATGATGAGATTACTGATTCTGTGGATGAAGGGAAAGCAGTGGATGTATTGTTTCTTGACTTTAGCAAAGCTTTTGACACGGTCTCCCACAGTATTCTTGTCAGCAAGTTAAAGAAGTATGGGCTGGATGAATGTACTATAAGGTGGGTAGAAAGTTGGCTAGATTGTCGGGCTCAACGGGTAGTGATCAATGGCTCCATGTCTAGTTGGCAGCCGGTGTCAAGTGGAGTGCCCCAGGGGTTGGTCCTGGGGCCGGTTTTGTTCAATATCTTCATAAATGATCTGGAGGATGGTGTGGATTGCACTCTCAGCAAATTTGCGGATGACACTAAACTGGGAGGAGTGGTAGATACGTTGGAGGGCAGAGATAGGATACAGAGGGACCTAGACAAATTGGAGGATTGGGCCAAAAGAAACCTGATGAGGTTCAATAAGGATAAGTGCAGGGTCCTGCACTTAGGACGGAAGAACCCAATGCACAGCTACAGACTAGGGACCGAATGGCTAGGCAGCAGTTCTGCGGAAAAGGACCTAGGGGTTACAGTGGACGAGAAGCTGGATATGAGTCAGCAGTGTGCCCTTGTTGCCAAGAAGGCCAATGGCATTTTGGGATGTATAAGTAGGGGCATAGCGAGCAGATCGAGGGACGTGATCGTTCCCCTCTATTCGACATTGGTGAGGCCTCATCTGGAGTACTGTGTCCAGTTTTGGGCCCCACACTACAAGAAGGATGTGGATAAATTGGAGACAGTCCAGCGAAGGGCAACAAAAATGATTAGGGGTCTGGAAAACATGACTTATGAGGAGAGGCTGAGGGAACTGGGATTGTTTAGTCTGCAGAAGAGAAGAATGAGGGGGGATTTGATAGCTGCTTTCAACTACCTGAGAGGTGGTTCCAAAGAGGATGGTTCTAGACTATTCTCAGTGGTAGAAGATGACAGGACAAGGAGTAATGGTCTCAAGTTGCAGTGGGGGAGGTTTAGGTTGGATATTAGGAAAAACTTTTTCACTAGGAGGGTGGTGAAACACTGGAATGCGTTACCTAGGGAGGTGGTAGAATCTCCTTCCTTAGAAGTTTTTAAGGTCAGGCTTGACAAAGCCCTGGCTGGGATGATTTAATTAGGGACTGGTCCTGCTTTGAGCAGGGGGTTGGACTAGATGACCTCCTGAGGTCCCTTCCAACCCTGATATTCTATGATTCTATGTAGGTAGGAATAGCGGTCAGTAGGTTTCCGGTATAGGGTGGTGTTTATGTGACCATCGCTTATTAGCACCGTAGTGTCCAGGAAGTGGATCTCTTGTGTGGACTGGTCCAGGCTGGATGATAACACCAATTTTTTCATGTTCTGTGTGTATATAAACCTCCTCACTGTATTTTCCACTGAATGCATCCGATGAAGTGAGCTGTAGCTCACGAAAGCTTTTGCTCAAATAAATTGGTTAGTCTCTAAGGTGCCACAAGTACTCCTAGACTCATGTGAGTGCACCTTACTCACACGAGTAGCCCTATTAAAACCAATGAGACTATTCACATGAGTCAGAGCTATTTGTGTGAGCTGAGGCTTTGCAGGAGTGAGACTTCAGTGTTTTTTATTTGTGCTAAAAAAATAATTTTTTAAAAAATTGAGAATAATGTATTTGTGCTTCCAAGCTTTGAATAAGGCAAAAAACTGACATTAAGGCTCTTTGATCCTCATGCGTTCTAGTGGGGCAGATTTTCTGCCTTGGGGAGCTTCCTTTTCACTCTTTTTGTAGTACAGAAAGAGTGGCAACCTCCCTGTTGGTGATAACCAGCAGGTAAAGAGTTGCAAATTTAAAGGAATTGATACCTCAGAGAGTGACCATCTGCTCCCAACTCACAAAGCCCTCACCTCATGGACTCAGAGTGAAGGGGCTTTCATTGGATATATGGGGAGGAGGAACCATGCAGAAGAGGTAGGATCTTCCCTCTTCCAAGCACCCTGACTCATTCCCTTCTGCTGTTGCTCTCTTGTTGCTGAGGGAACAATATGGACATCTGTTTTCAAGTTCTTGGGCCAGATTCTTTGTTACTTCTTTCCTGTATTCAGTAAGGAAAGGGACTGGTGGAAGGGGAGTGGCTTTATTCCACCTTTGTGAATTTTGTCTTGCACCACATCCTTCCCAGCCCATCTTACAGCAGTCCCAAGAGTGTGCCAAGTTGCACTAGCTTGTAATGGCCCTCTGTGGGCTGTTGCACAGGTACATAGTGACTGGAGATCACTGACTTCCAGCCATATTTCCTCCCACCTTCCTACTGCCCCAGACTACCCCCAACATGCCTTCTACACTGGGGTGTCACCTCTACTAGTAAAATAACCCCCTGTGACTTGAGATTCTGGGGGGTAGGGCATTTCTACCCTCTTCACGACCCCTTTACCTCACTCAAACAGTGCAAAGGGGCCACCACCTAGGTCTGGTCCCTTCTCCCTTTTTATCTTGTTAGCAGAATTTTGGTTTAGAAAATGGAGTTTTAATGGGCTGAGATATTTTCTCTTTTCTCCAGGCTTTTTTTTCCCCTTCTTTAAGCCGCTCAGTTTCTAAGAACCCTTCTCAGAAAACCACATAACTAATGAGAATGAATTTACCTTTGGGAGAATTGAGAGGGAAAACATACTAGCTTGGCTGTAAAATTTTAATTCTAAACCAGGTGATACTGTCAGGATACAGCCAATAACCTTTGCAACAACTAAAATGATGGGGCTCAGTGTAATAACTTTATATTTTTAGTCAATTTATTTTCCAATTAAAATATGAAGAGAGAATGTTACTGCCTTTTGCTGTGACTACTTCAAATACTGTAGCATGTCAGAAATTCTGTGTAAATCTTCCAAAACCTGATCAAAAAGCTTTAAATTAGAAATGAGCTGAAATGCTTCAGTGCTCATAAAGAAGTTCATGGAGTACTTGCTAGTAATGCCCCTAGTCTGAAAGCTAGCTCTTTATCAAAATTCACCTTTTCCAGTATGCGTACAGGAAACTGAAACCTGGTTATAATTGGCCAGGTGACGAGATGTGATAACCACTCCTGGTTGGTTAAGAATTGTGCACATCCTTTTATTTTTTCTTACTCGGTCTTCCCTGCCCTGAACCCCATATGGTCATTTGCCTCATCCACGGTTATGTCTTGTCTTTTAAAGCTTAAATAATTTGGATAAGGCCCTATATATTTGTACAACACCTAACATAATAGGGCGCCAGCCATAACATAAAATAAAAATACATTAAATATATTGTAAAAGAGGTTCTGCTCAGATAGAGTTGTGGTCTGCTGTGGACCCCCCAAGTCAGGCTCAGATATAGATAGAGATTTTTTTATTATTAGAGAGATAAATACCTCTGGGAATTGTGTCATAATGGGAGACTTTAACTTCCCGATTATAGATTGGAGAATAAATGCTACTTATAGTGGTAGGGCCCAATTATTCCTTGATGTGATAGATGGCAGTTTCTTCATCAAATTGTCACTGAACCAAAAAGAGGTGATGCCCTTTTAGGCTTACTTTTAGTTAGTGAAGACATCATAGAAGATCTGATCATAGGAAATAACCTTGGACTGAGTGATCACAAGTTGATTTAGTTTAAATTAAATGGAAGGATAATCAAAACCAAGTCATCAACTATGAGTTTTGATTTCAAAAGGGCAGACTTTGGGAAGTGAAGGGAATGAGTTAAAGAAGTCAGCTGGACTGAAAAGCTCTAAGACATAAATGTGAAGAAGGCTGGGAATTTCTTCAGATCAAATATACAAAAATGATCTGAAATTTGCATACCAAGCAAGGGGAAAACCTTATAGGGAAAGGCTTAAGATCCAGCTGGATGAATAACCACCTCAGAAAAGGTTATTAGGTGTAAGCAGAGAGCCTGTAGGGAGTGGAAGAAGGAGTTGATCAGCAAAGAAAGTTATGTAGTGGAGGTTAGAAAATTTAGGAATAAAGTGAGAATTGCTAAAAGTCAAGCTGAATTAGCTCTTACTAGGGAAATTAAAATAAATAAGAATTTTTTAAATTACATAAATAAAAAGATATTAAGGAAGGATGAGGTGGGACTGCTATGCAGTGTGGATGGGAAGGAGATTAAAGATACTTTAAGATAAGCCCAAAAACTTTGCTTTCGTTTTCAGTAATGACGATAATATGGAACCTGTGCAATGCAGCTGATGGAAATGAGCATCTGGAATTGGAAATCTCTACATCTGAGATGGAAGAAAGACGTAAAGAGCTCAATGTGTTCAAATCAGGAGGACCAGATAATTTCCATCCCAGAATACTGAAAGAACTGTCACATGAGATTGCTAGACCAATAGCAAGGATTTTTAATAAATCTATATATTCAGGGGTAGGACCATATGACTGGGGAATAGCTAACATTGCACCAAAATTTAAGAAAGGGAAAAAAATGATCTGGGCAATTACAAACCTGTTAGCATGACCTCAGCAGGGTGCAAAGTTTTGGAGAAAATGGTGAAGGAAAGAATAATTATATTCACAGAGGTGAGTGGTAAAGGGTGAGTGTGCTAATGAAATATGCTTATGATGGAAATTTGGGAGGCATCATCACTATAGAGGATCAGAATATTATACAGGAAGATCCGAATGACCTTGAAGGCTGGAGTGACAGAAAAGGGATGAAATTCATTAGTACAAAGTGCAAGGTCATGCACTTGTGGGCCAATACGAATTTTTGCTATAAGCTGGGGGCTTATCAGTTGGAAATGACAACGGAGGAGAGGACTTCAGTTTGTTGGTTGATCACAGGATGACTGTGAGCCACCAATGTGATACAGTCATGAAAAAGGCAAATGCAATCCTAGGATGTATTAGACGAGGCATTTCCAGTTGACATAGAGAAGTATTAATTGTACAAGGCAGTGGTAAGACCTCATTTGGAATACTGTACAATTCTGGTCATCCATGTTAGAGAAAAAATAATTTAAATTGGAACAGGTAAAGAGAAAAGCTACTAGGATGACCAAGAGAATGGAGACCGTGCCTTATGACATGGGACTGGAAGAGCTTGGCTTGTTTAGTCTCACAAAAAGAAGGCTGAGCTGGGCTATGTTTGCTCTCTACAAGTACATTGGGGAGTGCTCTTTAACCTAAAGGACAATGTTATCACAAGAACAAACAGATATAAACTGTCCATGAACAAATTCAGTCTGGAAATTAGAAGATTTCTAACCATCAGAGGGGTGAGGTTCTGGAACAGCCTTCCAACAGTAGTTGTTGGGGGCAAACAACTTAACCAGATTTAAGAGAGAGCTGGACAAATTTCTGAGTGCAATTGTAGGGTGGGGTTGCTTGTGATGGCTCAATGGCCTTGGGGATCAATTCCAGTTTGTATCTTATGTTCCTAATGCTCATGCTTCAGGGTTTCAGCTGGCCACCAACAGGGATCAGGAAGTGATTTTTCCCCCCCAATGTATTAAGGGAATTATTATTTTTTTTATTTCCTTCCTCTGAAGCATCAGAAATGACCATGGCTGGAGATGGGACACTGGATGAGGTGGCACTGAGCATTTTCTCTCTCAGGTGCTTGGCTGGCTGGCTGGTTCTTATTCTCATCCAGGAAGTTTTTGTAAAGTGTAGGGGACAATTTTCTGGTGCAAGTGCTGGAGGAACCAACTAGGGGCAGAGCTCTTCTTGACCTGCTGCTCACAAACCGGGAAGAATTAGTAGGGGAAGCAAAAGTGGATGGGAACCTGGGAGGCAGTGACCATGAGATGGTCGAGTTCAGGATCCTGACACAGGGAAGAAAGGAGAGCAGCAGAATACGGACCCTGGACTTCAGAAAAGCAGACTTTGACTCCCTCGGAGAACTGATGGGCAGGATCCCCTGGGAGAATAACATGAGGGGGAAAGGAGTCCAGGAGAGCTGGCTGTATTTTAAAGAATCCTTATTGAGGTTACAGGGACAAACCATCCCAATGTGTAGAAAGAATAGTAAATATGGCAGGCGACCAGCTTGGCTTAATAGTGAAGGCATTGCTGATCTTAAACACAAAAAAGAAACTTACAAGAAGTGGGAAGATTGGACAAATGACCAGGGAAGGGTATAAAAATATTGCTCGGGCATGCAGGAGTGCAATCAGGAAGGCCAAATCACAGTTGGAGTTGCAGCTAGCAAGAGATGTTAAGAATAACAAGAAGGGTTTCTTCAGGTATGTTAGCAACAAGAAGAAAGTCAAGGAAAGTGTGGGCCCCTTACTGAAAGAGGGAGGCAACCTAGTGACAGAGGATGTGGAAAAAGCTAATGTACTCAATGCTTTTTTTTGCCTCTGTCTTCACGAACAAGGTCAGCTCCCAGACTGCTGCACTGGGCAGCGCAGCATGGGGAGGAGGTGACCAGCCAACTGTGAAGAAAGAAGCGGTTTGGGACTATTTAGAAAAGATGGACAAGCACAAGTCCATGGGGCCGGATGCGCTGCATCCGAGAGTGCTAAAGGAGTTGGTGGATGTGATTGCAGAGCCATTGGCCATTATCTTTGAAAACTCATGGCGATCGGGGGAGGTCCCGGACGACTGGAAAAAGGCTAATGTAGTGCCCATCTTTAAAAAAGGGAAGAAGGAGGATCCTGGGAATTACAGGCCAGTCAGCCTCACCTCCCTGGAAGAATCATGAAGCAGGTCCTCAAGGAATCAATTCTGAAGCACTTAGAGGAGAGGAAAGTGATCAGGAACAGTCAGCATGGATTCACCAAGGGTAAGTCATGCCTGACTAATCTAATTACCTTCTATGATGAGATAACTGGCTCTGTGGATGAGGGAAAAGCAGTGGATGTGTTGTTCCTTGACTCTGGCAAAGCTTTTGACACAGTCTCCCACAGTATTCTTGCCAGCAAGTTAAAGAAGTATGGGCTGGATGAATGGACGATAAGGTGGATAGAAAGTTGGCTAGATTGTTGGACTGAATGGGTAGTGATCAATGGCTCCATGTGTAGTTGGCAGCCAGTATCAAGTGGAGTGCCCCAAGGGTCGGTCCTTGGGTCGGTTTTGTTCAATATCTTCATAAATGATCTGGAGAATGGTGTAGATTGCACCCTCAGCAAGTTTGCAGATGACACTAAACTGGGAGGAGAGGTAGATATGCTGGAGGGTAGGGATAGGATATAGAGGGACCTAGACAAATTAGAGGATTGGGCCAAAATAAATCTGATGAGGTTCAACTAGTACAAGTGCAGAGTCCTGCACTTAGGACGGAAGAATCCCATGCACCGCTACAGACTAGGGACCAAATGGCTCAGCAGCAGTTCTGCAGAAAAGGACCTAGGGGTTACAGTGGACGAGAAGCTGGATATGAGTCAACAGTGTGCCCTTGTTGCCAAGAAGGCCAATGGCATTTTGGGGCTGTATAAGTAGGGGCATTGCCAGCAGATCAAGGGATGTGATCGTTCCCCTCTATTGGAGATTGGTGAGGCCTCATCTGGAGTACTGTGCAGTTTTGGGCCCCACACTAGAAGAAGGACGTGAAAAAATTGGAAAGCGTCCAGCAGAGGGCAACAAAAATGATTAGGGGACTGGAACACATGACTTATGAGGAGAGGCTGAGGGAACTGGGATTGTTTAGTCTGCAGAAGAGAAGAATGAGGGGGGATTTGATAGCTGCTTTCAACTACCTGAAAGGGGGTTGCAAAGAGGATGGATCTAGACTGTTCTCAGTGGTAGCAGGTGACAGAACGAGGAGTAATGGTCTCAAGTTGCAGTGGGGGAGGTTTAGGTTGGATATTAGGAAAAACTTTTTCACTAGGAGGGTGGTGAAGCACTGGAATGCGTTACCTAGGGAGGTGGTGGAATCTCCTTCCTTTGAAGTTTTTAAGGTCAGGCTTGACAAAGCCCTGGCTAGGATGATTTAGTTGGGGAGTGGTCCTGCTTTGAGGAGTAGATGACCTCCTGAGGTCCCTGCCAACCCTGATATTCAATATTCTATGCTCAGTGACTAACTGATCACCATATGTGGGGTCAGGCACGAATTTTTCCGCAGGTCATGTTGGCAGTGACCATGGGAAATTTTTGTCCTCCTCTCCAGTGTGTGGGTGTGAGTCACTTGCCAGGATTACCTGGGTATATCTCATTTAATCATTTCTCTGCCAATGCAGTAGCCGTAGCATTGATGCATGTTGGTCCCTCCTATTCTCACATACTAGTTTAGTCTCTTGTGGATCTCATGTATTTTGGTCTTCTTTCCACTGTTGGGTTTAGTGTGTGGGTGCTGGCTGGTGTTGGTGGCCTGTGATATACAGCAGGTCAGACTGATCTAGTGGTCCCTTCTGGCCTCAACCTCCATGACTCCATGACATTAGAATGGGTAAAAAAAATTAATTTCACAATCTTTTGATAAATGAGGAGACATTTTTTGCAAAACTTTTCATGAAAAATTATCCCTTTCTTATGGCCAGCTCTAATAATAAATAATATCACACCAACAGACAGTTATTTCTAAATGTGTTGAGTGCAGGTCACCTGGTGACTCAAATGCCTGGGTCAGAATGATCTCTGGTATACATGAATTGAAGTTAATACATTTTACCTGGGGATAAATTTGGCCAACTGAAAACTAAGCTGCTTAGTCAAAATGATGCTGATCAACCAGTGACTTTGCACTTGTTTAAACAAAGGGCAAAATAATTATTATTTAACATGAACAATGTGAAATTCAACGTGAAATGGTGCTGCACCTTACACATAAGGAAAAACAGTTCCTGCCCCAGAAGCTTCAGACTATGAGACAAGCCCACAGAGGATGACAGGCACAGGGAAATTCAGAGATATGAGATCATGTTACTTTGCTTTTACATTATCATCTCATTTCAGGCTGGCCTTGAAGAAGAGTTATTTTAAAAGGAACTTTAATGTGGAGATGGTGGTGACCTGACCAGCAGGTATGGTGAGGGTGTGCCACATACCGGCAGTGTGCAAAAATGCCTAGCAGCAGCAGGAGAAGAAGGACCATTGAGACTTTTATAACTGGTGGACAGGCTGGAAGTATATAATAATAGACATGGTCCTTAACAGAGTCAGGGGCTGTGAAGGGCTTTGACAGTGAGGAGGAACAAATTTAACTTGTGGCATTTCAGGGTGAGGGAGTGGAGGGATTCAAAAAGGGGTGTGTCATGGACAGATTGATGGGTGAAGAAAGGAATTTTGTCAGCCACGTTTTCAATATGCTGGAGAGAGGAGATTCTGCCCTTACTCCTGTCAGATGTTCAGGATGGGAAAGAATGAAGAAACAGCAGCTGATTAGAAAGCCCCTGAGGTATCCTGTCCACACACCCCGTGGACTCTTTAGTGTTCCTTACCGCTGCTCTAAAGAGGGACAGATTACACTCCCCCCTAGCACTTGCTTCCAATAGCAGCAGGTGCTCAAGGAATGGGATCTTAGCCATGCACTAAGATGGTAGCCATGTCCATTTATGGCTGGCAAGCACTGACAAGACATTGACCATGATCCGCTCATTGTTGAAATGGTGACATTTTGCAATATAAACCTGATTGTCAGTTTTTCAAATTTTTGGTGTAAGTGTCACAAAAATGTTGAGCTTTTAATCAGGAAGTTCAAACATCTCTATACCTCTCAACTGCGGGGATGGTGAGTTCATAAGTGGTGTAGATAGAGTGGTGATGAATGTGCTATAAATGCACAAACAGACAAATACTGATGAAGAGACGGAGAGAGAATTCCACTCATTGACATTTTATAGTGAGTTCTGACCTATAGCTCTCTTTTGATATGGGAAACTAGAAGTCAGTATGGGAAGGAACAAAGCATTCACATTACTACTTACCATGCAGTACCTGTAATTCTTTGTCATAAAAGTTTCAAATGAAAACCAAACCAGACACACTCACGCTCATAGAACAATCTCGTTTCTAATTTGTTCTCAGCCTCTAGCATCAGAGAACTATTTTTAATGGAACAATTTGCTAGCAGTGCTACTTCATCCAATTCTATCCATGTCCGGATGGTCATCTAGGTCTTTATGCTTTCCAGAAATATTTCAGGTTGGATAGTCTCAGAAATATAGTTCTGGAAGACTTGTCATTGTCTTCCTGCAGTGCTTCCTATCCCCAAGCTTCTGGGCCAAGAACAACACTTGAAACGTCATGGCTTCCAGACATGAGACTAGTAAAAAGGCAAAATACTCTGTCAGGGTTACTAGTTATTCATCACCACCAAGCAAAAATTGTTAGAAACTTTATAATCATAGATTTTATTCTTGCTGTTGTCTTAATTTATAACAGCTACCTCTAAAGATTATCTGGTGGGTAAGGGGGGCTTTTCATGCTATGATAGTATATCATTATGAAACAAAGCTTTTCTCCCTCTTAGGGTATTTCAATGGCCCATACTTCTGCGAGTACCATTTGGATCCAGTTACCCAATTCTCTCAATGTCTTGATGGTACCTGGCTATCCAGGCAAGCGGGGGGCTTAATACACACCTATCTCTAGTTCCATAATCTATAACTAGTCACTTGATTTGGCAGAGTGGATGAACATTTTGTTCAATTACATTAAGGGTCTGATTTTAATTGTGTAATATTCCCATTAATAACGTCTCTTTAAGTCATCTATTCAGATTCCACAATGTTAAACTGTCTTTGAAACTTAAAACGAATGCAAATAAAAAAAATGGGAAAGTTAGCTCTCACCTGGTTTATGATAAAATGCCTCAATATGCTAATGTTTTGGTTATTAAAATGTATAAAGAGAAAAAAAAGCTGGAAATGAATAGTGTCAGGGTTTGTCTTAAGAGCTGATTGCATTAGTTCTCTATGGAGGTACAGCACTTAGGATTGCTCTGACAGCAACGACAGAGGAATTCATGGTTCAAATGGTGCAGGTCACTATAACTCTAGAAGAAAGCAAGGACAAGGCACTATAATTCTAAAGAAAGCAAGGATAAGGCAGCAAAAATGTGTTTCCAAAGCAAAGCTGAGGTGCTGAAGACCCTTCTAGAGATGGGTGATGTATCATTCTGTTGATAAAGCAAGACAAGGTAGCACAGTCAGGTTCAGGGAAGCAAGGAGCTTAAACCAAACAGGAGGGGGTTGTTTCTGGAAACTTCCAATGGAAGGAAGCACAATGCAGAGTTTCATTCTGTCCCAGTATTCCTCTTACAAGTGGGGAAGCTGAGCCACAGAGAGAGGAAACAATTTGCCCCAGGAAAGCTGTGACAGAGGTGGGAACTGAACCCACCAGGGCTTAAATCTTAGAGTATGAGGAGGACACCTCCCCCAACATGCTATAAAAACTCCAGGGGTTTGAAAATATTTACCGAAGCTCCGGTCCGACGGCTGAAGCTGAAGTTAAGCCCTGACTGAACCTCTGTTTCCTGACTTCCAGCCACATTCCTTATCCACTGTACCACACCAATGAAGCCAGTGACAACCTGTGTGTTTTTATTTGTATTGTTTTGCAGAACGGATGTCACCAAAACAAAATAATGTCAACAAAATTACGTCACTAAAACTCTGGCAAAATACGTAACAAAAATCTGTTGTGGCACAGGAAATGTAAACTAATGTATACATTAAAACTGTCAAGGTTTCAGGTCTCTGGGGAACAGCTCTTGAAACCCATGATGGCTACAATGCAGTCAACATCATTTTGCAATTCAGACTGTTGCTGTCCATGTGGTATGTCCCTCCATGGCCCAGAGGCCAGACATTTTTCATTTTTAGACTTAGCTGGGTTTTGGAAGAGGTCAGAAGTAGCCAGGGACCTAGGATGAAAGATAAATCAGAAATGCATGAAGGGTTGGGATCGGAAGTGGACAAAAAAGACAAAAGAATGGGGCAAACTCAGACACAAAAGAAGGAGAGTGAGAGGATAAGATGGACAGAATACGGAGGAGGAGAGGACAAACTTTAGTTAGACAGATAGAGAAAGATAGATACTTGTGAATAATGAGATTTTTTAAAAAAATTAAAGCCATAAAGTATTAAATAACCTGCCCTTCAAAATTAAGGATTTTTTTCCATCTCGGGTTTCTGATGACATGGAACAAGCAGCTGAATGATTGCTTTCATCGTTTGATACTATTATTATTACTGCCTAGGGGCTGGCAAATATAAGGTACAGAATGAATCGTGTCGGGTTCAGGTGCTTGCAGGATCTGCCCCTTGCTATGCACAGTGGAGTCTATTTAATGCTTTATATTTTGGAAACTGAAATGTCTGGAAAAAATTCATACCAATAAAGGGAAAAGTCTTGCCCAAAGTTTAAAAAACCCAGAAGTCAGAAATGTCAGGAAGTCAGAATTCTCATGAGCAGAGAATATTGGAAAAACCTAGTTGGAGGTTTTCGGCAAACGTTCGTGCCTTGTATTCTGAGTGATCATGAACTGTAAGCCCAGAAAATATCAGAGCTGCCTCTTTAAACACAGTACCCTTTCCCCTTTTTTCATTTAGTTATCTCCTTCTCTGCTCCATGGCTCAATCTGCATATGTTATTGGCCTCGAGTCCCAGGGCTGCCACCTCAATCTATAGTAGCTAATAGTACAACCTCACACATGGCATTGGGACCAAGCTCAGGTTAACAAGGAATCCAAAAGCAAATGGCTGAGGGAGCTTGCTATAAAATAACCACTTGAAAATTCAGGCTGTGATTTTTCTTCACATTTGCATGGAGGAAGCAAAGCTTTCAGTCTCAGTGGTTCAGTCAAATGCATTAAAAAGATGAACATTTTAGTTAATGTTCTAAGAAGATTTCTAAAAGCAGTTTTGATTGTATACTATTAGCATTCATTAATTTCTATACTGAGACCAGCCGTTATATTAGCAGAATGCATATTTTAATCAATTTCTACTTGCTGTTTTGTGCAAGTTAAAGGTAGCTTTGTGGTTTGTGCATAGTTTATACAGTGCATTTAACTCAATGTGCCTTAGGTAATGCTCATCCAAAGTTCAATGTATACTCTAATCAGAGCATGATACAAGAATTCTGAATGAAGCCCCGACAAGTAATAGGGTTGTTTTCATTTTGGACTGTAGTGGAATATACCCTTTCTAAACAGGTGCTTGAATGCATTATTAAATAACACAATGCACAACTGCACTGTCATTGAGAGCAAGCATAAATAGTTAGGATTAAATCTCGTTTCAATGGCAGTTTACCTGCAATAGAAAGCAAGCTGATTGATACACATTTGCAGTAGTTCTGTTATTGGTAAATTTAAAAGGATGTTGCCAAGTGATCTTTATAGTTCTTTTTTTTAAAACCTCTCCATTATTTGTAATATACAAAAAAGTAAAAAGAGTGAAAATACAATATTTTCCTGAACGCTTTTTTCCCCTAATCCTCCCACATTTGGCAAATATTGACACTTTCTCCTCTATGTTTCTAAACAGAGTTTGAAATTAGCATGACATTAATGTTTACTCCGTTGTTTATTCACGAGCGTCACTGATGATTAAGGTGACCATATGTCCCAGTTAACCAACCCGTTCTATTGAAACTGGGAAATGGTTTTGGGGACATTTTATTCTACCTCTCCCCACACATACACTTTCTAGCCCCTGTGAGCCCCCTTTTCCTCACCTTGCCCAGTTCTCTAGTGCTTCCCTACACCACAAAACCAGGCCCAGCTGCCAGAGAGCTCTGCCCCACCCTACTGCGCTGGAAAGAGCAGATGTTACCTCCAGCCACCACTGAAAGGGTGAAACGCCACATGAGAAGAACCACGAGTCAGAGAAGAGCCATGAGAATGATTAGAGGATTAGAAAATAAGCCTTACAGTGAGACCCAAAGAGCTCAATCTACTTAGCTTAACAAAGAGAAGCTGAGGGGGTGACATGATTGCAGTTGGTAAGTACCTACTTGCAGAACAAATACAAATCATAATGGGCTTCAATCTAGCAGAGGAAGATATAACATGATCTGCAAGCTGAAGCTAAAGAAATTCAGACTGGAAATAAGGTGTATATTTTTACAGTGAGAGTAATTAACCATTGGAACAATTTACCAAGGGTCACAGTGGATTCTACATCACTAACAGTTTTTAAATCAAGACTGACTGTTTTTCTAAAAGCTCTGCTCTAGGGATTATTTTGGGGATGTTTCAAAGCCTGTATTCTATAAGATGTCAAACTAGATGATCACAGTTCTCCCTTCTAGCCTTGGAATCTATGGAGCAAAGAACTATGTAGGATCACGGAAGCGGTTACTCTCAGCCCCATTCCACAAGAGGTTCTTCTGGCCATTAGCAGGAATCTTCTTGAGTCTCTTTGGCCCCAGCTATAGTGTCTTGTGAAATTACTGGCCCCAGAGGGAGGGAATCCTATTTAATGACAGAAGAGAGGAGCAACATAGCACGGAGAGGAAGTGGAGGGAAAAATGCAGAGAGAGAAACCCTTTGATATAGGGAGGAGTTCGGAAGCAACAGCTTCTCAACCATCTCCCACTCCCGCTTCAGTCAGCCAGCTCAGAGCAGTGCTGGCCAGAGAGCTCAGCTGCCCGCAGCAGCACTCCTCACCTTCCTCTCCCTTGTCCACATCAGGATTCTGTCCCCCCACAATGAGTACCGTCCCCTGCAGCTACCAGCACCACCTCCCCATCCCTATCAAAAACACTCCCCTCAACTTTCTTGCATTAACATGCTCCTTATAACTAGCAGCTTCCATCTTTCCCACAACTATTACACACCACAGACCTGAGAGCTCCCTCCACTCCCTCTCCCTCCTCCACACACAGCCTCTCTCCCCGTCTCTGCTCCTGCCAACCCTCCCCATCCCCATCCTCTGCCCTCACAATTATTATTTGTGTTGGAGTACTGCCTTGGGGCCCCAGCTCACCTGACAGCCCTGTAGGTGCTGTGTACACACACAGTACTAGACAGTCCCTGCCCTGAATTGTTTTCAATCTAAAGAGACAAAAAAGGAAAGGGTCGGAGGGGAAAGAGGCACAGCAAGCTGATACTACTTGGCCAAGGTCGTACAGCAGGCCAGTCAAGTCTCCTGATTCCCAGTACAGTGCCCTATCTTCTGGACCATGTTGACTCTCCAAGCTTCTTCCCATAAACCATGCTCCATGCCTTTCCTATGTCTCTGTCCCCCATTCTCTGCTCCACTCCCAGAGCTCCCTTCCAGCTGCTGCTCTTGTCCTCTGAGTGAACACATAGATCAGGCATCAGTGAGTGGGCAAAAGAGAGGGAAAGTGAGTGCGTGCTATGGATGGAGAAAAAGAGGGTGTGCGGAGCTTTTGAATCAGGTTGAAGATTGGTGGTGATCAGAGCAACTTCTGAATGGCTGGTGCCGAAGGGTATTTGTCTTCTGTGCAGCTGGGAACATGTCTCCGAGATCAGGTAGGCAGACATGCACACACAAGCTCTGCCCCAGCCAGCATGCCAATGTAGCAGCATGGTAGCACAGGCTAGCTGCCTGAGTAAAAGCCCTCCAGACCCCTGGGTCTGTACTTGGGGGACTAGCCCAGCATTACCAACTCTCATGATTTTGTCATGAGTCTCATGATAATTATTGTTTTCCTTAAAGCCCCAGCTCCGGGAGTCAAGTGGATATGTGATGATTTTAGCCTTCATTCTTAAAGAAAAAGTAAGTTTCTACCCCTTGGGGCTGTGGAGAAAGTTTCAAAATGTGACCCCAGTGCATCCTAAAGGCTCAAAAAGCAGAAGGCAAATAAAAACAACATCAAATCTATTATTTGTACATAAACTCATGATTTTTGATGAGCCTGACTCATGGTTTTTGAACATTTGGGGTTGGCAATACTGCTAGCCTGTGCCACCGCCTGGGCTGCCATATCCACGCGGCCATTTTTAGTGCACGAGTTTGAACACAACTAACACGAGTCTGTCACCGTACAGGATTGTGAGGCAGAAGGACCTTTCCGAAATCTTCCACAATGGGGAGATGTAACCACTGTGCCTATCTGCCCTGCCACCACTCCATCCCATTCAGGATTTTCACTAGTATGGAGACGTTGCTTCCTCCTCCTCACTCAACATCTGGCATCAGTGTGCCAGATGGAACAGAGAAGATGGTTCACACTTGGAGTTCAGTTTCAATGTCCATGCATTCCTTGTGTTGTCTGCTGAGTTTGCCAAGGAGATGTGTGTAAGATGTAAGAAGATGTAAGAAGATGTGTGTGTGTAAAGACCACTTGTCCAGTGGGAATTGGACTGAGCCTACCACTGGACACAAATTGATGGGAATGACTTTCTGTCCCTACCTTAACCTGATTTCAACCAGTCAACTACAGATGAAAGTCTCAATAGCTCATTACTAATTCCCTGAGCCATCCTGTCTCCCCAATTGCTTCATAAGACTTAACCAGCTTGAAGTTTCCCAGTATTTAAATTAATCATTTCAATTACCCACTACTTGTGCAATATTGCAAATGGTTTCGCTAGACTTTTTCATACACCCAAACATGGTCAGAAAAACTTCAGTATCAAATCTATATCTTAATTAGTGATAAGCTGTTTTAAGTCTAGGAAAATTAAGAAATTTCAAAGTCATAAATTTTCTCTCTATTTCAAAGATGCAAATACAGGAAAGAGAGCAGTTAGACTTTAAAAGAAAAATTTATGAGTATTTCCCTCTTGGTACTCCTTCCAGTGCTTCCTAATTAAGGACAAGCCAATACAGTATCATGTACCAATATGGTATTTATTAACAAAGCTAGTCATGATTTTTAACTGATTATGGCTCAGAGGATCCTCCCCTCATTAATATAAATGAATTAGGAGGAAAAGTGCCAAATGTTTCAAATGGGAATTAACATGAGACTGCAAGGTATAATTAGTTTAAAATGCTAAATACATCAAAGTATTAATTTGTGTGTGTATAAATATGTTTCATATTTATACAGTATATAAGTATATGATTTATGCAGAGTGGACAGATAGATATATAGAGATTTAGATATAGATTAGATTATACACACCCTTTGTATATTATACCCTGAAGCTGACAAATATAATCCACTTGGCTGAAACAGGAGGATAAAATCCTGTGACCTAATATAGAGAGGTGTCCACACAAGATAACTTTGATTCTGTAAATCACTTAAGGCAAACATCTATGGACCAAATTCTGCTCTAATAACAACTCTACAACCCTACTGGCCTCTTTACTGTAAGTCACATGATCATAAGCGCCTGTTTCAGCCAGTCGGACTGTCAGCCCAAGGGCTTCATAAATATCTGATTATATTATACATTCTCTCCAGCTGCATAAGTGTATCCCACACAGTAATTTTGCCCTGTATTTGTGACATACCTTGTTCAGAGCTTGGAACACATTTCACTGTTTCACTGCTGTTCCGGGGAGATAGCCAGGCAAATTTCAGGAAACAAAATTATTTGGGGGGAAAAAAAAAAAAGGGAAAGGGTCAGAAAAATAAACTAGTTACAAAAATAAAAGTAAATAAAGGCATGTAATAAAACTCTATACCACATTCTACATAGGGCTCACTCTTCCTGCTGAACAATGGTTCTCCCATTCCTTACTCCCAGAAGCCTGAGTAGCGGCTAGCCAGTGAGGTCAGGGGGTCAAAAGCTTGCAAGCTGAAAGACAATCAATGCTTGACGTGGCCCCATTAATATTGCACAAGGGTTGCTGGTTGGACCAAACCAGGGTCTGGCCTGATGGCTAGTGCTAGCATAAAAACAGCTCACCTGGCCTGTAGGAAAAGCCTCAATCTGCTGATCTGGAGTAGATGATAAGTAGTCAATGAAACTATCCATTCACATTCTGGAAGAATGTTCACTCTCATTGTTAATAGCAGCACACCCCTTCAGCTAGAGATAGGCTCAGATGGAATCCCAAATCCAAACCCCATTGAATTTTGGGAGGAAGTGGATCTCTAACCCGGATCTGAACCCACCTTTGTGATTTTGCATGAAGGCTGAAATCCAAACCTGAAAGATTTTTTTCTGGTTTCATTTCAGTTGAAACCAAAATCTTGAGTGAACAGCAGTTTTAACTAAATTTCAGCTAATATGGCTGCAATCTTGTGCGACATGGGTGATCTTGAGAGATTCCCAACATTTGGATCAAATCTTATAAGATTTCAACACCATCAAATGTGAACCTGAACTGTAGCCTTGGACTGGCTTCAAACCTGAACCCCAGTCTCTAGCATGCACCTTGTCTGAGTCAGATCCAACCACCGCCTCAGCTCATTACTACAATCAGCTGTAAGTGTTGATAAAGCCTGTCTGTCAACTGCTATGTGGTACAATGGAAATGACAGACAATGAAGTCAAAGACAACTTTATCACTATTAAATAAAAAAATCTCGCATGCCAGCATCCCTGCTCTGTTATGTTGTCATGTATATATATCTATCTATCCCTTTTTGCATCTTAAAATCTCAAATTGGCACCCATTTATATGTTTGTATATGCAGCTGAACTTTTAAGGTGCTTATCCAAACCTCCAAAACATTGAGAGATTGTCAGCAATTGGAGGTAAGGACTGAATTTTCCCTTGTGTTTGTGCAGCACCTAGTCCAATGGGCTCATGAGCTTGATGGGGCCTTTAGGCGCTATTGCACTAGAAATAATATATAATGACAACACAGGTATGGAATAACAACACAGATAGAAAAATACTTAATTCTGGACGTTATTTTACTGTATAAGAAAGGCAGGACTTATTGTATTTGCTTTCCCCAGTGAAGAATGCCCTTCGTGGGCTTACTTAGATAACACCCACTTGTGGTCATAACTGCTTCCCTGGTATTTTAACCTTCAGATTTTCAGTTCTTCTAAATATCTAATTAGCACTGCTTTCTTAATGGTTTTATAAAAGCATCTTGGCATGTATGCAAATGGCCTAATGCCAACACACCATAACGTGCAGCAACCGTAATGCCTCTGTCTCTGTACTGATGCTGTATGATAGAATATCACCTGAAAATCAAACACAAATCCAACAGGAGAGCTCACATTTCCAAGAGATCCCATGAACCTGCTCTGGTTCTGCTTTAAGAGCTCTGTTTGGACTTCACTTTTATGATTATAGATGTTTCCTTCCTGCCCCTCCTTCTACCCCTTGCACTGCGAGACAAGTGCACCTCTTCCTTCCTTTCTGACACTGAAATCAGCAGGTGCTGCTTATTACACATTAGCCAGATCCGCCCATCCCTGTCTTTGTGAGTGCCTTAAAACTCCTGCAAGAGGAGAAAGCCAGGCCATGGGACTCTGCACGGACTATTCACTCTGTAGCAACAGACAGGGCCCTTTGGGAAGGGTAGTGGGGTGTGACGTCGTACAGCCATAGATCTATGGCTATGCATACTCACTGGGCTAGACCAGTGCATGGGATGTTCAGCAGGTGCAGAATCTGCTGCAAACAGACAGTCCCAGTTGCTGCACTGATGCTTCACATCTCCCAGCTATGTCCTGTGCGGAATCCATTTTGGGCTACATGAAAGGCTCTATATGAAAGGTGCAAATCTCTCTGTGTTTGATCTACTTTGTCCCATATGACCCCCAGCAGTCTAAGAATCACCACTGCCAGTCAGTGGAATCTCAGACCAGTGTAGGCGATCTTCCAGTGGTACAGCCCCACAGCTTCCCTGTTATGCCTTTCTGTGGATAATGTAGAGGTTGTACTGGGGTATTTCTGACCCAGCAATCCGTGGCTGGAACAATGGCCCTTAGGGGTCTTTGGCAGCCCACATTAATTTACAATAGTCCTCAGATTACTCTAATTTACTCCGGCAGACAAGACCAGCAGGGAGAGGGATAACGGTCAGGCTGTGCAGTGTGGCTTAAAATCACCTTTGCTCATATCTCCTGACTGATCTGCACTGTTTGCTCTTCAGCTGCAGCTGAAAATCTGGGACTTTATATTATTTTCCCAGAAGCAGCCAGCTTCTGTCATTAATTAGTACATGGAAGTGCTTTAGATTCATTGGGAAAAACACAGAAAGCATTTCATTTATGGTGATACCACTGATCTGGACAAATTTGATACTCCACAAGCTGTCAACACTACAGCCTGGTCTGATGGTAACACTATATAAGATCTTCAGTCACGCTCAGTGATGGAAAAAATGTGAGAGAGGCTGCTCTCATGGTGTTTCACTCCCAGAAGAGCCCAGGCAGTACTGGGAATCTCTAAAGAAAGCTTCAAAGAGTCCTGTGACACCTTATAGACTAACAGACGTATTGGAGCATAAGCTTTTGTGGGTGAATACCCACTTCGTCGGATGCATAAAGAAAGCTTGAAGTTCCTAACTGCATTTCTACACATTTTGGATAAACTTTGTATATGCAGCTGAACTTTTAAGGTGCTTATCCAAACCTCCAAAACATTTGAGGTTCTCCAGTCACTAACTAGATGGCGTCTTTACTTTCTATATACATATATCTTGTATAAGAGGAATGTGTACACTTGGCATATCTGTGAGAGCAATAAAAAACATCAGTTGAAAATATGTAACATACCAAGCAATAAAATGTCCCCTAACTATTAGCTTTCCCAAATTTTACAATAGGAATATATAGCTTTTTCTGCACCAGTTCTAGACATTGGTCCATCCAGTCCTGAAACCTCCACCCAGCAAAGGAACATAGCTATTTGGTGCAGGGACTGTCTTTTTGTCCTGTGTTTGTACAGCACTAGGACCTCTAGACACAAATATGTAAATAATAAATAAAAACAATAATAATGCTAGAATACCAGCCTCCTTCTACAATTTTATAGGGCGGAATGAAGAGAATTCTGCACCACACAGGCACATCTATACACAGAGTGGCGAGTGGCATGGTGGTGATACAAAGAGGCAAAAAAAAAATCAGGAAAAAAAAAAAAACAAAGAAAAAGTAAAGAAAGCAAAATATTGAAGCTCTTTTTCAAACTGTATAAAGTTAACTCAAATCAAATTGATTTCAAAACAGTGTACATTCTACTCCTGCAATTTCTTTTGCCATATGGGACTTTTAAATTCTGGCTTTGGAAAGGAAAGAAAAAGCACAAGGTAACCCATTTATACATGCACCAGAAGTATGAAGACAGCAGCCCAGTCTGTTACTGGAGCTGTTCTCAAAAGTTTAGTGGGCTTTTCTTTCTTCCTGGGGATTCTATAGTGCTACAATCAAACACTTGACAGCCATTTTCAAGTAATTTTGCATGATTTCCATTCTGAAGGAGTATTAAATGTAAGATTCCATGCAGCCAGTCAAACTCTGCATTTTTCTATTTTTCCCCAGCATAAACACCGTAAAGCAATGTCCCTAAATATAGCACAATACCATATTATTTTCCCTTACCCTTTCTCCCTATAGAAAATGCAGAACTTTTGTATTTTGTCTTACTTGTCATACTTTTAGATGTAATGTCTCTTGAATGGAACAAATCAAATGTAAAATGGAACAATCAAATGTAGAAATAACAATATATGGTGGAGGGGAGCACAGGTACATACCACGTTCCCTGTAATACATTTAAATTCTCTACATGTGCTGCTTATAGTAAATAAGGTTTTTAACAATTTTTGGCATTCAAAAATTCACAAATCAAGTACAAGTATGCTAAAAAGAAAAGCATGGCTGTGAAATAAAAACTAGGGTTGTCAAGCGATTCAAAAAATTAATCGTGATTAATCGTGCAATTAATTGCACTGTTACACAATACTAGAATATCATTTCTGAAATGTTTTTGATGTTTTCTACATTTTCAAATATATTGATTTCAATTACACACAGAATACAAAGTGTACAGTGCTCGCTTTATATTTTCACTGTAAAAAAAACCCAAAAGAAATAGTATTTTTCAATTCACCTAATACAAGTACTGTAGTGCAAACTCTTTATCATGAAAGTTGAACTTACGAATATAGAATTATGTACCAAAAACAACTGCATTCAAAAATAAAAAACTTTAGAGCCTACAAGTCTGCTCAGTCCTACTTCTTGTTCAGCCAATCACCCAGACAAACAAGTGTGTTTACATTTGCAGGCGATAATGCTGCCCGCTTCTTGTTTACAATGTCACCTGAAAGTGAGAACTGGCGTTCGCATGGCGCTGTTGCAGCGGAATCTCAAGATATTTAAGTGCCAAATGTGCTAAAGGTTCACATGTCCCTTCATGCTTCAACCACCATTCCAGAGGACATGCGTCCGTGCTGATGATAGGTTCTGCTCAATAATAGTCCAAAGCAGTGCGGACAGACGCATGTTCATTTTCATCATCTAGTCAGATGCCACCAGCAGAAGGTTGATTTTCTTTTTTGGTGGTTCGGGTTCTGTAGTTTCCGCATCAGAGTGTTGCTCTTTTAAGATTTCTGAAAGCACATTCCACACCTTGTCCCTCTCAGATTTTGGAAGGCACTTCAGATTCTTAAACCTTGGGTCGAGTCCTGTAGCTATCTTGAGAAATCTCACACTGGTACCTTCTTTGAGTTTTGTCAGATCTGTAGTGAAAGTGTTCTTAAAATGAACAACATGTGCTGGGTCATCATCCGAGATTGCTATAACATGAAATATATGGCAGAATGCAGGTAAAACAGAGCTGGAGACATACAATTCTCCCCCAAAGAGTTCAGTCACAAATTTAATTAATGAATTATTTTTTTAACGAGCGTCATCAGCATAGAAGCATGTCCTCTGGAATGGTGGCTGAAGCATGAAGGGGCATATGAATGTTTAGCATATCTGGCACATAAATACCTTGCAATGCCAGCTACAAAAGTTCCATGCAAATGCCTGTTTTCACTTTCTAGTGACTTTATAAATAAGAAGTGGGCAGCATTATCTCCTGCAAATGTAAACAAACTTGCTTGTCTTAGCGATTGGCTGAACAAGAAATAGGACTGAGTGGACTTATAGGCCCTGAATTTTTGCATTGTTTTGTTTTTGAGTGCAGTTATGTCACAAAAAAAGTCAACATTCGTAAGTTGCATTTTCATGATAAAGTGATTGCACTACAATACTTGTATGAAGTGAACTGAAAAATACTATTTATTTTATCATTTTTACAGTGCAAATATTTGTAATCAAGAATAATAAAGTGAGCAGTGTACACTCTGTATTCTGTGTTGTGATTGAAATCAATATATTTTAAAATGTAGAAAAAACATCCAAAAATATTTAATAAATTTCAATTGGTAGTCTATTGTTTTAATTGTGATTATAACTGTGATTAATCACAATAAGTAAGAAGTCATATAACATAACTGCAAGCCATTCATCTTAATGGCCTAGCAAGAAGAAAAACATTGCAGGTATTAGACAAATTGCATTAATTCAGTATTGTTCTGGTAAAAAGAAAGCCAGACAGATTAGATCAATCTTTCTTTTGAGTGTCCATACATTGCTTGGTAGTGGAGGGCCAAGTTTTGTACTTTAAAAAAAAACCCACAACTCTTTTTTGTAACTTTTTTTGTTTAAATTTTTGACTTTTTAGAAGTTGGAATTTCAAGATGAATCACTGCCTCTTAAACCACCACACTAAAACTTCTGTTTTACTCTCTTCCCAAAGCAAAGTCCTAGTGTGAAAAAAATTGCTTTCTTCCCGTTAATTTGAAACCACTCTATACCCATATAACATTTGAGGCCTATCAAAGCATTTTCAGTTTTTGAGTCTTTCCATTTTCAAAATTTTTCAGACTTAAGCTCTCTGGCAAAATGTAGTGCTCTATCTAGTCTTTGCAAGTTATCCTGTACTTCATGTACCACTGAAACATTTTTCTCATTCTTAAAATGAATGGAAAATATTTTTAAAGTACAAGCATCTTATTGCATAAATAATATGAAATCCATTTGCCCTCTTTATTTTAGGTAGCACATTTCTATCTGTGGAACTTGTTTTAAAGATGAACTGCAAACAATTTTTCAGAAGTTGCTCTTGTGCCATTTATTTGCTTCTTTACAATATATGAAGGCAAATATTTCTCTTTCTTTCTCTCTTATTCTTCGTGTGTGTGTGCGCGCGTGTGCAGGAATATGTGCTTTACCTTAAAAATATCAGAAGTGTCAAGTCTGGCCATCTCTGATTTTAATGGAGAACTTCTGAGAGGTCCAAGAGATATATATTGTGAACCCTCAAACTTCAATTGAATGAGTGAAGGCAGGCAGTGTTGACTCTTTAACAAAGATTTTCTTTCTCAAAATGTTCATTGGACTTTAGAACTAACTAGGTGTTAATGAAAAAACAAGCAGTATTAAACATTTTCACTAATAAACCTTTCTCCCTTAGTTGGCTTTCAGTCTTCTGATACCACCATTTCACCAGTTCTCATGTCAGTAGATCAGGCTTGATAAGACCAGACTATCTACTGCGAAAAACAAGCAGGAAAAGATGCCTTTAAGAAAAAAGAAAAAACATGTCAAACCTTCTTTAAACATCCTGAAGTACCAAAAAATAGGCCAAGGCAATTTTTTTTCTTTGTGGGTTACCTATAACTCACCTTGGTTAAAAAATAAAACTACTAATATACTGAGAAGTATGATGTACATTGTTAAGTATTATTTTAAAGATTTCTTTTTCTTTGTAATTAAAGATGGAATGAGAAGATGGTGCTTGGATCCAACAGTCAGATAGTTCATATCCAGATTTCATTTAAGATAACATTCTACTGTACCATGGGTGAAATCCAAATAAGAGCTATGGAGGCAATGTGCTTAGTCATTGGCAAGCACCCTGCATTATTTATATGGATATAAACTGGCCATCGGGAAGTTTAGACTTGAAATTAGACGAAGGTTTCTAACCATCAGAGGAGTGAAGTTCTGGAACAGCCTTCCAAGGGAAGCAGTGGGGGCAAAAGACATATCTGGCTTCAAGACTAAGCTTGAGAAGTTTATGGAGGAGATGATATGATGGGATAGCCTAATTTTGGAAATTAATTGTTCGACTACTAGCAGTAGATATGCCCAATGGCCTGTGATGGGATATTAGATGGGGTGGGATCTGAGTTACTACAGAGAATTCTTTCCTGGGTATCTGGCTGGTGAGTCTTGCCCACATGCTCAGGGTTTAGCTGATCGCCATATTTGGGGTCGAGAAGGAATTTTCCCCCATGGCAGATTGGCGGAGGCCCTGGGGGTTTTTCACCTTCCTCTGCAGCGTGGGGCACGGGTCACTTGCTGGAGGATTCTCTGCACCTTGAAGTCTTTAAACCACGATTTGAGGACTTCAATAGCTCAGACATAAGTTAGGGGTTTGTTACAGGAGTGAGTGGCTGAGATTCTGTGGCCTGAGTTGTGCAGGAGGTCAGACTATACGATCATAATGGTCCCTTCTGACCTTAAAGTCTTTGATTCTATTACTCTATTTTGTAGTGACCCTCTCTGACAATTTTGGAAGCAGCGTTCATAGGCTTCAGAGGGCATCATATTCAGCCATCATCAGCTGGAAAGACAATCATGTTGAGATAGGTATTTAGGAACTGAGACAACTATGGTAGAAAAAATTCAGAGGGCTCCTCAGGGCTCTGAGAAACTCAGAAAGGAGCTCATCCCCAGGGAGGAAAGTTTTTTGGCTTCTTTTAATTTCTTTAATAGACACTTGTCACAAGATGGAAAACTATTCAATTCATCAGCTTTGTGGGGAAGGTCCGCAGCTGTGAATAATATTGCACTTCAGGATTGAGGTGCATTGGCAAAACAATGTGAAACTATTTGAATAAGCTCATGCCCACAACATTTTAGCCCCTAGTCATTGCAACCTGAAGAGCTTATATATTCAGCACCATCACTTCTTCCTAGGCTACCCAACCACCCAAAACTGTCCCTAGCTATCAATAATAGAGATTAGAAAGAATTGATTTCTACTCTCCTCAAACTACTAACTCCTTAACTGAGAGAAGCAATTGCTATGAATTTCCCGACATACTTTCACTATATTTAACCGGGGTGATGGACTGGCCACCATATCCTTCTCCCCGCACCGCTCCCAAGAAAGCAGAGTATGGGAGGACTAGGACTTCAGTCCTAATTCTAATCTCACTCCTCACTACTGTAGTGTCAGTGGAGATACTCTAGATGTACTCCACTGTGAAATTAGAATCAGGCCCACGCTGCACAACAGAATGGAGATCAACGTACTGCAGACTCCAACTGCCTCCAGTGACGAAGATGGAAACTTAAAACCGTAGCTTTTGCAGGATCTATGTGATCAGATTTGAATTAAGACAGATTTATTTGGCAACAAAGTAGTGATCAATATAAGACTTATGATGATGATGATTCCACGGCCTGTCCCTCGTGAGTTCACATAGTAGCATTATACAGCGCATGGATACAGAGCCGGTTCATTTACTTTGAGCTATATTCCGCATTTCACTACTAGGCTGCTTTTGATTGCTCACAAGAGCCAACTTGAATATATATGCAACCAGCTGCTTTCCATGACCCTGTTGCTCCCTTTGCCACCTCCAGAGTGTTGAACTACACTGCAGGAACCTACAATTCCATTTGCTAACACCATCTGCTAGACCTCCTGAGCCAAGATTACCTCCCGCTAAACCCACACCCTTTTTATCAGGGTTTCACAGCCTGCAAACAAGTGGGTCACAGGAACTGAAGAGGAAGGCTCAGAAAATCTAAAGCTGCTGTTCTTATTCTGGGCATCCTTCCTGTCTTCCTCCAGCACATAAACATCATCCTCTTCTTGTGATAACCGCTGCATGGAAAGAGGGAAGTGTCATTAGGGACCATTGTGATCATCTAGTCTGACCTCCTGTATAACACAGGCCACAGAACTTCCCCAAAATTATTCCTAGAGTAGATCGTCTAGAAAAACATCCAATCTTGATTTCAGAATTGGCAGTGGTAGAGAATCCACCAGGACCCTTGGTAAACTGGCCCAATGGTGAAGTACTCTCATCATTAAAAAATGACACCTTATTTCCAGTCTGACCCTAGGACTTTAACCCTAGTCTTATTTGAAAGGCTGCCAGGTTGCTCTTATTTTATGCCACTCCCTCCTGTGTGAGAAACATTCCTGCCTAATAGTCCCACTATTCCATCCTTTCAGCGGGAAAGCTTCTCAGGTCCTGTCTATGTTTGTCACAGGATCAAAGACTCTCCTAATCCAGGCATCAAGGATATGGAAAGATCCTTGACATGGCTCAGTAGGAGAAGCCCTGCCAACTCCTGCAATCTTGAGAAGAAAGAATTAAGGCATGTTACTATGGTCTCATGAGACCACCAAGTCATTTTTCCTCTTTCCCATTTTTCCATCTTTCACATTTCACATCTTTCATATTTAACACTCAAAGAACTATTTTTCCTTTGTAATCATCCTTTGGAGGGACTGTGGACTGCTGGCTAGAGCAAGGGTCATCAGAGGCCTTGAGTTCTACTCCCAGCTCTGCCTCTAACTAGCAAAGACACAATGGCAGATCACTCAATTGCTCTGTGCCTCTGAGGATGCTGAGAGGCTAAATAAATGTTTGTAAAAGGTTCAGAGCTCACCACTACAGAAGTATCACATATTAGTATTACAAGTTAAAACTAAGATAGATCATCTGTGTGTCCATATATGAACTCTAACTACAAATTTGCATACACATTAACCCCTCCTTCAACCAAGCACTGTTTATAAGGCACATAGTTTTCTTTCTAAAGAACAGAGAATCCACACTTTGATTTGGATATAATAAAATTGCAGAAACAGCAGAAGTTGGCCATGTACCTACTATTTTAATGAATACATACCACAAGTAACAGTCCTCTAAGCCATTGTGTCATCTTTCAACTCCTGTCCCTCCCTTCCCCTTTCTGCACCAAACCTGAGGAAAAGAAATATTGATTGGCAGATCCTGTAGCCAGCGTGAATAACCATGACTATATATCTTGTCAAAAATCAGCATGTATTTTAAAAAAGAAGAAAGTAAAATATGAAGATAAGAGGAATAATCTGAGACTCGCCCATATTCTCATTCAAATTTTTCTATTTAGATTTCACTATATTTCCTTTAACCTCCTGCAGGTCTTTATATATAGGACAAAAAATCCACTTCTGTCATTTAAAGCATGATGAAAGTACCAAAGAAAAATCTATTTTCAGCTGTTTCCCGTTAGAGCACTTTTTTACCACTGTGATGAAAGTCGATGCAAAGAAAGAAAGACGAGTCACTGATGAAGATGAAGAAGCATTTCTGATCAGCCATCTGCTCAACCAATTAAACCCCTCGCAGATAAAGTTGTGTATGTGTGTATAGCTCTCACATAAAGATATACATATATATGTGTATGCATGCAGGCACATACATATACATATTTTATAAGGTCTGCTTTGCAGCTACACAATTCTACTTATATGTTAAGCATAACTAATTACACCTACCTATAGAGAGGCCCTTCATATGTAAAATGGAATTTGGGCCCTTTGGAGAACAAAGCCTTCTCTATTAACATCCCTTTCTTTTAATGGTCCTTGTGCAGTAAAAATAAAGTCCAAACACTATAATTTTACTCACAGAAAAGTTACAAATACTGTAGGTATCTTTAGAAACAGCTGCAAAAGTAGATTCACTTCTGACAAGATTGGTGTTAATTACCAGCAAGGACTTCAGTATAATACTATTTAAATCATTTTAAATTATTCCTCTCAAAAATTAATTTTTCATCAAAGATTACACAAAAAAATCATGATATCATCTCTGCAGCTGCGATTTAGTAATAATTTCATCTATTATTACCAATGTCAGTTAGATAAAAGAAAAATGGCATCCTACTGTGCTGATTCCAGCATAGGCCATATATAGAAATTTTTAACTATCACTTATAATCGCCTTGATGAGCTTAAACCTCCTCTCAATTAACACCCTAAATGACACTGAGACATCTTAATGGAGGATGTAAGTAAAGGAAAAAGACTTTAATCAAAGAATAAAAAGAGAAGTGCCAAGTGAAAGGAGGGTGTCTCATGCACCTCTCAGTGTCCAATCACATAAAGGTCCTTTATCTTGTCTTGAACTTCTTGTCATCCTAATATTGCTAGTGTAACTTTGCAGTAGCAGTGAAAAAAAAGTGAATCTGAAGTCAGGGTCCAAATCAAAGAAGGAGAACGGTGGGTACAGTCTTGTACTGTGTACCGCAAACGCAGATTGAATAAACCTGGTTAAGCTTAGCCTAGCACTGCTGGGGTTTTTTAAAATCAAGAAAGTCAAAAGAAAGTCATAATTTTCAGGACTGAAATATGGCAATTCCCATTCCCTTCTATAACAATGAAACTAATGGGTGAGTTCTAATCCAAACATCCCACTCCAAATGGGAGTTATGCACGGGTACTGAGAGGTGACTTTTATTAAGTGCACTCTCAATCCCTGCTATAAGGACTGTGTTGGCATTGCTAGTCTGTTTCCTTCAGCTACTCGCTAGTCACTAACTGTTATTCATGCTATGTGTTTAATATCAGTATGCCACACACAACTGATGTTAAGAGTCAATTTTAATGCTTGGAACTACCAGGGCAAAAGTAAGACAGGCCTAGACCTTTGCTATATGACAGGATCGGTGACCATTGACTTCAGCTGCTGTTCTTACAGCGAGGTTGGTCCCACTCACATGGTATTGTTTCTTCTCCCTCATTGGATGCTTGAAACATTTTGAGTAACAAATAAATAATAATAAGCAATGAAATGTGCACTTTTAGGGAGAATTTTTCAACCATTCAGTCATTCTTGCTAAAAAGCTGTGAAACTTTCAGCATTTGCAAATATTTTCACTGTTCTCCGATGGTTATCTGAATATTCACAACTAAATTAATAAAAAATTAATTAATAATTAAAGAAAACCAACTTCAGCACTTTAATTCCCCAAAATATTTGTGGATCACTTTTTTTTTCTTCCAGCCAGTTCTATTGTCCATACACATTTTGTCTTTCAATTAACATTTGCAAAGGATGGGGTTTGTGCACATATCATGCAAGGCAGTAACCAAACAATTAATTCAATCAAAAATCCCTAAGTATTCATTGATCTGGAGCCTAACAGTCTATCAGTTTATAATAGAAATGAAACTAATAGTTTTACAGAAATAAAATATCTTGCACGGAATCAGAAAGGTCAGCTACTGCAGCTAGACCCTGCTAAACATGCAATAAGGTAGGGTATTTGCTTATGAATTCATTGCCACATCATCAAACCTACTGTCTGTGTGTGTGGTGGGAGGGAATGGATACTTATCTGGCAGGAGAGCCCCAAATGCATTGCTTTAACTAAAGGTGTGACGTGACAGCGTGACTGTGTGTGTAGACATGCATAATGATTTAGACGCAGGCAAACCAGGTTTAAACCTGCGTTAGTGTCCACACACAGTTTAACTAAATAAGTGCAACTTCTGTGTTTAGACAAGCCTAAGGCATCTGCACCCAGACTGTACTTAAAAGTTTTACAAGCATAGCTGTTCCAGTACAGCTATGCCAGCAAACCCTTTCTAGTGTAGACAAGGCCATAGAGTCAGTCTGGGGCTTTGGAATTTGAAGACAGAGCTGCGTTTCAATTGGTACCATGCAGCAGGGCTACATGCAGTAGGCATACCTAGTGCTTCTTTGGCTGTTGTAGCTACTGTTGTTCAAGACTAAAAGGAATTATCAACATACTGTGAATAAAAATGGTCTAAAATGAATATCCTGAGTCTGCATCCTCTTATGTTTCTTGAGAGCCAGGAAAACCCTCAGACTATCAAAAACAAACAAACAAAAAACAAGCGATGAAAAGTGAGATGAGATTTTTCCATGTGGTCATCAGGATTTCTCACTGATCAGCTACTATAGAGACCTGTCTACTGGGTCCACCATTGAAATGTATTATAAAATGCCCTTTCCAATGGAAAGCATCACAAATGCTACACAGATTCCAGCATCATTTCCACAGCAGATTCTCTTATTCTGCAACTAAATTGTGGGAAAATATAGTTCAGAAGTTTTTAAAATAAAACACTAAAAGAAGAATCTTCTAAGGATGTAGGAGTTGCCCCTTTGGTTCAGGTTAATATTCTGCAGCTTTACACCTCTAATTCTGCACATTGATGGTTATCTATACTGGGCCCTGATGGGTCTACAGAAGAAAAGGACTTATTTTGATCTCTCATACACCAGTTTTACAAAATTGTAACTCTACTGGATTGACCAACCTACTCCTAATTTACAAAATTCCCTTTCAATTGTACCAGGTCAGATTTGAGCACCACCCACAGTTTATAAACAGGATCTGTTACTAAGAAATCTGAGCAAACCAGTGTAGAATAAATGGATTTCTATTTAGTTTGTAGATATAGTCTTATGAAAATAGGTTTGCATGTCTTTAAAAAAAAAAAAACACCATACTCCCAACAGGATAGCCTTACAGACCCGCCCTAAGCCACTTTAGGTTCATTTAACTGAAGATTTAATCTTGCAGAATGGAATTCCTCCTACACTATATCTTATGCTTGGATGGATCTATGGCTAACTGGACAGGTACAAGGATGAATGATAATACATGACTATATGAGCAAGTACTACTTTTACACATGAAATCCTGGAGGAAACTATGCCTGACACAGATTTCACTTGCACTGAGGTAAATCAGATATAACTCCATTGAAATCGATGGAGTTACATCAGCATAAAAGCAGTATGATTAAAATGAAAATCAGGCTCTATACATTTAAGCATAAGATATCCTGCAATAAGTTTGGCTTCTGTTTCTCTGAAACTGTAGATATGTTTTAAAGGCCAAGTGAACAATAAATAACTCTTGAGTACAGTATTATCTTAATGTTGCTATGAAAAAATTCCACTAAGAACGCTCTTACATACCATTTAGGTTTAAAATCATTATTTGAAGGAAGAAGAAAAACTCTCCTTGTTTCTTCTTGAAAATGAATAAAACTATGGAGAGATAATTCCCATGTGTCTTATTTACATCTCATCATATTCAGCCCAGAGTATTGTAACAACCCATTAATATTATATCTTTAATTTATATATGGTGCTTTTCTTCCCAAAGGATCACAAAGTGCTTTACAAATAATATATCTATGAATTTCTTTAGTTGCTAATGAAATTCAACCACGTCTGAGGTAGAATACAGCAAGTATTTAATCCAAACCTAACCATCTGTCAGATCGGAAGAAAAATGCCTTACACAACTGAAATTCCAGGTAAGTAGGGAGAATGTACTCACCTAGTTTGGACACCCAGATAACACTTCTCCTTTGAAAAGTATTGGAGCATGGGCTCTTTAATATCCATGAGTGGTCAAGACCTCAAATCTACATCTTGTTCAAACTATGGCACCTGCCAATGACTTAGAAACTCTAACATGCCAGCGCTTTGACTCAGAGGGAAGAGCACTAAACACTGGATTTCTATCACCACTCCTTGTAGTACACAACTCTCCCCTCTAAAGGTGTATCTTGTCCCTGAAGATTATCATTCTTCTCAGAGACTAAACTTAGAAAGAATCTCTGTAATACAAGAGAACAGAGCATGTTTGCTACAGAGGAAGCCACCCAGTACCTGCAAGTTTCCTGAGATGAGTTTACGGTGTCTGGGTATGTAAACCATATAGTGGCACTACAATCAAATAGTAAAATACAAATAATAATCTCCTCCACTTTGTCATCAATTATCAATATTTTCAGTAAATATTTTTCCAGGCCAGATTCTCAGGATCAGTTAAGAAGTACACAGTGAAGCTGAAAAGCAGGCAGTGCAAAGGGGGGCTATAAGCTATTTTTGAGATTGCCTGAACCTGAGGTCACTCTGTTCTGGTTTGGTCCACAGGTGTATGATAGAGAAGCCCAAAGGCTGCTTTAACTTGTGACACCGGCCTTTGGACTTAAAGGACTGCCATGGCAGCTAGGAATTGCTGAGGCACAGGAATGCCCTAGGCATGTCTGCTCTGCTGGCTCCATGGGAGGGATTTGATTTACAATCTGTTACGGTGGCTCTACACCACCCAAATATCCCCGAACTGGTATAATCCTCCTTTGGCCAGAGAAGGCAGCCTTAGAATAGCTGTGTTCTGTGGAAGCAGCACAAAATTTCTGTACTCAGTCTAATCCAGTGCATGCACATGTACTTCATTCCTTGTTAATTCTTATTGTGGGAGATGGACAATCATATACTAATCATATAACTAAAAGTTATACTAAATATGGAACAATGGAAACCGTGCCACCTTCTGATATTGTTAAGACTGGATCGTGATTGAATAAGACATTAGGCGCACTGCAAAGCAAAATGCTGCCCTACTGTTAAGCTTTAATTAGTTAAGGCAGCAAAGAGCCCCCCTGGAACAAGATTCATATTTCTTAGAAATTCTTTTATAGAAATGTGAATTCAGAGCTGTGCTGTAGTGGGGCTGGATCATGCCAGAACGACATACCAGCACTTTTGCCACACGGAGGATGCCATTTTGTTCTCAAAATGGCATGGCAAAGTGGTGTCATCCACACACCGTATGTGTGTGTGGTTATGCTGGCTGAGGCGTTCCCATGCCGGTGGGAGCATTCCGGTAGCAGCCCATTTCAGATTACACCCCTGATTAAGAGTAAAATGAAAAAAAGAGAGAGAACGGAGACTGGGGGTTGGGAAAAGGGCATGATATCCTACTGGCAGAGCTCATCTCTCTTCTCTTTGGGGCAGCCTTTTCTCACTCTTTGAAATACAGCATAAGCACTGCCCTGCCAATAGCAATGAGCCCATTAGCGGCACCATGCTATCTTCTTCAGGTATTCCACAAACACCTCCTTTGCTACTGGGGGCGGGCGCCCACCAGAGGCTGCCCTTCCTTTTGACTTTATCATCTTTGCAAATGTTGTTTCCAGGAGCACTGGACTGGACTTCCTGTGTGTGAATAAGTGATGTTGCTATCGCTACAATCTTATAACTTCAGCCACACAAACTTGCTCTCAGAATACTGATCCCTGTAGAATGTTGTCACCCTTTCGCTTAGTCATTTCAACACCCAGTCTGGTGTAGCAGTTAGCATAGGGGATTGGGAGTGAAGACTGCTGTGTGTTATGGTGTTCTGGCTCTGCCACTGAATCACTGTAAGATCTTTGGTGAGTCACTTCACTATATGTAAAACAGGGACAACAACATGTCTATTACAAAGGTGTGTTGTAAGTTTTAATTCCTAAAAGTTTTCGAAGTGTTTTGAGATCCCTGGATAAAAATCACTATACAAATATGATCTTCATGTGTGAATGTGGTGAGGAACACTGAATCAATGTGAATGATCTAGGTTTAGATAATCAAGGCAATTCTCTGTGTAATGAATTGACACCAGGGATACGACCCTATTTCAGATAACAGGGAATGCTGGGTAATCAAGGTGGCACTGTAATGTTATGGCATTGTGTATTACATATTTTTACAGTGAAATATTGCATCAAACATAAAACAAATTGAATTAGAGGTATGTTAATATATAGTATGGAACAATTTCAGTTGAACAGCAGAATTTGTCCTAAGTGTAAAATTGCTTCAATTCAGAAATGAATGGAGTTGCAGGCACCGGTAGTGGAGAATAGTTAAAAGTGACTGGACTGGAGTACACTTCAAATTATTGAAGCAATCTAGGAAACCTAAATTGGTCTACAGTGCACATGCCCAGAACACCCTAATTCACTTCCAAAATGAAGTGCTCTTAAAAAAAAAAAAGTGAAGCATTGCATTTGGAAAGGATCAGAGTTCTGGGCATGCACTATGCAGAACAATTTAAAATTATTGGAGCACTTCAACTTTTTTTTTAAAAAAGCACTTCATTTTGGAAGTGAATCAAATAGCATTCTCTTATTGCAGTTGAACATATGAATGATTTAAAAATGCAACAACCCCTCTTCCCCCCCCCGCCCAAAAAAAACCTCTTGGGGAAAAAAAGTTGATAATTAAAACTAAAAAAGGAGTAAGAGGGATAATGGAGAGAGAACGAAAAAAAGTCCACACCAAGTGGATTAAAAAAAAATTTCACACCACCACCCCTGCTCTCTCAGCCAGTCTGCGGACCTTTTCAATGGTTCAAACACTAATAAGTACAGCAGCAGAGTGATGTGATGGTGCATTTATGCTCCGTGGGCCTGTCAACAAGTCTCATATCAATAAAACTGTATTCCACCCCCTATGGGTGACACAGGGTGAGGCAGGCTATACCTTATCACCTCATCCCTGGTTATGTGAGCTTCTCTTACATTTCTGTACATATACAAGCATCTCACCTACTCATTCCTGATTACATCTAAGTATCTGCTTCCTTAATGCCCTCATTTGTCCAGGACTAATTTAACAATTTTACCTTATGGATTTTCTCTCTTGCTGAAGCGAAGCCATTTCCAGTGTTGCCAACACTTGTGATTTTATTGTGAGTCTTGCAATAGTTGATGTTCTTCTTAAAGCGCCTGCTCCTGGAGGCATGTGATTAGGGAAGAATCTCAGCTTTCATTTAAAATAAAAGTAAGTTTCTAGCCCCCATGCTGGAAGAGAAAAGCTTGCAAATGTGAGCCGAGGGTGCCCAGAGATTCAAAATCCAAGGCAGCAAATAAAAAGGACCCCAAAATTATATATTTTAAAAATCCCATATTTTAAACCAAACTCATGATTTTTGAACTACTTGGCATTACTAATACTGTTTATCTGAGCCTCCCCTTTCTGTACTTTACTTTTTCTAATGATCTAGGATTATACAGAACTCGGATCGCTCCATGATTCTACCAAGTCCATTTCTTAGGCAGGGATTTGAGGACTTTGCAGCAATAGGGCTGCCTCCAGAGCCAGCCAGTAGTACACATTTCACTGGACACAGAGAAAGAAGCAGTGTCCCTCTTGGACCTGCTGCCAATGGAGAATCCTCAAGCTGGCAATCAATCCTGATGCTGGTAAAATTCCATGAAGGTTTTTATGTCTGTGGAATGCTGCAGGCCCTGCTCAAAGAGAAAAAGAAGAATCAGCTCCATTGCCAACAAAATTATGGCCCTATTCCAGCTTTCAGAAACTTACATGCTTTTATATATTTGCCACGTGGTTCTTCAGTGCAACAGCACATGTGTTTTGGCTTCATGATACTGAGTAAAAAGAGCACCCAAATCAGGGAACTTTATACTAGTCTATGGATGAAGCTTGATGAGTTGTGAGCCTGAATCTTGGTTACAAATACGGAAATATTCTCTGACTGTATAAAGGGATAAGTCACTTAACAAAGAAGTAGCCAACACCTGATTGTACATTTGGGATAAAAGGCAGGAAACCTCTTTGTATAGTCTGCTCAGGTTCACACTCTTACCTTGAGCATTTGGGAAGTGTCAGCTTTTATCTTCTTAACTTCCTTCTGTTCTGATCATTGCATGCATTATTACTACCATCTATTTTACGGTAACCGCAACTGAGATCAGGCCCCATTGTGCTAGGTGCTGTATAAACACATATGAAGGTAAGGTCCATGCCCCCAGAGAGCTAACATGCAAATCAGATAAGACAGATAAAAGATGGGTATTAGCCACATTTTACAGAGGGAAAACTGAGGCATGGAAAAATTAAGTGATTAGCCTAACGTTCCACAAGAAGTTTGTGGCAGAGCCGTGAACTGACTCCAGATCTCTGGAGCGCCAGGCCAGTGTCTTAACCACAAGACCACCCCTTCTCCATGCATTTTTGCTCAGCTGGATTAGGAAGCCACCTATGGAAGCAAGAGGTGAAAAATTGGCTTTAACATCCCCTCAAATCCCACCCTGAAAATAATCCACAATACAAATCCCTACCTGGTGTTCATGTCTAAGAAAAAGGAGTCCACAAAAATGGCATTAAAATCAATCACAAGCCTATGTTTCATTAAAACCCTGAGATGTTAAGAGAGATCATTCGGGGAGAATCAGCTATACATGCAGAGTGGGGTTTTCCTTGCCATGGAGATAGTATTTGTTCAGTATGAACAGGTGACACAGGATGATCTGCCTGCTTGGAAAGCTTGTTTGTACTTTGTACATTAGAGGAGTTGTTCGGGAACAGTTACATAAAGATTAGTTCTGTAACTCTGCCAAAGACTGTGTGTTATTATGTGCTGTGCTTGTGCCAGGCAGCCCCACATGTCAGAGCTGCCTAGTGGGGCAGTTTTAATATGCACACCCACATTTCCTGAAGATTTTTTTAAGATTGAGGAACCAACTCTGACCTCGCTTACACGGCTGCAATCACCATGGACTTCAATCAGGCTGCACCTGTGTGAGCCTGCGCAGCATTGATTTTTAATGACATGTACGCTGCTTGTTCCGGAGAAGGCTGTTTTTTCTCCCCACCACCACCTCCTTTTCTCCCATTACATTCCAGCAGAGAATCCCAGCTGTATGCCAACAAACCCACCATCCTCACACCCCACCCCATACCCACATACCTCCAACCATGAGGGAGCATACAAAATTAATGTCGGCTAAATAGGAGTGTTTTCTAAATAACTCAATGATCCGTGTTCTATACATGTCATATGTCTAGGGAGTAAAGAGCTCACAGCATGGCCTTTTCATTGGGTTTCTTCCTAAAAGTTCATTAAACAATTGTTTTCCTTTAAAAATGTATGCATGAATTTGATGCTCTTAAAAATGAGAATGTAAAAGCGTTGGCCTGAGCCAGACATAGTGCAGTGGGACACTGTGCACCCTTCCTTAGACACATTTCTCTGTCAATATACGAGGCTGATCCCAAAACACTGCTCCCATTGCTGTCTGGGCTTCTTTTTAAAAAGAGGCTGTCAGCCACGCAACACAAATGTTAAGTGTGCTACATTTATCTTTGGTGATGTCCTTACAGCAAGTCAGCATATGAACACAGTCCCAGAGGAAAACATTACTTGGCTAACTCAGTGTGTCATGACCTCCTTTTCATTAAACAAGGTACATGTGCACACATGTCTACTTATTTAGGGCTAGATCGTGGAAGCATCCTGTGCAGCCACACAGGGGAATAGGGGAGAGCCAGGCTTGTCTGAATGCAGGATAACTAAACCAGCACAGCTAAAGCAGTATGATGTCCCTAATGTGGATGCTATTGTACTGGTATAAAAGGAGCAGACAATGGCACAGCTTATTCCTGTAAGGAAAGGAGAATAAATAATCAATAATAATAATAATAATACCCAGCTCTTACATAGCATTTTACAAAGGAGTTAAGTTCTCTTCATTTCCCATTCTTATTCTCCCTCCACATCATCATTTTTCTTCTTTCTTTTCTCTTCGTTATATATATTAAACATCGAATCTGGGTTCATGTTTTAGTTTTGGTTTGGTTTTGGATTCTTTGGGGTTTAAGTACCTCTCCAGTTTTTCCAGGATTCTCCTTCTGTTCATTTCTTTGGATTTCCTTTATGTTCTTTGCCTGTCTGTCTGTGTGCCCTTTTCCTACATCACTTTCTCTTTGGGGTACATCTACACTGCAAAAAAAGACCTGCAGTGCAGCCTGGGTCAGCTGACTCATGCTTCCACGGCTAGGCTATGGTACTAAACATTGAGTGTATCTGTTCAGGCTTGGGCTGAATCCTGGGATCTGAGGCCCCACAAGGCAGGAGGGTCTCAGAGCCCAGGCTCCAGCCTGAGCCCAAATGTCTACACTGCTATTTTTAGCCCCACAGTCCAAGCCCTAGTAAGCTGACCCGGGCTCTAAGTCTCAATGCCACGGGGTTTTTATTGCAGTGTAGATGGACCCTTTCAGTCTGCTGTTCTTTGAAGGTTATTCTCTTCCTTCCTGGTTCTGCTTTGAAAGCCCTGTTTTTGCACTCCATTTCCTTCTGTGATCATTGGATATGCCCCTTTCCCATCCTCTTCTTCTGTTACTCTGATTTATAATTTATTGTAATAGTGCCCATAGGACCAATCCTGACCATCACCTCCCCAACATGCTACATGTCCAAGTTAGGGACATTCCCTATCTCCAAGTTCTGATAATCTTCTCCCTTCCATCTTCTTATTCTCCACATGCAGTTAGTACCTGCTGGCAGGCAGTGGAAGCTCATGCTAAGTCTACACTGCAATTAGACACCCACAGAGCTTGGGCTAAGTGGCTGTTTAATTGCAGTGTAGATGCTTGGGCTGAGGCCCGGGCTGTAGGAACCTGCAAGGTGGGAGGGTCCCAAAGCTCAGGCTGCAGCCCGAGCACACAAATGCTAGAATTGGGGTGCTGGAGTGCAGCAGCACCCCCTGGCTTGAAGTGGTTTCCATCATATACAGGGTTGACAGGTTGGTTCAATGGCTCTCAGCACCCCCCACTATAAAAATGGTTCCAGCACCCCTGCCCGAGCATCTACACCACAAAAACAGCCCCTTAGCCCAAGCCCTGCGAGCCCAAGTCTCCTGGGCTGGGCCAAGTGCAGGTCTCTAACTGCAGTGTAGACATACCCTCAGGGATAGCTCCTCACAGTACCTCCTCAAAACAGGTTCTGGCTCCCAGGGCAGCTCACATTAGAGTCTGATGAGGGGGGACCACACTGGAGTGCGACTCCTATAAGCAATTTCAACTCACTCAGTTGAGAATGCCTGCTGATGTAACCCACACACCTTCTGGGTGTGGTGTTCTGTCCCATCTAGTGGCACCGAGACCACTTAAAGAGAGAGAGATTGAATCTGCTCTACAGCCTTAGCTAACAGCCAGTTGACTTTTAGCTCATGTGGTAGAGGCTCATGCACTAAGCTCCAGAGGTCCCCAGTTCAATCCTGCCTGCCGATGACCAGGGTCTGTTGGCGTTACGCTGGCACCCTCACACAAAACATACTGGAGGAGCAGCTTAGAAAGGGTAAATCCTTTTGGCCCTAGGTCAGTTCTGCTGGTGAGTGCAGAAAAAGGAAACAGAGCCATGATTCTACCCTGCCCTCCCCTCTTTGGAGTTTCTAGCACCAACGGCAGCGCCTCTCAGAAAGATCACCTAAAACTCCAGGATGAAAACCATAGCTGAAAACTTTGCTCCTCTGACACAATGGGCCTCTCTACAACATGGAGACAGAGCTTTCTCAGGGGCGGCCCACGACTGTGGAATGTACTTCCCTCAAACCTCAGCACCTTGCACTCTAGAGGTGTAATGTCCACCTCACATAGACGTACACACACTCGCTTTGACCATACTAGTGTGCTAAAAAATAGCAGTGTGCCACCACAATGCAGACAGAGGATGGGCTAGCGACCCCGAATACAACCCAATCTGATACGTCCCCGTACTCAGCAACTAGCCCATCCCACTGCCCACATCACTGTGGCTACACTTTAAAAAACAACAACATGCTAGCGCAATCAAAACTAGCGTGTGTACATCTACCCACACTGGAAGTTACATCTCCACAGCAGTGTCGATGTCTTCCAAATGCAGACAGTCCACTGCATCTAACCCTCCCCTGGGGAGAGAATAAGAGAACACACACAACATATGTTAGTCATACCACTTAATGCACTACTGAAAAGTGTTCAGATACTGTGATGATGAACCTGGTGTAAGAAGCTATAAAAAAAAAAAAGAACAGAATAAGATGCTATCTGACCCTTTACAAGGATGCAACAAGAAGGCACTTGTAGTCCTCTCCACACCTGTTGTACACCTGACCAGAGGGATCAGACTTGGCAGGGCAGGCAGGGCAGGAAGAGTCTACCATATTTCATCAAAGACTATTGTGGCTGAGATAAGGGAATTTGCAAAAGTGTAAGTAGGAGGGGGAAGGGAGACTCTTGCATTTAGGGCGTGAGGAGGGATGGGAACAGAGAGGAAGGGAACAGAAAAAGGATCAATGTAGGAGGGAAGCAAGAACAAAAGAAGGAGGGGGAACACCGGAGCAACAGAGAGGAAAAAAAATGACCACAAGAAAAATAAAAGGGAGAAGGACAAAAGAGACAAATGAGAGGAAGAGAGACAGAGAAAGAGAAGGAATGAGACAGAACAAAAACTATACAAGAAAACTACTTACAAAAAAGATAAGCTGAAAACTGGCCATACAGGTGTGGGTTTTATCTTATATTTTCTCTTTTTCTCCATTCCCTCCCACACATTTTGCCTTCCCTCTTTGTAGGCAACTGACATGTGGCCCATCTGTGCATGCCTGTCAAGGTCTTCGGCCATTAGCCAGGTGTGTACGCATCTGTATGCTGAGGTAAAGAAGTCCTTGGATATAGTGCCTGATTACACTGAACTGCATTGCACTGACTTTAAAATTAAAATCACCAACAACTTTTGGGAGAGTGCCCCAGATACACACATGACATTTGCCTGGCCACCTCCTGATGTTACCAAACTCCTTTGTAGGAGATGATGGCTACCTGGATCCATTTCATTTTCGCTGAACTCCATAGGAGTAAGTCAGAGGATTCAGCCATGGCCCATAGTGTCTGGTCAGCAGCAAACTAGAAGTGTGGGGATACCACAACTTCCTCTTTCCTCCACTGTTTGTGTATCAGAGTTTCGCTCTTGAATTTTCAAGGTCATGCAGACACTGAACATCTTAGGGAACAGTATTGTAATCATCCTATTGAACATAAGAAAGTTGTTTATTTTTGTGAGAAAAAAGAAATGTTCTACTAATATATCAGCATTTGATGCCACCATAAAGGATACGCATTCATGCTGCACATCCTCAGCTATATAAAAAGTAGATCATGAGATTTGTTTTGGGAAGAAGAAGAGATGCAAAAATAATGAAATTTAATTTGTTCACAATGTATATAAAATTAAAAAGGTAGCTCAAATTATTAACTTATTTTACAGCAAAAGATAAGATTATTACTGTATCAGAGAAAGAGGGAAGGGGGCAGGAGGAAACGAGGGAGGGAGGGGGAGAAACTGTATTATTCTCATGCCCACGTGTTCTGACATAGTAATGAGGATTTTGTCTGTTAAATGTTGACATGCACAAAATCATAGCCAGGTCTAAATGCCTTAGTCATGGCAGGGGGTTAAAAAAGAGAATATTTGAGAATAATGTGAATTAAAAAGGCAAGTTAGTTTAAATTTCTGTTTGGTAGGGCCTGAGGCCTACAACTCCAATGGGAATACACTGTAGCTGGAGGGCTGATGAATGCCCTTAATGAAGTTGGACAACCTGGAATACATGCATAAAATGATTTTAAATATTGATATGATGTCATTGTGCGTCTGAAGATATTGAAATGTTCATTTTCAGAGCTAGACAGGTTGCATGTAATTTATGAAAGGGGAGGGGTGATTATTTACATTCTAGAATGTAGCAATAAAACAATTATGGGATTCAGGGAGAGAGAGAAAACATTCATTCTTCTTAGGGGGAATAATATATGTTCAGATGTAAATGACTTAGACTAGCTTATATCAGCAGCTATTAAAAAAAACACTTTCCTTTCCCTCCCTGATAATTGAGGCAATACATTCATAAAATATGTAAAGCAAAAGGACCCGCTGACCAGTGTTAATTATAGTTAACCTGCTAGACGTATAATAGAGAGAATGGTTTAAATATATCATGGGGGACAGCTGGCTCACCCATATATTCTGGATGTGTCCATTATAACATTTCCATGACATTGCCTGGTTGTCTGAACACTGGAGAAGAAGAAAAGAGATATGGCGTGATAGTGGTATGTCAGCTCTGTTGTGATATGAACCTTTTTACAGAGAATGCCTCAGGGCAGCAGCCTGCCTCATGTGTTCAATGTTACAGCTGTATAACATACAGACGTGGAAGTGTGTTTCAGGCAGCAGCCACTGCAGAGTCTGCTGGAAGTTTCCAGTGCTAACTATTCTGAGGATCCAAACAACAAACTCTTTCCTTCTTGCTTAGGATATTTTTCATCCAGCACCTTTTGTTCCCAAATGTTATTTATCCTATTCCAGGAGTGTGAGTTTAGGCTACGTTTCAGTACGGGCGTAACTGGGAACAACTCCATTAGAATAAGTATCAAGTGATATATTTGGGGCCTGACTCTCCATTTCCCTGAACCTTGTGTGGGCCAAGTGTGGATAAAAAGCTACCAAATCAGAGCGGAGCTGTTCAACACCCACCTTGTTCTCACTGAGCATTAGTATAAGGCCTCAGTTCAGCAGAGGACTTTGTACATGCCTTTAATCACTTCAGTGGGAGAATTTCTGCACTTAAAGTTAGGCACGTACTTAAGTAACTTGCTGAATCAGGACCTATGTGATTGTCTAAGGTGCAGGGTACTGGCAGCCTTTAAAGGACTCAACAGCTATAGTCTATGTCTGTGCCACTTAATGGCCTCCACTATGACTATAGGCCCTGGCTGTGGTGTGGAGGGAGCAGTAGCAGTGCACTGCCCTGATGGGACCTCCTGAAGACAGTGTGCCTCAAGTTTTCCAGGAGCACCTGGGAAGCTCGGGCCACATCTATATCTTATTACTTATTGCATTATATATGTCTCCCCTTCCTACCTTAGCTTCTCTCCACTGGCCAGTGCAGAGGAGGTGGGATAACCCTTTGCCCTCTTGGTCCACTTCATGGAAACTTGTACAGCTGTTAATAGGAAACTGGTGCTGTCCTTGTGCTCCCTGGAGCAGGACTGTGTCTGCTGTCTGCTTATGGCACACAGGGGAAGGAAATCTCCTTACACCCTTTCCTCATTACCCTTGTACACATACACGTACACACACACACAAGGCACTGTCTAGCCCATTCATCTTGTTCTGATATCCAAGGCTTTCATATCACAGCTACATTTTACCTTGTCTCAGGGACATTTCCTCTTCTGTTTTACCTTGTGTACATAGAGCTGTTTAAAGCAAAACAATGAATGCATCAGATCTCACAACTGTTCCAGCTATTCACTTATTTGGAGTGATTACCATGGAGGGAGCAGGAGTTGGATCTCAAATCAAATAGGCAAACGATGCAATTAGCCTATATCAAATTAGCCACCATTCACCAGCTGACACCCTAGAACTCTGGACTCCAAGCACTAATTGACTTTATTTCCACTTCTTTTAATGTTCCTACCTGTTTTCATGCTGATAATTGGATTTACCTGCCTCTTAATTTCATCCCTGTGATAATTTCCTGCACCCTTTTCTCTTCCTTTCACCTGTCCCTAACACCATCACTCCTCTCTCTCTCTCTATTCCTCCAGTCTTTCCTTTTCTCACCATCCCAGCACCTTCCTCACTGCTGTCACATCAGATCCACTCACTAGGACTCTGTCTGTATAACTCTCTAAGACAGGGATACTCAGACCTCAGTGGTTCAGAAGCCAAATTAGCAATCAACATTACCCAAAAGAGCCACAGTACTGTGAATTCATTGTTTCATCTACTATATCTATCTATATCTATATCTGACACCCTCTTCTGTCTCTCACTCACGCTATGGCCCCTCTCATGCTCCAGGAGTTGCAGTACTCATACAATATATATATATATTGTGTATATATACACATACATACTGCAATTCCTGGAGCGTGAGAGGGGCCATAGCGTGAGCGAGAGACAGAAGAGGGTGTCAGATATATAGATATATATATAATTATTCTCACAACAAAATATGACTGACCAAATATTCTACAATTGGTTAATAACAGAGTAAAAAGTGTTCTGATTAGTTAATAATTAAATCACAGTGTTTTAATATCATGTGTTGCAAAGAGTCACAGGAGACACATTAAAGAGACACTTGCAACTCCTGAGTCTCAGTCTGTGTGTCACTGCTCTAAGAAGACACTTCAGGGTCATGTACAATAATATGCCATAATAATTTACTGCATGAAATGAGCCAATGGGGTCAGCCTAACTTTTAAATAGAGAAGTGTCCACATTACAGAAGAACATGGGTTTATTAATTTCATTTTTGGGGTGGGTTATTTTTAGTTTTATATAAGATGTCCAAAAATCAGGGAGCTTGGGGGGGCTCTCTCTTAGCATGTATATCAGACCCTGTCACAGGATTCTCTACTCACTGCTGGGATGCCTCCTTGAGGCTGCTTCTGTGAAACAGCTCCGCCCAGTCTGACAGCCTCTTCTGTCTCTCGCTCATGCTATGGCCCCTCTCACGCTCTGGGAGTTGTAGGACTTCGTCTTTGTGAGTCAGGATGCTCCCTCTTCATGGCTTGGGGTGTTCTCATTTGATGCCTCAGTCTTCCAGGCAGGTCACTATGTGGTCTTCCCCTTCCCAGGGTATCAAAGTCTCACTAGACTGGCTGACTGGGTATCATTCCCAGCAGTCCTCCAATCCAAGGCAATGTCACTTCCCCCGTGGCTGATAAGGGAACCTGAGCATATCCACTTCTTCAGGTTCCAGGACAGGGACCCTCGAATCAGTGGCCAAGGTCTGCACCATGCCAAATCTTGCTGCTGTTTCCCTGAGCTTTTTCCTGTTCCGTCACCCTTCTGGGTAAAACCTTCATTCAGAGTCAGTATCGCAAGATTTCTACTATTCCCCGGGTCTCCTCCTTTCCTTTTCTAAGCCCAGAGAGTGACTGCAGGCTTCCACACTACAGCCCCTTTCTGTTGCAAATGTCCTGGCTTTATACTAGCCCCACCTCCTCCCACTCAGGTGGGCTCCATCCTTAATTAGTGTTTGCTCATCAAGCGTAACTCTCCCTCAGGTGTGGCCTATCAAGTTACGTAACTCCTCGGGGCCACATTAACCACGTTCCAGGCTAGTGTAGGGTGAACACCCCCATCACATTCACTTTCTCATTGAAGTAATATATAATGTAATGAGTCATCTCTTCATAATGTTCCCCAGTGTATTTGAATGTTTCAAAGAGCATGATCTTAAAGTGCACTAGAGAACCGTTAGTGCACCCCAGCAGGGTCTACATGGACCAATTAATGTGCAACACAGCGCACATTAGAAATCACATCTCTGTAGCCCACAATACTGCTCCACGTACATAAGCTCTTAGATAAAAGGGACCATTTCTGGTGCTCATTGGACAAACAGCAGTTTCATTTTTTTTATTGGGGTGTTTTATAGACTAAAACCAAAAGTCCAAAGCTGTACTTATATCTCAGACCTTTCTTGTTAGTGTGTCCCTCCACAATTTCTTTGTTCTTACCCAACAATGCCAGCATCGCCATTTCCTTTGTTCCCTTCTTCTTCACACTTTCTTCTAAGTGAGGCCCCCCAGGCAATAACCCAGATCAGCAAAATGCCCTCTCCATCTTGACACTATGTAAGAGAAGACAGTGAAAGTAAAAAACACAATCAAAATTACTCCCTTATTCTGGGAGTGCACAGGAATAGGATAATATCCCTTTAAATAGTTTGCGAGCCCACTAGTGGTGCTCTCTGTGTTTTAAGAAGCTTCTAGAGCAGCAATATGTAGGTAGGTAGACCTTAGGTGTTTAGGTAGATTTAGTCAAATGTTTATTTGGGACTCATCTGTGCCCATGTGTTTTGTCTGTATGGCTACTGTTGTGTAAGGAGCAAAAAAACACAACAGAATTGTAGTTTTTTCAGGAACAGTCACCATGCAGTCCTGTCCTAATGAAAGGGATAATAGTTCTCATCAGGCGTTGTAACCTCAGCTTTCCAAATGCTTCTAGAGCCTTTAGGATTCCAGAAAATGAGGCTATAGGGATCTGAGCACTGCAAGCTAAACATCAGGGGAATTGAGGCTACTTAACACCTTGCAGGCTCTAATTCAGAAATAACATAATATAAATGAGCATTTCTGTTATTCACCTTCTCTCATTTCAATTATCTAAAACATACCACACCATACCATGCCTGGGACGGAAGAACATACCGTTAAAGAGCCACTGCCACCTAATATCATGAGACAAGACTTATCTTAACAGACCTCCGGTCAATTATTATGAGGCCATAGAAGCTCAGTGATAAGAGAGAATCCATCAGCTGGCTTGCCAAGTGGATTTCTCAAACTCTCCCTAAGCCCTATGCAGAGGCCTTAGAATTCCATAACATTTCAGGGCTAATATCTGTGCCTCACACAGAAAATTTTAACCAGTTCTTCTGAATGCTTCCAACCCACAGAGCTACATTCTCCCTTGCATCCCGCCCCCTTTGTGCTGCCTCAGTGCCACAGAGCAAACAGAAAGCAGCGGGAACCAGCCAAATGAGAATGCCCCTGATGTGTGAGAGATGTCAACTGATGCAGAACTGGCCTCTGCACCACCCCCACCCCAATCAGCACTGCCATAGGGGGTGTACTGGGGAAGGGTTGGTGTGATCGGAGCATTATGTGCTATAGCAATGCTCACCAGTCCTTTAGTGAACATGATTTAAATTAGAGCAGCCTTCAGGCTTCTGTAACCAACCTATGCTGGGGCTCAGCATAGTGCAAATCTGCCCTGAGAATCACTAAGCCATAACAGGTTCCCTGACAGCCTCCTCCCTTTCTGCCTGCTGAGTGAAAGCCTGCCAAAGCAGAGAATGTGGATCACTTTCTTTCAAGTATTTGGCTTCAGAATGCCAGCATTTCCATGGTGGCTATGTAATTCAATTAATCATTTAATTAAACTTGACTCTAGAGTAAATTTCTAGGGAAAAAACAAAACTATAAATGAACATCACTGAGTGTTAAACAAAATCCAGGACAGGAAAGGAATAAAACAAAAGATTAGTGCAAGAAGCAAAAGATTTCTAGGCAACACTGTAAGTGTGGGGAGAAACTATTCTTTAACAAATTTTTAAAAGCTTCTAGATAACATTTTTTTAAAAAACACAGCACATCTGTAAGATATAAATGTGAACCTAGACTTGTCAAAATATATTCTCTAAATAGTAACGTTTTGCTACTTTGATACTTAGGGCTTGTCTACACAGTGACTTAGTCCACACAGAGGGGTGTAAATTCTAGTGTGCGCTAGTGTATTGCACACTAACAGGCCTGTGTGGACCCTACTGGTATTCACTAAAAGTTCCCTAGTACATTTTAATGTAGTGTTGTTTGAAGTGAGACTACGCTAACGTGCACCAGAGAACTTTTAGTGCATGCCAGCAGGGTCCACACGGGCCAGTCAGTGTGCAACAGGCTAGTGAGCTCTAGAATTCACATCCCTCTAGTGTGGACTTAAGCACCATGTGGACAAGCCCTTATAAAACTGGAGGTAGTATCAATTTTAATTCATTCCTATGTTAGATGGAAAGTGATCCTTCTTCAAACCTGGAATATAACTGTAATTCAGAGTAAATGAAAATATGCTTAAATTCACCTTTTCACTTTTTAGACATTTTTATATTGTAATTGATAAAATCCTAAAGCTATCAGATTGTGTTTCGCTTTTCTCTGCAGAAGACAATTGAAAAGCACTTTATAATATGGAGCATAACGAAGAGTCTCATTTCTAAACTTCACCTTTGCAGAATTCTGTTCACCTGGGCTGAATATTTATTGTTTTTATTAGATATGTAAATTATCACCAGTTTTTTTCCAATATCGTCAATCATCGTTATAAAGGATGGACAAGAAGATTTTTCTCTGGCAAACTTCAGGACAAATTTGCTAGGCTGATTTACACAATGAATTACTATATATTATCTAGGCCTTCTCACAGAAAATCAATGATACAACTGAATAAACCAGTGCCAGCCTTGTTGGAATAATATTGGCACAAAAAAATGTACTACCAAGGATCTAGAGCTATTACAGAGCAATACAATGTATATTACCCAGATACAAACCCCCTATTTTGAGATCCTTAATCTCTCACATTATAACACTTCACTTCATACCAGGATTAGCTTTTTTTAGGGGGGATCTTGGGGCCAGAGCTAGGATTTGTCTATGGATAGTTGAATCAAAGGCACCAACAAATCCTCTCAGATCCAAGACTCAGAGACATAATCAATGACATTGGTGCCAATGGAATTACTACCAGCATACAAAAGCAAATCTACCACAAAGTTCCCTGTCTGCTCTGTCTTTTGGCTGAACCTCCTGTCTGGTCTTGAAAACGATACGCTCCCATTAATAAATGTCCGAGAGTCCTGGGGCAACACAGACAAATGGATTCTTCATGATTGGTTGCAAGTGCCTAGAAGATTCAGCTCCACTGTGCTGCTCACTCTACAAACACTTAACAAAAAGACAGTCTCTGCCCCCAGAAACTTACAATCTATGGAGCAAGAATATACTTCTGTGATTTCTTTCAAGAGAGGCCAAGCTAGAACAAGAGGGGACCATAGGGATGAAATGAGACCAAGATCCCTTGGTCTCCAGCATCTTTGGTGCAGTTCGATTAGTGCTTCTTCCTGTCACTTAAGTTTTGCAGATGACTGAGTCAAAAGTTTCAGGTAGCTGAATCAGTGATTACAGAATTGTAAAATTGCTTCCATTTCTTTGTGTGTTACACTTATTATATAGAAAAGTAATTTACACACACACACACACACGAGCCCGTGTGCATTTTAGATGTCAAAAGAACAGGGGCCCAATTTTTTGAAGTCCTGCATCGTGTGTAAGTCGTTTATACCCGTGCAAAATAGATGCTAAATATTATCATTGTGATATGGTAGCATTTTACACCCGCTCTACACTGGTGCAATGACTACACAAGGTGCAGGGCAATGGATGTTCAGGCACCAGGTTTCTGTGCAGATTACATACTCAAGTGAATGGTTCAGAAGAGGATCCTTTAAGAAGAGCATGGTCATACTGACCTCACTTTCACCAAGCTGACAGCTTGGTGAAGAAAGTTAAACTGAATATCAAAATCAGTCGCAAAAAACCCCTCTCTCTTTGATTGTACAGTTTAAGAGGAGCCATTCAGCTCAATTTATTCTCTACACAGGAACTTCATTGATTATCTCAGACATTCATGCAGGAAGGAAGATGAGATAACATTTTTAAGTGATTGCAAGATGGAGCAAACTGCTCTGAGAGAGTAATATATACCGTAAAGTTTCTTTTGTGTAATCTGCTACTGAAAAGTAACAGGAGTTTACCTTTTTTGAACAAAGGAAGCATTAGTGATGATCTAATGATTACTGAAGACAGGAACTTGAATGCTGGGATATAGATTCAAATATATTTTGGATATTAAGATACAAAAAAGTTTTATTGGGGGAAAACTTGTAGAATACTGTCCAATTGACTTCACCTCTTATCATAACCCCCATTGGCTTCAATAATACATAGAGACTGATCACATCTCATTGACTTAAAAGGATATTTTGATCTGATCGAATCTTATTGACTGCAATTGGGATTTCAGTGATTTAGGGTATGTCTACACTATGAAATTAGGTCGAATTTATAGAAGTTGGTTTTGTAGAAAGCGTTTTTATACAGTCGATTGTGTGTGTCCCCACACAAATGCTCTAAGTGCATTTAGTCGGCGGAGTTTGTCCACAGTACTGAGGCAACCATCAACTTCTGGAGCGTTGCACTATGCTATCCCACAGTTCCCGCAGTCTCCGCCGCCCATTTGAATTCTGGGTAGAAATCTCAGTGCCTGATGGGGCTAAAACATTGTCGCAGGTGGTTCTGGGTACATATCATCAGGCCCCCGTTCCCTCCCTCCCTCCGTGAAAGCAAGGGCAGACAATCGTTTTGCGCCTTTTTTCTTGAGTTACCTGTGCAGACGCCATACCACGGCAAGCATGGAGCCCGCTCAGCTAACCATCACCGTATGTCTCCTGGGTGCTGGCAGATGCGGTACTGCATTGCTACACAGCAACAGTTTATTGCCTTTTGGCAGAAGACAGTGCAGTATGACTGGTAGCCATCGTCGACATAGTCCAGGGTCCTCTTTTAACCGACCTCGATGAGGTCAGGGGCGCCTGGGCAAACATGGGAGTGATTCAGCCAAGTCATTTCCCTTTTAAGTTTCATCTCATGGCGATTCAGTCCTACCAGCAGTGCACTGTCTTTTAACCTCCAGCCAGCAGAAGATGATGGCTAGTCGTCATACTGCACCATCTTCTGCCGAGCACCCAGGAGATGATGACGGCTAGCGGTCGTACTGCACAGCCTGCTGCCAGCAAGATGTATAAAGATAGATGAAGTGGATCAAAACAAGAAATAGACCAGATTTGTTTTGTATTCATTTTCTCCTCCCTCCCTCCATGAAATCAACGGCCTGCTAAACCCAGTTTTGAGTTCTATCCTTGAGGTTTTGAGTTCTATCCTTGAGGGGGCCATTCTGTTTCTCGCAAAGCCACCCCCTTTGTTGATTTTAATTCCCTGTAAGCCAACCCTGTAAGCCATGTTGTAAGTCACCCCTCCCTCCATCAGAGCAATGGCAGACAATCGTTCCGCGCCTTTTTTCTGTGCGGACGCCATACCACGGCAAGCATGGAGCCCGTTCAGATCACTTTGGCAATTAGGGGCACATTAAACACCACACACATTATCCAGTAGTATATGCAGCACCAGAACCTGGCAAAGTGAAACCGGGTGAGGAGGCGACGTCAGCGCGGTCACGTGAGTGATGAGGACATGGACACAGACTTCTCTCAAAGCACAGGCCTTGGCAATGTGGGCATCATGGTGCTAATGGGGCAGGTTCATGTGGTGCAACGCCGATTCTGGGCTCGGGAAACAAGCACAGACTGGTGGGACCGCATAGTGTTGCAGGTCTGGGACGATTCCCAGTGGCTGCAAAACTTTCGCATGCGTAAGGGCTCATTCATGGAACTTCGTGACTTGCTTTCCCCTGCCCTGAGGTGCAAGAATACCAAAATGAGAGCAGCCCTCACAGTTGAGAAGCGAGTGGCAATAGCCCTGTGGAAGCTTGCAATGCCAGACAGCTACCGGTCAGTTGGGAATCAATTTGGAGTGGGCAAATCTACTGTGGAGGCTGCTGTGATGACCTCTGTGAAACCAATATTCCCACTGTTATTACTGCTTGCTGTGCGCTCCACAATATCTGTGAGAGTAAGGGGGAGACGTTTATGGCAGGGTGGGAGGTTGAGACAAATCGCCTGGCTGCTGGTTACGCACAGCCAGACACTAGGGCGGTTCGAAGAGCACAGGAGGGAGCGGTGTGCATCAGAGAAGCTTTGAAAACCAGTTTCATGACTGGCCAGGCTAAGGTGTGAAAGTTCTGTTTGTTTCTCCTTGATGAAACCCCCCGCCCCTTGGTTCACTCTACTTCCCTGGAAGCTAACCACCCTCCCCTCCTCCCTTTGATCACCGCTTGCAGAGGCAATAAAGTCATTGTTGCTTCACATTCATGCATTTTTTATTAATTCATCACACAAATAGGGGGATAACTACCAAGGTAGCAGGAGGGGTGGTGGGGGAGGGAAGGACAAGGCCACCCAGCACTTTAAAAGTTTAAAATTTTAAAACTTATTGAATGCCAGCCTTCTGTTGCTTGGGCAATCCTCTGGGGTGGAGTGGCTGGGTGGCCGGAGGCCCCCCCACCGCATTCTTGGGCATCTGGGTGAGGAGGCTATGGAACTTGGGGAGGAGGGCGGTTGGTTACACAGGGGCTGTAGCGGCATTCTGTGCTCCTGCTGCCTTTCCTGCAGCTCAACCATACACTGGAGCATATTGGTTTGATCCTCCAGCAGCCTCAGCATTGAATCCTGCCTCCTCTCATCATGCTGCCGCCACCTTTCAGCTTTAGCCCTCTCTTCAGCCCGCCACCTCTCCTCCCGGTCATTTTGTGCTTTCCTGCACTCTGACATTGTCTGCCTCCACGCATTCGTCTGTGCTCTGTCAGTGTGGGAGGACAGCATGAGCTCAGAGAACATTTCATCGCGAGTGCGTTTTTTTTGCCTTCTAATCTTCACTAGCCTCTGGGAAGGAGAAGATCCTGTGATCCTTGAAACACATGCAGCTGGTGGAGAAAAAAAAAGGGACAGTGGTATTTAAAAGGACACATTTTATAGAACAATGGGTACACTCTTTCACGGTAAACCTTGCTGTTAACATTATATAAATAGCACATGTGCTTTCATTCCAAGGTCACATTTTGCCTCCCCCCACCGCGTGGCTAGTCCCTCCCCCATCCCCGTGGCTAACAGCGGGGAACATTTTTGTTCAGCTACAGGCAAACAGCCCAACAGGAACAGGCACCTCTGAGTGTCCCCTTAAGAAAAGCACCCTATTTAAACCAGGTGACCAGAAATGATATCACTTTCCTGAGGATAACATAGAGATAAAGAAGGGATGTTGTTTGAAGACCAGCAAACATACACTGCAATGCTTTGTTCTACAATGATTCCCAAGTATGTGCTACTGCCCTGGAGTGGTAAAGTGTCCTACCATGGTGGACGGAATAAGGCTGCCCTCCCCAGAAACCTTTTGCAAAGGCTTTGGGAGTACATCCGGGAGGGCCACGAATGTCAGGGCAAATTAATCATTAAACATGCTTGCTTTTAAATCATGTATAGTATTTTAAAAGGTACACTCACCAGAGGTCCCTTCTCTGCCTGGCGGGTCCGGGAGGCAGCCTTGAGTGGGTTCGGGGGGTACTGGCTCCAGGTCCAGGGTGAGAAACAGTTCCTGGCTGTCGGGAAAACTGGTTTCTCCGCTTGCTTGCTGTGAGCTATCTACAACTTCTTCATCATCATCTTCCTCGTCCCCAAAACCTGCTTCTGTGTTGCCTCCATCTCCATTGAAGGAGTCAAACAACACGGCTGGGGTAGTGGTGGCTGAACCCCCTAAAATGGCATGCAGCTCATCATAGAAGCGGCATGTTTGGGGCTCTGACCCGGAGCGGCCGTTCGCCTCTCTGGTTTTCTGGTAGGCTTGCCTCAGCTCCTTCAGTTTCACGCAGCACTGCTTCGGGTCCCTGTTATGGCCTCTGTCCTTCATGCCCTGGGAGATTTTGACAAATGTTTTGGCATTTCGAAAACTGGAACGGAGTTCTGATAGCACGGATTCCTCTCCCCATTCAGTGATCAGATCCCGTACCTCCAGTTCGGTCCATGCTGGAGCTCTTTTGCCATTCTGGGACTCCATCATGGTCACCTCTGCTGATGAGCTCTGCACGGTCACCTGCAGCTTGCCACGCTGGCCAAACAGGAAATTGAAATTCAAAAGTTCGCGGGCCTTTTCCTGTCTACCTGGCCAGTGTATCTGAGTTGAGAGTGCTGTCCAGAGCAGTCACAGTGGAGCACTCTGGGATAGCTCAGGGAGGCCAATACCATCTAATTGTGTCCACAGTACCCCAAATTTGACCCAGCAAGGCCGATTTCAGCACTAATCCCTTTGTCGGGGGTGGAGTAAGGAATCGATTTTAAGAGCCCTTTAAGTAAAAAAAAAGGGGGGGGGGGCTTCGTCGTGTGGACGGGTGCAGGGTTAAATCGATTTAACGCTGCTAAATTCGACCTCAGCTCCTAGTGTAGACCAAGGCTTAGAGAGAGAGAGTTAATCCTGATTGGGAACCGCTGACATCAGTAGGGATGTGAGTCAAATCATGTGTCATAAAAATCAATATGGATTTTCTACCAGTCACATCCTCTGGCTCTCAAAGGGGATACCATGTTTAACATTTAGGATTAAACTTTATACTTGATTATGCAAACATGTTTCTTTCCAGACTAAAACTCTGTACTCAAGTGTGTGATGGCTGTGCATATTCCACGCAGGTGGTGATTTAGAAATGTATTTACAACAAGTAAATGAGGGGAGGGGTTCAAACAGTAGATGTTTTATGTGAAATCTTGCTCATTTTTAGCATAATTTGAATTGATTAAATAGCAACATACACAAAGAGGGTCTCTACCGTCAAACAGGTTGTTTGGATGATGATGTCACCATCATGCTAAACTTTACAATTCACAAGATAGGAGTGACATAGATTTTCAAATGTGGGCACAACTAGTCTACTGACTAGTATTTGTGTACTCCCTAATTTGTGCAGACAAATGCTCATCCATTTACTGAATCCATTTATGAGCTACTACTCAACATTCAAATGCAAGCTTAGATGCAAGAAGGCCGAATGCCTTTACAGGCACACACTTTCTAACCACTGTCAAGTTGTCTGAAGTGAGTGCCAACCTCAGGGCAGACTGTTACAAACCAGGGCACAAACCCCAATCTGATTGCGAGTTCTATACTTCGATTTCACCAGCCAAGTATCTAGTGTGAACTCCTAAAGCACTACAACAGCCTAAACATGGAGTCACAGACAATCCCCTTGGGTACTCTGGTCTATCTTGCTGCCCAGGTAAACTCACCTTTGTGGTAGATGGTCCTTTATACCAAAAATCACAACAACATTTAAGTTACTCCTAGTCCCAAAGGACCAGTCACTTACCCCTGATCAATTGATACCCTAGATTTTACATCAAACACAATGCTTGTAGCCAATCTTGTAATAAAATTAACTAAGAAAAGGAAACAAGAAATAAGAGAGTTATTTACAAGATTATGGCAGGTAAACATACACACACAAATGAATTACAGTCTTAGGTATTCTGACCAGAAAGCCTTCCTGATCCAGAAAGGCTCAGCAGAAGATTTAGCTTAGTTTGTTATTTTCCTGTAGGCTCTTCCTGAAGGACTTTTCCTATTTGAGATGATGTTATTGATTTGTGTTTCATTCACTTTTATTGTCTGTTTTAATTTCACAATCATGCTCAAATTTCTTTTCGTCTATTTGTCACCCAACAGCCCAATCTTGCACCACTGAAGCCAATCAGCAATCTATCTTTTACTTCAACGGGCACAGGATCAGGTCCCAAGCACTTGTATTGCTACACCATTAAGGGACACGAGGATACAGCCAATGTGCACACGCTGTTGCAACCTCAGATTATTTAACTGCATGTGCAAATGGGTTTTTGGCTGTGCAATTGCCTACTTTGTGGGTAAACGGCATCTTTTGTGAGGTATACCGCATTTTGAAAACATGGCCGTGAAGAACTACAGTTTTATTTTTGTAATATCTTTTCTAAAAATATAGGTAAAAAAAATAAATCTTAAAAATCTAACTTTGATTCCCATTTTCACTATTGTAATTCAAAATGGCCAAGCAGCTTTGTTTATGTTTTGTACACAATGCTTCATTCCGGAGTGAATTTTTATGGGTGAATTTTAAAACATTTGACAATAGGGCATTATAATGGAACCGCTGATAGACTGCGATTAGAGTGTTGCTCATAAATACAACATAATTTCATTTTATATAACGTTCTTCATACAAAGTATCACTAAAAACTTTACAGTGAGTATCAGTCGTAAGCTAAAGCAAAGAGAGAGAAAATGTAAGGGCAACATTTAGTGACAGGGGAGAGAATTCCAAATATATGGGGCAGCACAAATGAAAGAGCTACCTGTCTCCTGACACGCTTGATTGTGGGGAACTGCTGGGAAAGGGGTGAAGATGTATTTATTAGGGTTACTTCAAAATGTGGCCTTCCTGAGAACAGACTAAGGCCCCAATCCTGCAAAGACTCACCCATGTGTTTAACTTCACACACTGTTAGCAGTCCCATTGACATACATCATTAAGCACATGAATTAAGTCTTTCGGGATCAGAAGCTAAGATCCAGAGTTCTCATTGACTTCAACGGTGGGAGAGGGCAGCTAAAGTTGCTCATCACCTTTCAGGATTGTGACTGTAAGACTGGAAGAGCATCGGCAGCATAAGAGAGTAAAGGTGAATATGAGGACAGATTTGAAATCGTTTGTCCAAATCCTCCTCACAATCTTATTATAGGTAAGTAAAATAATGAAACAGTCCCTATATGACACAAGGCACATGGGCACAGACAGCTATTAAAACTGAAATGATTTATTTCATAACATTCCAAGGTAGCATACTTTAACTCTAGGTACAGCAACCCCTCAATTTCTGCTTTCCTAATTTGCATAGGTAATTGACAGCTTGTTAACAGCTCATTAGGAACACTGAAAACCATGTGACAGATACAAACCTAGCACTAGAGGAGAGAAAATCTGTGAATTACAGTATATTGAAAACTCAATCAGATTCAAAATTACAGGTCACAGAACAACTTGATTATTTTATTGGGTTAAAAAAAATTAAAAGGTTAACATGCCATTTTTAGATATTTTAGATATCTGTATTTTAGAAGATAGCACACTACAGAGTAATTCATTAGGAATCTAATTGTGGTGTTGAGTTGCCTTCCAGTTTTGTTCTCTACTGCCATGGATATGATTTGAGCATTGCTAGCTTTATACAAATAATTATTGCTGAGAATTTTAGGTTTTTACAAAACATTAAAAAGCACTGATGTGGTTTCCAATTTTGTTTTAAGAATTCACCTTTCTCAAAGTGCAAGTCACTTAGAGACACTGCCATCTAATATTCTGTAACTGAGAAAAATGTAAGGAATAATTTGATTTTAGTCTATAAAAAGAAGATAAGTGTACTGATTTGCACTGTTACTATCCATAAATTTTGATGATGCCTTATTTTTTTAGGAGATTTGAATATAAACAGTGCAAATAACTGTTACATCAGCAAATCTACTTTGTGTATTAAACACAGACCCATGCAAACCATAATCTTGCTTTTCTAGCACTGCGAGCAGAAATAGGGCAACCAGTTTGAAGGAAATGGTCTCCTTGAATCAGTCCCCTGTTCCCTGAAATCCGACATGGATTCTGTAACCAGAGTGACATTTGCTGATGAGGACAGAGCTGGTCAACTGCACATTATTTTGTAAAGGAAACCAGGAAACTGATTCCAATGAATGTTTTCTCTCTTACAGATTCTGGAAGCTTATGGATTCTTTCCCCATCCCTCCTAGAAGTAAACACCAACACAGCATAAACAATAGCCCCAAAAAAGGACTTCTTAGATGAATGAAAGAAGAAAGATTTAAGGATGGGGTTTTCAAAAGGGCCTAGGGATTTGGAACATGTGACCTGAAAGACAATGAGAGTTGTGCTTCTAAATCACTTAAGGTACTATCTTCCGTCTTTATTATGGGGACAATGAGAGATTTTTTTGTGTGTGTTCTGCATAAGGCTTTGGTTCAGGAGTGCCAGAACAGGGGGGTCTTACTATACTCAGACCAAACCACACAACACCCTTTCTTGAGGGTGTTGCTTTTTTTTTAAACCCTTCTATTTCCAGTCCTGGCTTCGATCCAGTATGGCAAAAGTGTACACAAAAATGATAACCAAATTCTTTCAAACCTCCAGTATATGATTTCAGTTGGCTTTTGATGGAGTTATGGGTGAAATTTGAGGGGAGATTCTTATTCCATCTAAGCCAGTTTAACCACCCCAGAAACAGACGACATACTGTTCAAATGAAGTTCTCCTGGATCAGAAGTTTGAACTGATTTTACAGGTTAATTCTATGGCATATGACAAAAGTCTTCTAGTTTTCATTAATTGTGAGAGCCATTTTCTGTAGACATTTATCTCTGCAATTTGTACTCTACAACTTTTTAAATGATCTGGCCTCAAAATCGTATTCTCCCATATTGCCCCTTCCCCCAGTCCTTGAGCAGTGTATATAGTAGCTCTGCAGGAAGTGAAAATGGCTACTTTATTCAGGCTTCCAACTTGATGACCTATGAGCATAAGGCTGAAAGATGAAGTATAACCCAGGTCCTCTGATACCAAATTCTACTTCTTAGTGTGGTTGCTGATCAATCCTTTGCTTGAATTTTCTTATCCACTTGATGGGCAAAGTGTTCAGCTTCTGGCTAAGTAATTAGTCCATGGTCTTGAAGCACACCACACAGTTCTACTTCAAAGAAAGTATATTTTCCAGCATAACCCACCCTCACTAACTATGGTTCAACACCATAGCAACAGTCCAAGCATGGTCAAGGTGCCACCAGCCTCCAGAGTATTATGCAGCACGTTCTGTAGACTGGATTGAGCAGTGTTAGGTAACATGGCACTTTAAATAGTAGGGTTCACCTGGAAGCGTCACTAAATTAACTCTTCCACTGCTACTTCCACTAGTGCAGTTGAACCAGTAATAGCTATAGTAGGACATTTGGGGCCATTGATGAAATCATGGAACTAGAAAACAGGTTTGCAACAAATCTGCTTCTCATGAATTAGTAAAGCTTCCTCACTTTCTAGACTCACAAAATGGCCATAGTCTGTTTTTCCAAGTCTGCGTGGTAACAATAGGCTGCTTGCACTTCGGTAGGTTGAGAAGTATATTGAAGTCACCCCTGCATACTAAAAGTTTGGGGGGGGGGGGGTTTGAAATTATTTTATATTATTTGTAGAGAAAATATTTAATTTCTATAGGATCATGTTATATTCACTGAAGTGGCACCTTTAAAACAGATTTAAAATTTTCAAACTAAGGAAGTCTGGGCTCCATTTCCAGTTCTTCCCCAGGCCTGCTGTGTGACTTTAGGCAAGTCTCTACTTACCCTTTGTCTATTTAGCCTGCAAGCTTTTCAAGGCAGGGCCTGTCTCTTACTATGTGCCATATCAAAAGTGATGATACCTTTATATCAGTTTTAGGAGCTACAGAATGAACTTCTATAGACACTTGGTGCTCAGCCTCAGACTGATGAACATAATTTCTTTCCTTAAATATGAAATGAAAGTGTGATTGGAAATGCCATATTCTGGGTATGGGAGCAATGTTTCTCTAATCAACCATCCAAATAAACTCTTTGATTAGGGGAATCTATGTTTCTAATTGAAGGCATGCAAGTTGAAAACATGTGTTTGAATTCATTTAACATAGTTCGAATACCCCAGACAACTATCTTATTTTTCTTACATGGAGACTGGATATTGTTTCATATTGAAGATAGTTTAGCTTATAAGGCCCTTCACTAATCTGAGACCATAGCACGAAGCACCACAGAAAGAGAGTGGAAAGAAATGCTGGCTTGAATAAAAGCTACATGCGACAAAGAGCTGTGAAGGTACATGACTGGAGCTGCCCACCTACAAATCTTTGAATATGCTCCTGAATATCAAGGTGCAAAAGAAATGCCTGCTTAGCAAACCGGGTTTGTTAAATGTGTACAGACAAACACATAGGTCTTCAAACTTCATTTTGAAAATACTGCTGTTACAAAAAGACATAGTTAGCACATCTAATACCCAGGCAGTCTTGGGCAAGTTGACTTGTTTGCAATTTTCCTTAGCATCTATGCTATCATGTGTGCCATAAATTAGGTCCATAATGCAGTTTGCCTGCATTTATCCACAAAACTTCTAAGCCACTGCACTAAACTTCCCTATGCCTCACTAATCACCACAGAGGCATGCAAAACAAAAGCAGACGGAGCAGGCATGCGCGCACACACACACACACACACACACGTTACAGCCTTTTGGACACATTTTATTCCCATTCAGAAATAAGAAAAACAACTAAATCCAGATAATGCCCCTGATCAGGCAGAGCAGCATTTATACATTTACCTCTGTCATTGCTTTTCAACCCCTCTGTTTCTTCTTAGCTTTTTTCTTAATGGGGATTTGCTGGATCTAAATGGGTTCCCTGCACACAAACCACTCACTTAACTTAAAAAAATTCTGCAAACAAATGCACCTGACTAGTTATTTCCCAATACAAACCCTAAATTATTATGGTTGCTTAAGAGATGCATTTGAAGTTCTTTGCAGAACCAATGTGCGCATGGACACGTGCACACAAACATAAAACCACATTCATTTCTAAGAATTCATTACATATTTCACAAAATATCTCTTATCAAAAAACTCTTTCAAAATAAAGTTTTCTTGCCAAAACTATATATAAAGTCATGAAATGTGTGTAAATATGTATTTTTTACTTCTTCAACCCCTCACACAAGGCTGTGAAAATTTTTCTTCTGGTAATGACATCTGTCTCCATGGCAGGTTCCTTGGGCGGCTCTGTTGGCTGCTTTGGAGTTGCCCCTAGGTCTGTCATGCGGTTATGCAACTGATGGGCTGTCATTGGTGTCTTGTCTTCCTGGCTGCCATTTCTTTTGATTTACCTTTTGATTCTGAGGAATTTGCATGCTTTCATCATTTGGTGGACAAAGTTCTGTGCAAATCCCTCATGGCACTTCTCTCTGTAGGCAGTAAATAAAGGGGTGTTTCACTATGTGCATATTTCTTTGAGGTATAAATCTAGGCTCTCAGTTGGCCTATGACATCCAGATTTCAGAAGCTATTGCTTTAATTCGGCAGGCATGGACTGTGAATCAGAAATGAAAATCCACAGCTACCCTGTTTCTCAAAAATAAACTTCATGTTGTTGTTGCCCACTTATATGTCTCCAGTGAGTGGAGCCCATACAACATAGAGGGGCCTAATTCTCAAGATCTGGAGCTTATTCTGAACTTCACAGATTACAGTGGTGGTGGTTGTGCTGAGATATCTAAGTCCAAATCCATCTCTAGCCCTTAAACTTCAATCAATTTACCAAATACAACACTGCACAATGAAAAGCCTCGATAAGGCAGTAATCCGGGGTTGGTGCTCATTCAAACCTTCTCCCACCTCTGTTTTCCTTAAGAAAAGAGCTAATTAAAGGTCTTTTACCCCCCACCTGGGAAACTCTTGCTTTGAAACAATTCAAAACTTCCATCTTTTTTTCCCATTCCCATTGCACTGAAGTAACGACAGGGTTAAATTGCTAATAGAGGTTTCATGAGGTCTGCCAGAGCCCACTCTCCAACACTTACATCTGTTCAACAATTATTACAGCATTTTTGTCATAAAAAATTCAACACCCTGAGTGTCGTGCTAGCAAAACCTGAAAATTTATGCAGTGAATAGAATAGCTAATTTCTCTGAGGAAATGCGGGGGGGGGGGGAATACAGATTTAACTTAAATTCTCAAGTACTGTACAGCACACATCTGACTCCTTCTTTAGGTTTTGCCACTGTGTAGCATAAGTAGAAATACCACTGACAGTAGATTTGCAGAGCTTGCAAAGTAAATTTATGCCTTCGAAGAAACAATGGTTAAAACTCAGAAGGGTACTGTACCGGGGGTTCGCCTCTTTATCTCTTTGCAGAATCTCATTTAAATAATACATTCTTTAGTTTAATTTCAGGATGGGGTTATTCTCTCAGTTCATATTGCTCCTATAGAATTAATGGTATCTTTCAAAATGGATAGATTAACCGTGTAGATGTGAAGGAGAAAAGCTGACAGGAAAAACATGCTTTAATCTTATGAACTCTGTGTGATGTTGCTTGATGGTTTCAATGAAAAAGAATCTTGCTTCTTTTCTCCATAAGGTTGGAAATATGGATTTTATGCTCAAATTAAAACTGTCTAGTTAGGATGCCAGTGGACTAGAACAACATGCTAGAGGCTATAGCCTTCTATTCTCAAGGGCCATAATATTACTCCTAGTACTGGTGAGCTTGCAGCCATAATGATAATTGCAGGCATGATGAACAGGGAGTTCTTTCACTGTCACAGGAGTAACAAATAAGACAAATGGTTATTAGGGGTCGGGGAGGTGGAACAATTTCAAATAGTAAGGTGCAAGGAGTATTCTGGCTCAAGGAAGGATGAGCATTTTACATTTACTCCCTGGGGGGGGCATATCCTACAGAAGCTACAAGAGCTGGGTAAATGCTGCTACAAAAAAGTATTCAAGAACAATTTGTTCAGATATAAATCTACCAAGTGACTTGAAAAGTATTTATATTCACACAAGTGGGCTTGGGGGTTTTTTATTCACAAGAACATGAGAAGATTGTGAGTCTTGCAAGTGCTCATGCAAACATATGTTCAAGCAAAAGTTTACATGGGAAGGATTCAGGTGGTCACATCCTCCAATTAGGGGTCAGAAACAATTTCATGTGACTTAGTAACTAATCACATGCCACAGGAAGCATATATTGAATAGTCAAAGTGTACAGTTCACAAACTGCCCACAGGCTAAAATATATTGGCATAAAGTGCTTGATGAACACTTTTAAATAACCAACACATCTAAAAATCAAGTTGCACAGTTTCAAAAGGGGCAAATGATTTGAATGCCTTAGTTTTTGTATGTCCAACTTGAGCTATCTGGGACTTGATTTCAGAGGTGCTGAGCACCTGCAACTGCCATTGATTGGGCTCCCCAAAACATCCAACATCAAGGGCCATTTTTGAGAATTTCAGGTCACATTGCTCAGATATAATTTGTGAAAAGAAAAAAAAAGATTAAATGCTAGTCCTTACTGAACCACAACTACCACTGAGGTCAAGAATTGAGTAGAGACTACACGATTTTGTCCTTGAATATTAATTCACTTCCTCCAATTTTCAAATTGTCAATATGAATGAAAATGAGCATGTCATACATAAAAAAAATCACTCTGCTCCATAAATACTCAAAATAATTCTCTCTCCACAAATGAATGACTACTATAAAATGGTCATTTTTATCCCCTTCCATTGCAGCAAGTGGTGGAGGTGCATATGCTCTATGAATCTTAGGATCTGCAGAAATAATATTTCAGTGATGCTTATCACTTGCTGCAATGTACCTATTATTAAAGCACGTGTCCCATATATATATTTTTCAAACAAACATTCAAATTTTTTGGTATTGTTATGTAATGTGAATTTCAAACATGCTCCCCCAAAATACTTGGTGATCCTGCATCAGGGATCGGCAAACTGAGGCACGCGGCCTGCCAGGGTAAGCTCCCTAACGGGCTGGGCCAGTTTGTTTACCTGCCGCGTCCGCAGGTTCGGCCAATCGCAGCTCCCAATGGCCGCAGTTCGCCGCTCCAGGCCAATGGGGGCTGTGGGAAGCGGCGGCCAGCACATCCCTCAGCCCATGCCGCTTCCGGAAGCCCCCATTGGCCTGGAATGGCGAACTGTGGCTACCAGTGGAGTTCCTCAAGGTTCGGTTTTGGGACCAATCTTATTTAATCTTTTTATTACTGACCTCGGCACAAAAAGTGGGAGTGTGCTAATAAAGTTTGCAGATGATACAAAGCTGGGAGGTATTGCCAATTTAGAGAATGACAGGGATATCATACAGGAGGATCTGGATGACCTTGTAAACTGAAGTAATAGTTATAGGATGAAATTTAATAGTGAGAAGTGTAAGGTCATGCATTTAGGAATTAACAACTAGCATTTTAGTTATAAGCTGGAGACACACCAATGAGAAGTAATGGAGGAGGAGAAAGACCTTGGAGTATTGGTTGATCATAGGATGACTATGAGCTGCCAATGTGATATGGCTATGGAAAAAGATAATGTGGCCTTGGGATGCATCAGGCGAGGTATTTCCAGTAGAGATAAGGAAGTTTTAGTACCGTTATACAAGGCACTGGTGAGACCTCACCTGGAATACTGTGTGCAGTTCTGGTCTCCCATGTTTAAGAAGGATGAATTCAAACTGGAACAGGTACAGAGAAGGATGATCCAAGGAATCGAAAACCTGTCTTATGAAAGGAGACTCAAGGAGCTTAGCTTGTTTAGCCTAACTAAAAGAAGGTTGAGGGGAGATACGATTTCTCTCTATAAATATATCAGAGGGATAAATACCGGAGAGGGAGAGGAATTATTTAAGCTCAGTACCAATATGGACACAAGAACAAATGAATATAAACGGGCCACCAGGAAGTTTAGACTTGAAATTAGATGAAGGTTTCTAACCATCAGAGGAGTGAAGTTTTGGAATAGCCTTCCAAGGGAAGCAGTGGGGGCAAAAGATCTATCTGGCTTTAAGATTAAATTTTATAAGTTTATGGAGGAGATGGTATGATGGGATAAGATGGTTTTGGTAATTAACTATTCATGGTAAATAGGCTCAATGGCTTGTGATGGGATATTAGATGGGGTGGGATCTGAGTTACCCAGGAAAGAATTTTCTGTTTCTGTATCTGGCTGGTGAATCTTGCCCATATGCTCAGGGTTTAGCTGATCGCCATATTTGGGGTCGGGAAGGAATTTTCCTCCAGGGCAGATTGGAAGAGGCCCTGGAGGTTTTTCGCCCTCCTCTGTAGCATGGGGCACGGGTCGCTTGCTGGAGGATTCTCTGCTCCTTGAAGTCTTTAAGCCACGATTTGAGGACTTCAATAGCTCAGACATAGGTGAGAGGTTTTTTGCAGGAGTGGGTGGGTGAAATTCTGTGGCCTGCATTGTGCAGCAGGTCAGACTAGATGATCATAATGGTCCCTTCTGACCTTAATATCTATGAATCTATGAATTCCTGCACTGAGAGGCAGCTTGAGGCTTCTCTACTCACAAGCTCCTGTGAGCCAATTAGGCCCCTGACACAGAGTAGCACTGAGGTCTGCCCTAAGTTGCATCACAATGTCAGTGGTCCCTGTGGGCCATTGCAGGGATACAGAATCACTAGAGTGTAGGCCTGTCTCAGCCATTCCCTATTTTTCCCAGGATCTGCTCCTTCAATTCTCTGTGGTACTCCCTCACATTCCTGCTCAGAGGCTATGCAGCGCTAGCTTTGCAGCTGGAGAACAGGCTCCCTGTTCTGATGCTGCTCACCTGAGAGCTGTAGAGCAATGCTGAATCAGGCCCTCACAGACTGTGGACCTGATTCTCCTCTTATTTATCCAATCATAAAACAGGAGCAACTCCAGTGATGCCAATGGGTTCACACCAAAATGAAACAGGAAACTGAGAGGAAATCATACCCACTGTGTCTCTTAAAGACAAGAAGCCAAGTAACTACATTAAAGGCTGGAATCACACTGACTGAATGATCGCATTTTACATTTGAAATTTTCCTCAAACTCTTATTGCTAAAGCAGAGCAATTATTTTTTTATAAATCTCATCACACAGTGTTAATTGAGAATCTTATTTCTACACCCTTGAGGAGAGAGGCAGCATCTTCCATAGCTCCATAGCTCAGTGGTTAGAGCACTGGTCTTGTAAACCGGGGGTCGTGAGTTCGATCCTCGCTGGGGCCTCCGCTTGCTTTGCGGGGGAGGGATAGCTCAGTGGTTTGAGCATTGGCCTGCTAAACCCAGGGTTGTGAGTTCAATCCTTGAGGGAGCCATTTGGGATCTGGGGCAAAAATTGGGGATTGGTCCTGCTTTGAGCAGGGGGTTGGACTAGATGACCTCCTGAGGTCTCTTCCAAACCTGATATTCTATGATTCTATGATTCCTCTGTCTTTGGAAAGCACCTTGTGCATTTGGGTGCCGCTGCAACCGTTCAAAACTAGAAAGAGTCAGCATTCTGTACTGGAAAGAAGCCAGGCCACCTGAGGGACAGCAAGAGGTGTGAGATGAGGTGACTCTACTCTCTCCAGAGGGAAGGGGAAAAAAATAAAAGCCTTCTGTTACCATTATGCAGTGTCCAAAGGGCTGAAGATGGAAAATAAAAGATCTCTTCTCATTATTCTGGTATCTCTGTAAGGGGAAAAAGAGACCTGTAACAGCCTTCTCCTCATGAGTCAATTGGCTCCAGAGTGGAGGAAGACAGCATGATGAGACACCAGTAAATTCAGCAAGAATCTGCTATAGTCAAGTGCAGAGCAAAGCCCAGAAGTTGCTTCCCCATATGAACTTAGAAAGGGGGAGCAGGATGCCAACAACTCTCCAGGTTGTTCTGCTTCAGCTCACAATCTGCTTTCATTAGCAGGGGGCAGAGGAAATGGGCCACCAGGAGTCTCTATCCAAAGAAAGGCAAGTCTCAAAAGAGGGTAAAAATGGAACACTAGCAACACCCACCTGTGTGACACTATGATTCTGCTGCCCCTGGAATGGGGAGTAACTTTCTTCTGTGACCTCTGATGTAGGAGCAGGGAGGACGCATACTCACCAATAGCTTCCCCAACAGTCTGTCTCCACGGGCTGAAGGTGTGGCAGATGCTGGAAGCCTTCTCCCACTCTATGATGGGTTGTCTTAGGTGGGAACTGGTCCACCATCTGCAGTTTGCTTACATAGGTCAGGGAAGCAGGTCAACAGCAGCTTCCTCTCTCCCACTGTCCTGCCATTCCTTGTAAGAGGGAGGGAGGCAGGCTGCCAAGGAAGTGAGACCTCAGCAGTCTCCCTTCATGAAGATCCGTGGGGCAGCAAAGACTTGCAACAGGTCACACTCCATCATGTTCATCTTGCAGTCTAGAACAATAGTTTTTATTTCTATTGTCTCTTCAAAACAGGACTAATCGAGCCTGACTCTTGGTTACACCAAGGTTTACCCCCAATTTACACCCATGAAAGTGGCAAAAGAAACAGGCCCATTGTCTGTTTTAAGTAACCTTGCTTCACACTGATGAGTCAATACAGGGGCACAGTTATCTGTTATTCTCCCAGAGTATGGCTCTGTTTCAAAAACCCAAAATAGCAAAGTCTGCTGCACTGACAAGCAGAAGACCCAGATTAGAGTATTTCAGACATCAGTCTATCACAAGCCCATCAAAACCCTGTATATTGTGCAAATGCTGATAGGAGAGATGGACCAGGTGACTGAAACAATATAGCAATACAATATGTTTGCTTTTAAAAAGTTAGATAATTAAGGTAGCAATCATAATTTCCCCCCTTATGAGGATCTTTAGTTTTACTATGTTTATGGCTGGGGGACTATTTTAAAAGAAAGAACTGGAAAACAGCCATGATTCATGACAATGGTCAATTTTTAAAAACATACAGTTGAATTATAATTAGTTGTGATTTCTAGTTACTATCTAAAATGTAGGGTCTACCCCCCAGGAGATCATTCTGTTCTGCTACTGAGATTTAGAAAACAAGCATCTGAGGTACATGCATACAATGCATGCAAGAGGTAAAAACAAAAGTCAAAATAACCTATTATCTTTGAAAGCTGGTTTAGTGTTATTTTTAATTTGGAGCACAAACAGAAATTCATAGGTGAATGCTGCCTCAGTTGGTTTCATCTTTATAAAATGGCCATCAAGTCCATATCAAACATGTGTGTTTTAGAGTTAAATCCTCTAAAACAATGAGATGAAATAAGTAATCATTTGATAGAAGTACCTACAATGAATTAGATTTGAAAATGTTGGAAAGTCATTCAAGGAATATCCTTCTTTTACCTTACACTGAAAACATATAATTAGCCTTAATTTAAGTCAAGGTGAGGGGGGGAAGGGGGAAACAGACATTGCAGGAAATTCTTGAGTGACTATTGTTTAATCCCATTTAGGGACACTTTGAACAATGACATATATATAATGAGATATTTAAAATTCTTTGGTCAATCTCTAGCTAAAGGCTTTTACTGTGGAATGAATGAGTAATTCAATATGGACTACACAGCCTTTCACATGCTTTTATTCTTGATTTGTTGGACATGTGTAACATAAATTTTGAAACCAATCTATTAATGACTTAAATTGGAAACTGGTTTCCTTTGCTTTACATACAGCATTTCAGTAACAAGCATAATAACAGGTGGATCAATAGATCCTATTTGGTGCAGTATGTTAACATTAGTCCTGTGTCTCTATTATTGAATATTGTGTCAACAAATTTCTGTTTCAAGGAGGACGGCAAAAATATTTTTCCAGTGTCAAGGTTATTTAACCACATGAAATGGTAGACATTTTTGTATATGTGTTTTGTTTCATGCTAACCTTCTCCCTCCTCCCCCTTTTAAATAACCCATGTTTTGATCAAATCAGTGGGTAAAAATATTTTTGCATCAAATCTGTCTGCTGTCAACTCAGATTATGTTCTTTAAAATGGACAGTGGTTCTGGGAAGAAAATCAAATTTTTTTTCTCTCAGTGAGAGAAACATAAGGAAGGAGAAGGGCACTAATATAAACACAAATTTAAAAAGAGAGAGAGAGAGACAGAGAGCGCGCAAATGACAGAGTTTACCATTTGAAGAAGAAATTTAGCTAGGGAATTATTTCCAACCTATAGTTCTCAAACACAGCATGAAAAGACAGAAAAATGAAATTTTAGTCATTAGAATTTGACAGCTCCCAGTCATAATATGCTGACATGTGTAACGGGAATTAAGGGGTTCTGCAGGCAGAATAAGCATTAATAATTTTTTAGGCAAATCATTTCTTTTAGCTCCATGAATCTGCTATGTTGGAGGATCACTGGACACTTACAAATGACAGGTACAGCACAGCTGTTCTGTGCTTTGTATTCTTTGTTAAATAGATTTAATCTAGGGGCATTCATTATTGTTTGACTGGAACAAATTTTCCATGTCACAAATATGTAAGGGCTCTGTCCATGAAGGCACAAGAAATGAAACATGGGTACAGTCAAAATAGATCCAGTAGGCTCTTTGGCCCCTCACCTGTGAAGCACAACTTTGGCTCATTACCACAAAACCATTAACACTTTGGGGGCGCCACAAACTAAATGTTTCATGCTTGACTAATGACCTTCAGTTTCTACACAACATCAAGCTGTTTCTCCAATCATGATCCTATTTGGAAATTGGTCCACATGGAATGCATCAAACCCACAGAACCTGACAAACCCCAGACAAAACTAATGTTAAACAAAGGGAGTGAGGGATTTGTTCCTGGAGGCCAAAAGGGATGAAGTCCATGTAAACAGGCTGTAGATGTAGGGAAGGGACTCCAATGTCAGGAGGTTGAAGGACAGAATCCTGTGCAAAAAGCTGCAGCATATGGTGTGAGCTGAGCCACAGTGGCTGCTGCTGCTGGGTGTGAGGAGATGTGACCTGTTGCTTCTAAATTAGTTAGGGAAGTGGATTGGACTGAAGAATTTATGGATCTAAAGGCAGAGGAGGCCTGGGATTACTTTAAGTCAAAGATGCAGAAGCTATCGGAAGCCTGCATCCCAAGAAAGGGGAAAAAAATCATAGGCAGGAGTTGTAGACCAAGGTGGATGAGCAAGCATCTCAGAGAGGTGATTAAGAAAAAGCAGAAAGCATAAAGGGAGTGGAAGATGGGAGGGATTAGCAAGGAAAGCTACCTTATTGAGGTCAGAACATGTAGGGATAAAGTGAGACAGGCTAAAAGTCAAGTAGAGTTGGACCTTGCAAAGGGAGTTAAAACCAATAGTAAAAGGTTCTATAGCCATATAAATAAGAAGAAAACAAAGAAAGAAGAAGTGGGACTGCTAAACAGTGAGGATGGAGTGGAGGTCAAGGATAATCTAGGCATGGCCCAATATCTAAACAAATACTTTGCCTCAGTCTTTAATAAGGCTAATGAGGATCTTAGGGATAATGGTAGCATGACAAATGGGAATGAGGATATGGAGGTAGATATTACCATATCTGAGGCAGAAGCGAAACTCGAACAGTTTAATGGGACTAAATCGGGGGGCCCAGATAATCTTCTTCCAAGAACAATAAAGAAATTGGCACATGAAATTGCAAGCCCATTAGCAAGAATTTTTAATGAATCAGTAAACTCAGGGTTGTACCGTATGATTGGAGAATTGCTAACATAGTTCCTATTTTTAAGAAAGGGAAAAAAGTGATCCAGGTAACTACAGGCCTGTTAGTTTGACATCTGTCATATGCAAGGTCTTGGAAAAAATTTTGAAGGAGAAAGTAGTTAAGGACATTGAGGTCAATGGTAAATGGGACAAAATACAACATGGTTTTACAAAAGGTAGATCATGCCAAACCAACCTGATCTCCTTCTTTGAGAAAGTAACAGATTTTTTAGACAAAGGAAACGCAGTGGATCTAATTTACCTAGATTTCAGTAAGGCGTTTGATACGGTGCCACATGTGGAATTATTAGTTAAATTGGAAAAGATGGGGATCAATATGAAAATTGAAAGATGGATAAGGAATTGGTTAACAGGGAGACTACAGCGGGTCCTATTGAAAGGTGAACTGTCAGGCTGGAGGGAGGTTACCATTGGAGTTCCCCAGGGATAAGTTTTGGGACCAATCTTATTTAATCTTTTTATTACTGACCTCGGCACAAAAAGTGGGAGTGTGCTAATAAAGTCTGTGGATGATACAAAGCTGGGAGGTATTGCTAATTTAAAGAGAGACCGGGATATCATACAGGAAGATTTGGATGACCTTGTAAACTGGAGTAATAGTAATAGGATGAAATTTAATAGTGGGAAGTGTAAGGTTATGCATTTAGGGATTAATAACAAGAATTTTAGTTATAAGCTGGAGACGCATCAATTAGAAGTAACGGAGGAGGAGAAGGACCTTGGAGTATTGGTTGATCATACGATGACTATGAGCTGCCAATGCGATATGGCCGTGAAAAAAGCTAATGTGGTCTTGGGATGCATCAGGCGAGGTATTTCCAGTAGAGATAAGGAAGTTTTAGTACCGTTATACAAGGCACTGGTGAGACCTCACCTGGAATACTGTGTGCAGTTCTGGTCTCCCATGTTTAAGAAGGATGAATTCAAACTGGAACAGGTACAGAGAAGGGCTACTAGGATGATCCGAGGAATGGAAAACTTGTCTTATGAAAGGAGACTCAAGGAGCTTGGCTTGTTTAGCCTAACTAAAAGAAGGTTGAGGGGAGATATGATTGCTCTCTATAAATATATCAGAGGGATAAATACTAGGGAGGGAGAGAAATTATTTAAGCTCAGTACCAACGTGGACACAAGAACAAATGGATATAAACTGGTCATTAGGAAGTTTAGATTTGAAATTAGACGAAGGTTTCTAACCATCAGAGGAGTGAAGTTTTGGAATAGCCTTCCAAGGGAAGCAGTGGGGGCAAAAGACCTATCTGACTTTAAGATTAGACTCGATAAGTTTATGGAGGAGACGATATGATGGGATAACATGATTTTGGCAATGAATTGATCTTTAACTATTCATGGTAAATAGGCCCAGTGGCCTGTGATGGGATGCTAGATGTGGTGGGATCTGAGTTACTACAGAGAATTCTTTCCTGGGTATCTGGCTGGTGAATCTTGCCCATATGCTCAGGGTTTAGCTGATCGCCATATTCGGGGTCTGGAAGGAATTTTCCTCCAGGGCAGATTGGAAGAGGCCCTGGAGGTTTTTCATCTTCCTCTGTAGCATGGGGCATGGGTCATTTGCTGGAGGATTCTCTGCTCCTTGAAGTCTTTAAACCATGATTTGAGGACTCCAATAGCTCAGACATAGGTAAGAGGTTTTTTGCAAGAGTGGGTGGGTGAGATTCTGTGGCCTGCCTTGTGTAGGAGGTCAGACTATATGATCATAATGGTCCCTTCTGACCTTAATATCTATGAATCTATTCTCTGCTGTGCATAAACCCGTTAGCAGGCACCCTTTTTAATTCCTGCACTGCAACCCAGAACCACAGTCAAGCTCTGCTCTGCTGGGCATTGAGGTGTGTGCAATCCCTCTGGGTGAATTCTTTCTCCTTGGTCCATACCAGTATCATTTCCACTGTATCTGGGCTTTACAAATCCACATTAGGCCACTCAGGGTTTGCCTCCACTACAGGGAGCCCTATTGTAACAGATCAGTTACAGAGAGAAACAAAGAGGATCCCAGCACGCTGAATACAGTATATTTCTCCACTAGGATCGTTGGCTTTTTATGAGCTCTAGATCAAACAGCTTGTTTCCAGCAGACATAACTATATATACATACAGGTCAGGACCAGAAAGCAATAGGGGATGCATTTCTTTGGCACTTATCTGCCACTATGGTACAAACTATCGGGATGATTATCTAACTCAACAAACAACTGCTAAACTCCCCTTTGTCTTTCCCTTCCAAGCAGCCAACACAACACACCTTGTCTATGCCCTCTGCAGATGCACTGGTTCAACAATGTCCACATCCAGTGCACAACTGGTTCTTAGAGTGACACCACATAATAGCTCTATGCTGCAATATATTCTTTGTGTATCCCTTCAGAGGAAGTGAAATTCATGTTGGGTCAGAGGGCCTGCATAAATCTGAGAATTAAATGATCCATAGACTTTGTGATGGCCTTCTGCCTAGGGTGAATTGTACCCTGAGTGTTTCACAATAGTAAGGGATAGGCAATGGACATGCAATACTGTCATAAGTCTCTTTGATACAGCATGTTATTTGTTATCAGTGGCTTCAGGACTATCTGTTCCGTCAACTCAGAGACCCGGTCATACCATCACCACCATGTAACAACTTCTCCTCTTTACTTTCTGCTAAGTGCTCAACTCTATTGACTATAAGCAAGTCCCCTTGTGCAATCTATGAACACTGCAGAGGGAAAAGACAGAATGGTTTGACGAAATGAATGATGGGTGAACCTCCAAACCTGAATTTGGCTAGTCTTCCTCCAACCCAAAAATACCTGCAAGCTTAGCTGAAGCTTATCAAATGTTCTGAGGTTCTCTCTCTCCCCCTTTCCTCCTCTTCTGTGTGCCACCCTTCTTCCTTCCCTGACCTCCTCCTTTCTTTCCTTCCACCTGCATTCTACATCCTACTCCCATTCTTCCTTCTCTCAGAGGACAATCTTCCTTCTGGCTCATCTTCTCTACTGGACCTGATGAAATCCTCCATTTCCTTCTGAAACTTCTCTTTCCCACAGACCCCCCCTCACCATTTCTGTTCTGCCTCTAGAAGCCCTACCTTTGCTGATATTTTGACTCTCTTGCAAGGTCTCTTCCAAGCCCTCACTGACAGCTCTCATAAAACTTTACAGGGCTCTAAGATATCCCTGCCTCAAAAGGTATGCAATGTCCTGGGATACCAACAGTGGGGAGAGAAATAAATTATAGTTATGGTGCCTGCATGAGGCAACATCACAGACCATGAAGCAATGTGAGGTCATGTTTTCACTTTGGGTGCTATAACGGCACAGCTCAGCATTGCAACTATGCCACTGTAGTAGCGTAGTTTACATGCTTCCTACATTGACAGAAGGGGTTTTTCCATCGCTGTAGAAACTCTACCTTTGAGTGGTGGTAACACTGGCGGTTAGGTTGCCTAAACTATGGCACTCGGGAGTGTGAATTTGTCACACCCCTGAGTAACGTAGTTAGGTCGATCTCAATTTTAAGTGTAGACCAGGCCTTAGTTTTCAGTGCTAGAGACTGGACCCTAGCTTCAGGAGGCCCATGACAACAAATAGATTCCACTAGTGGCAACAGACACCTCTCCAAGGTTCCTTCATGACACTGCATTGCCTTCTCACACTCAACTTGTCTCCTAGCAGTACACTTTATTTCCTCCTGCCTGGAGCTGGCATTTGTCTGTCCGTTAAGGTAGCTAGAGATGGCACAGGTATCCAAATGTGGGTAGGAAGCCAGGTTGTAAAGGCTATAATATAAATGTTTTTTTTAAAAAGTTTGTTTCAGACCTTTTTAAGTAAATGTGCTTTTCAGAGTCTTAAAACAGTAAAAGTGTTTTTCAGAGAAGAGCCTTAAAATAGCCAAGAACATAGAGCTAAGAACAGGTTTAAGAAACCTGAAGGGTGAGAGATGGAGTCACAGCAGACATCTTGGCAACACAGATCACCACAAGAGGAATGTCAGGATTAAAACCAACAACAAAAAGGAGGGGATATCTTTGGCTGTCTCCTGTTCTCATATCTCAAAAAAATGAGTTCAGCTATAACTATTTGATTCTGGCAGTGATTTAATGGTAAATGAGAGAAATAGCATGCCCCAGAAGTAAGGGAATTTTCGAAGTGAGGTTAGATGCACATTCAATACCTTTTAGTTGACATCTATCAGCAAGGCCCAATGATCTACCAACTTTTCAGTGACTAAGTAACAGGGCCTTCTGTTCCTGTCACATTTTGAGGTGCAACCCAAACCACTAAGGGGTTGCGTCACTGCTTGTCCTGCAACCCTGATTGCCTTAACATGTTCTGCTGCTGGAGCTTCCTGTTTGGACACTCTCAGCCAGCATACAAACATGTACTGAGAGTCTGTGTGCTAAGCACTCTTGGCTTAGCAACTCTGACTCAAGCAGCCTCCTTGTTACACCACGGCCACACTCTGGTCTCCACCAGCCTGGATTACTACTACCTAAGAGACCCCAACACACTCCCAGTTCCGAATTTCCACCAAACCCTCTGCCCTGAAATGTCCAGCCCTCTCCTGAAACATCCAGAGGAGAAATAAGATCTGTTGAAGAGACAAAAGCAGAGCGTATCATTTTAACTAGTGTTAACAATCCTTTCTTTTTTTTTTCTTTGGTTAACAAAAAGACATAGGTTAAGTGATACCAAGTAGAAGGGATTGAAGGTAGAATGGGTTACAAACGAACAACAGTAAATATATGCTTTCTAGTAGCTGAGACTTAACAAGCTACAGAAGGGGTGGCCAAACTGCAGCTTGCGAGCTGCATGCAGCTCTTTTACAGTTAAAGTGTGGCTCGTGGAACCCCTCATACTCCCCCATTCTCTGCCTATCAGACTCGGGGGGAGTTTGACTAGGGGGTAGATTAACTAGATATCATGAAAATGGAGTTACCATTTTTCATGATATCTAGTTAATCTACCTTTTAAAATTCAAAACACAGGTCAGAGGAGCTTACAGGCCTGTGAAATAAAAACAAAAGTAAAACAAAAACCCCACACCCCTGAATCTATGCAGTGAACTACTAAGCAAGAGTTAAAATGTTCATTGAACTCCACAGATCTTTTGTCCTTCCAAAGCAGGAAGTGTGAAAGAAAAGTTTCCACGGCCCAGATATGTCTTTATTAAATCACTTAGTTAAGGTGTGGATGCCTGAGTCATAAACTTTCACACTACAGATGGCTGTGTATCTTTCATAGTGAACCTAGCTCTAAAAGATCTGTGATGTTTTTATGTTATATGTTAGTTAACGATGCATATTATGAAAAAACATATAGGGCTTGATTCTCCTTGTGTACTGTTGCTCTGGACAAGAGAAAATCATTTCTAACATTCATTTAAGAGACCAGTTTCCACATTTTTAACCTAATCTTTAATGCAATATTTATTCCATGTGAATTGTTATCAATTGGAATCTCTTTTATGATTAAAAATGTGTATCAAAATTATTGTGTATGCTACACAAATTCTTCAGTTTCATCATTTTACATCCCTTTTAAATGCTATTCTACATTTTGACATAAAAACACATTCAATGAGAGGACAAAAAGCAAAATTTTAATAGACTGTCACCTAATCTGATGCCACTTTGAACGATCTACAAACATCTGATGCTAACATATACCTTCATTTATTCTTATGCGTTTAAAAACAATCAGATGTTTTAAATAAATGTTAATTTTTTGGATAATTTGATGCTGTAAAAATACTTGGTGACTGATCTGAACCATTTTTTATGGAACATCCCCTGAACATAAGGCCTCACAACATAAAAGCTGACAACTTTGACTATAGTGAGTCGACCATCAATGCTATAATAGCTTTAAGAGCTACAGTAAAACTCCTATTTACATTTTGAGTGCAAGCACATTCCCTAAACACATTCATTTCTGAATCAGATAAAAGAGCATGAAGTGACGCCCGTTTGACTGACAGATAGTTATGTGGCAATGGGCTGAGGTACAATTGCTAAGAAGGATCAATAGCTAAAACTAGCATTAACACTTCATTTATTTGAACAAAGAACATCTTGTTCACATTTTCTTTAACCAGTTGAACATTTTTATACAAGCACAAATTGTTCTCTAAGGCAATTATGACTGACTGTATGTTTAAAGAAAAACAAAGATAATTTATAGGCAAGGATTTTCTGTAGTACACGTATCAAGATCGTCTCTCTCCTGTGGGCAACAGCAGCTTCACACAAACTTGTAACTACCAGAAGTAGTAGTAGTAGTAGAAGAAGACAACAAAATTGTTGTTATTATTAAAATGGGGTACAATGACTTCCATTCATTAGGGCAAGATCTCCAGCAGGGGTAAACTGATGCAGCTCCACAAGGAACGAGGCGGACTTTGCACGACTGGGGATCTGATCTCACATTTTTTAAACTTTCTAAATGCTTCTATGCAAGTGTCGGCTATTGAGTCTCTTTGTGAGATGTAACAGCACATCAGGCTGGATCATAGACAAATCCACACATTCTTATTTATGCCTTAGAACAGAGCTGACTAAACATGTTGACCCAAAAGATAAAATATGTTGACCCTAAGGGTCATGGAAGGACTACATTCTATGGACAGAGGGAGGGACAGAAGGAGCAAAAAAAGGAAGTAGAAGGCAGAAAGAAAAAAGGTGGAATGACAACAGGAATTGTCCAATACCTCCTGTCTTTGTGAATATAAGCCATGTCTATACAATCAAATTGTTCCATCAATCTTTTATCACAGACTACAGAATTGTACATAGAACTGGTTATTGGCCTAATGCCTAACAGACCTATAGTGTGCTGCTCACATCTTTTTGTGCTGTGGTAACAATCAGATTGTCTTGTACTACATGCCCAACACCAGAAGCAGTGACTGTCTAAGCTGGTTTGCCAGATCCTCACTGAGACAACTTCATGTTCCAGGATGCAAATCATACAAACCTGGTACTTTTTTCAAGGTTTAGGTATTATTTTCAGAAAACACTGCTCAGACATACTCATTGTCATCCCCTATAGTACCTATATGTGGCACCTGCAACACACATAAACACTGGAAAATACTGTGTTAAAAGAACTTTAAAGTTGCAAACTCAAGAACTCAAAAGTTAGGACAATGCCATAATTAAGGTTGCCCATGCTAACTTAAACACTGAAAAGAACAGAAAATTCATTGTGTGGAACCATATTGACCTGCCATCCCCACCTCCAAGTCAGCAGCAGGGTTTGGATCACAGCACAGTCCTCTACCACTTAAGCTAACAGAGCTAGTACCATAGTAGGCTGTTACCTTCTATGTGGACCTGCTATTACAGGGTAATGGAGAGACATTTTGCCAGTGGATTTTCAAAGCTATTTGCTAGACAGCAAAGGAATGCTGGGACTCATATTCTAGGTCCTGAAGAGGAGTGTGGTCTAGTGGTTACAGGCCGTTTGCCCCTCTCCCCTCCTCCCCAGCATCTAATTCTTCCATTCTGCTCATATCTCCCTTCCCCCCAGCTCCTAGTCCTGTTAAAGAATTTAATAACCTGTGCAAAAATTAAATAAGATCCTTATCACCACACTATAATCCCTACTACTGCTCAGTAGCTTTTGACCTCTAAATTTCCCAATTTTTTTTTCAGACTCAGTGCTAAGTTTAGTAGCATCTCCACACTAACTGGCACCCTGACTAGCTGTAACAAAGTTTTCTCACACAAGGAAGTGCTGGTCTGCTTTGCTGGTAACTCACTCTGTTACTACTCTCATAGTAATTACCATCTCTGTTTTAACTGCCCTTTTAATTTCAGACCATATGTCCAGCTGATGGTCTGTAGTGAACGTCCCCCAGCAAGTACCCAATCACTCCTATCCATTCACCGTTATAGTCCTCGACCATTTGTCCGTTGTTAAAATACGTTAAAATACATCTCTGCAACTTCTGCACCCTATCTGCATGCTCATGCACAGCCCATTTTGCTCATGGATTTCTCCTTTTCCCAGTTCCCACAGCCTATAGTATTGCCTCAGCTATACACTACTACACCTGATCTATACTTCTGTTTTTAGTGCATAATCTTGCTAGCACGTGGCACAAGCAGAATTTCTGAGAGAGTCACCCACAGATTAATTTGTTCCATATGATTGGCTTCTGCATGCTCCACTGTGCTCTTCCTTATTTTGGCTAAAATTCTATCTAAGATCCCCACCAGAAGTAACCTGGCAATCAAAATATTGCGTAGTTCTCAGCACATCAGCTGCACACTCTGCTACTTCATGTTACTTTCTGAAATAATCTCCTACTGCCATTTTCCCTCAATGGTCAGTACTCTTTCCCTACATCCTTTCACTGCACTACCAATGTTAGTATTTTATGCATATTGGGAAACAGCTTGATGAGAAGAGCCAGTCAAAAATGTGGACCAAAAAACTGTCAATAAAACTTGCACAATTTTATTTGGTCTGCTTTTTTCAACATTACTAATGATGAGATTTCAAATGTTCATTTAACAAGACCACTGAGATGCATTTTATGAGCAAGTTTAGAAGGAGACTGGTTGTGGTTTCATCCAAGTAACAAGTGCTAAAAAGTTAAATATTTTCAGTGTAATGGGCAGGTTTTGCAAGCTCCTTCTGAGCATGAAACAGTCAGATCACCCTGGGAAGAGCATATCGAAAGACACACTTCACATGGTTTCCTGTAGAATTTTACAAGTCATACACTATAAGAAATTTACTGTACAATCATCTCTTCTGTAAAACAAACATTGAAGAGGTGGTATTTGCCTAGATTCATCCTTATAATAAGGTTCTTGTAATAGCACTCTGTCTGATGTAATAATTTCTAAAAATTGACTCCCAACCACATTAATCCTTTTCATCAGCTGAACGTGTGCTTGCTGTGTGATGTTGTGGCTAAAAGGGCTAATGCTATCATGCGATGTATAAACAGGGGAATATCAAGCAAGAGTAGGGAGATTATATTATCTCTGTGTTTGACACTGGTGTGACCACTACTGGAGTACTGTGTCCAGTTCTGGACTTCAGGAAGGATACTGAGAAACTGAAGAAGGTTCAGAGATGAGCCACAAGAATGACTAAAAGATTGGAAAATATTTCTTATAGGAAAGACTCAAGGAGATCAATTCACATAGCTTGTCAAAGGGAAGGTTAAGGGGTGATTTGATCACTGTCTGTAAGTGCCTATTTGGTAAAGAGAAATTTGATAATAGATGGTTCTTCACAGGTCAAACACAATCCAATGGCGGCAACCTGAAGCTATGTTCATTTGGACTAGAAATAAGGTGCAAATTGTTAACAGGGAAGGTGATGAACACCTTTCCAAAGGCTGCGGTGGATTCTTCATCACTGGAACTTTTAAAATCAAGACCGGATGTTTTTCTGACAGAGATACTGTGATTCAGATTCAACCACAGCTACTGGACTTGAAGCAGGAACTAATTCAAGTCAGTCCTGTGGCCTCTGTTAAGCAGGCAGTCAGACTAGATGATCACAATAACCCCTTCTGACCTTAAAATCTAAGAAACAGTTTTCAACATACAGAGTCAATACATAGTCCAGTGTTGGCATTAGTATAACTTCCCTGGTTTACAAAGAGTAAAACATTTGAAGGCCCTGAGGATGGCATTATAACGAACATGGAATTTTAGATTGATTTGGTTTTGGTTTCCATGGCTGCTGAAATTAATTCTTGCAGCTACCCCCTGCCTACTTTGAGTGTGTATTGCTCCTGAGAGAGGCACTGCATACTCAATGTTCATGAGACAGACCCCGAGGAACAAAGCTCTCTGTATCGGTACAAACTTGCCACCAAGAGTGGTGTTCATTCTTACAGCCTGTTGCGCTGACTCTTTAATCAGTCCTTCAATTAGTAGTAAGAGAGTAAAAGGGCCTGTAGACAGATTCCTCTTACCTCTGCCTCTCTCTGGTCTCTCCTAAAAAGTGTGCTGCTGTGCCCTTTCTTTTGTTTGCTCTAGCTCACTTGCCCTCCTCTTCGCTCACTCAGCATTGCTTACAGAGTAGGAGCAACAGGCTGCAAGAGCAAATGTTTCCAAAGAGCGAACACTTTATACTGGTGCAGTGCAGACAACTTCACTCACCGAGGCCAGTCTCTACAATGAAGCAGCTACACCCTGCAAGCCCGCAATGTAGATGTCTTGCATTGGTGCAAAATGGGGCCTGCATCAATGTGTCCTACGTGGGTTTGAACAGTGCAAGCCCCATCTTACATTGATGAAGTGCTTTGAAGTTGTGGGTTTATACTGATATAGCTTGCTTGGTAACTGATATAGCTAACTATCCTGGTACAAGCATCCTTAGGATAGACAGCCTTAAAGAGTTTTATCTAAGGAGAAGCACTAAGCTTCTCAAAGGACTGAGCCTACAATGACTCTCAAAGGAGTGAGACACATCCAAAAGGAGTGGGAGAATAACACCCCATTGCACATTATATAAAGGTTCCCAGCCATCTGTGTACCCACTGACATACTGCAGATGTACATAATATCTTATAGAACAAAAAAAGAACAGATCTCTGCACTGAGAAACTAGCCATTCAAAACCAGACAATGCGGATCTGCATAATTACAAACACTATGGCCCTTCCCCTGGCTCATCCCCAGTGCTATCCTCGTAATTGGACTACATGAATCCAGCACACAGACCACTCCTCTACAAGCCGGGGATGCAAATATCCCTCCTTTTTACCTGGCCTTTCTCCTTCATAACTTCAGCACTGTGTTCAATTGATACAGATGGCTTTGTGTGAGGCCTATTTGGCTGAAAGTGAACCAAAGGAGAGAGGAGCCATGGGGAAGGCAGGGTAGATGGAAGGGAACACACTGCAGCATTATGTCTCAGCTTTTAGCTGAGGTTGGTGGATTTGCTCTCTTACCGATCATGCACTTCATCTGCATGACGCTGATTATTCAGTCTTCATCAGGATAAAGTCAAGTTCACCCTTAATATGTTTGGATGTTGAGGTGAAAGCAGTATGAAAGTAGGCCCTCAATCCTCTAAAGCAGAGTTTTTCAATGACTGGTCCGTGGACTGACGCTGGTCCCTAAGATCTCCCTGACACAGCTTAGGAAGGCAGCAAGCCAGTTCCAGGTATCAAAAAGGTTGAGAAACACGGTTCTAAAGAGCTTTGTGTGGGCAGATCTCTGTGCAGCGCTCATTGCAAGATCAGGGCATATGTTGGTTATAGCAACTGAAGAGCAGCGGAATTGGTAGATGCCAAAAGCCACACAAAAGTAAAAGTAGAAACACTTTACTGTTAACTCTTGAAAAATCCTGATTTCAGACTGAATGAGAAAATTGTGATTGCTGTGTATGGCTGGTTGTTTATTCTTGTGTGTAATATTTCATTTATCCTAAATATTAATCACTACTCTATACCCAGTAAAAATGAGTCACTCTCATTCCAAATTAATGCAGAATCATCTTCTTAATGGCTTATGGTCGACACAAATATGCCTCTATCTTGAAGAACTCAGCAATATACAAATAAAGCTTCTGTTAAAATTCATACATAATCAAAACAAATTGAATATCCACTCTTATTTCCATAGGGAACAGAGCTATAAAGATTAATGCTCGACAATGATACTTAATTAAAGCTTATTTACTTTGTAAGTACTTCCATGTTTTCAAGAGTATTCTTCTCTCATGGAGCAGGAAGCAGTAACACATTCCAGAGCCATCCAGCAATCATAGATGGAGGAAACTTGTTATGACCACAGTGCAACACTTACAGCGAAACTGACAAACTGTCTAGAAAAATTTTTCATATTAAAGAATTCTGATGTTAAAGAATTTAAATGCATTTTAATTGACTTTTCAAACTTCCATTTTTTAATTCACAAATACACCTGAACACAATAACAATAATTCATTTTGATATGCATTATTCTCTCTGATGGCATATTGTTTTGCGCATGCGCATGCACACGCACGCACACACACACACACAGCTCTTTCCGTTCTTCTAATACAAAACAAAAGCTTGTACTCTTACACGTAAGAACCAAAAAAAGTTTCTTTTCCTTGGGCTCTAGTCCAGTGTAGTGTTCTCAATTTTTATTTATTTATTTATTTATTTTTACAAAAATAAACTTAAGTACTTCAGTGAAATTAGATGAATTGGTTTAGGTATGAATGCAGATATTGACTTGAGGAATCAAAAGGAGCAGGAAAGAAAATTGCATGTAACAGAAAAAACACTTCCATTCTTTTTTGCTGAGGTTAAAAATTATAACAAGGCAATACTGGAATACTAGTTTCTAAGAGAGGATTTAGCTCTAAAACGTAGGGACTGTAGGGGTATATGTTGCCAACTCTTATTTCTCATTTGTATGAACACTCAACTCCCCAACACAGTACATTCCATAACAGTTGTGTTAGTCATCTACCGCTATAAGCTGCTTAAGATGCACAAATAAAATTGCTTTATTAGGTTTGTAATTAACAGGGCCAATATCATATTCTACAGGAAGCAAACATTCCAAATATATGTATTTTATTTCTTCTGACAACTGACAAAGTATATTTTACTACAGAATGTTTTACTGCTTCTTAACTATTCATCCTACCAGCCTACATAAAAGCTTAATGAATATAACTGCATACAAACTAATTTTAATGCTTTTAAAATCAATGGTGAACAAAATGTTGTTTAGATTGTTTTTCAAACAACTATATGAATCTGATCCTTTGAGGAAAAATAATTACTTCTTGTTGCCATAGACAATCCTTTTCTTTATTCTCCCATTTTAGATTTACCTTACTTAGACATCTTTACACTAGTTGCCACACAAACAGTTAAATATTTGAGCAAGTAGGAGAATATAGTTATTAAGCATCCAATCGATATGATGCCACTTCTACTAATAGGCTAACAGTAGGGAGGGAAGGAGGTGGGTGGGGGGAAGAATGAATTCTTTTTTATTAAAAAATTAACAAATAGGATATGCAAGTTTGCATGATTAAGTATGTCTTCAAGGAAATATTTTAGAAAATAATTTATATAAATGGTGTACAAAGATCCTTACAAAGAACAGCTGTTACAATCCATATTTAGATCATTGTTCTTTTATCCATTCTATGAATAACCACCAGCATTTGCTATTTTCCAACACAACATCACATATAATCTTTTTTTTTTGCAAGTTTCAAGTGCTATAAATCACTGGGAACTTATGTACACCTAATTTATGCAATCTTATTGCTAGTAAGGAAATCATCATTCTTTAGTGTTTTGTACCCCTGTCATTCTCTCCCAGTGCATTTCTTTATTACCCACAGGCACCACAACAGTTAAGAGTTTCTCAGCATTTATATTATTGAGAACAATTTTAAAGGTATATAACTCAGCCATAAAAATTAAAATCACTGTCTGAAGGAGTCTGTGAATTACACACACAGACACGTACGTATACGGATTTCAAATCCTTATTTCCCCCCCACTTTTACTGCTGGAATGTTAAAACATCTTTATTTTTTTTAAGTAATTTTGTAGGCCATCAGTCCATTATAGCTTACAAGAGTGGTAGTGGGTAGAGTCAAAGGAGAACAAAAAAAACCCCAACCCAACAAATGACTGAGGTACTGAAATTTAAAAAGCAGCCTCAACACATGTATAAAAGCCACTTTTCATAAGAAGTTGCTATGTATTCTGGAGTATGTTTCAGAAATACAGAAAAGTGCATAATACACAAGTGCATACTATTATTCATAGGCATTCACAACACACATCTTCTGTGATGTGTGTTATGAATCCATATTAAGAGTAATACAGAAACTTGGCTAAACGTGTTCCTTTTTACCTAGTCCACAATACAGCATACACACTACTCTTGCTATAGAGTAGTGTAGACCACTGGACTAGAGACCATTCTGGTGCATGCTCTGAATACGTATTTATTTATATTTATAAAAACATGTTTCTATTGGGAGTTATGCCTGTACAAAGACTGCCGCTTCAGACATATGTGTTACAACAGCATGAGAGGGTTAAGCACAGACTTTCCTTCCTTTCATGAATTCAGGCAGCCTTTTGGAAAGATGTTTTCGAGGAATATTTATTTAACCTTGCTTTAAACCACGTGGTCCAGTAAAAATAATAGACATGAGTGGCCTTGTAATTTCTTAAAAGCACAGCTATTTAATTTAAGTACCTATACTTTTTATCCTGATTTTTTTTTTGTATTTGCGATGTAAATGATGAACAGCAATAGAGGCAAGAGAATCTGAGCACAAAAATACAGTTCCAGCCATTTCAACCAGAAATTAAGTAAAAATCAGGAAAAAAAAAAGAGATTAAATTTCAACTTTAAGGTAATAAAAGATGGATATGGAAGTGCCAATGAAATCTGCCGAAACGAAATTTCAGAAGCACGGCTTTCTCATCTTGAAATGTTACACCTATAAAAGCTGCCCATAAAATTAATCTACCTGGAGATTTTCCATGTTAAATCAGCTCAGAAATAACTTTTAAGCACTTATGGTATTCTAGCTAAAATCCATATTCTCCTGTTGTCCATATATCAAAATCTGCATATTTTGAAAAATATCAGAGCTGCACTGTAATGTTTGTATTATAAGAAAGAACAGTAGTAAAGTATATCACTTTCAGAGAGATTTGATATTTGTTAGCATTCTCTAAAATACAACATTGGTCTGCAGCATGGAAGTGGGGGGAATAAAAGATCCTGTTAGAAGATTTCTAAATCTATTTTTCTATGCTGATTTGATAAAAATAACCCAAACTGACATTATTTGATCAGAAAAGGAATCTGTACATTTTAATTACATTCGCTTGTACAGCTTGCCCTGTTAATTCTGAGTTAGTGTTTTAAATACTACTATATCCCTCACTACTATATCCCTTGCAATTTTAAGGCAAAACCATGTTAATTTTGGAATGAGGAAAGAGAATACATATAATTGTCACTCCCATTGTTTCGGGCTGGCTGGCTGTAGACAGAGCAAGTGCATCTTTCAAACTGTACCTACAAATGAACCTGTACCTTCAAATGCTATTATTTCCCATATTACCATAGGTTTGACATGATCTATTAACATAAACTCCTATATTCCACTGGGACGAGAATAAAAAAGACACACAATATGTGAGAGAAACAGTGAAATAACTTCCAAGTAAAACAACTCTATTTTATTTTAAATCCTTTTCCAGTTGACCAGATCTGGAAAGAAAGTGAATTTAAAACACAACGATAATACACTAATTAACTTTGTTCGAGTGAGACTTTAAAAAAATTTAGTATGAACTATATAATGCTCTGTCTGAATTTGGTTTGTTTCTCCTTCAAAGCCATCTTTAAGAAGCAGAAGTAGCCCCAGATATAAGTGGGTTAAAAAAAAAGAGAGAGCTGCAGATTCCATACATTTGGGCTCTTTCCAAGAACTTTGTCACATTTTGCAGTTTCTCAGCTTTCAAATAAAGGGGTCTTAGACCTTCCAATCATGGAAATATTCTTGCCTCTGTAAATCAATGTATTGTTACTATGTAAAGCCAGCCTTGCAGAAATCTGTCTACAGCCAGCCAGCCAGAAACAATGGGAGCGACAATTATATGTATTCTCTTTCCTCCCTCCAAAATTAACATGGTTTTGCCTTAAAATTGCAAGGCAAACTCAGTGAGGGATATAGTAGTGTTCAAAACACTAACTCAGAATTAAACAGAGGGTGAGCTGTAAAAGGGAATGTAATTAAAGTATACAGACTCCTTTTTTGCTCACATAATGTCAGTTTGGGTTACTTTTATCAAATCAGCATAGAAAATCAGGCACAGAGTCAACTGAATGTTATAGGAAATAAATTTAGGGTGAGCATTAGAATTTTATCAGGATAGGATGGTCAGACAGCAAGAAGTTTCAGGCAAAATTATTGAAAAGTTAAGGGATGCTTCATGGTTCAAATTCTGATCTCAGTTATCCCAGTGTATACCCTGAGGAAGTGACTTCAGTAAAAGTGTACCTTGCTTACCTCAATAAAAAAGCATATTCATAAAGTTACTCTGAATTTACTCTGATGTAACCAAGTTCAGGATCTGGCCCAATGGCTTTTTCTGGATACCTGTATTAAAATATATTTTGCATTCTTATTCCAAATGATTATAACTCACATTACATTTTTACATCTGTAAACACACATGAACGTGAATGAAATGCTAGACTCCACAATTTAATAACTGCACAAAGCATGGTGCCGTATAGTGTGTTGTTAATATGTTTCATATTTCTGAATCTGGAAGCTCTGAGCAATTTAAACCTGTTCACTTACATTCCTGACACATTTATACACAGATCAGGTTCAAAGGTGGACATTCTTTGATGTGAAATCAAGGTGCTACAGAATTCTGCAGAAACTATAGAAATACCTCCACAGATTTTGCCAAAAAACCTCAGCAGATTTACATTGGCCCTGCCAATGACTTTCTGTTTAACTTGTAATCAAAACAACTCAAACCCAGTTACTGTTTGCATATCTGCCAAGCCTCTCAATTTCAGCAGTAGGCAGCAGACTCTCAGTATGACAGCCTGTCTTTCAGATTCAAGCTGAATCTGCCAAGGCTCCACTACAGAGGCAACTGGTAAATTAAATGCCAACAAGCAAGGACATTCATGTACCTTTATACACTGCACATGAAGAGACATCACAGGCCTCTTCATTCTAATGGGCGCTTTGTGTATTTTGGGCTGCAAAGTAAAGAGTACCTCCTCTTATGCATAATGAAGCCATTACATATATATCAGCTTAGCTGTATCTCTAATTCCACAGTCACAAATTCGCTGACAAGTTTTCTTATTACAAAAATACATAAAATTCTTCACTGTCAAAATGAGCCCACGAAAAAATCAAACAATGCAAGAGAAACCCACTTTTAATTGCTCTTCTGTCTCATAGAGGCTACAGATAGCATTACATATTCAGATTACAACAGAGTCAATGCTAAACACAACTGAAAATAAGAAATCAATTCAGAACATATATACAAATCTTTAAATCTCTCATTCCAAAAGATAAGCACTCTCTTTGATTCTGGGAAAGTATGGGAAATCTTTTTAAACCATCAGAGGTACAGTTGATTCTTTATGGAAGACGGGATAAGTTAATTACATTTATGGTTATTAATACATATTGACTGATGAGTACTATTTGACTACTGCTGGCTAATGTAGTCATTATTGCGAAGTTTAGATAGTATTGGTGATTATACAACCATAGAACAAATAGTGATATTAATACCATTTAATATAAATAACAGTTCTTGACAGAATTATGTAAATCAATAGGGGAAAAGCACTCACGCGGGTTACTCTAATAGACAGATTAGAATTCTGAGTTTATATCAACCAGTTTTAGTTATATCTGTTTCAGAATTAATGGGTGGGAAGGTATCAGTTTTGGTAAAAGAATGAGGATACAAACACATTAAAAATTAAAAGGGTGTTTTCAAATAACTGAAAGAAAAACACTGGCATGGAAAACTTATCTATTGTAACTCACAAGACTCTACAGTGGGCATTATCACTGTTTCCTGACATAGGTTTAATCTGCCATCATACCTATAAATGAAAGAAAACCCAAAGGTATGAGCTTCCCAAGAGTTACTGCAATAACGGGAAAGATATTTTTAACGGGGGGGAGGAAGAGAGATCCTTGCTCCAATATAAAAGAGGTTACTATTGTGCAAGTATCTTTTTTATTTACTATAATTTGGCAGACACAGCTCTGCAAGACTTTAGAACTAAGTGTGGAAAACTTTGATGTTCCTTTGACATGAGCTGGTTGAGATGCATCTTCTTGGAAACTGTACAGAGATATTATATTGTTGCAGTTGCCTGATGTTAGCAATGAATTATCTTCATTTTACAAAGGAAACCCTCCCTCTCCCCCACGCACCCCAGCATCTAGAGTACTTACCTTGTCATATTAAGCTTTACTTTAACTGCAACCATGTCAGGACTCTCAAGAAAGATGACAAACCAAAATTAACCTTTAATTGTAATACAAGCCTGAAGGCATGTGGTTGGTTGGGAGGAATTCACCTTCTTTGGGCACATCTCAGCAAGTGTTAAAAGGATGTGTGGAATTCCAGAAGCCACATTTTCATTAAATCGATGAGTAAAAAAACAGTTATCAAGCACCTTTTCTTTTTTCAGTGTAAATGTAACTTGTGTATGATCTATAACATACATTTAACTTGTCATTGTGCAGGAGAGCACCATCTCCAAGGCCTGATCTAGCACCCATTATAAGCCATTGGTAAAGCTCCCATTGACTTCAACAGGTGCCGGATCATGCCCCTAGAATATACATTTCCCTCTACTGCACTGTCAAATCACCTAGTGTAATCTGCCTAGATAAGCAGCACTTAATTATACAAGTGAAGTTACAGACTGGTCTAAAAAGGAAAAAAACAAAAACAAAACCCTCATACACCACAAAACCCTCATCATTTACAGTTTCCTTTTGCTCTACGGACTTTTTGGTCACCTACCTGTCAGATTAAAGGAGATTTGCTTACATCTGTTGCTGGGTAGCCAGAAAAAAAAGGTATACCTGCAGCCAACAGTAAAAATCAACTATACTATGGAATATGAAGACCCGCTATCCCCTCCAAGAGGCCTACCTCAGCCAGAACATAAAGTTCAAGTAAACACAAGTTGAAACTAATGAAACTTCTCCACTCTCCAGGAACTATTATTTTTGATTTCTATAATCAGAAATTTCCATGTAAAATATTCTCCTCCATCTCCTTCCCACCCTCACCTCCCCCCCCCTCCCCCCCCGGCAAAAAAAAATCTTGAAACAATGCAGTTCAGTCTATCCTTGCCAGAGTTGTTGTGTTAGGGCACATACCCTCCTCTCCTTTCTCCCTGCTTTTTTTTTTTTTTCTTTTTTACATCTAGATATAAAATGTTCCAGCTTACATTGAAAAATAATTAATGGAGTTTTTAAAATGTACCACAGATGCTCAACCATAATAGAGAAATAATGTAATGTTTTGTGTCCTTAAGCCATTTGATGATGGCAATTGATTTTAAGTTGGGGGGAGGGGAGAAGGGTGATTAAAGGGTTAATATTCAAATCAGAAATTTGCAAGGCCTGCATAATGGAACTGCCACCCTGATAACAATAGGAATTTTTAACAATATCGAGCCTTGTTAGCAAGAGAGTTACAAGCATTGAGGGCAATCAGTGTGTCTTGTCAGTTTCTTTTTATCTACCATCTCCAACCGCCAAGGAACCGAAATGAAGCACTTTGGAATTATCAATTTCAGCCACATTTGCATAACAAAGCCCCCGAGGAAGAGGCATGATAAATGTGAAGGACCCCTCTTGGAAAAGGAACTGTCAACCGCGCCCCGAAAGATTCTCCGACCGAGCGCATTCTCGGGGATTGTAGTCAGCGAAAATAAAATGAAAGCATTAAAGAAAGTCATTCTCTCAGAGAGAAAAATCTCCCCCTCTGCACAGAGAGAACTGGATGAAATGACATTATGCATATGAAAATGTCCAGAAAGATGTTTGATTTATGTATGCATTAGATGCAAATTCCATTACCGCACGCGCGCTGTTGTGTGATTTGGCTCTGAACACATCACTGCCCTGATCAAATCTGATCTCATTAATTCCGACAAGGAGAGAGAGAGGGAATTGAGAAGAATTTATGGCCTGGACACTTGAAAGAAGTAAATTGTAATTCTGTTTAAAGCTGTAGCGAACCTTTTAAACACCTTTTATTATAGAAAAAAGCACTTACTTTTATAACACTGTTAGAACTTACTTAATCTTGTACTTGGAACTTCTAGTCCTCATTTAAAAAAAAAATCCATGACCTTGTTTAGTGGGGGGGGGGGGAGAGAGAGAAAATATGCCTGTCTTAGAATGAGATCCTGCAGAAGCATCATAATAATATGATCAAAGGAGACCTACTGATGATCTGAATAATCGTGTGAAAATTCAGCTCCAGTGGTACATGTTTATTTTTAAACAATCTTTTAATATCCTCAAATAAAATATCAAATACTTTACAAGTGTTTTTATAGGAGTGGATAGACATTTCATGCCTAAAAATATTATTAATTGTGATCTAGATAAAAATGGCAATGAGCACATGTTTTATAGCAATATTCTCAAGCAGTGCACTGGGAAGTATCAGCTGAAACTGATATGGGTTTCTTTTTGAGATACAGACAATAAGAAAAAAATTGCTAAAAAGGAAGTATATTTCTGTAGGGAAAAAACAAATTGTTTCTTACACTAATAAAGATTCTTATCCTTGTTTTGCTCCTGAGAAAGACCTTAATAACTCATTTCCTCCCTTCATGAAAGATAATCACCCTTCATGGGTGAGATATCCTGTATTTACTTGATACCAAGTGTAAAACTGAAAGAGTGTCTCAATATGTTATTGCATTGTATAATCACTGTTCCTCCCCCCCCAACATTCATGAACCCCGAGGGTGCATCATAGCCTAGAATTGTTTATTTTCTGTTAGGCATCTTCACCATATCTCACTAAAATGGAACTACCTCCCCAATAAAAAAGAAAAAAACAAAATCTTGATTCCTAAAATCTTAGTTGCCTCTCATGATTCATTTATAGAGAAATGAAGAGATTTCTGCAAACAGCTTCCCCAATGAAGCCTGAAGCTTCCCTTGGAAATCTACTCCAGCAGAAGTAATTGTTGAGCAAATGTTACCCAGAGAGATAGTGGAAACTTATAAGTTACTACATACTAACAAGAAACAATACTTGCAAGATAAACCATTTTAGAATCAAATGAGCATATTTTAAGTGTCATTCAAATTTTCAATGATTAATGCTGAATTATGTGCAAAGTGGTTCCTTTCCATATGCAGGAAATATGTATGCATTTGGAAATCTGTATGTATATGTGTATAAATATAGAAAATGCAGTTGTCCTTTGAAGAATTACACTGACTAAATTCAATTATTAGTATAGAAAAAAGGATAAATTAATCCTACTTTGAGTAGAAATTTCAGTGCAACACTAGATATGGAACCACTACCAACACATCCATATTATATACAAACATGCACACATTGTATTATCTACATATGAAATATGTTCTGTCTTTTTTTGCTCTTTTCTGTGTGTTACATATAAATATAAACAGAAGAGAGCAAAAAGACAGAACATATTTCATATGTAGATAATACAGTGAATCTAACGCGCATAATATGTGTGACTAGATAGATAGATAGATAGTACAATCACACATGCAGATTGCTATACTAAGAAATCTGGGAAATAACTTGGCAACTGTGATATCTAAAATACTTAAAATATTATTGTATATAGCTCTGTTTGCCAGACTTAACATATTAAAACATTATTTTCTGTTATATATAAATCACTCATTCTTTCTAATGTATTAATGACATAACTACAAATTCCTGTGTGTATGGATTGCAAGGAGTATAACATTCTGTAACATTGGGGAGGACCCAGAAATTTCTTTACTTCAAGACTTTAAGGAAATTAAAGAAGCAGACACTGCAATTACAAAATTTAGTTTGGTGTTTTACATAGGTTATCCACTTCTTCCTGCAAGCCTTTAGCATATCGGTGAATGCCTGAGCATTTTATTAAATATTCTCACCCACTGTCCATTTAAGTCTGTTTCATTATAACCCAAAATAAAAGCAATCTTGTACTTTAAAAATAAGGGGCCTATGAAATAAGTTTTTTTTAATACTGTTGGCTAATTAAGCCAATTGTTCATACTGTCTCTTTAAAAAAAATGTTCCTGTCACTCTAACCCCTCCTTCCAACGCCCCCTCCCCTCCAAATACACACACAGACATACTTTCCTTCAATGAGTGGTTCAGGCTCCATGATTAAGGTCATGCCGTTTGTTCATTACTGGCCTGGCTAATGTGATTGAATTGGAACAATACCTTTGAACTCCTTGCCTCTGATCTGCATACTAATTGACTCTCTTGTCCTTGGCAGTGACCTTGACAGGCTCTCAACCACTCTGGGAATGTCTGACCAGTTTCTGATCAAAAGTTCCTATAAAAAAGAAAAAACAAATATTAGTCATTTATGTTACTCTTCTCTGTATTCATATTCCCTTATACACCATTAGAGAAAGCAAAATTGTTACTCCCTAGCTCCCCCTGGATGTATTTTAAAACTAGAAAATCACCATGTCATTTTAAAGTACTGACACAGTGACAGCATTGATTTTAGAGCATTCATTGTTGTAGCCTAAAACACATTTTCACATATATTTTGAGGGGATTTTTTCCCATCTTTGTTACGAGTGATGCATGTTACTCAAGGCCCTTGAAACTTTCCCAAGATTTCATTTTTTTAAAGAATAATCTTCAATTGAGTTTTATTATAACCCAGGAAAATTGCACATATTTTTTCATTTTTACAGTCCTACCCACACCTTTACAGCATGGATGTTAACAGGTTCTAAAAAGCAGTACAAATTATTGTAATTAAAAAAAAACCTGCATCTAAAAATGCGAGATTTCAGGTAATGATCTAAAGCTTTTATATCTATATCTCTGAGGCTCTTAGAACAACACATTTCTCTGCAGAGACAGGATTTCTCTGCAGAAGAGGTTATTAAACATTGTACTAATGTTATGAAAAAAGCTGTTACAGAAAACTACTTTTCTGACTGGAAAGTATAGCTTGACTTGGTTCTTACTGGAGGGGAGATTTACTTCATGAGGCAAGTTTCAGCATCTCTGAACCCTTCTTATTAAAGAGCCCATATCATGCAGTAATAACTTAAATCACTAAAACTGAGTATCCATCAAGAAATACGCGAAGAGAGGCAGACAGACCACAGAGAAAGAGAGAGTTATTTACAATAAAGATCAGCTACAGAAAAAGTTTTAAAATAAAAAAACCTATTACTTTGATTTTGATTTTAGGCAAAATCTACAGTGAGAAAAAAAAACATTAGGAACATTAATCTCATTCATTCTTTTAATAATACTTTGAACTTCTGCAACACTTTTCATCCAAAGCTGTCAAAGTGCTTTAAACACATTAATGAATTAAGCCTTATGACAACCATGTGAGGTAAGTATTATTATTCTATATCACTGGTGACCTGTAAATAGTATAGCAAGCTATACAATTTCTGACAAATACATAGTTTAATGTAATTTCTACTTTTATTCTGTTTTGGTAATTAGACCAGCTGTTTTGAAAGAAAGGTCTGAAAATATATAAGAGGTTTTCATGACAAAGAAACTTAAGATTATTTTAAAAAGAAAATCTGGCCCATATCCAGATACTTAGACAGAGCCAGATCTGGACTTCATGGACATCTACTTGAAGACTATATTGCTAGAGTATTGAGTTCTTTTTCAAATCCAGACTTTTCACAAATTTGGGTTTCCAATTCGGGCCCACTGAATAAGTCACCAAGTTCAGATCCAGATCCCAGCTTTCCCAAAATTCAGGGGTGACTTGGATCCAGGATTCCAGTTTGGACCCAAATCCCATATACATGTGGTTTCATCCAGTTCCTATGCCTGGTTCCATCCCATGCTTAGTACCTGGGAGAGGCCCCTTACCTCATCTTGCGCCTGTCTGCCTGAAAGCCCTTGATTTATGAGGTTCTATGTCCTTAGGTGATCTCTCTGAGTTGTTCAGGAAGTCTAGAAGTACAGCTAAAGAGGAGGCAGCAAGGAAAGAAAGCTCAGGAATTCAACATCTGCAGTGGCCTGTAGCAGCAGATGTCAGATAGGGCTGCTGGTGGCAACCTGAAATAGCATTTGGCTGTTGGGCTGCGCGTGTGTAGTCAGGACCACCAGAAGAGTGGAGCTCTATGTACCATAGAACTAAGGGCCAGAATTTTAAAGGTATTCAGGCACCTAAAGATGCAGACAGGTGCCTAGTGGGCTTCTCAAAAGTGCCTAGGTGCCGAACTCCCATTGATTTCACTGCTCTCAGCCTGTGGTTTTCCCTGGGAGTAGCAGCTAACCAGGTGACGTTAACATACAGATGCATATAAGATACTGATCTATTTAAAAAAAAAACAACAACAAACAACACTGTTTATGTAAAAATATTACATTTATTTAGGATCCCACAGTGCATTCCAAGTTATATACACAGATGTTATTCACCCCACCACTGAAATGCAGCTACCTCTGCAGCAGAATACACTAGCCAGTCTGAAACAAGATAGAATGCAGAAGAGATTTCACAAAGAATAAATTCTCCAAATGAAGCTGCAAAAGGGATGTTCTAAGTACGCTGAATACAGTTACCCTAATTAACCAGAATTTACTCAGGCAATACTTCAATGCCCTGTGCTCTTTCAGTTACCACAAGGAGTCAGGATCTTGGTTTTATGTCTCATTCAAAAGATGGTATATCCCATGTCATACTATCCCTACTTAGTGTCAATGCTTCAGTAACAAGCGCCCCCTACAGAAAGGGAAGAGTACCACCTATTCAGTCACCAAAATCTCTACTTCCCGCATTTTCCTAGGATGTCACCTATCCAAGTGACCAGAACTAACTATATCTCAGATTTGAGATTGGAGATAATCACACCTAAAAGCAGTATGTGCATTAGCGTATATATGGATCTTTCTAATATGGACAAGATTTAACCATAAACCAGTTTCTTCTGAAAACTGAAAAGGAATATCAAATGGTTTCCAGTCACTTAATCCGATATGAAACAAGAAATCAAAGGAGTTCAGCAACTTAGAAACATAGAATCATAGAATCATAGAATATCAGGGTTGGAAGGGACCCCAGAAGGTCATCTAGTCCAACCCCCTGCTCAAAGCAGGACCAATTCCCAGTTAAATCATCCCAGCCAGGGCTTTGTCAAGCCTGACCTTAAAAACCTCTAAGGAAGGAGCAGCTTCTTGCAGCCGAATGGAATGTATCCTACTCTGCACTGCATCTGTAAGTAGCATGTGCTGGAATAAGGGCCAGTCCATCGTTAAAAAAAAAAATCACCAAACTTAGATTCTCTCCTGTGCCAGAGCTCAGTTTGGCCCAGAAGGGTGAGAATGGGGCACCAGAGAGCCTGTCTGGTTGTCCTGATTCTAAAGACCAGCAATGGCCCTGACACCACTTAGAGCTGCTGCCAGGCTGCTCTAAATTACAACATTAGCATGGTCCTTAATGTACCCTGTGCCGGGGTGGATAGGTATAGTGTAGCAGAGCTCTGCTGTGCCCCCTCACTGCCCCTTTCCCACAGCTGGGATGGAGTCAGAGGTGTAGACCCAGATGTAGCTCAGTAATGCCCAGCGGAGAGTTTCCCTACAGCAAGGGAATTGTCTGTTGGGCATTTTCAGCCAGATTTACAGCTGCCTGAAGGGTGGCACACGGGCTGCCACACATGAAACAGTCTAGTCCATTATTAGTGTAGAGTAACATTAAAATAAATATGTCAAACTAAACATCGAAGAAGTATTGTACATAGTGCTCTAAGTGTTCATGGTGTCATACATGCATTCTACATAGCACATGCAAAGTATGTTGAAAAACAGGGATGTGGGAGCTATGTTTCTTTGACCTTGTTTTCTCTAACAAACATAAAGCAAGATGTATATATAGACACACTACTATTAAAAAAATCCCAAAACAAGACACTTCACTGCTCACACTTCTCTGAGGACAGGATGCTAGAACAAACACTGAGGGATGTGTAGTTACATGGCTTAATGCACAAGTGGAAGGTGCTCAGAAACTACAATGATGACCAGGGTATAACACCCTACACAGGAGAGAATATACTTGAGAAGTATTAATTATTGATAAGATACAAGGAAAATTAATGATCATATATTCTATCTGCCCACCTGCCTACCATGAGGGATGGCAAAGATATCTTCTCTGTGTCTAATAACCAGGCTGGTGTGTAGCAGTTTTCCCTTCTGGTTTGGTAGTCAGGTTCTCTTCTTCCTCCCTGGCTGAAATGCTGTTATACATATACTGTATTATTTGAGCTTCCTATTAGGGTCTATTGAGGTCACTGCAAGAAAAAAAAAGTATAATTAAATAAGGCTTTAGAGGACCGGTAATAAATGACTAGCGAAATCAAGGGATTGAGGCAAAGCCAGAGTTGCTTAAACATTCTACATGGCCATTCACTAGATGTAAGACAGCTAAACAGTTCATTGTGACCAATGAAGATCTCAATTAAAAATAGTACTGATTGGCTTCAATAAAATATAAGCATATCAGGGCCTATGAGACTTATGCGTGTGATTTAAATGATCAGGGGCTTGATGCTGCAAGGTGCTGAGCTGACTTACCTGATACTGTAAAGCATTTCAGCACATGCTTAACATTAGGCATTGTCTTTAATGGAACTACTCCCATACCTAATATTAAATATGCTTTTACGTGCATTGGCGGATTTGGGCCAGAGTGCTTGGAAATATGGAGGATCAAGCCTCTGAAGAATAGGGAAGAGATCACTTATGTGTTTAAAATTAAGCATGTGCTTAGCTGTTTGCTGAAGCAGGTGCGTAGGCAGGTTTCAGTTTTGCTTTTATTGTTTGTTAGTTCTATTAAGTTTTAGCATAGGCACATTTGTCTGTGATTTATTTCTATGCTTTTTTTAAAAAAAAATCATTCTTGGTGTTTTAATATTTAATAGCACCATTAGATGTTTAGGTACTTAGAATTTTTGTTTGTCAACATTCTGTTTCCATTATCACTCCAGTAATTATTGCTATTTTTAATTGATTAAATAAGAGTTCTATTTTAACATTTAAACCTAAAGGTTAATAGCAAAGATGTGTGATGATAGAAACTGTATAATAACTGCATGGTTTAGCTGCCTACCAGGGTCAAAGCAGAAGCTACATGTGTGCTTCGTAATCCACAAAGTGGGAGAAGCCAGCATATTCACAACAAAATCCTTTTTAGTTGAAACATGCCTGTTTTCATGTTTGCAAAATGTTTATTGAATTGGGGCAATTTTAAAAGATCTTAATTTTTTGTATTAAACTTTGAAAATTGTTTTGCTATCAAGTTTATTGGAGAAAAGGTTGTGACAGATTTATATGCAATTTTTCAAATGGGGCTGGTTAGTGATAACACTAAACACATGAAACTGCACCTGGTTCTCTGATCATTTGAATCTACCCCTTATGGCTCCAATCAAATTATTGTGGGAAGATGCCTGCCCCTGTGAGAAGCCCCATTCGCCTTTCTGTTTTTGTAAAAGGAAATCGTGTCCGGAAAAATCTACATGGTTATTCTAAAGGGAAATCATGCCTCACCAATCTACTAGAATTCCTGGAGGGGGTCAACAAGCATGTGGAGGAGGGGGATCCAGTGGATATAGTGTACTTAGATTTTCAGAAAGCCTTTGACAAGGTCCCTCACCAAAGGCTCTTAAGCAAAGTAAGCTGTCATGGGATAGGAGGGAAGGTCCTCTCATGGATTGGTAACTGAAGGAAACAAAGAGGAGGAATAAATGGTCAGTTTTCAGAATGGAGAGAGGTAAATAGTGGTGTCCCCTTGGGGTCCATACTGGAACCATGCCTATTCAACATATTCATAAATGATCTGATCATTATGAATGATCATAAATGAAAAAGGGGTAAACAGTGAGGAGGCAAAATTTGCAGATGATACAAAACTACTCAAGATAGTTAAGTCCCAGGCAGACTGCAAAGAGCTACAAAAGGATCTCTCAAAACTGGGTGACTGGGCAACAAAATGGCAGATGAAATTCAATGTTTATAAATTCAAAATAATGCACATTGGAAAACATAATCCCAACTACACATATAAAATGATGGGGTCTAAGTTAGTTGTTACCACTCATGAAAGATCTTGGAGTCACTGGGGATAGTTCTCTGAAAACCTCCACTCACTGTGCAGTAGCAAATCAAAAAAGAGAACAGATTATTGGGAATCATTAAGAAAGAGAGAAATAATAAGACAGAAAATATCATATTGCCTCTATATAAATCCATGGTACGCCCCTATCTTGAATACTGTGGGAAGATGTGGTCGCCTCATCTCAAAAAAAAGATATACTGGAATTGGAAAAGGTATAGGAAAAGGGCAAAAAAATAACTAGCAGTATGGAGCAGCTTCCATATGAGGAGAGCTTAATAAGACTGGGACTTTTCAGCTTGGAAAAGAGATGACTAAGGGGGGATATGATAGAGGTCTATAAAATCATGACTGGCATGGAGAAAGTAAATAAGGAAGTCCTATTTACTCCCTCTCATAAACACAAGAACTAGGGGTCACCAAATGAAATTAATAGGCAGCAGGTTTAAAAGCAAACAAAAGGAAGTATTTCCTCACACAACAGACAGCCAACCTGTGGAACTCTTTGCCAGAGGATGTTGTGAAGGCCAAGACTATAACAGGGTTCAAAAAAAGAACTAGATAAGTTCATGGAGTATCCATCAATGGCTACTAGCCAGGATAGGCAGGGATGGTGTCCCAAGCCTCTGTTTGCCAGAAGCTGGGAATGGGTGACAGGAGATGGATCACTTGATGATTACCTGTTTGGTTCATTCCCTCTGAAGCACCTGGCATTGGACACTGTTGGAAGACAGGATATTGGCCTAGATGGACCTTTGGTCGACCCAGTATGGCCATTCTTATGTTCCCCTCTTCCTTCTCTGCTCCATATTTCCCTCTACTCACTTAGATAAGCAGGGATGGTATCCCTCCGAGTATTCTCTGCCTATAATCAGATGCTTTTTTAAATACTCTACGAGAGCGGCAAACAGCAGAGAGGAGCGGCAAACAGCAGAGAGGCTAACAGAGGGAGTTTGCCTGCGATCTGTCTGAGAGGAGGTACACTAAGTGCTGCATTAGGGGGACTGTGTTGGTGAGTATCTGAGTGTCTGTTGTGGGGACAGTTTGACCGTGTGCTTGATTGATTGTTTGAAAAGTGTGAATTGGGAGTGCTTTGTTCCAGGTGAGCCTTGAATGGGCCTGACTGTTATAAAAAGGCAGTCAGCTGCGAACCAGCTGAGCGCAAACAGCAGAGAGGGAGGCTAACAGAGGGAGTTTGCCTGGGAGTTTGCCTGGGGAGAGCCCACTGAGGCTTACATCTTGCCGGCTTCTCTGAGTAGTTACTACAACTCCCGAGGAAGCTCGTAGAAGGAAGGTAATATGGATGGGGAGTGTTCAGCTGTTGTGACCTGCACTGGATGTGCCATGTTTGTCTTTCTTCCACAGGACAAAAGCGACTTTGTCTGTACAAAGTGCAAGCTGGTTTCCATATTGGAAGAGAAGGTTCAAGGTCTGGAGCAACAGGTATCGACCCTGCGTTGCATAAGAGAAACTGAAGATTTCCTGGACAGATGTCAGGATATGCTTCTACAGGCACAATGTTCTGAAGATTCAGAGCAGGCTGCACAGCGGGGACAGAAGGATGGTGAAGAAATTTGGCAGCATGTGACCTCCAGAAGAAGAAAGGGGAGCGTCCATGTACCAGCAACACAGATACAGGTAAGCAACCGTTTTCATATTCTCTCCACTAAGGCGGAGAGTGGACTAGATGATACATCTGAGGGAAGGTTACAGGAGACTCTGCCAATTGGAAGGCATGAGATGCACTGTCCTCGGGATGGGGGTTCCATGACAACTGCTCCCAAGAGAAGGAGGCAGGTGGTGGTGGTCGGGGACTCTCTCCTCGGGGGACTATGTCATCTATCTGCCGCCCCGACCGGGAAAACCAAGAAGTCCGCTGCTTGCCAGGAGCTAGGATTCACGATGTGACGGAGAGACTGCGGAGACTCATCAAGCCCTCGGGTCGCTACCCCTTTCTGCTTCTCCATGTGGGCACCAATGATACTGCCAAGAATGACCTTGAGCGGATCATGCAGACTACATGGCTCTGGGAAGAAGGATAAAGGAGTTTGAGGCACAAGTGGTGTTCTCGTCCATCCTCCCCGTGAAAGGAAAAGGTCTGGGTAGAGACCGTCAAATCGTGGAAGTCAACGAATGGCTACGCAGGTGGTGTCGGAGAGAAGGCTTTGGATTCTTTGACGATGGGATGGTGTTCCAAGAAGGAGGAGTGCTAGGCAGAGATGGGCTCCACCTAACGAAGAGAGGGAAGAGCATCTTCATAAGCAGGCTGGCTAACCTAGTGAGGAGGGCTTTAAACTAGGTTCACCAGGGGAAGGAGACCAAAGCCCTGAGGTAAGTGGGGAAGTGGGATACCGGGAGGAAGACGAGCAGGAGAGCACAAGAGGGGAGGGCTCCTGCCTCATACTAAGAAAGCAGGACAAACAGCAAGTTATCTCAAGTGCCTATACACAAATGCAAGAAGCCTGGGAAACAAGCAGGGAGAACTGGAAATCCTGACACAGTCAAGGAATTATTATGTGATTGGAATAAGAGAGACTTGGTGGGATAGCTCACATGACTGGAGTACTGTCATGGATGGATATAAACTGTTCAGGAAGGACCGGCAGGGCAGAAAAGGTGGGGGAGTTGCACTGTATGTAAGAGAGCAGTATGACTGCTCAGAGCTCCAGTATGAAACTGCAGAAAAACCTGAGAGTCTCTGGATTAAGTTTAGAAGTGTGAGCAACAAGGGTGATGTCATGGTGGGACTCTGCAATAGACCACCAGACCAGGGGGATGAGGTGGATGAGGCTTTCTTCCGGCAACTAACGGAAGTTACTAGATCGCAGGCCCTTGTTCTCATGGGAGACTTCAATCACCCTGATATCTGCTGGGAGAGCAATACAGCGGTGTGTGACAAAGTGAGACTGTTCTTGATGTTTTCTCTGAGTACTGTGGGGGTGCCTCAGTTTCCCCTGTGCAGTTCTTCAGTGTCTGGGTAGTAGGATGGGGGTGTATGGTCATTGCGGAGCCCTGGAGGGCAGGTGTGTGCAGGGGTCTGGATGCAGAGAGTAGCAAGGGCCCTGTTTCCTGGCGGCTGATGGCCTGGGCCCTTCCCCCCTGCAAGGTGATAGCTAGGGGGTTGGAGAGCAGGGAAATCGGGTGGCCTCCTGTCCCGGAAGGGGGACGGAGCCCGGGGGAGGAGGGGCTGCAGAGAGTTTCAGTTTCGGGCTGTGTGGTGAAACGCAGGGAACCCCAAGGCTGGGGTCTAAGCTCCCTGCCCCCCAGAAGGACTTGACTGAGGGGTCCTGGTTGTACCCATAAGCTTTGTCTTAGACTGTGCTGCTATTGTCCAATAAACCTTCCATTTTACTGGCTGGCTGAGAGTCACGGTGAATCCCATGAAAAGGGGTGCAGGGCCTGAACTCCCCCACACTTTGTGACATGGTGCAGAGACAATCCAGGAAGTTTTTGGAAAGTGTAGGGGACAATTTCCTGGTGCAAGTGCTGGAGGAACCAACCGGGGCAGAGCTCTTCTTGACCTGCTGCTCACAAACCGGGAAGAATTAGTAGGGGAAGCAAAAGTGGATGGGAACCTGGGAGGCAGTGACTATGAGATGGTTGAGTTCAGGATACAGAGGGACCTGGACAAATTAGAGGACTGGGCCAAAAGAAATCTGATGAGGTTCAACAAGGGCAAGTGCAGAGTCCCGCACTTAGGAAGGAAGAACACAATGCACTGCTACAGACTAGGGACCGAATGGCTAGGCAGCAGTTCTGCGGAAAAGGACCTATGGGTGACAGTGGACGAGAAGCTGGATATAAGTCAACAGTGTGCCCTTGTTGCCAAGAAGGCCAATGGCATTTTGGGATGTATAAGTAGGGGCATAGCCAGCAGATCGAGGGACGTGATAGTTCCCCTCTATTCGACATTGGTGAGGCCTCATCTGGAGTACTGTGTCCAGTTTTGGGCCCCGCACTACAAGAAGGATGTGGATAAATTGGAGAGAGTCCAGCGAAGGGCAACAAAAATGATTAGGGGTCTGGAACACATGACTTATGAGGAGAGGCTGAGGGAACTGGGATTGTTTAGTCTGCAGAAGAGAAGAATGAGGGGGGATTTGATAGCTGCTTTCAACTACCTGAAACGGGGTTCCAAAGAGGATGGTTCTAGACTATTCTCAGTGGTAGAAGAGGACAGGAGAAGGAGTAATGGTCTCAAGTTGCAGTGGGGGAGGTTTAGGTTGGATATTAGGAGAAACTTTTTCACTAGGAGGGTGGTGAAACACTGGAATGCATTACCTAGGGAGGTGGTAGAATCTCCTCCCTTAGATGTTTTTAAGGTCAGGCTTGACAAAGCCCTGGCTGGGATGATTTATTTGGGGATTGGTCCTGCTTTGAGCAGGGGGTTGGACTAGATGACCTCCTGAGGACCCTTCCAACCCTGATATTCTATGATTCTATGAGATGGTCGAGTTCAGGATCCTGACACAGGGAAGAAAGGAGAGCAGCAGAATACGGACCCTGGACTTCAGAAAAGCAGACTTTGACTCCCTCAGGGAACTGATGGGCAGGATCCCCTGGGAGAATAACATGAGGGGGAAAGGAGTCCAGGAGAGCTGGCTGTATTTTAAAGAATCTTTATTGAGTTTACAGGGACAAACCATCCCAATGTGTAGAAAGAATAGTAAATATGGCAGGCAGCCAGCTTGGCTTAACAGTGAAATCCTTGCTGATCTTAAACACAAAAAAGAAGCTCACAAAAAATGGAAGATTGGACAAATGACCAGGGAGGAGTATAAAAATATTGCTCGGGCATTCAGGAGTGAAATCAGGAAGGCCAAATCTCACTTGGAGTTGCAGCTAGCAAGAGATGTTAAGAGTAACAAGAAAGTTTTCTTCAGGTATGTTAGCAACAAGAAGAAAGTCAAGGAAAGTGTGGGCCCCTTACCGAATGAGGGAGGCAACCTAGTGACAGAGGATGTGGAAAAAGCTAATGTACTCAATGCTTTTTTTGCCTCTGTCTTCACAAACAAGGTCAGCTCCCAGACTACTGCACTGGGCAGCACAGCATGGGGACAAGGTGACCAGCCCTCTGTGGAGAAAGAAGTGGTTCCAGACTATTTAGAAAAACTGGATGAGCACAAGTCCATAGCCCTCTGTGGAGAAAGAAGTGGTTCCAGACTATTTAGAAAAACTGGATGAGCACAAGTCCATGGGGCCGGATGCGCTTTATCCGAAAGTGCTAAAGGAGTTGGCGGATGTGATTGCAGAGCCACTGGCCATTATCTTTGAAAACTCATGGCGATCGGGGGAAGTCCGGGATGACTGGAAAAAGGCTAATGTAGTGCCCATCTTTAAAAAAGGGAGGAAGGAGGATCTGGGAAACTACAGGCCAGTCAGCCTCACCTCAGTCCCTGGAAAAATCATGGAGCAGGTCCTCAAGAAATCAATTCTGAAGCACTTAGAGGAGAGGAAAGTGATCAGGAATAGTCAGCATGGATTCACCAAGGGCAAGTCATGCCACAGTATTCTTGCCAGCAAGTTAAAGAAGTATGGGCTGGAAGAATGGACTATAAGTTGGACAGAAAGCTGGCTAAATTGTCAGGGTCAACGGGTAGTGATCAATGGCTCGATGTCTAATTGGCAGCCGGTATCAAGTGGAGTGCCCCAAGGGTCGGTCCTGGGGCCAGTTTTGTGCAATATCTTCATTAATGATCTGGAGGATGGCGTGGATTGCACCCTCAGCAAGTTTGCAGATGACACTAAACTGGGAGGAGTGGTCGATACACTGGAGGGTAGGGATAGGATACAGAGGGCCCTAGACAAATTAGAGGATTGGGCCAAAAGAAATCTGATGAGGTTCAACAAAGACAAGTGCAGAGTCCTGCACTTAGGACAGAAGAATCCCATGCACTGCTACAGACTAGGGACTGAGCGGCTAGGCAGCAGTTCTGCAAAAAGGACCTCGGGGTTACAGTGGACGAGAAGCTGGATATGAATCAACAGTGTGCCCTTGTTCCCAAGAAAGCCAATGGCATTTTGGGATGTATAAGTAGAGGCATTGCCAGCAGATCGAGGGACGTGATCGTTCCCCTCTATTCGACATTGGTGAGCCCTCATGTGGAGTACTGTGTCCAGTATTAGGCCCCACACTAGAAAAAGGATGTGGAAAAATTGGAAAGCGTCCAGAGGAGGGCAACAAAAATGATTAGGGGACTGGAACACGTGACTTATGAGGAGAGGCTGAGGGAACTGGGATTGTTTAGTCTGCGGAAGAGAAGAATGATGGGGAATTTGATAGCTGCTTTCAACTACCTGAAAGGGGGTTCCAAAGAGTATGGATCTAGACTGTTCTCAGTGGTAGCAGGTGACAGAACGAGGAACAATGGTCTCAAGTTGCAGTGGGGGAGGTTTAGGTTGGATATTAGGAAAAACTTTTTCACTAGGAGGATGGTGAAGCACTGGAATGCATTACCTAGGGAGGTGGTGGAATCTCCTTCCTTTGAAGTTTTTAAGGTCAGGCTTGACAAAGCCTTGGCTGGGATGATTTAGTTGGGGATTGGTCCTGCTTTGAGCAGGGGGTTGGACTAGATGACCTCCTGAGGTCCCTTCCAACCCTGATATTCTATGATTCTATGGCTATAGTCTGCATCACGAATAAAAGGCTTCAAAGCAAGAGGTTTCCAGTTTGACTTTCCAGGCACTAACTTGAATCTGAAAAAAAACAAAACGAAACAAAAAAAAAACACCTTACGAGAAAAACAGAGAGGCTCAGAGAGACCCAAAACAAAGAAAAAGGGAGAGAGACAATAGGACATGGATAGCGTGGAAAAGAAGAAGACAGACAACAGTAATCATCCAAAAGCAGTTTCCCCTAGTTGGGCCACATTGTTATACCCTCACCCAAGCTGAGTAGTATTGTGTGCTATGAGTGGTCCCATGGAAGTCAAGGGGAGTAAGGGTTGGACAATCAGGTCCTATATAAGATACCATAATTTGCCTTGTACTGAAAAATTGTGGTTGGAGGCAGGTTCTTTTTGTGCAACAGGCTACAGCTCCCAACTGAGCTCCTGGCTGGAAAGAGTTTAGAAACCACTGATGTAAATTCTCGATTTTCAATAGAAATCAGTGAGACATCTTTTCTAAATTAAGAAATTAGAAGCGACTTCAATAATATAAAGAAGGCTAACTACAAGGCCTACATTATCCAGTTGGATGACACAGGACAACACATGAGCTGTTTGATTGATGTTTGTGCTCATTAGGTCCTTATTTGTGTATCGTTCAGAATAATCCTTTGTGCTTTAAAATTATGTTAAAATTAATACTGTCAAAGGAGCAATTTTATAGGAAACAAATGTATTCATGTCAGGGAAGGTACGTTAAGTTGTAACCAATAAAGAATGAAGAAGGGGACATTTTAAAAAAGGGGAAATATGGGAGAAGACATACAATTGTTGTTCTTCACTGCCTCATTATCTGTAATCAGTGGTATGTAAACTTCAGAATATAATTCAGGATCAATTCAGATGCAAATATTTGAGCCTTAATTGTATATGTAGAAGAAAAAAAACCGTGACAATGTTAAAATGTGCTGCTGTTTCTTCTGCTGTTTCCATGTCTTCTAAGACAGACATTCAAAGTTTAGGCACTTTCACATCATCTGGGTATGTTTATAATGAAGTAAATTCCCTTATAAATATTCTGTGTAAATTGCGAAAAACAAGAAGTGGTTTGTACGGAAGCCAAATAGCAAAACTGAAATATTGTTTCAATATTACAATATTTCAGCAAATCGGATATATTCAGCAATACTTTCATATAAAGGAGTACTTGGCACACTCTTATATACTCATTTGGGCCCAATCCTACATTCCTTACTCAAGCAAAATTCCTGTTGAACTCAAAAGCACTGGATTAAGCCATTTATATACTGGAGTACACACATATGTAGAAGGAGTTGGAAGATGTAATACATCGATTTACCTGGTAACAGTAGGCGCAGTTTAGGCCAACTGTTAAAGTCCAATGTGCCAATTAAAAAGAAAAAAAATCAGTTTCTCGTAGGCTAGTTGTTATGTTGCTTTCCATGGGGACAGATACATTCTGCAGAGTTCAGAGCCAGTCTGTTTTCTCCTTGATGCCACGCATGCATAGCTCTCGTTATGGAAATTAGAGTTGTGCAAGTAGCTGGGAAGGAAATTTACATTTGCAAAGCTGTGCAAAGCTAGACCTAATAGAGTTTGCAGAGCAGGGAACGGACATGGGGGTATGAAGAGACAAAATTCTTCTCCCTAATCCAGCAGGGTGCCAGAATCCCACACAACTATGTCTCAGCTCATTATATTCCTATCCCTCAAGGTTTTGAGGTCAGTCCATACAATTCACATATCTGCTCACCACAAACCTGATCCAAGCCCACTGAAATCAACTGAAAGATTCCCACTGACTTTTTGGTCTCCGAGTCAGGTGCTAAACCCCCTCCAACAAACAGTTTCCAGCTCACATTCCCTCGCGGCCATGAAATGTGGCGATATGAAAATCAGCCTCACGGTGTGAAGAACATTGCAGAATTCCCCTACGAAGGTTCTCCACATCTTACCCTTCAGCTCCATGCAACAGACCTGGCAGTTCAGCCTCATTTTGACACTTACACGGACGAGACTATACCTCCAAAGCAAAGGGAGAAGAGACTCCTACATGGATGTTCTGTAAATCAAAATATCTTCTTTAGTTTTTTAGGGAACTTGGATATATGGACTGCAGGTAACACTTATTTTTTATATTTAGAGGAAATGTTACATGCATTAAGATCTAGACCATGCCTTTAAGGCACAGCCTCAAGACGTGTGGGAAGAGGTTGCCTCACTCTAGTCCTTAGAGGCACTACACCTAAGGCAGGCATGATACTGCCTGATGTTCTGGGGGGGACTATCAGCCTTTTACAGCTCTGCTGGGCAGGGCACAAGGACTTTGTGTCATGAACCCACCCACAAACCATCCAGTCTCCTCTGGGGAGCATAGTTCTGCCATCAGCAGTAACCTGGAGCATAAGAAACGGAATTGTGCTTGATCACCGAACTGAAACACAAACGGAGGGATCATGTATCCCCTTTGCACCCCTACACGTGGCCAGAAACAACGTTGCCAACCGTGAGCTGTAGCTCACGAAAGCTTATGCTCAAATAAATTGGTTAGTCTCTAAGGTGCCACAAGTACTCCTTTTCTATTCATGTTTTTATAACCATATGACAGCATACAACTTACAAGCACGCGGGATGCAACTCATCATTGAGCTGACACCTATCCAACACGGGCAGAAAAAATATTGATGCAGATAAAAGCCTATGAGAACACAACATATCCTGCAGCAGCATGGTGAAAGGCAGCATACGTCCAAATGTGCAGAAGATTGCATAACTGAACTATTTTGTCACTCCCCAAATGCTTATAACAAAGAAAAAAAAAGGTTAAAAAAAAGTTTCTGACTTTCGTTAACCTTCTCTTGTAGTTCAGGTTATTTCTTTAATGCATTTATCTGCTTTAAAATTGTCTCCTTAGCCTCTCAAGGGAAACCAATATAATACACCATCACATTTCTCACAGGAGAAAAAAGAACACTTACTCTTAATAGGTGGCAATTTTGCCAGATGTTATTGACATAGTAAGTACGAAATTTCAGTGATACTAAATGCAAAGTGCAGCAGATTAAAGAACAATGGAACAAAGTGCAAAATGAAGTTTCAAAAGCAGCAGTGTCAAAGTCAGAGAAAGTGTGAAAAAATACATTTTAACAACACTATTAAGAACAAGTTTACTAATTACTGTAACTGGCACAAATGTAAAAGTACATTCCTAAGACTTGGGAAAGTTTTTAAAGTGTTATATTTTTTTCTTGTCAGCATTTCTTTTTTTCTTTATGCACTGTAGAAGAGACATAACACTGCTGGTACTAAAACAATGACACTTCAGGCTCTTTAGCTTTCACTTCTTAACCCTTCCATAACATATAATACTTTTACAATTCCTGCTTATTTAAAGCATGCAGTGAACTACAGAAACTGCTTTGATAACTAACACTGACACCATTTAAAATAAAGACCATGAGATTGATTCACTCATGCTTTACACATTCTCACACTAAATAATGGAATTTGCACACCAAGAATGACTTCTTATTAAAAATTCAACAATATCCTGTTTTTCTACTACAAAGAAAAACTGTATATTGTGCACCATCTCCTCATACTTAATTATCCACTAAAGCTCAATAATAGAACACTACAGTCCCCAGATGCTCAGCTGCTGTAAATCAGCGAAGCTCCAATGATTTCAATAGAGTTATACCAATTTACACCAGCTGATGATCTGATCCTTCACTCGCATTTTCATGTTGTATTAACAAACATAGGGCCAGATTCTTATCTGGTGTAAATCAGCATTGCTCCATTGAAGTTAATGGAATTCCTCTGATTTACACCAGAGGAGTATCTGACTCATACTACTGTACTAGACCGGTCCCATCTACAATTCAACTTTAGCTGCTTGCAGCACAGCTAAGCTGTGTAGTGTGGACGAGATATGTGTCTCCATAACAAAGCCTTGGAGATATGGTCAGGTCACATTCATGCTAACATTTTAACTGTTCCAACAATGACTGCAGATGTTATGGGCCAGATCACCAGTTGGTGTAAATCAGAGCCAAATTACACTGATTTACATGGACTTAGTACACAGCCTTACATGTACACATTTCTGAAGAGTACACCCCTAGAACTAAAACCAATAAATTACCATTAGCTGAACTCAGTAGCTTCTCTGAAGAAGAACTCTAGATAGACTTTATAATCCTTCAAGTTTCAGAGACAGTTCTTGAACTAATATCTCACAGTGAAATCCTACTAGCCAGCAAAGGGTTCCCATTCAGTTTTTTCTAGTAAACTTAGGTAATTACCTGGTGCATTACCAGGTTTAAGTATCTTTCCTTTCTCTATTGGCACACTGAGCATAACTTTCAGTTGATCAGCGGGGAGAAACGAAGCTGTCAGTGTCCTCCCCTCTCTTAGTTGGTATTTCTGATCTATTATCCTCTGGAAAAGGGCTAAATTTAAAGTCTATTTGCAAATACAATACAAATAACAAAGCATCAGACCTTGCTAAAATACTACTAGCTTCTTCTCCAGGATCCTGGAAAGCTGACTTTACATGGGGTGCAAATAGGCTGCACTAATCATGATTCTGTTAGCAGTAGCTCTCGAGCATATCAGTGGCTACCCTTTTCACGGGAAATCTGATATTATGCAGCTGAATACATCTTCACAGCTTTCTTGGGGCACTTTTCTTTAAAGTGCATTTAACATACTCATCTATCGCCACTTTTCCACCTCATGACTGCACTTGACTCAATCAAGTAATTTGTGAACTAGAAATAAAATTGGTTCAACTTCAGAATTTGTCTACTGTACAATTTGACACGGGACCTAAGGCTCTGACCCCTCAAGGAAGAAAAGTAGCTGTATTGTACATGACTAATTTGCTGAAGGGCCTATTCCTGCTAATAAACAAAACCTGGTGCATTGTAAATTCTATCCTCTGGAACATCATACTGGAATAAAGAAAGCTACTGATATTTTGCACAAAAATTACTGTTTATAGCCAGGCAAAGCAAACACTGAGCTGATGTGAGGATCCTGAACCTACTGATTCAGTTAAACTTATTCAGTTTAACATTGCTGGTGTCAGTTATTTCTCTACGGCAGATTTAAATGAAAAAAAAATAGTTTGTTTCTTGTTGCAAAGGCAGTCTGTTCTATTCTACTCTGGGCTGAATGAAACTTATACTCATATAAGGTCACATTCATAGCACCTGACCTGTTCAATGATTTCACCCAACCCACATTAATGGTGAGCTATATTGATGATGCATATCCATTTCCCAGTAGGTGTGATGTAACTGTCAGCGTTTCATGCCAAGTCCTCAGTAACCAGTAGTCATTGGTTCCACTGGATTAGACAGAGTATATACACATTTCATGACTGTAAAGGTGACTGCAGAATTCTTAGTGGTTTTACCAACATGCTGACTTCTGTTTATATACCCACTCCCTAGCTGTTGAACCACATTTGCTCCTTATTATTACATGAAGGAACCATTTGGTATAAGAGTGTTAACTGATTTGCTCGTTACTGTTATTTAATATGTCTGTATTTAATATGTTGTGAGGCCCCAGTCATGACTGGGCCCTGTTATGGAAGACTCTATGCCAATAGATATGCAGATACAGTCCTTTCCCAAAAGAACAGTTTCCCTTCATCATTCTGCTGCCACCTGGATTCTAGAAGACAGCATGCAGTATGCTGGAGGGAGGCAGTGCAGTCCTGGACTCAGGAGGCCTGAATACTCTTTCAAGCTCAGTCAATAACTCGTGGCATGTCTTGGGCAAGGCACTTCCCCTCTGTTTTCCCATCTGTAAGGGGAGAAAATTATACAACCCTTATCCCTCCTTTCTAAAAGTGCTTTGAGACCTATTGATAGAAAGCATTAGGAGCGCTATGCATATTATTATATTATAGTTTTGGTAAGCATCCATGATCTGTTCCATCAGCTGGCTCAAGACTTATCTCCACAGCGGCTTCTCCTATGCCTTCACTGCTTCCTGAGTTGATGAGCATTTCTTCACCTTCTTGATATTTCCACTGACATGTACTACTTACTGCATGACGCTCTTCTTCCCAGAGACAAGGTGGGATAGGTAGTATCTTTTATTGGACCAACTTTTGTTGATGTGAGAGACAAGCTTTCAAGCTCTTCTTCATGTCATTGTAAGCTCGAAAGCTTGTCTCTCTCACCAACAGAAGTATGTCCAATAAAATATACTACCTCATCTACCTTGTCTCTCTAATATCGTGGGACCAACACAGCTAAAACAACACTGCTCTTCTTCCCATGCATTTTTACTTGAAAAACAAATGATGTTCACTAATTCCCCTCGTTTTCTCATTTAAATGAAAAAAGTTTTGATGGAACTTTTCCAACCTTTTAAAATGTTGACCAATTACTATGGAGGATCTATAGATGGTTTTGATGTTTTTAATCTTGACATGTCTGTCGTGAAGGAAAGCTCACTGTTGGAGCTTTACATTTACATTCAGTTATAGCAATCAGCTTGGTATTCAGAGTGTGCTCCTGAGAAACTAGCATCAGAATAATTTGTTCTACCTCTTCCTTCTAGATCAGAAATAATTGCCCATCCACCTCCCCCTCTCTTATCACCTTCTGTAGTTTTCATCTTCTGAGTCTCTTCCAGTTACCCAGGGGGCCCTCATCAGAGCTACATAAACCTTTAGGACATATATTTTACTTCCTGCTGCACTGTTAATGGAACTCTTTGATCTTCCACTAAACTACACTGGACTTCTCCAAGATCATGTTTAATCTTTTGCTGGACTTATTCTTTAAGTCAATAAAACTGTCTTAAATTTACAGCTCTATAATGAGCTGCCTCTCTATTAAGTATTTTGTATAAGGGACACTACAGAGTTTATTTTTATCCTGTATCCATGTTATGTTCCATCTCCTTATCTTCTTGTGGAACTGCTTCTCAAACCACTTTTGGGACAGCTGAGTTAACAAAACTGTCATTTTGGGTTTTTTGTTTGTTTCTTTTAAGCTGTGCTAGCATGCTGTTGTAACAGTCATGGAGCTTTTCTTGGTTTGTGGCTTGACAACTTTCTTGCCATATTTTATCAAGTGTAAATAAAGACAAAGTGGTTAATCAGAAAAAGTACAAGAATGGACCCTCAAATCCAAATGTCAATGCACTCAGGGTATGGGAGAGTGGTGGATATAATTAAGATCGGCAGCTCCTATTCCAACTCTACTGTTCTAGCGCTGGGTCAGATCCACATCTAAATGGGGACTATTTTGTGGTTCCAATTTAGATGCAGCCAAAACCTTGCAATAACATGGAGATTTTGACTCAAGAGGCCTGATATTATGGATAAGGCTCAGCTGCCGATTTCTACAGTTTGGTGCTGAACACATAACATGACTGTTTGCGAGACTTTAGCACTGCCAAATCTGGACCCACACCCACTATTCTCAGTTCAGTCTCAAACTCTAAGCCAAATCTGAACACTGCCTCCTGAATCAATCCTTACTACGGAGAGCGATGCAAGCAATCCTCATCTTACTGCTTCCTAGTAGAGCAATATGCAGTCATCACTACTGTATTTATGGAAAACAGTATTAAAATAAAGTTCTGTTGTCCAGCTACTAACATTCACCATCAGAAACAGACAAGACTTTAAGTTAGGAGTGAGTGAAATTTGCAACGAGATGGGTCCCAATTCCAAAGTTTCTGTTCTTTTACAGTTTAGATGTTATATATTAACCTTCTCACTGATTGCATTATAGCAGATAACTCAGGTAAATCAGTGAAAATCTAAACTCAAACTTCTTCTGATACCCCTTTAGTTTATGTTAGTTTCAGATTCAAGAGTAAACTGTTCCCACCACTGGCTGAATGTGCTGCTTTCATATAGTCTGCTCAGCCCATGCCCCCCATAAACCTCAAGCAGCAAAAAGAGAAGGCTCAGCTTCAGATAGTCCATTGAAATAATCAACCACACTTGTTATTCACATGGTCTAGACATCTAAACTCAGGATGACCCTGATACTTCCAGGCTAAAACAAGGAGGCTGGACTATTCAAGTCTAAAAAAAACTCCAAAAGAAACTGTTTTAAGAATCCATTTTTATACCAGTTCTGGACTTAACTCTGCATTTGATTATACATAGAATCATAGAATATCAGAGTTGGAAGGAACCTCAGAAGGGTCATTTAGTCCAACCCCCTGCTCAAAGCAGGACCAATCCCCAACTAAATCATCCCAGCCAGGGCTTTGTCAAGACTGACCTTAAAAACCTCAAAAGAAGGAGATTCCACCACCTCCCTAGATACCGCTTTCCAGCGCTTCACCACCCTCCTAATGAAAAAGTTTTTCCCGATATCCAACCTAAACCTCCTCCACTGCAACTTGAGACCATTACTCCTTGTTCTGTCATCTGCTATTTAGAACAGTCTAAACACATCCTCTTTGGAACCCCCTTTCAAGTAGCTGAAAGCAGCTACCAAATCCTCCCTCATTCTTCTCTTCTGCAGACCAAATAATCCCAGTTCCCTCAGCCTCTCCTCATAAGTCACGTGTTCCAGTCCCCTAATCATTTTTGTTGCCCTCCTCTGGACGCTTTCCAATTTTTCCACATCCTTCTTGTAGCGTGGGGCCAAACCTGGACACAGTACTCCAGATGAGGCCTCACCAATGTCGAATAGAGGGGAACGATCACGTCCCTCGATCTACTGGCAATGCCCCTACTTATACATCCTAAAATGCCGTTAGCCTTCTTGGCAACAAGGGCACACTGTTGACTCATATCCAGCTTCTTGTCCACTGTAACCCCGAGGTCCTTTTCTGCAGAACTGCTGCCTAGCCATTTGATCCCTAGTCTGTAGCAGTGCATGGGATTCTTCCGTCCTAAGTGCAGGACTCTGCACTTGTCCTTGTTGAACCTCATCAGATTTCTTTTGGCCCAATCCTCTAATTTGTCTAGGGCCCTCTGTATCCTATCCCTACCCTTCAGTGTATCTACCACTCCTCCCAGTTTAGTGTCATCTGCAAACTTGCTGAGGGTGCATTCCACACCATCCTCCAGATCATTAATGAAGACATTGCACAAAACTGGCCCCAGGACCGACCCTTGGGGCACTCCACTTGATACCGGCTGCCAAGTAGACATCGAGCCATTGATCACTACCCATTGAGCCCAACGATCTAGCCAGCTTTCTATCCACCTTATAGTCCATTCTTCCAGCCCATACTTCTTTAACTTGCTGGCAAGAACACTGTGGGAGACTGTATCAAAAGCTTTGCTAAAGTCAAGGAACAACATGTCCACTGCTTTCCCCTCACCCACAGAGCCAGTTATCTTGTCATAGAAGGCAATTAGATTAGTCAGGCATGACTCGCCCTTGGTGAATCCATGCTGACTGTTCCTGATCACTTTCCTCTCCTCTAAGTGCTTCAGAATTGATTCCTTGAGGACCTGCTCCATGATTTTTCCAGGGACTGAGGTGAGGCTGACTGGCCTGTAGTATCCCAGATCCTCCTTCCTCCCTTTTTTAAAGATGGGTACTACATTAGCCTTTTTCCAGTCGTCCGGGACCTCCCCCGATCGCCATGAGTTTTCAAAGATAATGGCCAATGGCTCTGCAATCACATCCGCCAACTCCTTTAGCACTCTTGGATGCAGCGCATCCAGCCCCATGGACTTGTGCTCGTCCACCTTTTCTAAATAGCCCCGAACCACTTCTTTCTCCACAGAGGGCTGGTCACCTCCTCCCCATACTGTGCTGCCCAGTGCAGTAGTCTGGGAGCTGACCTTGTTCGTGAAGACAGAGGCAAAAAAAGCATTGACTACATTAGCTTTTTCCACATCCTCTGTCACTAGGCTGCCTCCCTCATTCAGTAAGGGGCCCACACTTTCCTTGACTTTCTTCTTGTTGCTAACATATCTGAAGAAAACCTTCTTGTTACTCTTAACATCTCTTGCTAGCTGCAGCTCCAGGTGTGATTTGGCCCTCCTGATTTCATTCCTACATGCCTGAGCAACATTTTTATACTCCTCCTTGGTCATTTGTCCAATCTTCCACTTCTTGTAAGCTTCTTTTTTGTGTTTAAGATCAGCAAGGATTTCACTGATAAGCCAAGATGGTCGCCTGCCATATTTACTATTCTTTCTACACATCGGGATGGTTTGTTCCTGTAACCTCAATAAGGATTCTTTAAAATACAGCCAGCTCTCCTGGACTCTTTTCCCCTTCATGTTATTCTCCCAGGGGATCCTGCCCATCAGTTCCCTGAGGGAGTCAAAGTCTGCTTTTCTGAAGTCCAGGGTGCGTATTCTGCTGCTCTCCTTTCTTCCTTTTGTCCGGATCCTGAACTCAACCATCTCATGGTCACTGCCTCCCAGGTTCCCATCCGCTTTTGCTTCCCCTACTAATTCTTCCCAGTTTGTGAGCAGCAGGTCAAGAAGAGCTCTGCCCCTAGTTGATTCCTCCAGCACTTGCACCAGGAAATTGTCCCCTACACTTTCCAGAAACTTCCTGGATTGTCTGTACACCGCTGTATTGCTCTCCCAATCAGGGTGATTGAAGTCTACCGTGAGAACCAGGGTCTGCGATCTAGTAACTTCCATTAATTGATGGAAGAAAGCCTTGTCCACCTCATCCCCCTGGTCTGGTGGTCTATAGCAGATTCCCACCACGACATCACCCTTGTTGCTCACGCTTCTAAACTTAATCCAGAGACTCTCAGGTTTTTCTGCAGTTTCACACCTGAGCTCTGAGCAGTCATTCTGCTCTCTTACATACAGTGCAACTCCCCCACCTTTTCTGCCCTGCCCGTCCTTCCTGAACAGTTTATATCCATCCATGACAGTACTCCAGTCATGTGAGTTATCCCACCAAGTCTCTGTTATTCCAATCACATCATAATTCCTTGACTGTGCCAGGACTTCCAGTTCTCCCTGCTTGTTTCCCAGCCTTCTTGCATTTGTGTATAGGCACTTGAGATAACTCACTGATCATCCCGCTTTCTCAGTATGAGGCAGGAGCCCTCCCGTCTTGTGCTCTCCTGCTCGTGCTTCCTCCCGGTATCCCACTTACCTCAGGGCGTTGGTCTTCTTCCCCTGGTGAACCTAGTTTAAAGCCCTCCATACATGGGGCCATACATCACTTTTCTGCATGTTTGCAGCATGATATGAAGTGACTAATATGCACGAGTAAAAAGTATAATTTGAATGATTACTAGGCTTATATAAATCTTTTCAGTCATTACAGCCTTTGTAGACCCCAAATAAAATTTTCCAGCATATCTTTTCCACTTGAATTTGCATGAAATTGGCACGTTTTCCTAAAAGTCCCCATGAAATTAGCACTTTTCCCTGAAAGGTCCCATGATATGACAAAGCTTTATAGTTCTGTTTTTGCTACACCATCTTGTTTGTATTTGTTTCTGCAAAAAGTTGCTTTGAACACCTCTTTTTTGTTGGTACACTCATTGGTTGACATTTGCAGTAACACTGAGAGGTGCTGGCCACAGTTAAGGTTAAGATTTGCTTCCCATTATATGCCTGCTTTAGGCACCTGCTCACATCCCAAAGGTCATTTCCACTTTAAATTTTGTATGAGATCTTGGTGAGCTAAGATCTGTTCTGAGACAAGAAAGGGCATAACTGGGAAATTTTTCACTGGTGTTTTAGGAATATCATAATACTCAGGATCTGGCAGATATTTCAACAGTGCTGAATTATTAGTGGGGACATTAGAGCTTTCATCAAAAAGAAGGGGAAAATGTAAGTCTTTAGCCAAGAGCCAGTCTTCAAAACATAAAAGCAATTGTTATTATTAATTTAATTTATATTATCACGGCCCAGAAGCCCCCCCCGGCATGGACCAGAACCCCAGTGTTCTAGGCTCTCTATAAAAACAGAACAAAAGACAGTCCTTTCCCCAAAAAGCCTACAATCTAAGTATAAGACAAGAGATAACAGATGGATACAAACAGACTGATAGGGAAGTACAAGGAAACAATGAGACACTATTGGTCAGCATGATAGTCTGTAGTCTCAGTACACCAGCAGCCTAGCCATTGTCAAGTATTTTGTAGGCTTCACGGCAAAGGAGAGTCTGCTAGGGAGGATTGTCATGGTGACTGGAAAAAGCGGTTGGAAAAAATTACAGCTTGCCTTCTCCACCCATAACACTCTCATTGCTGCATTCTTATCTCCTAACTCACTCAAATAGCTATTCCTTCCCCTTTCTCCTATACCCTACCAAAAAGAGTATGGAATATTCTTCCTTGAGCACTCTCTTCAGAAAATGGCCTTTGGACTTAATGGCTGTGTCAGAAGTACCAATACTCCTCCCCTAGGTCCTGAACCAACACATTCCTGGGAAAATACAGTCCTGCTAAAAGGGACATCCCCTAAAGTTGTTTCTGGATGATTAGAGAGTTTCTCCAGGCTCCTCTCCTTCACCTCTATGTTCCTGAGTTGAAGTACCACACCTCCCCTTCCTTGCAGCAGTAATTTTGTCCTAGAGAGTGCCTAGATGCTGATGTACTCCATCAGTAATAGAATATTCTAAACTCTCTTCTACATGGGTCCCTTGGGAAGCAGCCAACCAAAGAATTTTCTCCAGCATCAGCACTGCCTATCTAGAGGAGGCAAGTGTCAACAGGAACCTTCGTCATCTCCCACATGAGCAGAATCTTTCAAACACCATCAGTAAGCAATGGATAGCAAAATTTTCACACTCATAGATGACACGTGGATGACATCTTCCCCGCAAGGTGATGGCAGGTAGGTCTTTGGAGGAGAAAAAAAGAAAGTCCCTGGGGTTCAAGAAAAGATGGGAAATCATGGAATCAATTAATTCCATGAGCACCATTATAATTTAGGGGGAAAGGCAGTGGTATGGTCTATTTATCAGCATAGAGAGACATCCATATTTAAGAAGTGTGTAGCCTTAATATCCTTGGAAAAAGTCCTTGATCCAAAAAGAAGGGTTTTTTTACAAATTAGGAATGAAAGGAATAAAGAAATCATGATAGGAGTTTGGTTTCTCTACAGGGACAGAGGTAAAGTGGTTTGGATTCTTTGTTCACTTTTGTACTTCCAAATATTTGAGTTTCTAAATTTAATCTTAATTTTTAATCTGCTGGATTTAAATGGTTATTTTGATATCTATAGCATTCTCATGATTTCTATAGCCATAAGCCACTGATATATACTCAGCCTTAATTCCCACTGAACAACATTTTTTGGCAGGGAATTAAATAGTATGATAAAGGTCCCTTAATGAATGACAAATCACTATTAATTGGATTGAATAGCTTTGTGGAATTCTGAATCCTGTGTTTGCAAATGGTATTTTCTGTCAACTGTGGCAAAGGATCATTATTAGGAAAAGGCCACTTACAAAGCAACAAATACAATAAAACCAAGCACCAAGTACTCTAACCTAGGCTGTTATAGTCCTCCCCTTTCCAGGTTGCCTTGGCATAGCATCAAAATAAGTAGAAAATTACTGAGGGGAAAAAAGTAATAAAATTCATAATATTTACCTTATTGAATGATTTTCTGGCCTCCTCTTCAAATTTTAAAAGTACCTTTCCCACAATTCATGAGATTAAAAATGCTGTCAGATCAAACATCTTTTGACTGACATTTCTGTCATGGCAAATCTTGCTCTGACTAGGTTTTTTTCAAAGTCCATCTTGCATTGCTACAACCCATCTAAACACATTGCTATTAAGGGAACGCTGAGGACTTCAAAAGGAAAGATTAGCAGAATGAAGGAGACAAAGAGGCCTTATTGGTGTGAAAGGAAAATCAGGCCAAGACAGAGGGTTTTGTGTGTGTGTGTGTCTGTGTATGGAACTATAACTTTTAGTTAAGATGACAAAGGGCAGAGAATACAGGACATAAGTGCATGGAAAGGGATGAAAGAAAGAGAGAATTAGGAAGGTGGAACACTGAGGAAGAAGAAATGGCATTTAGGGGTATTTGGGAAGAAGGCACAGACCCCCAGAAGAAAAAAACAAAACTAAAAAACTAGTCATACCTAGGAAGTAAACACCACCAGATTTTATTACCTAACCTTGGCTATCATCTGACTCGCTGCTGAGGTATTTAGCTAATGACTATTTGCTGAATTCAAACCTCAATCAAGTACTGTTCCTAATAGACTATGGTCCCAAATCTGCCCTCACTTGCAGCCCGATGCTGAGTACCTGAGGCTGTAAACTCACTGGGAGTTTTGGGTGCTCAGCATTTGTCAGGAACAGGCCCTGACACCAGGGCATCTTGCACTGAATTCATCATATTGAAGAGAGTGTCTATCACCACAAGCAGAACCATTAAATTGCATCTTATTTATGATGCTCCCATTCACTATAAAATCCCACAGCAAGAGAAACGTTTAGAATAACAGTCCACTTCACAATAAAATTATTATTATTTACTGCACTGGCTCCTAGAGGACTACCAGATTGGGGCCCTTTGCACTAAGTGCTTATAGTATATGACAGTCCCTGTCTCACCATCCCTGACACAAGTAAGCTGATGTATACACTTCACATTTAACATACTCCCCACACCAACTGAAATACCATGTATTGCAGCTAGCACAGCAGGACCTTAACGAGTAGCAAAGCAAGTATTTCATGAAGTAGAATTCAACATGTTGGAATTAAGTTACCTTGGGGTTTTCCTCCCTAAGTCAAAAGAACTCTGCACTCAGGTTTCTGGGAGCTGATCATAGGATGGTATATTTATTTTTACATTTATCATCCAAAAGGCTACAATTGAAAACCATGAATAGGGTGAATAAACAGAAAAACATAAGGGTGCCAAAAGCAAAATGAAAGTCTTTATTTATAAAATGGACACAATTCTGCCCTTGCTTTCACACATTTACCTAAAAAGGGTCTGATGCCCATTATTTCAGTTTCTGAGGACATGGGAATAAGAAGTGCATGGTTGAGACCACAGTTATTGAAATCACATGGTTAAGTACTTGCTAATTTTGAAAAATTCAGGGCAACTTCTCTCAGTTACATGGCTACAAACCCATTAACTTCAGTCAGATTGCATTGGTGCTGTTCAGCATTCCCTTAAGTGTCTCACACTGACATCTCTGTCACTGTTGATGACACCACCATCTTCCCTGTCACTCAGGCCCACGACTTGGATGTGTTCTTTGACTCCTCCCCCTAATATCTCATATTCCAGTTGTGTTCAAATCCTGGCACTGTTCCTCAATTACATTTCTAATACTGACTGCTTCTTTTTGCCTGCACCACTAAAAGTCTTGTTCCAGTCCTCATCAGCTCCTGTCTTTCCTACTGCTACCTCTTCGGCCTCCCGGACACTCACAACACCCTCTCTGACTGACCACAATCTACATAAAATGCTGAATCTAAGCTACTCTCTGGCTGTCATTCTGACCATTCATATCATCCATTCTTCTTGAATCCCTCCATTGACTCCTGTTCTCTGTGGTGTCAAATTGAGGTTTCTTGAGCTTTTCCAAGGCCCCCTCACAGTTCTTCCTCTCCTTATTTATCTACATTTAGCCCTTATTTCATTCCCCTCTGCTCCCTTCACTTTGTCAGCTATTCCAGCCTTGACTTTCCACCTTTCTACTTCTCTCTCAAACATGTAGTGCTTTCTTCTATGCTATCCCTTTGACGGAGAGTACCCTTCCTTTTTGAACCAGTCGATAAGGCCACGACCTTCTTTGCCTTTAAACTCCTTCTCAAGACTCACTTATGCTGAAATGCCTACAAGAAAACTCCTAACAAATGATGGCCAGGATTCAGGAGTGGAAAAATCTCTACATTTGTATAAAACATTTCATGAGAAGTGTATACATTTCCCTCTCCCCACCCTTCACAGGTCACTGGTCTCCTTAGACTGTAAGCCGCTCAGGGCAGGAATTGTATCTGCCTCTGTGTTTGCATAGTTCCTATCATAGTGGGGACCCAATACTGATTGAGGTCAGTGCCTGTTGCCTTATGAATAGGAGGAAATATCAGTCAGCAAGGCAAATGCCACCCTCTGTTTCGCCGCTATAATACTCACAGACTTCAAGGCTGAACAGGTGTAACTGAGAACAGAACTTGGCCTGTATTCTTAATGAAATATATTCCTGTCAAAAATGCTCTTACATTATCTGGGGACAAAAGAATAAAAAAAGAAAGAAATTATGGAGAAAGGACTTAAATCAGGAAAAGTCATTAAAAAGACATCATTAAATTTATAGAAATGTAAGCAGCTTTTAAGAAAGAATGCAGCTGGAAAGAAAGCCCAACTGTATTTTAAAATCTGACTTTATGTTCAGCTTTATAAATCCTAATCTTTAAAAGACAACATTACTGTACATTGAGGAAGGCTAGGGAGAATTTTTCACGCAAAGTCAATGACAATCCTAAAATTCAAGGACAGATAAGAGGTATGGTTACATCAGTCTTATGTTTATAAAGTGCTACCCATCCGCTCTTGCATAATATATTTTTGCAGAATCCTAAATCACCTAATAGTGTGATAAAATGCATGTTGGCCCAAGTGCCAGCATCAGAGTGTTGCAATAAATTAAGTTTTAATACAGACACATAGTTCTGTTTGTTTATCCATGCACAAATATGCTTTTGCATACATACAATACACGTGACCAAAATCACCAAACAGAAGGCCTGATCCTTATGAAGACAAAATTTCCACTAAAATAGACTCACTGGGGCCCAAAGCAGAAAGCAGAAGCCCACTGCCTGGGGCTGAGTCCCGGAACCCTGCCACCTAGGGCTGAAGCCAAAGCCTCAGCAATGTAGCTTTGTGGGGACCCGTGTGGCACAGGGCCCCTGGCAACTGCCCTGCTTGCTATCCCCTAACGACGGCCCTGGCTTTTGCATGCAGAAAAGCAGTTGTTGTGGCACAGGAGGGCCATGGAGTTTTTATTGCATATTGGGAAGGGGGGGAAGGGCCTCAGAATGAAGAGGCTGAGAACCCCTGCCCTACAACAAACCACATCCTGCAGAATTCATGTTGACTTTCATGGACGGTGCCAAAGGAATGGGCCCTTAAACTGTAGATCTGCAACTGCCTGCTTTCCCTAAATACCAGCATATTAACATTGAAATGATGAGTGTATAACTTAATATATACCTCCTCAAACTTTCTGACCACCCTGATTCTAATAGAGTGTCAGTCCCCGCACCCTCCCCCCTTTAAAATCCTTATAGTTTTGTTTTTCCAAGTAGACAGCATTACCTGGGTTTTTTTCTATTAGTGTAAAGAATACCTCGGAAAATGAAGATAATGTTACTTACTTGCAAAGTTATTTCTGACGATTTTAATAATGATCACTGTACTCTATTATGTAAATTGTAAACTCTGCAGTAACAACAATTTAAAAACTGTTTTTCTCCTTTTTTAGCATATAATGCCACTACAGCATCTCTCTCTCAAGTACTTCTAAGGAGTCTAGTACTGTGGGAACTGGATACCATCACAGTGATAAAACATATGTAACAACAATGATGTACAAGTTTCAAAGAGAAAAGTATCTGTCTCTGGCCAGCACTTTTTCCCTATATACATTATACTGATATATGGCAATCCTGATAAGAAATAGAGATAGACCTGCCATATTTATAATGAATCATTTTATAATCAAATCGTATATATTAACCTGGTCTCTGGCCAATCCAAGAGCTGGCTGCCAAGTTCATAATTACACTGTTCTACAGTGAAGGGTATGAAAAATTAATTTCATGCCATTTTTGGTCTTGCTCGAAAGTGTATTCATTTGCTGGCTAGTGTGCAACAATTAAAGTTTGAGAGTAACAGCCGTGTTAGTCTGTATTCGCAAAAAGAAAAGGAGTACTTGTGGCACCTTAGAAACTAACCAATTTATTTGAGCATAAGCTTTCGTGAGCTACATGATGCATCCGATGAAGTGAGCTGTAGCTCACGAAAGCTTATGCTCAAATAAATTGGTTAGTCTCTAAGGTGCCACAAGTACTCCAATAGCACTGTATGTAAGGGAGTTGCACTGTATGTAAGGGAGCAGTATGACTGCTCAGAGCTCCGGTATGAAACTGCAGAAAAACCTGAGTGTCTCTGGATTAAGTTTAGAAGCGTGAGCAACAAGAGTGATGTAGTGGTGGGAGTCTGCTATAGACCACCGGACCGGGGGATGAGGTGGATGAGGCTTTCTTCCGGCAACTCGCAGAAGCTACTAGATCACATGCCCTGGTTCTCATGGGTGACTTTAATCTTCCTGATGTCTGCTGGGAGAGCACTACAGCGGTGCATAGACAATCCAGGAAGTTTTTGGAAAATGTAGGGGACAATTTCCTGGTGCAAGTGCTAGAGGAGCCTATATTATATTATTTTTATAGCAGTATAAAAATATTGCTCGGGCATGTAGGAATGAAATCAGGAGGGCCAAATCACACCTGGAGCTGCAGCTAGCAAGAGATATTAAGAGTAACAAGAAGGGTTTCTTCAGGTATGTTGGCAACAAGAAGAAAGCCAAGGAAAGTGTGGGCCCCTTACTGAATAAGGGAGGCAACCTAGTGACAGAGGATGTGGAAAAAGCTAATGTACTCAATGCTTTTTTTGCCTCTGTCTTCACGAACAAGGTCAGCTCCCAGACTGCTGTGCTGGGCATCACAGCATGGGGAGTAGGTGGCCAGCCCTCTGTGGAGAAAGAGGTGGTTAGGGACTATTTAGAAAAGCTGGACGTGCACAAGTCCATGGGGCCGGACGCGTTGCATCCGAGAGTGCTAAAGGAATTGGCAGTTGTGATTGCAGAGCCATTGGCCATTATCTTTGAAAACTCGTGGCGAACGGGGGAAGTCCCGGATGACTGGAAAAAGGCTAATGTAGTGCCAATCTTTAAAAAAGGGAAGAAGGAGGATCTTGGGAACTACAGGCCAGTCAGCCTCACCTCAGTCCCCGGAAAAATCATGGAGCAGGTCCTCAAGGAATCAATCCTGAAGCACTTACACGAGAGGAAAGTGATCAGGAACAGTCAGCATGGATTCACCAAGGGAAGGTCATGTCTGACTAATCTAATCGCCTTCTATGATGAGATTACTGGTTCTGTGGATGAAGGGAAAGCAGTGGATGTATTGTTTCTTGACTTTAGCAAAGCTTTTGACACGGTCTCCCACAGTATTCTTGTCAGCAAGTTAAAGAAGTATGGGCTGGATGAATGCACTATAAGGTGGGTAGAAAGTTGGCTACATTGTCGGGCTCAACGGGTAGTGATCAATGCCTCCATGTCTACTTGGCAGCCGGTATCAAGTGGAGTGCCCCAAGGGTCGGTCCTGGGGCCGGTTTTGTTCAATATCTTCATAAATGATCTGGAGGATGGTGTGGATTGCACTCTCAGCAAATTTGCGGATGATACTAAACTAGGAGGAGTGGTAGATACGCTGGAGGGCAGGGATAGGATACAGAGGGACCTAGACAAATTGGAGGATTGGGCCAAAAGAAATCTGATGAGGTTCAACAAGGATAAGTGCAGCGTCCTGCACTTAGGACGGAAGAACCCAATGCACCGCTACAGACTAGGGACCGAATGGCTAGGCAGCAATTCTGCGGAAAAGGACCTAGGGTGACAGTGGATGAGAAGCTGGATATGAGTCATCAGTGTGCCCTTGTTGCCAAGAAGGCCAATGGCATTTTGGGCTGTATAAGTAGGGGCATAGCCAGCAGATCGAGGGACGTGATAGTTCCCCTCTATTCGACATTGGTGAGGCCTCATCTGGAGTACTGTGTCCAGTTTTGGGCCCCGCACTACAAGAAGGATGGAGATAAATTGAAGATAGACCAGCGAAGGGCAACAAAAATGATTAGGGGTCTGGAAAACATGACTTATGAGGAGAGGCTGAGGGAACTGGGATTGTTTAGTCTGCAGAAGAGAAGAATGAGGGGGGATTTGATAGCTGCTTTCAACTACCTGAGAGGTGGTTCCAAAGAGGATGGTTCTAGACTATTCTCAGTGGTAGAAGAGGACAGGACAAGGAGTAATGGTCTCAAGTTGCAGTGGGGGAGGTTTAGGTTGGATATTAAGAAAAACTTTTTCACTGGGAGGGTGGTGAAACACTGGAATGCGTTACCTAGGGAGGTGGTAGAATCTCCTTCCTTAGAAGTTTTTAAGGTCAGGCTTGACAAAGCCCTGGCTGGGATGATTTAATTGGGGATTGGTCCTGCTTTGAGCAGGGGGTTGGACTAGATGACCTCCTGAGGTCCCTTCCAACCCTTATATTCTATGATTCTATGATTCTATAATTAAAGTTTGATCATTCAGGTCTTGATTTTGCCCATTTAAATGGTCTTTGGTAGCTCTTTGTTCCATATCCTCATGTCCAATCCATTTTATATACTTACTTTACATCTTCGTTCTTTGCTCAGTAATTCTGAACTTTTCCCTTGTAGTTTCTAACTTGTTCCCAGTCAAAAGTTCAAAATTTATTTTCACCAAAGCTCCAACAAATCTGATGCTAAAATCATCCGCAAGTTTAATATAAAATTAAATCTGGATCACTGAATTTTATGGCACATACAGTTGTAATCATACATTACTTATCAATCCCTCATTTTTAATGTTCAGACATGTTATGTTAAGCTAGCTTGTTCAAGTAATGGATTTACTGATTAGTTCCTGTTTTGGTCTAGAATTGTTCAGTGATTTCCTCAATATTAGCTTAACCAAAAAGCTTATATATAATTCTTAGCAATAGTCTTGATAGAAATACAGAAGCATTCACAAGAGAATCAGAGTTTAAGTTAATCAATAATGGCTTTATCAAGAGTTTTTATTTATAGCTAATGCAAACGTTAGAAAAAATGTTACAGCCATTAATTATTAGCAGTTTTTTTAAAGCACAAAGTAAGAGTTGAATAAATGTACTTTAAGACACTTAAAGCCCAGGCATTCTTTTTAAAATGACTAGCTAAAGAGCCCCTTGGGCTGTCTTTTTACTGCTTTTCAAAGCTCTAATAGCACTTTTTCACCAAAGACACACCCCTTGAATCCTCCGAGAGATACAATAGCATAATTGTTCTTTTAGGTTTTAAGGCCTTGACATATCTGTCACTGAAAGAACAGTGAATAATAATACCAGAACTATTTTATGCAAATTCCACTTAGAGGTTTCAAGATTTTTGTGAGACTGATCTTGCCTCCTTGTTGACAGTTTTATTGTCACATTAGCTTTCCATGAGAAAGTGGTAAAGTTTTGTTCTTTGTTAAAAAATACTCATTTTAAAATCTTTAAAGTTAAAAACAAATACAAAAACAATGAGATGGAAACATCAATTTCGAAATGTATCAAAGGGGAAAACAGTAGTCACTTGGAACAATTTCTTTTTCCACACATATTCATTTATAAAATTATAAGCCATTCGCATTATAACGTGTAAGTGTAATATGTACAAAAGGAATATTTACATGCATATACAGTATATATTTACACACATAAATAAAGATAAAACATACCAACATGCATATGCTTTAGCTAGTCAATATCTAAAGCCTGCAAAGCCATTAAATACTCGGTGTGTGTGTGTATATGTTCATAGAAGACTGATTTTGCTATGGATTGTATACAAATAGAACACATGCCAATATGTTGGCAACATTAAATTCAGTTGGCAGACTGAGAATGGAAAGATATATATGGTCATGGCAACCCTCTGAACACACTTATATTAACATCTAGTGAAGAATTTTTGTTAAATTAAGTTTGCAAATTCCCCAGATTCACAGGTTCAAAGAAATTGCCACAGTGAACAGTGCATAGGGCAAGTAGCTCACCGGCAGCCTATCTACTTAACAGATCCAATGATAACTCCAAATTCAAATAGCACAGATGCCTATGGAGCACACAAAAAGGCAAGGCTGGAATAGTACAGGTTCTTTCTTACTACCACATGGAAAACTAGGGCAAAATTAGTTAGCATAGTGTCAACCAGTAGGGGGTGGGGAAAAAGTATTACTCTGAAATAGCTCAGCCATTTAATGTATTTGACTTGTATTTAGTAATAATATACTAGAGATGGGCCCAAACCATTACCTCAGAATCTATCTGCCAGAACTTGGAATCCAAGCTGAGCTTTGTGACTCAGGCCTATTTCTTTAAAATATGTATGTATAGATGGAGAAAGAAAGAAAGAAAGAATTTAAAGTGTAAAAGAGTATTTGTTCTTCTTTCTTGGGAATATCTGTGAGACAAGACCAAGGGAAGCTCACAGAATCTTCTTCAGTCACGGGGGACAGATTTTGCCTACCTGTGGATGAAGCAGGAGGCTCATTCCCCAGACTGTGGATCTTTTGGGATGCATCAGAAGCAAAGGGCCTCTGTAGCTCTCCCGCAGCTCCCTGTTAGCATGTTTCTTTTGGGAAGCAACCCTGAAGCCCCTTTAAAAAGGGGCTTCCAAAGTGTGGAGTAACTTCACTCACTAGGAATTAATAATGCAAACTCGTGCTGTATTGACTTTCAAGTGGATTTCCTGCAGAGTGAGAAAGGGGACAATACACAGGCTGTCCAACACTGCTTTTTCATTATGCACAGATCCTGGAGCCTACGGATAACAATTCTTGGGATCTGGGGATGGTACTACAGAAGCAGCTGACTCCTGTCATAGAATCATGGAATATCAGAGTTGGAAGGGACCTCAGGAGATCATTTAGTCCAACCCGCTGCTCAAAGCAGGCACAATCCCCCCCCCCCTTTTTTTTTTTTGCCCCAGATCCCTAAATGGCCCCCTCAAGGACTGAACTCACAACCCTGGGTTTAGCAGGCCAATGCTCAAACCACTGAGCTATCAGGGACACAGCCACACACACAAAAGGTGCCCACTGCACTTGGATCAGTAGGGAAAGGAAAGGCAGAATCCATTAAGTTCACCGTTTTAAAAATATTTTTTAAATGAATTTTTCACCATACCAGTTGGAAATCAATACTATTTCTACAATTATACTACAGCCACTACTCTTCGGTTTACATAGTGCCTTTTATTGAACAGGATCTCAAAGCACTTTATCAGCTTTATATATATATATATATATATATATATATATATATATATATAGGAATCATTTCTCCTTCCACTGACATTCAGCCACCTATTTGGCCAGGTGAACAACTGGTGCAGAACTACACAATACCGGTGAAAGGAGAAATATTGACTCAAGGTCACGCAACAAATCTTTATGATTATGAAAACTGCCTTAGGATACTTAATGACCATCCAGAAAAAAACAAGGCCTTAGAATTTAAGCTTTTACAAGAAAGCCCTGTTGTATAGTAAACCACATAGAACTCTAAAGTATATTTAAAAAGCTGTACTGCACAGAGTTGTGCAAATGCTTCTGCATTCATTATTAAATGGATTCACAATATTTTTTGTGGTAGAACCAGTTTGCACTGAAAGTCAAGAAGGTTTGATTCAAATAAGCCTAGTTTTCCCTGACTGAACCCCATTACAAGGGCACAAGCATGGATCAGGTTTACTGGCTTATACTTTGTTTGCAAAAGTTTGCTGGTGCCCACGACCTGGGAGTCGAAGTGTTCATGCAACAAAATAGCACTGATTTGAGGGACACACATCTCCACATATAAGACAAAGAAATATTATGGACCAGACTGTGAACACCTTACTCCCAGTGATGAGCAGTAACTCATACAGATAATCCTATTGACGTCAAGGAGACTACTTACGCAAGCCTCTGCTCAGCACTAGGAGTCGGGTTCACAATGCAGCCCTTAGTGAGTCCAAAAGGTATGATTTTAATGAGTCAGTTCCCAATAACTGGCAAGGTTACAGACAGTAATAACTTGTCACAGTCTACACAAGTCAGGGCAACAAGGATTAGGAGAGATTTTCCCTCCCCCTCACTGACTTTTTTCCCTTAAGTGGTTCAAATAATTGAAATGCAGCCAGTGAGCTAGATTCTGCCATGGTTGAAGCTGGCCTAACCCACAATGCTGTGTCCTTAGTGGTAGAAAGTCTGCCTGAATGGGTCCATGGTGACAGGGGGCCCAGTTTCCATCAAAACTGATTGAGAAAGTGAACCCAGGGAGATGGGCATAGCTATGAAGTTTTGTTCAACTGCATGGGAGACATTTTATGTCCATTAATTACAAAGCTAATTTGCAGATAACTTGTGGCTATTATCAAACTTACAGTTATGGTCAAAACACACCCTTCCCCAACCACTGGTGAGGTGAGGATATGGAGGTGCACAAAACTTGACAGCTCTTACTGGGGTAGGTCGCCAATAGGATGGATGCTCAGGGAATTCTGAGGGTTAGGGAAGTCTGAGTGGGAAGCTGGGAGACGTCGATAGGTGGCTGTTGGATGGAGCAGGGGTCCCTTTTGTGACGAATGGGGGGAGGAACACAGGGTGCTATGAGATCCCAGGGCGGAAAATGGAGCTTGGAACTCCCAGGGGTGCTATGTATTGGGAAGCAGGATTCTTTCGTCTGGAATGGGTGCTGGGGGTGGGGGGGGGGTAGGGAGGGGTCAGGGGGTCCCTGGACTCCTGGGCTGAAGGGAGCTGTCTAGGTAGCTAAATTGCTGGTGCAGCTGACTACAATAGGAGACAGCCTTGAGCCTTTCCCCTTGTGCTGCTGGCCCCATCACCTTCTTCTCCAGCTACTCCTTTCTACTCTGGATCCCACAAGAAGAGCAACAAGAGAGGACAGCCTCATTAAGTAGCCAAAATGCAGAACCGCAGACAAATGTTTGCCACTTTTCCACAGCCCTTCTGATGTGTGAGAATCCAGCTGAGATGCATGAATGTCCCCAGAGAGCTGCCAAATGCATGACTCCCATTTGAGATATGTGACGCCTGGCAACTCTGGATGGGAAATACTTAATCTAAGGCAGGGGTGGGCAAAATATGGCCTATAGGCCGGATCCGGCCCATCTAACATTTCTGTCCGGCCTGCCATGACTAGCATTTCTGTCCTTGCAATCTCCGGGCTGCTAAAAGTCCTGCTGTGCAGCGGGGCACTCAGGCAGGCTGCCTGCCTGCCATGGCCCCATGCCACTCCTGGAAGCAGCCAGCTGCTGCTGGCATGTCTCTGCACCCCCCTGGTGGGGGGGGGGGAAGTGGCTCCACACGCTGCCCCCACCCAAGCACTGTCCTCACAGCTCCCATTGGCCAGAAACAGGAGACCCGCTGCCCCCTCCCCGCAAATGGCGCACAGAGATGTGCCAGCAGTCGGCCGCTTCCAGGAGCGGTGTGGGGCCACGGCATGCAGGCAGCCTGCCTGAGCCCTGCTGTGCCGCCGGCTGGGAGCCACCTGTGGTAAGTGCCTCCCGGCCAGAGCCTGCACCTCGCACCCCTTCCCGCAACCCAACCTCTCCTGCACCCTAACTCCCTCCCAGACCATGCACCCCCTCCTACACCCCAATCCCCTGTACCAGCCCAGAGCTCCCTCGTGCACTCAAACTGCCTCCCAGACCCTGCACCCCTTCCTGCACCCTCAGTTTTTGCGCTAATTATTTTATTACGTGGCACTGCAGTGGAGGGGTAGAATTTAAAAATTTAATTAATATAGTAGAAATGTGCGGCCCGTAACATCTTACCAAAATTCATGGAGTGGCCCCCCCGCGAAAATTATTGCCCACTCCTGATCTAAGCACATCACTTAGGCAGCCTCCAGAGGAGATGACCACAACCTAAAACTACATTCCACCAGTGAGGTGAGCAATTCAAATACTGTCTACTTGATGGGTTTGAATTCCATTATAAGAACAGTATCCCTATACAGAGAGGCACCAAGCAGGGGTTTACTGAGCCTGTTCTCCTTGAGATATCAAGTGAAAATGGAATCTACTGAGCTAAGCTGACTGACCTGGTGTCAACCAATCACAAGCACAGGAGAAATGCCATTAGGTGAGTTAACTTATGTGATGTATCCCTACGGATGCAGCTTGAACCAAAAATGCAGAGTGAATAGAAGACTCAAAAATTCTGTGGCTCTCCGGGAACAGCAGAAAGGAATTCTATCAAATCACTACAGATTTACAAACCCAAGTCCAGTTCAAATCAAGACTTATTTCATGTGCTTTTGAAGTTTGAGTTGAAATTTTCACACAGCTCTAATATTCATTGTTGATCCAAAAGGGATAGCTGGTCTAATATCAATTGTTGTCAGACACCTCTGGTGCATTATGATATAAATATAATAAATGAGAGTGGTTTGTCTGTACTAAGTAACATATACTAGTGATGCAGACATTTGGGGAACTTAGTCACAATAAGATTGCAAATGTGATTTATTTTTATTAAAGGGATTCTGTCTTTTGAATATAACTTTAGAAGACAAAGCCAGCTTTTTTCAAGAGGCAGTGGGTATACAAAAGAAAATGTATTTTTAAATATGAGCATAGATATTGTGCTATATTAGTATTTTGTACCCAACCATTGATTTTATTGGTCCTTTCTTAAGTTAGCAATTGCCTACATTTTTCAAATAGCCAGCTCTACACTGAGCCCATTTAACCTCTCTTATACCGGGATGCATGCCACTGAAACGTGTCTTCCTGAACACATTTATTTTCCTGCTCATTTAGTGTCTACAATTAGCTGTCTACTTCCAAAATACACCTTTCTACAAATGCAGCCCACTGAATCAAACTCATTACCTTAAGACATTTCTGTGGGCAAAGGTTATGCTTTTCGGAGCTATATTAATCTCTTTGTCTAAACATCACCAGCTTAATTGGTTTAGATCAGACTTATACTGTTTTGAGTAAAAGGGTGTGATTAATGTGAGCTGAAGAGGACTGGATCAGGACAGTCTCATTCTACAGCATACACAAACCTATTATCAGTGGAACTCTGAAAGTGCTTGAGAAAAACCAGCTTTGGTAAGCAAGTTTCTTTACAAAAAACGCTGGAGAAGGACAGTAAATAAAAGGTTTCTTCATTATGTTACGGACTTTCTATCAATGGAGCTACATGGTGAGCAAAGTCACTATGATAGAGCTTGCTCTGCTAACTGATTACAAATTATGCACTACTGGCAGAGAATGTTGGATTTCACATTTGCTAGCTAGACAGCAGGAGAAAAAAAATAAATATAGGGAAGCCTGTGAGTTGCAAGAATGTTCCTTTTCCCTCACCCTTTTTCTCTGTCTCATGGAGACCAATCAGAGGAAGGAAAGGCGACTGAGCAACAAGAGACTGGAGGAGAGGAGCAGTGCAGGTGAGAAAAGTGCTATCCCATTCCAAACTGCAGAAGTTCTCCCTAGCATTTGTGAGCAGTCAGGCTGCCACGCTTCAAACAGATGCCTGCCAGAGAGCCTGTTCTCGGTCCCTGCAAGAACTCAGAGGCAATAAAGAGGCACCTTCTCTCCTCTTCCTCCCCCCACCATAATTCTCTCTCCTAAGTGCAAGAGGAGGCAGAGAAGAGAAATTGCCATGGGCGAGCAAAAGCTGTGTTGCCAACTCTTGGTTTTATCATTATAATTGTGATACTTGTCTTTCTTAAAGACTTCACATGGGGAGTCATGAGAACCTCAGCTTTTATTTAAAAAAGAAAAAAAAAGCAAGTTTCTAATATTCACGGCTGTGAAGAAAATCTGGAAAGAGTGACCCTAGTGTACCCTAAAGTCTCAAAAACTAGAAGGCAAAGTAAAAGGATCCAAAATTCACTACTTTTTAAGCCAATCTTGATATTTTGGTGTCTGACTCATGATTTTTGAATGCTTAGAGTTGGCAATACTGAACCAGGGTGGAGAAGAGAGAATCACAGGTGGCGAGGGGTAGCAAACAAACTGGGCAAGAGAGAGGGAGGGACACAAAGAGAGTACAGTACTGGAGAAGAAAGCAAAATAAAGATAGATATTAGCACCGCAAAATATCCACAAATATACAAAGAACACTAAACAGGGAGATGGAAGGGACAAAACACTAGCCGGGATGTGGCAAACTCGGAAGGGTGAATGAAGTGCAACAAAGCACAGGAGTGCTTCAACTGAAGAAAGCCTGGTTCCCTAGGATTTGCTCTCATCCACAGCATTCCTCTCAGGTGTGCTCCTATGAGCTCCCCAATGGCTATTGTCCCAACCCCCACCATGAAGGAGTTAGCACAGCACAAGCTAGAATGCTAGCATGAGTATTATCCTACACTTGAAATTCCTCAGAGGTCTGAGGGGGTGTGATGCCGCAACTCTCCCCCAACCACAATAGTCCCTATTGGCTAGCCATGCTGCTCTTGAAACTGCTGGGACTGAAATGCACAGAAGGGACTCAGATTCACACTGTCAGGAGTAAGGCCCTGCAGCTGCACCTGCTCAGTCTGCTGACAGCCTACTGAGTTAGTCAGGCTGCCTGATGGACTGTCCTGCCTGATCGTCTGAGGAAGCTAGCAGGCCAGTTCTTAAGCCCAGCAGCAGCAGTAGCTCGCTGGCTGCTCAATGCACATGCCTGCAGATTCTCTGCCTCCCTGTGCTCGCTTCACTCCAAATCCTCGTCCTCCACTGCTCCTGCCTAGGCACTGCCCTACACCCCCCCTTGTTCTAGTCCTGTCCCAGCCTTGCACCTGCCTTGGAACTAGCCTTGCTCCTGCCTTCAGATAATCTGGCTCTGACCCTTGACTCTGACTCCTGGCTCCAACTTTTCCTTGACACATGGCTCTGCCATTCAGGCTCATCCTAGGGTCAACTGTTGGCTCTGGTTCTGACTCTGGCTCCGACCACTAGGCCTGACTCTGGCTCCAACCACTAGGCCTGACATATCACCTATGAAGTTGGACCATCAAGTTCTGTATGGATTCAGCTATAATATTCTCCAGCTCTCAGTTCCCAGAATTCACACAGCAATCCCATCACCTCTTGCTTATTTTTGTTTGTTGCTATAGGAAAACTAATTTTTGTATGTGGTATGAGCAAACAATAAGAAACCAATCATGGCTATGTAATTTAATACTTTCAGCATTAGCTTAATGTGGCTGACAGCATCCTTCACACTTCTTAGTAGACCCCTGCACTATGAACAGTGGCTTTAGGATTCTCTCCTGCTCTGAAATCTCTCAGCACAGGATGAGGGTTGGTTGTCATTCAGCAAGTTACGCCTTCCTGATTCTCATGATGCAGCTGCACAAACCCTGTGCTTGGGCATCAGACCAGCTTAGGGGCTGTTTTAACTTATACCGGCTGGGTATGGCCCCTATGGATTCATACATCAGCTGAGAATTGGCAGAGCATAGGCTCACTTGGCTTGTCCTCTTTCTCAGGCTCCCAAATCATTCAGCCCCCTAGAAGGTGAGGGGGAGCAACTGACATGAGAGCTGCCTGGCTAGTTAATGACAGCTGAATGCTCCCCTCTGTTGGCAGAATTCTCCCCTGGCCAGTAAAAGGCAGCTTCCATTGCTTTAAACCACCAGAGTAGAGGAAAGGAATGTGACCATGTGTCTGTCTGTCCATCCATCCTTGCTGCCCTCCCCAGTCCCCACCACTGTTGCTTTCCCTCCTCCTGAAACAAAGTCCATATTTCAAACACTGCCATTCACTGGTACCTCCTCTTCTAGGCCCGTCTGACCCATACACCACATCTGACCTTTCAGTTCCTTACTTTGTCCCTTCCTTACCCACTCCCAGTTTGCCCCGTCACCAACTCCTCCCCTCCCCCTTGATGTTATCTTCTCATACCCTGTTCCCTCCCTTTTTTGCCCAACTTCTATCATCTAGTTCATAGTGGGGCAATGTCTACTCTCAGGTGTACCAGTGTAAATCCAGAGCAAACTGATGCTTAAGCAATTGAGTTGCTCTGGATCTGTATCAGTTTAAACGAACAGTTATCTAGTTTCCGATCTGGCTTGGGTCACATATGGAAACAGTAGGTGGGCATCATCTAGTCCCAGTGGACATTTGTCCTAAATAGAGCCAACACTGGACAACCAAGAATATTACCAGTTGGGACTATGGTGAACTGGGAAAACTGCCTGGAATGCAATGCCTACTGCTCAACGCCTGGCTCTAGCTAGATCCTGATTTCTCTTTCTTGAATGATAAAATTCACCTTTAAACAAAACAAAAACAAACAAACAAAAAAACCTTTATCTCACACAGACATACAGAAAAGTAGATAAAAGCATCCTTGACACAAAAAATGTAAATCACAACACTTATAACTAATGTATTTTCTTTTATTTCTCCTCTTCAATTTCTAAGGCATAAAAAAGAATAATAATAAAATGAAATTTAAAAAACTGGCATGGTTATCATTCATGTTGATGTCAACAGCCCTACATAGACAGGTAACAGGAAAATACCACCCCAGGGATTCTATTCATGGTGCACAGCAGGGCTCTGTCTGTAATTACTGTGGCCTAGTTATTTCTCAGGGGAAAAAAGTCCAGCACCAGATCCTTTTTTTTTCTTTTTTAATAGGTGAAGTTGAACCTAAAGCACTGTAATTTTAATCAAATCTTTCCCATCTGCGTGTAGTGTCTCTGAGAAGTTGAAGATTTAAGTGTATGTTGTAGGGTTTGCTGAATAGTCCCAGCGGGGGGAGAAGGGGCAGAGAGATGGTAATTATGTTACACTTAAAGGTATTTCTGTTGCCAAGGAAGGTTTCGCCACCCCCCACCCCCTTTCCTTAGAGAGGGTTAAGATGATGTCATGGACAGAGAAGGAAATACTGCGGTGGAATAGAAGGCATACTCAGAGCAAGAGGTGGAAATGATGAAGCTGCAGTTTATAAATTTGCCTGAGGATTGTTTTAGTAAATAAAATGTTTAAAAGCACAGTGACAAAGAGGTTTTGTGGAATTTTTCATGCATGGAGGTCTTCACCACAAAGGATAATACTCTGGGGTACTTGGATTTGTTCGTTGCTGATGGTAGTGAACAAGTTTCCTTAAACCCCTTCAATTTCTACTCCTTCACCTCTCTTTATATGGACAACATCTAACTTGAAACATAGCTTATGTTGCTCATGTAACGTCAAAGAGAAAATCTCGGTGGAGGCAGGATCAGACTTGTACAGTAAATATTACAGCTTAGCAAACAGTTTGCAACAACAACAAAAATGTAATTCATGAAATGCACCCTCTTACAACTTTTAGAAATGTTCTATACTGTGGGCTGACCACAAATACAAAGGGTAGCTATTACTGAGAACTGGCCATGTTTGTAAACAGAATTTTTAATAATAAATCAATACGTTTTTAAGTAAGTTTTAATGTTATTAATAAAGGATTTTTAATGTAAACAACAATCTACAAAAAGTACCAATGTAGTTCTAGATGTTAGGGTTAAATTAACTCATTTTATTGCCAGTCTGACCTCCTTTTTCAGTTGTATCAATGTGAAGCAATGACATTCAATGATGAATTGTCACTCACAATCATGTATTTCTGTACTTATCTTCAGAACAGTTAGAAACCCGTCTCTCATATATTTAGAAAGATTATTCTGGACTGGAATTGATACAAAACATTTAGTGCCATGTTATCCTCTCAATTACACCAAGGCAACCCTGTTGACTTCAATGAAGTTGGACTGGTGTGACTACAAGGAGAATTTGCCCAGTAAATTGTTGCTCACTTTTCCTGAAAAAAGACCATACAAAGAGGTTTCACAGCACTGAGCACCCCCTTTGAGGTGCCGTGCACTCACTGCAATGGGAACTGAGGGAGCCCAGTCAGCTCCTCACAGGAAGCACCCAGAAACTTGCAGTTTCATGCCCGCAATGCAGTACAAGTTATCATACAGTTGCAAATTCTGAGCAGTCAGGAAGAGTTTGATTACAGCTGTGGCTGGGCACCGTCTATGTTGTCTGAGTGAAAAACATAGGATGTGTCCTTCTGGTCTATTTTCATCAAGTATTCGTGTGAACTAAGATATTAGCTGGTGAAAGCAGGGCAGGCAGAGCTCGTCTAGTACACTCACCCCACAGATCTCCAAAAGAATTGTGTATAATTTCAGCTAGACTGGTTCACTAAGTGACCCCCACAGGCAGATCCTTGGCCCTCCTAAGTCCTCTTTGTACCACTCCAGTAGCACAAAGGTGATATAAAGCTGCCTCAAAGAGATCCACCTTAGGCATAGGGGAGAAGCTGCCATATGAGGATTGTTTTAGGTGTGAGCTCACACCACTCAGCTGATCCTTTAGCTAGCAGAGTGGTCTTTGGGGGATTTGCACCAACTGGTGTAACTTAGAGCAGTTTCGCAGGAACTTCTTCAAAATGGAGGAACGGAAAGGTGGCATATACACACTTCCCTCCCTCCTTCCGTCCCATGCTCACAGCTGAGGATTTACCACCAGGTGTTTAGCTAATTTCTAATGCATGAAATCATTTGTGTTAAAGCTATCAAAGTCTCTCCTGGTCAGGTGGTCCATTCCTTATCCAACTAAAGCAAAAGAGGAATTTAGGTACAGAAGGCAGACTGTAATTACTCATACACCAAGGCACCTTGATTAACACGTTCAACTCTTGCCAGAAGTACCACAGGATTCCATAACGGCTCAAATTCAAATAGCACACGTCCCTCCAATGTTACATCAGATACAGCTTCAGAACTCTCTTAAAGGGCAAAGTGCCATCATCTGAACTACCAACAGTAACCCCTATGTCCATGGCCTTGGATTTTACTTTTTCCAAGTATCTCCAGTCCTGTCCATGCTTTCAGTGACACTGATGCATAGTTAAAATATCAGATCAAAATATGGTGTTAGCTATAGTAACAATATATGAGCTAGTAAGTTACATATATCTAAAACAATAGCTTTTTGCACTCCTGCACATGAAGCCAGTACATTACACTGAGGTCAACTGTTCACATCCACCTTGTTCAGGTGTCACTAGATTGCGCTAAGATGCTGATATAGAGCAAAAGCACAAACAATTCAGCTACCGGTCAATTGTCTCTAACTTCAGCTGTTTCAAGAGGAATGAAAGAAGAAATATATATTAAAAAAAAAAAAACAACCCAGGGTGACGTTTGCAGCACAATGGTCTGGACTTTTCCCTCTGCTGAAGCCATATGTAGCTGGACCCATTCTCTGCTTTAGCTTTGAAAATTCAGTATTTTCCCTCCTTTTGTTATGACCCAATGACAAGAAAGGAGGAGCGACCAGGAAATAAAGGTGTTGGGTGTGGGGTTTTTTTTAAAGACGCCGTGGAAGGTGTTTTTAGAGTGGGATGACCATTACCACTTTGTCTTCTGTTCTGACACACAAGTCACATAGCAACTTATACCACTCCGTAGCAACCTCCCATACAAAGACAAGCTTGACTGTTAATTAAAGAAAGTCTACTTTTAATTATACAGAGAGAAAGAGTCTCAAAATAAACTCTCCCTGACAAGGGTTTGTACAATATGTTCTCTCCCTACAGGACACATTTTAAATGGAAAACTGTTAATGCAGCATTAAGGTTCTAGAGCTAAGACTGAGGAAATGCAAAAGTTAAGATTACGACAGCACCAGCATCGCTGTCAAAGCTGATGCCTTATCTATTTTGTGCTCTACATAAACAGTAATAATAATAATAAGCTTTGTGTTTATGTGATGGGGTGAGGGGACCCCATCCAGTGCTAGGTGGGTTCAGCCCATCTTTGAGCTGCCTGCTGTCTCTAGGTAGTGAGACCTAAGGGCTAAAATCAATAGGGTTGCCCTGATCTGCAGGGCTATAAGGTTTAGTGGCCAGAGTCTATAAAATCACCCTGATCCGCAGGGAAGTAGGACATCATGGCCCAAGTCAATGGGGTAGCCCTTCTCCGCAGGGCAGTCTGGTCTAGCAGCTAGAGTCCATACAATTACCATGGTCCGTAGGGCAGTGTGGCAGAGATACTCTGGGTTCAAAGGGCACTGCGGCCAGAGTCCATAGAGTTGCCCCCTGGGGTGGGGCTGTATGGCCTAGCAGCCAGTTGGGGTGGGTGGCAGCCAGGGTAGGGGAACCCAGGCCCTCTCTGCTCCACTAGGTCCCAGCCCAGGGCCCTGTCAGTGGCAAGTGTGTCCACCACTGAGTTAGTGGGGATCTGTCCTCAACATGCTGACTATCGTTGGGACAATGGCTAGTCCCCACCATGCTACGCATGGTGGCAGTCTGTGCATCTTCGGGGTCTCTGGGTTTTTCAGCCGTGCAACTCCCTGTAGCTTGGGTGTCCACAGATACCTGGACGTCAGCTTGGGTCTCAGTGCCTCTGCCTTCTGCGGTCCAGGCAAGAAGCATCCTTCCTTTCCGGCGGTCACCCCAGACTGAGCTGGGCTGCTCCCTCTTATATTGGTGCTACACCTGGAGCATGCCCAGTAGGGACGTGGGGGCATGGCTTCCTCCGCCCACAGTGAGGAGCTAACCCTTTCCCATCCAATGCGGGGTGAGTTCACCCTGTCACAGTTTAATATGAAAAACAAGAAGGAAAACACTACCTACATATGACATGGCTGAGTTCAGATTTTTTTTAAAAACTTTCCTCACTTTAATTTAATTATGTAATTTTAATGTTGCATGAACACATATTTTCTTTTCTTTAAAAAAAAAAAAGAAGTTAAGAAATGAAAGGACAAAGAAAGTATACTTCCTAAAGGAATGGGATTAGTCCTGGTTAAGTGTTGCACTAGGGCCTGTAAAAATAACACACTCCTTTAATTGCATATAAGAACGGCCACACTGGGTCAGACCAAAGGTCCATCTAGCCCAGTATCCTGTCTTCTGACAGTGGCCAATGCCAGGTGCCCCAGAGGGAATGAACAGAACAGGTATTCATCAAATGATCCACCCCTTATCACCCATTTCTGCTTCTGGCAAACAGAGACTAGGGACAACATTAATTTACATGCATTGCAAGGGCAAACATTTCAATTGACTAGATAACATTAATTAAAGTAAAACTAAAAAGTTTAATGGGGGTCACTGTGCATGTTTCATAGAGCACTAGTGCACTGCTTACAAGAAATGGTGTCTTCATTAAATGAACAGATCAAACTGGGACCCTTTTGGAGTAACTGGGGCCTGGGAGTAAACTGAGGACCTAAACTACATTTGGACAAGGGCTGTCAGAACCCCTGCCCAATTAGGCAGGAGAGGAAGGCAGAGATGCCTGGAGACCTGCTCCCTTGTTAGTGGAGCAAAAGAGCAGCATGGAATCTAATTTAAATTTCCTAGGCTCTAGGGCAGTGGTCCCCAAACTGTGGGGCGTTCCCTCCTACAGGGGCAAAAAGGAACATTTGGGGGGCATGATGGGACCCGGGCCGGTCCCCATGAGGGGAGGGGAGAGAGTGTCACCCAGTCCCACTCTGCCCCCAGCCGCTGCTCTGGCCCCGGCCCACGCTCCACTCCTGAACCCAGCTCCACTCCTGGCCACGGCTCCAGCTGAAGCTCCAGCCCCAGCCCCAGCCCCAACTGCCACAGCTCTGCTTCCAGCTCCACTCCCAACCACAGACCTGCTCCGGCTCCCAGCTGTGGCTCCTAGCAGAGTGCGGACAGATTCCATTACGGGTGGGGGGGGGGGTGACAGAAAAAGTTTAGGCACCACTGCTCTAGGGACCCCAGTGAATTCTGAGGTGCACAGCCTGCAAGCCCAGGTAATTTAAACTGAGCTTGCGATTTAATGGTCATCTATTCAGATAAACATTGTTTGAGGCAGGAACACAGGAGCAGGAAGGCTGGACAGTAGTCAGGAGGGATAAGGTGAAGAGACAACAGTGGGGTGAAGCAGTCAGTGTAAATACATATCAACATTCCTCCCTGTCTCAGCAAGGAGAGGTGCTCATGTACGGAGAGCGGAGTGGTACTGAAAAGGAGAAATGTCTCCATCCTCTGGCGCTATTGGTCAGTTTGGAGGAGGGTGGGGAAGCTGAACTGGGAGGGATCAGGGAAGCCAAAGGGTAGAAATGGCCATACTGGTCCCAAATACTGGCTCCCTGTATTTGTTCCCACCCAACCTTCTCTGTAGGTTCCTTGTGGCTGCCAGAGCTGCATTTCAGACTTGCTGTGGGCTTGACCAGATCAATTTTGGGGGTAAGGAAGGAATTTTTCCCACAGGGCAAAACTTGCCATTACACTATAGGTCTGTTTTTTTTTCTTCTCCTTCTTCACATTCCTCACTGTATGCTGGAGGCCTGGTGTTTTAGGGGTTGTTTGTTTGTTTGTTTGTTTTAAGAGCCATAAAAAGAAATATTAGTTGATTTGTTGCACTATATGGCTGGGGTCTAAGGCAGATATGCTAGAGCTTAAGTCTTGTACATGTAAAGGCACCTTTGACTAGATCCTCATTTCCCCCTGCAAGGGGAAAGTGGGATGACTCCTACGTTCAGAGTTATGGGGTGTTAGGCTAAGAGTAGCCATTCCTCTTTCCCTATTGCTTGACCAGTTTAAGGCTAGTTTCCTCCTACACTGCACCCTGGTAATTTAAAGGGGGCAGCTACCCCAGTTAATTGATTTAAAGTTAATCAAGTTGCAGCCCGCCACTTACCTCCATCCTATGTGTCTCATTTTCCTATATAGGCTGATCAATAATGACCGGATTGTAGGAGGTCACACCATCACAGAATCATAGAAGATTAGGCTCGGAAGAGAACTCAGGGGATCATCTAGTCCAATCCCCTGCTCAAAGCAGGACCAACTGCAACTGAATCATCCCAGCCAGGGCTTTGTCAAGCAGGGCCTTAAAAACCTCTAAGGATGGAGATTCCACCACCTCCCTAGGTAACCCATTCCAGTGCTTCACCACCCTCCTAGTGAAATAGTGTTTCCTAATATCCAACCTACACCTCCCCCACTGTAACTTGAGACCATTGCTCCTTGTTCTGTCATCTGCCACCACTGAGAACAGCCGAGCTCCATCTTCTTTAGAACCCCCCTTCAGGTAGTTGAAGGCTCCTATCAAATCCCCCCTCACTCTTCTCTTCTGCAGACTAAATAAGCCCAGTTCCCTCAGCCTCTCCTCATAAGTCATGTGCACCAGCCCCCTAATCATTTTCGTTGCCCTGTGCTGGACTCTCTCCAATTTGTCCACATCCCTTCTGTAGTGGGGGGACCAAAACTGGACGTAGTACGACCAGGTGTGGCCTCACCAATGCCGAATAGAGGGAAATAATTGTTTCCCTCGATCTGCTGGCAGTGCTCTGACTAATACAGCCCAATATGCCATTGACTTTCTTGGTAACAAGGGCACGCTGCTGATTCATATCTAGCTTCTCGTCCACTGTAATCCCCAGGTTCTTTTCTGCAGAACTGCTGCTTAGCTAGTCGCTCCCCAGCCTGTAGCAGTGCATGGGATTCTTCCTTCCTAAGTGCAGGACTATGTACTTGTCCTGGTTGAAAAATGTCACTAATGTGAGTTTTAAATCTGTGGACTGCTCTATGGGAACTTGAGGAAACAATTCAGGAAGGCCCAGGATGGAAGCATAATGAACAAAATGTAGTATTCATTTTGTAAGTAGTATCTTCCTACCCTGCAAGTACAAGGAATTGCATCTCCCACCCTCTGAGTTCTTGTCAGCAATCAACACCATTTATACATACATGCTGTACAGAAAAAAAAATTACATGATGGTGGATCTCTATTATGACATATATCTTCATGGATACAGAGAGAAGTGATAACTCACCAGTGAAATAGCCATGAGTGAGACATCTGTCTTTTCTCATAAGTGAAGTATCATAATATAGTTCTGCCTTCATAAACTATACACTTACAAAACCACTGAAGGAAGAAAGAAAGAAAGAAAGAAAGAAAGAAAGAAAGAAAGAAAGAAAGAAAGAAAGAAAGAAAGAAAGAAAGAAAGAAAGAAAGAAAGAAAGAAAGAAAAAGATTATTTGGATAACTGATACAAATAAGACTACTAAAACATATGTAGGAATAGACATTTTCGAATCTTGTACAACTTTAAGGACACTGGAGTTATGGTTAATAAATGACACCCTAAACTAGAAAAAGAACCCATAGCAGCATTTGACAGCATGTCATTATATACACTCATACATGCACATATCCCCACACACACACATATGATTGCATGGTAAGGTATTCATATTTTCTTGGCATGATCTTGGGATGGCTAACTGTTGGTGAAGTGAGTTAAGCAGGTGATCTCAGATGAGTGCTGGTCAGATCTTTATATCAGGCATTCTGTGACTATCACACATGCCACAGAATAACTATTCTAGAAACGTTTTAGAGAGGTTTTTTTTTTAAATGGCATTGGGACTATTTCCTGTATCTCTCCACCTTTACCATCAGGGCTACTCTCAATTTTGCCTTTGTCCTGGGCAAGTTTTCTTAAGATCTTGAATTTGCAGAATTAAAGGTCAGAAAGGACCTTTTAAGAACCTACGAACCTGACCTGCATAACATAGGACATTGAATTTCACCTAGTAATTCCTACAGTGGAGGGAATTATTCTTCTCTATTATGGGAATGAACCACATCAAGCCTAATAATTTAAAAGAACACAAAAAGTGACAGGTGTTTTATTCTCACCTATCCAGCAAAGCACTTCAGCATGTGAGTAGTCCACTGACTTCAGTAATCAGATGCAACAAGTTAAGCATGCACTTAAGTTCTTTGTTGGATGAGGGCCTATGAGCCTATCACAGATTTCTTTGGGATTTAGTGGCCAAATACAATCCTGGCCTACAGAGTTTCACCCCCTTACACCAGCAATTAATTTGGTCATGGGTCTTAAAGAGCAAGACATTGTGTCGTGACTGAGAAAATGTCTTTTCAAGCTTAATAAACCTTCAAGAAAGGTGTAGGAGCAACAGAAAACTAAACTCCTTTCTCTGACATTTTAAGCATAACTAAGCAATCAGGAGTCAAAATATTATTCTTAACCTGCAGAATCTGATTCATAATAATCATTTTTTAAGAATCCAAGCAAAATATCGTATTTGTATTTTCTTTAAGCCTTCAGATGCATTTTCCACCATAATATGAATTCCTGTGAACTAAAATAAATGTATTTCAAGCTGTAGTGTATTCCAAAGTCAACTAATTTGTTATTAATTTGTTCAGATTCTGTTTCTGCTTCCTGCTAGGTTCCACTGCAATGTCAAAGCAAAACCATTGTTTCCTGATTAACAACTCCATAAATTTGGAGATATGAGACACTCAATATCTCCCTTTTTTAAAAACAAACATACTTTAACCAAAATTTCAAAAGTGACTAGTGATTTGGGATACCCCACTGGACATACCTTGAAGGAACCTGATTTTCTGACGTGCTGATCACACACCTACTGAAAAATCGAGTCCCTTTAAATTTTCTCAATTTGGGCAAACAAAATCACAAGTCACTTTTGAGAATTTGGGACTTGGGCTTATTGTCCAAGCATGATTTTAAGCAAAACAGCCCAAACATATTAGTATTCCTCCTTTAATTACTGAAGAATGATTTCAGTGGAAAGAAATATTATATTTTTAAAATATTGGTTTCACCTTTAATCTTTTATATGCATTTTGATCTTTGCCTTTTGTAATAACAATATGCCACTCTAGGGCATACAGCGTGCTGAGATAAGATAATGTCAGGATTAGGGGGAACTCAAGAGATACCTATGATATTACATCATCTCAATATGGCTCTTAGTCTGTGGTGTGTATTATTGGTTAATTAAGGCACAGGAAATGATGTATATGAAAAGATACATCTTCCTTATTTCCACTGAAATAAAAATTTCAAATCAAAAGCATCTGTCTTTTTTCATTTATATGTCAAAATGTAATTGGCTATGGCTGGGGTTTGTTGCCTTTATTACTTTTAATAGCTGTACAGCCACTGATTGCCCAAGCTGATGGTTAATTTAATTCCTGTCAATACAATATTGGGGCTGTCTGCATATTCAGGCCATGATTAACTGCGGCACAGTCCATAACAGTAGTGTTATTATTACTGCATTTAACTACCTCTCGGGAGAAGACAAATTAAATTATGTTGAAAATGCTGTTGATTATCATTACGGACTTATTTGTAGAGCACAATTACTGATCTGTTGTAAAATAAATCAAATTTTTTATCATCTTGGTATAAATTAAATGTAATGTAGGAGAATGGAGAGTGGTTACTGAAAGAGTTCAGGCAGCTTTGTATAAGTCACCCAAGCACTGAATTAAAATAATAATCACAGATGAACATGATATTATATTTTAATAATAAGCTACTTTGTGACCAAATGTGGCTCATAGATTATGGGATTTCAACAATAAAAAAAGCAAAGTTAAAATGCTTTATGAGCTGTTGACTTAAACAAAAAGGTTGAGGACTTCAAATAAATTACTTTATACTACTGCTTCTACACAAGCTGGAATCATGGTTCAAGTAACTAATTTTAGGCACTGCTTTAAAAATACAATTACACTAATAACTTACATATGACAGTCCTTTAGCTCTCCTCTTCCATCTATAATACCCACCCCTGCCACACTGTATTATATTCTAACTGAATATGTTGCGTTACTGATAACTGCAGTGACAACAAAATACTTGCAATATTTGTGCACAGATATAATGTATACGAAACGCTCACAAATACATACTGCAAAACACCATTATTTCTAAAAGGGCGAGATGGTGACTATTGTTTATTGGGTGAGGAAAAGTGGGAGAAGGTATAAAGGAGCTTTCTCCAGCCCTTTACACAGCTATGAAGGGGCCAGCTACAATCCCAGCCACTGAGTTCTGAGTCTAGCACCACCACCAACGCTAAGAAACCCAGAGGAGGGGATAAGAAAGTGGCATGGATGGGAGGAGCATGGCCCAAGCCTCCTTTTACACCACCCATCAGATGATGAATGGGGAAGGACAGGCTGCACCTATCAATGATGGAGGCAGATTATCAGATGGTATAAATTGTCTTAGCTCCATTGAAGTCAATTTAGAATCTTCCCCCTGACACATATGTTCCTCCAGTGCTCTAAAAGGACATATTTGACATCACAGCCTCTTCTCACCCAATTCTACTGTAAGGTGGGCCTTAAAAGCCACAATATACCCCAAAGCATCAAGTATCACTTCCTGATTTAAAAATACAACACTCACTTCACTAGGTGTTTTGCCTACATAAGGACTACATGAATACACCCTCTTTCTACCTATTACAAGCATAGCTACTTACATGCAGAGCTGGTAGGTTGTCTAATGCTTTTCATTATAGGCCCCTGCTTTCAGTTGCTTAAAATTATGCCAAATTTTAACCTTCAGGCTAATATTTTTCACACTTTCTCCCTCTGACTTTTCTTGTAAAAGCTGAGTTTCTTGGAACGTTCCAGCAAAAACAGCTCACATATTCTTGAGAATGAGGTTAGGGAAAAAATAGTTAGTTTGGCTGATGTTAATTTCCCCCGCCCGCAACAGTTTTTGAAGAGCTTTCCAGCTTCCATGCTTTGGAACAGAAGCTTGAAATATGGCAGGGACATGTTTCTGGGGTTATAGAGGTGCCTTTTGCTTTCTCCATAAAAATCTACCCAGATCTGGCCAGGTTATAGGACTCTGCCCTTTGCACATGCTCAGTAGTGCTTCTTAGAGGCTTATTTCTAAGTCTCTGATCATTCCGTCTGCACTGAGCATGCTCCAGTCCCACAATTTCCCACATGCCAGCTCTACTCCACTTGGGAACAACATTCTCTGTAAACTGGCTGGGGACTCAGGAAAACTGGGTTCTAATCCTGCCTTTGCCACACACTTCCTTATGTTGATTCTTGGCAATACTATCATAATATAAATATATTCTCTTCTTGATGTTGATTCTAAAAACTTCTGCTTCTTTTCATGGACTGAAAAGCTCATATTTTGAGTCATTTAAATAATAATGGTGTGTTACACAGCTCCCCCCCTTTAAGCTATGCACTATCAATATCACAGCATCCAGAAAACTGCACAGTGCCAAGGACCATTTTTATTATTAACTATTAATTCTACAGCACACAAAAATATGCTAGGTGCCTCCCATTATAACGTGGTCCCTGCCTCAAACCATTCACAATGTAATTACTGATGCAAAAACACAAACAGGGGTTAGCAAAATTGGAGGAAGGACGGGATTAGTTAAAGCTGTAGGGGGGAAGATGTTCTACATAAAGGGGGTAGAAAATGTGAAGATAAAGTTCAGGCTCAAATTTTTCACAGCACTCTTTACAAAAAGCATGATAGACACCTGATAGAAAGAAGCAGGTAGCATGCTTTCCATAATATGTGCTAAAAACACTTTAGCTCAGTCTATACTAGCAGCTAAGCAGTTTTCAATTTCCAGTCCAGTAGGACCCACTGGTGACTTTTCTAGTGTTCCTTCTTTAAAATAAAAAAATAAAGGCTTTATTGGAAAGTTTAAACATGTGAGGGGGATGGGTCCCATAACCCCATCCACATAGCATAACCCTATAATTCATGCATACACATGTAGGTAGAGAAGCCAAGTCGGTCAATGTCTATGTTTAAATCAGTGGGGATGAATGGGTTTAAAAGACAGCAGAATCAGGTACTACCGGGTTAAATAGATATAAGATATGCAGCATATTGGGGCCCCTGTGTCTTCAATGCATTTCTAGGTTAATCTTCAATACAGTCAATTAATACAAGTTATCAAAATCTGCTCAAATGGTAGAGACAAAAGAGAATGTGAAATTATATCTACCAAGTAAACTCAATACAGCAATTTATGTCTTAAATGAAAGTAAAGAATGCAAGCATTGCAACACTCAATAATACCAAAAAACAAAACAATTATTAAGAAATTTGACCAAATATTACATATATTTATATAGACAGATATAGATATCTCCAAAAAAGAGCACATAACCCTATAATAAATATCAATAAATTCTGCTAAAAATGAAAATTGTTACTAAAACAATTGTGCAGACTTCATGACTGGTGAAATTCACCCATCAGTGGGGGAGCTATGAAAGGATCCCAACACAGCAGTGGATTATACTGTGCTGATTTGATACGACACACACTATTCGTCTTCATAAAAGTTTCAAACTCACGAGCTACAAACTGAGATCCATTGTCATTTACTAGCCGATCTAGCAAACAACGAGGAGTGAACATTTCACACAGCTCCCTCCTCACAGACGTGCAGCACAGCGACAATTTTAGTGGCACTGATGGATGATCTCCTTATGGCCATGGGAAAAAGATGAACTTCTGCAGTGACATTGCTGGATCTAGCAGCAGCCTTCCACACAGTGTGTCATTATTACCTTGTGCTCCACCAACAGAGGACAGTGCTAAGTCAGCTTCACTCTTTTCTCATAAACAAAGCCCAGAGAGTCATGGCTGATGAATGCTTCTCTGTCCAACAAGCCCTCACTTGTGACATTTTGCAAAGATCAGTCCCTTTGCTCTCTCCTTTTATAACATCCAAGACCTCCCTCTGCACACATATACCAAAGAAGATTGTAAGGCAATATGGATTTCAATGTTACCAGTATAGTGATGATATCCAGCTGTATGCTTTCGTTTCACCTGATGTAGCCAACATCATCATCCTGTTATCGTGGTATCTGAGTGATCTAGCCTTATATATGAAAAACAGGTGGTTCAAACTCAACTCAGGCAACAGAGAGGTGATGCTGGTGGGAAGACGAAAGAAACTTTAGGAGCCAGCCAAGATATTAACCTCATTCACTCTTGAAGTGGTCAAGTATTGCAATCTTGGAATCCTGTTGGATTCTTCTCAGCTTCTGGACACAAAGACTGTGACATTAGCAAGATATACCTCTTTCTACCTACTCTAATTTGTCTAGGTGCCTCTGTATCCTATCCCTACCCTCCAGCGTATCTACCTCTCCTCCCAGTTTAGTGTCATCTGCAAACTTGCTGAGGGTGCAATCCACACCATCCCCCAGATCATTTATGAAGATATTGAACAAAACCGACCCAAGGACCGACCCTTGGGGCACTCCACTTGATACCAGCTGCCAACTAGACATGGAGCCATTGATCACTACCCATTGAGCCCGACAATCTAGATAACTTTCTATCCACCTTATAGTCCATTCATCCAGCCCATACTTCTTTAATTGGCTGGCAAGAATACTGTGGGAGACCGTGTCAAAAGCTTTGCTAAAGTCAAGGAACAACACGTCCACCGCTTTCCCCTCATTCACAGAGCCAGTTATCTCATCATAGAAGGTAATTAGATTAGTCAGGCATGACTTGCCCTTGGTGAATCCATGCTGACTGTTCCTGATCACTTTCCTCTTCTCTAAGTGCTTCAGAATTGATTCCTTGAGGATCTGCTCCATGATTTTTCCAGGGAAAGGTAAAGTGAAAGGTCACACAAGTTAGTAGCAGAGATGGAAACAGGGCCCTTATCATGTAACTCTCATTCCTGTGCCATATTGCTGTACTTCATAGTCTGGGACAAATGAGAGGTACTACTTTTTAAAAAATTATTTGGATTAAAATCCAAAATCATTTTCAAAAATTAGTTACATCCACGATGAATTTGGACCGGAATTTTAAAGCAACTACATCCATTTCAGAGATAACATCTGGATAGGTGTGGGAAAAAATATGTTTTACCAGCATTAACTAAATACAACATTATTCCAATATGGTGCTTTCCTGTGCACATGCCCGTCCAACAGGTCAGGTTTTCCCTTTCTTGTTCACCTACACCTCCCACTGACTTCTACAGATGTTTAGGAAGCACAAAAAATGCAGTTTTGGGCTCAGTACCTACACAGGTGGGAATAGCTGCTATTCTACTGCAACTTAACCTCAGTCTTTTAACAGGAGAAGGCAGTTATGGAAGAAGCCAGGCCATACAAATGAACAAACTAGAACATTCAGCTGATATGGCTACTAAAGTCACTCACTGAATTCTTGCTTGTCAGTTTTTCATCCTCCTTCAACTATGTTATTTTCTTCTTCCATTAAGTAGTTCTAGTCTATGTAGTATATTGAAGAACCCATAAAATCTGTTTTTCCAGGGCATCCTCATACAAGTAGCTCCGACATCTCCATTAGAAAGGTTAATTATGTCAGCAACAATTTTGCTGTTCTGCATTGGACTGGGAAGTTCTAGATATACCGTACAGTTATATGCTGTAGATATGTTACTACTGTAAGTAAAGCTTGCTGTTCAAACAATATTGTGTGCTGCTTTCTGAAACCAAATATTTTATTATTTATTCAGTGATAATATGTATGTTTAATTTTATAAAATCATCACGAGCCATTTTATGGCATATTTTTATGCACTACAGTCAATTAAAAAGGCTGCCTCCCTACAAAATACATAGTGTGACCTGAAGCCTACCCTTGCAATTGTAATACTTTAGACAATTATGTTATTATTTTCTTGGATGTGCTCTCTGCAGCCCTTTGAATACTTGTGCCAGATTAACTTAGCTCTGTGTCACAAATTGGAACTGACGTGTCATTCATGTTAGAACTGTAAGTGGTAAGGAAAGATTTCATTCAGCTAAAACAAATGTAATTTGCACTAATTTCTTTCTTCCAAATGGAAGTTTTCATGACAAATTTTATTCACTAATACCTAAGCCTCCATCATGTAAGCTTAGAAAGTTTAAAACACTGTCTGCTATTAACTTATGTTCGTGCATTTTTAAATGCACACACCATAATATTTCTATCTTGCTTCGTTTCTGTTTCATTTTAGAATATATTTTGATCCCATGTTTCGTGAATGTACTGATATTAAATTGCCTTGATTTCTATAATTAGTCCAAGATTATTTTTAAATGCCTAGTAAGATTCCAGAGACAGCTAAAAAGACATTTTTAGGGGTATTCAGATGCAAACTTAGGCCCCAGTTCAGGATGATACTTAAGCCTGTGCCTAACATCAAGCATAAATTATAATACCTAGCTCTTATATAGTGATTTTTATCAGTAGATCACAAAGCACTTTACAAAGGAGGTCAGAATCATTATCTCCATTTTACAGATAGGGAAACTGAGGCACAGAAAGGGGAAGTGACTTGTCCAAGGTCACCCAGGAGGCCAGTGGAAGAGCCGGGACTAGAACCCAAGTCTTCTGTGTCCGAGTCCAGTGCTCCATCTGCAAGGCTGCACTGCCTCTCCAACTGCTTAAAATGAAGCACCTGATTCTCATTTATACTAAGGCTGTGCACTGCAGAGACAAGAGAGGTGTAAAGTGGCCTTAGTATAAAAGAATCAGGATCAAGCAGGTGCTTAAGTACCTCCCTGAATCAGGGCCTCAGCAGAAAGAATTTAAGAACACAATTGTCCACAATTAAACAAACAAATTAAACGATGGCTCTTTCTTAACAACCTGTCTGTAGCAGAGGATTTGATCTTCCTCCTATATATATTCATTTATCTTCCATATTAATTTTAGCCATTAAAAGAGTATGTGATAGAAGTCTCTCTATGATATAGCATACACAAGCTCTGAAGAACTAACATGGTGGGGGGAGAGAGAAATGGGGATGTAAATCAGAATCTTGACCCTGCAGTAGGTTTCTTAAATAGAGAAATCACCATTATCCTAGTAATAGGATGAAATTTAATAGTGAGAAGTGTAAGGTCATGCATTTAGGGATTAATAACAAGAATTTTAGTTATAAGCTGGGGACACATCAATTAGAAGTAAAGGAGGAGGAGAAGGACCTTGGAGTATTGGTTGATCATACGATGACTATGAGCCGCCAATGTGATATAGCTGTGAAAAAAGCTAATGCGGTCTTGGGATGCATCAGGAGAGGTATTTCCAGTAGGGATAAGGAGGTTTTAATACCGTTATACAAGGCACTGGTGAGACCTCACCTGGAATACTGTGTGCAGTTCTGGTCTCCCATGTTTAAGAAGGATGAATTCAAACTGGAACAGGTACAGAGAAGGGCTACTAGGATGATCTGAGGAATGGAAAACTTGTCTTATGAAAGGAGACTCAAGGAGCTTGGCTTGTTTAGCCTAACTAAAAGAAGGTTGAGGGGAGATATGATTGCTCTCTATAAATGTATCAGAGGGATAAATACCGGAGAGGGAGAGGAATTATTTAAGCTCAGTGCCAATGTGGACACAAGAACAAATGGATATAAACTGGCCACCAGGAAGTTTAGACTTGAAATTAGAGGAAGGTTTCTAACCATCAGAGGAGTGAAGTTTTGGAATAGCCTTCCAAGGGAAGCAGTGGGGGCAAAAGATCTATCTGGCTTTAAGACTAAACTCGATAAGTTTATGGAGGAGATGGTATGATGGGTTAACATGGTTTTGGTAATTAAATATTCATGGTAAATAGGCCTAATGGCCTGTGATGGGATGTTAGATGGGGTGGGATCTGAGTTACCCAGGAAAGAATTTTCTGTAGTATCTGGCTGGTGAATCTTGCCCATATGCTCAGGGTTTAGCTGATCGCCATATTTGGGGTCGGGAAGGAATTTTCCTCCAGGGCAGATTGGAAGAGGCCCTGGAGGTTTTTCACCTTCCTCTGTAGCATGGGGCATGGGTCACTTGCTGAAGGATTCTTTGCTCCTTGAAGTCTTTAAACCACGATTTGAGGACTTCAATAGCTCAGACATAGGTGAGAGGTTTTTCGCAGGAGTGGGTGGGTGAAATTCTGTGGCCTGCATTGTGCAGGAGGTCAGACTAGATGATCATAATGGTCCCTTCTGACCTTAGTATCTATGAATCTATAAAGTGACAGATCTTCATTTCAATTCTCTGTGGTCATTCTGGATTAGATATTAAATATAAACCCAGAGCAGGCACACTATTTGCAGTCGTGCACCAAGCACCAAGTTACCTCTTTTCAGCCCTTTAAGGAAACAAATATAAGCGATTACACTAATACCGTATCTAAAACCTGGGCCATTTCAGGCTGAGATTTTTACCAGTCTGCATCAACATTTGATACCCAACTTGCATAACACTGATTTTCATTTTATCAGCATGACTGAAATCCCTTCCCCTCCCCACGCCCCCAAAAAAGAGACTACGCTGTGTCTGTTCAAAAAGCACAAAGAGCACAGAAAAATGTATTTACTGATGTATTTCTTTGATACTTAGTCTATGTCTCAGCATAACTTTGTGACACATAATAAAGAAAACTTGGAGGCTTAGATTAAAAGTAGACTTTAAGCTATTTGTGCATCTGCTTTTTTTTATGATCCACAGATATTTTGAATTCATTCATAATTCGTTACATGCTCATTTCTAGATAACACAGTAATATATCAGCACAACCTTCTCACTTCTCAAAATGCTATACAGAGGCTTATTTAATGGCTGCTAAGTAATGTAAAAGGTACAGCCATGAATGTAGGTGCCGTAAGATACAAACCAATGCTTTGTCCTGCAAAGGTTGCCATTTGAGTGGACTTCTGTCCATGTTGAGTCCCACTGAAGACAACAGGACTCCAGATAGAAGAAAGAGTTAATCCATACAACTCCTTTTGCTGGAACATGGGCCAAATCTACAAATAGGTGTCTGGATATTTCGGAAGCAATCTATACCTTACAGATGTTCTGAGGGATAATCAGTACAAGCATTCTTCATTCTTCTACCTCTAACAATGACTTGCCATCCATAATGGTCAACCACCATTTGTAAGCACAGCCATCTAGAAAAAATAGGACAGGAATTCTAGGAACACCTGATGCAGTTCCAAATTAAAACACCTTGCATAATCAGTATCAAAGCAGGACTAAGAAGATGCAAAAGAAAAGCAGGCAGGATGGCCCAGATCCAGCAAAACACTTGAGGATGTGGTTACTTTAAGCATGCAAGTTCTCCCATTGAACCCAGTTTCATGAGACTACTCATGTGGCTAAAGTTAAGCATATGTTTAAGGGCTTTGCTGGATGGGTCATTAATAATATTTCAGAGGCTGATGCAAAAAGCTAAAGTTACTCTTGTGTTAGATACAACGCCTTAGTGGGAATTTAAAACATGCACAGATAAAGTCCCTTTGAAGATATGGAGTTAAATCCTGGCTTCGTTGAAGAAAATTTTGGGAATTTTGTCACTGAATTCCATGGTGCCGAATTTCACTCTAGGTCCCTTTGGGCATCATCATTTCCTAGTGAACTCAATGATAATACTCCCATTGACGCTGAGGAGAACTGGATCTGCCCCTTTGTAAACTTCTGGGTGCCAAAAACAACTGGTGTCTACACTTCTGCTTTTTCTTATTAATTACAGCATTTCTTCTTACCAAGAAAGGATTTACTTTCATAGGGCCAAATTCTGCCTTCAATCCACTGATTCCATCATTGACACTGAAGGAGTAAAGAGAATCAAATGTAGCACAGGGTACAATCTGACCCATAATATTGGTGAATACTGTATTTAGAAGGTTAAGATAAACAACCTGTCCCATATTCTTATGCATAGTCACCTTTTAAGAATTTGGGTTCATGAACAAATTACCCAGAAGTAAGAATCAAAAGAACACTCAATCCATAATTTTAAAGCAATCTGTGATTTTACAATTAAAAAAAAAAAACATTTTCCATCATGCCATTTCCATTAATTCTGCAGGTTCCTCAACAATGTTCCCAAATCACAGGCTACACCTCATCAGCACCAATTTAAACTGTATATAAGGAACCCAGTACATTGGTCTCGCTTGAATAACTAAAATACACATTTCTTCACTTATGTTCATGTAAATGATTTCTTGCCAGTATTTAACTGTATAATGTAAATACATATAGCAATGCAATAATGATTAATAAAACACTGATTCTCAAAGATTACACACCACTTCTCCTTAACCCTTTCGTTAAATATTAAACCTCATAGATTCCAAGGCCAAAAAGGACCATTGTGATCATCTAGTCTGACCTCTTAAGTCTTCCTTTTGCTGAGAATATAAAACTACCACAAGTTATTAGAATACAGCCCCCAAGCAAGTCCTCGGTTTTTCTGTTATTGAAATACTGAGGGTTGTGATTAGGAACAAGTTGTATTCTGTGTTTACAAAGGCCTTCCATAGTGTTAATTAATCAAAAGTGTAAAATATACACAGAATTCAGCAAAGTATCACAGGCACTCGGAGTCCATGGTGATGGGAACCAGAATGACATTGAGAGAAGGATGCATACATACTTATTAGAAATAACCGTGATAATTTAAAAGGGCAAAGAATGGTGAGCAACATTTTGTGAAAACTTTGAGACTTTTCAGAGCTACTTCTGACTTGGATAAAGTGCGTTGCCCTGCCTGGCTCATGAGATCTGAAGTAACCTCATTCCCCACTATTTTCCAGTGTAGAGGAGACTACAGGAATTAGGGGTGTGTGAACAATATAATATCCATGTTCAGATGACACTGGGATTCAGGAGTTCTGACAGATGCCCTGGAAACCTCAGCAGGATTGGATATTTAGGGAGACCACAGGTTTTTTCTCTAGCTACCAAGTTGCCTGGGAAGTCTCTGAATTCTAGGGAGTCAGTGCAAGTGGTTTAGGGGCAATAAAAGGGGAAACAGGCTGCCTTCCACCATCTTACTCTAAATGATCCCTATTTCTTTATCTCCATCCCTATTTCACAATGTCTTTAAGTATAAGTTCCATGGAAGTCAATGGGATTTAAGCACAGTTCAAATTAAACATGTACTTAGTGCTTTGCTGAATCAGTGCCATGATGTCTAAACACCACCATTGATTTTGGGGAAAAAAAGTTTTGAAAGTGCAAAATATAAACTGAGAAAGTATCCTAGGGCTGCTGAAATGCCCTTCCGGGGCACGCCACAGCATGACAAATGCTCCTGCATCAGTTTCCCCTTCAGAGTCCCCAGTAACTCCATATCAGGCTCTCTTGCTTCAATAATACACCTCCTTGGGGACGGATTATTACCAAAACATAATGCAAAATAGTCCATACCACAAGTCCCCAAAAATAATCCTTTCATTACCCCAGTGTATATAGTCCTTAAAATCCCACATCCTATAGTCCATTGACATAGTGCACCACACTCCAGCAATTTCCATCACTCCTCGGCTCTTTGTCACTGCTCTTCTGTCAGGACAGCTACCCCAGACCTTCCAGCTGTGGTGCAACCCCAGTCTTCCTAGCCTCTCTGCTAGCAGATCATTCCAGGAGAGCATCCCTCACTCCCTCTGGCGCTCTCACTGTATCCCTGGGGTCAGTTTTCCAGCATATAGATGTCAGCAGGTAAGCCCCTCCACTGTTCCCCTGCCTTCAGCCCTCTCCAGCCCTCATCTCCAGTTTAGAGGTCAGCAAGCAACTCCCTCTGATGATGCTGCCACCTGCCTTCAGCCCTCTCCAGCCGTGGCTCTTTGGCTTGGGGAGGTCAATCAGCAAAAGCCTCTTGCCAGTCTCCTGCCTTCAGCCTGCCCCTAGGAACTGATCACAGCTTCCTTCCAGGATCTTCCACACTCACTCTCACCTGACCTTTTCCTGACAGACTCAGTCTGAGCCCTAAGGTAACCCTCACTCACCAGGTCTCTCTCTCCTCTAGGGCCCAGGTGCCCTCTTTGAAACCCAGCTGGAGTGAGCTCATCAGTCACAGGGGCACTGGCCTGCTCTCTCTTAAAGGGACAGTGTTGCCCTATGACAGGAACCATCTTAGCACAACAAAAAGCCGCATTCTTGTACCACATTTCAGCTGGTTCTTCAGCCTGGTGCTTCACAGCTTATCCAAAGAGTGAAAATGGTGCAGGAAATCACAACCTGTTGTGGCTTAAAGCTTAAGTGGAACCACTGCAGCTAGCTTTTATTTTTTAAGCAGGGGCATGAAATGTACCTACTTTCCAGGTTAATTTTTGGGGTGGCAAGATGCAGGTAATTCTGCTGCTGAATGCCTCTTTGGGAACAAATCTCACTCCCAAAAAAATTGCTACCTACTTTCAACAAAGGCTTCAGTGTTTGCATTATATCGTAAAATCTGAGTTTAATGTTTGTGAGTTATTGTAAGAACCATGTATGGTGCTGCATCTTGTTTCCACAAAACTCCTGTGGAGACAGTAATAAGACGTAAAGTTGAAATTACAAGTATTACATGTGGTAGAAACACAAACCTGCATTTAAAACAACTCAGTCTCATTTAAAATATCCTTGAAAGTTTAGAGAACCGTGCTCAAAGTACTGAGAAAACAACAGAGCCCCACAGGAGAAAAACCCCATGTGGAGAGGGTCCGATGGAGATGGTTGAAGATTATTGTTGGAAGATACAAAGTAGATGCCATGCATCTAGTCTATAGAATACGCTGCCTCAAAGTCAACTCCCTCCACCTGTGGAGAAAGCAATCAACATTACATATCCTGGTAGCCCCCCAGTATCATTCCTGCTTTACAGCTCACCATCTGTTTCAAAACACGTATTTTCTCTTTTGTCTGTACCTCTTACTTCTTTCCCTCTGCTCTTATTTCTATGGGGTACGTTGTGATTCGGACTAAACACCTGCTCAGGAGTGGAACAGCAAGTCAGAAGGCCCCTTACACCTCTCTACAGGTCACTTAGGGCTAGCCTACACTAGAATCGCTACCGCGGCACAGCTGTAGGGCTGCTAGGGCAGACGCTCTATGCTGACGGGAGAGAGCTCTCCCGTCAGCTTAATTACTCCACCTCCCCGAGCGGCGGTAGCTGTATCGGCCAGAGAGAGTCTCCTACCGACATAGCGCTGTCCATACCAGCGCTTAGGTTGGTATAACTTGCGTCGCTCAGCGGGGTGGCTTTTCCACACCCCTGAGCGACTTAAGTTATACTGAAGTAAGCATTAGTGGGCACATGCCCTTAGCTGTTGGATTCAGGTATGCAGGAGTAAGTGGGACTACTCACAAGATTACCCTCTCACGGGAGCATATGGACAAGGGAGAGGCAAAGTAGCAATGAAAGGGCAGAAGCCTGCTCCCTTTCCCCTTGCTTGCTGAGACAGGGCCTGGGAGCGGGGCAGTAATTTACCCAACCCCTAGAGTGAAAGGAGGAAGCCAAGGACAAATTATGACTCAAAAATGAGGTGCGCTGTCTCCTGGTGACATTCCTAGGATGGTGCAGCTTATGCACCACCCTTGCCCAGGGCTCTGACCCAAGTCACAAACTAGCCTTACAGAATGGTGCAATTATAACCAGACATGTTTCTCCTTCTGATTTTTTTATCCCATTCATTACATCCCCTTCACAATTAGGTTGTTAGGTATACAGAGCAGGGATCTCTCTTCTTATGGTACTGTGAGATGCCTACCACTGTGAAACAAGAATCATAATAATCTAATTCTCTGCATTATTTGAGGATACAGTTTGTGTCAGAAAACACCGTATGTCATTGTTAGTACAATAAAAAAGGTTGTATGGCTCCAGAAGACAATCCCAAGGCAAGTGCAAGAGTTCTGTTGATGCTTAATATTCATACACTCTTAGTGAATCACGAGCTAGAGAAGTTTTCACACAAGAACTCCCTCCCCACATTCAGGGCCATGGGACAAAGGGGGGTTGGGTGGCATGCAGTATGCAGGCCCCAAACAAGGCCACCAGACAGTAATCTTTCCCTGGAAGGAAAAAGATGAGGTCAGGGCAGTGACTCCAACTGGGAGATGCAGCTTTTAATCAAAAAATGGTCCTCTCAATCAGCAACTGGACAACACATGGGGAAGGAAGGGGTTGCAGGTCTATTTGGTCTCAAGAGAAGTCAGTCTTATCTTAGAAGGTAGGTGCTTGTGTTAGGTCATCCTGGACTGTAATAACAATCATGTGTACATTACATTCACACTAATGTGAAGGATGCATCACATACCCTAATATAGTCAAACAGGCCACGATATCAGTGCATTTGTACAAGGCCTCTAGCCTGACCTTTAGTTATTGTACTTTCACCACCATGTTAAGTGTCCCCATCATCCCACACACAGCCACCCCAGTCCTGTTCATCGCAGCAATTTGCCACAAACAGTTTAATAGTCCTGAGCTCAGCAGCAGTTTCAGCTGTGAAGGGTGCAGTCACCTCTCTTTGTGTGCCTTCTTCAGTTAATTACTTCACTGAAAGGCCCCTTGCAAACTAAAAAGTCACACAGCTGAAGGTCTGCAATAAAGGGGTTTTCAAAAGCCAGTGAGGCTAGAGGGCAGATTTTGTTGGCAAACTCTTTTTTTGCTGTGTTTCCCAATTTTATTCAGAAGGTGTCTGTGTCAGCTGAGCAACCCTTTCATCTGTATACTGGGAGCTTAAAAGCAGTAACATTCACAGGGGAAGGTCCTGTCCCTTTCAACAAAAGGAATAGGGTAATCCAGTACTGAGGCACATACTAAGGTTGACCAAAACTGAGGCATGGTTTGCTAGTCTTAAAGGTGAAAACACACATGGTGGACAGCATAATGCATTTGCAGCGTAGTTGTAGCTGTGTTAGTCCCAGGATATTAGAAAGACAAGGTGGATGAGGTAATGTCTTTTATTGGACCAACTTCTGTTGGTGAGAGAGACAAGTTTTCAAGCCACACAAAGCTCTGAATGAAGAAGAGCTTTGTGTGGCTCGAAAGCTTGTCTCTCTCACCAACAGAAGTTGGTCCAATAAAAGATATTACCTCATCCACCTTGTCTCTCAGCACAATGCATACACAGTATATAATGTGTTGGTGCCTGAGGGAATGTCTCGCAGCTGAAAACAGCCAAGTGATTTTGCAACAGTGAGGGTACCAATTTCCCTAGGTAACCTTCAGCTAGGATTTGGTTTTAAGTTGGGTTTATTGGTTCATTAATGAAAATACTGTAGCCAATTTTACCTCTAACCTCTGATCAGTCTTTATTTGAGGCATGCCACTGCGAAGTTTGCTCTGTGATCTAACCTGTGTTTGCTTCTTTATAGCAATGGGCAGGAGACACTCAGTAAAACTTATCTACTACCTAATGCTTGGAATGGGGTCCACTTCACTGTGATTTGGAATGTAAATAAATAAATAGGCGGACACATGCCTTGTGGTGCATAGTTGGGAGTGTTTACAAAAATTACAATAACAACCTGGAAAGCTGTGGGATCAACTCCCTTCATATGCCAATAGTTCCTTAAATTGAAGTCATTATGGCCACTGCAAACACATTGTTCTAAGGTCTCAGCAATGTGCATCATGTAATATTGAGTGTTACATCGGGGAAAAGTAGTGAATTAGCAGCTTGCCATGGTCTCTCTAATCGCAAAGGATTTGTCACACTGGTCTCCATAGAATGGAGAATGAAATTTCTTCAGGAAGGAACCCTTTCCAAGAACCGCAAATCACAGGAGATGAAAGGTGCTCTCAGAACAGAGAAACTAGGTCCTGGTTACCACAAGCACCCAAGAATTCCTTTCACATCTACTGAGCAAGGAAAAATAAACCTACTGTACAGCAGCACACAGGAGATCATTATCAAGATGATGAAGACAGACTTTGAGTTACTATAGAACATCCTTTTTTGTAGACAATTAATTTGGTTGACTCTGTTGCCAAGAGATGTTTGGAGGAGAGCCAAGAGATTTATGGTAATAAATCAACATGAAATAAAATGAACACAATTTACAGATATTGCCAGAAAGTTAGTATCCTGATGTCCTGGTTTTTATAACACAAGCTTATTTCTCAAAAACATCCTGGTCACTTTTATTGAGATAGAATGTTCCTATCAAAGTTGACATTGACCCTACAAATGGTCAATGCAAACTAGAGTCTTACATCTGGACAGATAAAACGGAAAGAAGCAAGTTATGATAATTTCTGCTCAACCTAATGGGTCTTTAGCAACTGGAATGACATTGGCTTAGAAAACATCCTCTGAGGGAGATGATCACAATGTGTACCAGAGCCATAGCAAAAATACCAACAACAACAAAAAACCCATATACTGTAGGTATGTTAGTTCAAGTAGTATCATAAATCAAACTGGGTTGAGCCTAATCAGGATCTAGTTGAGAGACCACCAGCCAAAACCCAAGTACTACAGAAAGTGGTACAGCTGGTTTTGGAGGTGATACTTTTATCTCCTTGTCCATGAAAAAGAACGTTACAAAGTGCTAGTGTAACCCACACACCTTCGGGGTGTGGTGTTCTGTCCCATCTAGTGGCACTGATACCACTTAGAAAGAGAGAGATAAAATGAGTCTGCTCTACCGCCTTAGCTAACAGACAGTTGGCTTTTAGCTCATGCAGTAAGGGCTCATGCACAGAAGTCCCAGGTTCGATCCCGCCCGCCATCGAACAGGGTCTGTTAGCATTACACTAGGAGGCACAATGCTAATGGAGGTGCCTTTTCAGAAGAGATGTAAAAGACAGGACCTGAGCACACATAGTCATTGACGAACTCATGACATTTTTCTAAATAGTGTGTGTATGCCCTGGCTGAATTCTAATGTGGTTAATAACATTCTGTCTGTATAAAAATTCTCTTTATTTCAATTGAAAAAAAATTGAAATTCTTTAAAATTCTTTAATAGAATATGCTATGTGGCGCAGCAAGCATAAATATCATGTCATGTTCCAGCCCAGGAGAAAGCCAGATTTCAGAGGTTAGCAAGTGATCCCTGCATATACACAGCTTGTAAAGATCATTAGAATTCCCCTGGATGAAAGTCGTTATAAAAATGCAAGGTATTAATTAGTATTATTATAATCATCATCAAGTATTCTCTTATTACAGCAAATGGGAGGATCCAAGAATCAAACTGCCCATCTTTCCATGCTTAGGGATGCACATACTAGCAAATGAAATGGTTAATTTAAAGTAAAAATAATATAGGTCTCTCTCCTCTACTCACATACACATTATGCAGGAGAGGAGAGGTGCTTAGCAACATGATAAAATGATACTCCAACAGCGGCCACTTTAGGGAACTGACTTTCTGTTTCCAGTCAGTCTTTAGGTTGGCCTTATTGCTTAGGTTGTACAGTCAGAAAGTTATTTAGCAGTATGCATTATGTTCTGAGTGGGCTGAGTGCATGTAATTTATGACTGTTGCACTTTAATGCATATTTAATAAAGCTGCAGACATTTATATACCAAATCAACTGTGTCAATGTTGTTTGCTTTGGGAGGCTGGAGATGTCCCATGGCAATGCTGACACTCTTACGGAGAGATTTAAATTGTAAGACATTTCATTTGAGAGGAGAGCACTTTTAATATACTGTAGCTTGATGCAGCAAAAATAATCAGCAAAGGTTGACTAACAGGCACAGAGAATAAGAAAAATATGATAAGGCCTACAAAGAGTTTCACCTTTGCTTTCAGAAAAAAAAAGGGGGGTTATTGTATATAATGACTGGCTGAAACAATCCCAAACAAAGCTGATGATTCAATTCCATTTCACTTCAGGTTTGGTGGGGGGCTGGCGCAGGAGAGACGACGGACTCTAAAATTCCAAATGTGCTTTATTTGCCTACTGAAGCATATAAGCACAATACTTTTTTATACCAGGGCAATCGCATCAATAGCAGTGGATTTGGTGTGTTGGTTTTTTTTAAGACACTAAGATCTAGTGCAAAAGCAAAGGGTATTGCTCGGTTCCTGCATTTAGATGCAGAGACAAGGGGTGGCACTTTTTTCTATTATAGTAAGAGAAATATTATTTGTGAAATTAATTGCAGTTTTAGTCAGATGCACTTATACCCATTTCCAAAAAGGATCAATGCGCATTTAGGAAGTTTCACACTTTGTCTTTTTTTTAATACAATTCTCTGTGCTAACTTGCACACTGAATTAAACCAAGTCAGTGAAAGTCTTGGGGCAGGAGTGTTAACTGTTTTGATGGTACCATGTAAGGGCTTGGTTTAATCAATCAACCACACAGGGGGAATATCTTTCACTCTGCAAGGTAGCCTGTGTTGAAGTCAGCTTATCTATCTAGATTTTCATGCTTTTCCCATCATGACGGGTATGAATGCTTGTTGTTGAATCTGACTGTATATCCTATCTAATACATAAGCTTTATTAAAACACTTATTTTTTAAATAGACTTGACCTGCTCTACTGCATAATGTGATAAGACACAAGGTGAATATGACACCCACATGCTCTATCTCATTGAGGGGCCTACCATCTGAGCTAGTAAAGGCTGTTACACTGTAAAGTGGAGGATGTTAAAACTGCTCACGTGCTTCAATATGCAAGAATGCATTGACCCACACTCTGTATCTATATGGCCAGTGGTTCTCAACCAGGGGTCCGGGGCACCCTGTGGGGCTGCGAGCAGGTTTCAGGGGGTCTGTCAAGCAGTTGCCAGCATTAGACTCGCTGGGGCCTGGGTCAGAAAGCTGAACCCACCACCTGGGGCTGAAGCCCGAGGCCTTGAGCCCCACCACCCAGGGCTGAAGCCAAAGCCAGAGCAGCTTATCTTCACGGAGGCCCCTATGGCATGGGGCCCGCCCCAGGCACAGAGCCATCCTGTCCATAGGACGGACCAGGCGCTTTGGGAGGCCCCACACTTTGGGACATGGGGTCCGGGGCGGCCTGGAGGGTTAGCGAGTAGCCTGGTGCCAGCAGCAGTGAGCGACCCGGGCCCTGCACTCCCCTAGGGATGGCCCTGCCCAGGCAATTGCCCTGCTTGCTACCCCCTAATGCAGGCCCTGGCTTTTATATTCAGAAAACCAGCTGTTGTGCCACAGGTGGGCTATTGAGTTTTTATAACATGTTGGGGGAGGCCTCAGAAAGAAAAAGGTTAAGAACCCCTGTATATGGCAACATTAAAATGTGTTCTAATTGCACCAATGAACTACAGTGCTCAACAAAAATGTCACGTGATATCGGTCATCCAGAATTTAAACAACTACAAATTAAACAAATTCAATTTAAAACAGCAGCAACAGGAGGAACACAAGGGGCGAAATCCTGACCACAGTGAAGTCAATATGAATGTTGTCATTGACTTCAGTAGTGTCAGGGTTTCACCCAAGGAGCCTATCTTATGCGTAATTACTGTATATTCTCAGCAAATTTGATTGCACTTACTGAAGTGCATTAATGGTGATATCCCACTGACTACAATGGGGTTTAGAATAAGGGGTCCATGCTAGAGGACTGGATTGCAGAATCAGGGCCGCTGTGTCTATATGTCAGTGAAATATCATCATTTCCCACAATTGCTGTCTTTCATATTCACTTTACAATTCTATCCTTTTTATTCGGCACATTTCTGGGCTCATTTCTTCCTGTCCCTGCGAGTGTTTAAAATAGTTTCTTTTTTAAATCTGCTGTTTAACCTATTCCCAACCAATAACAGGCCCAGAGTTGACGTCATTACACAGGAAAAATCCTCTATCAATTTCGATGGAAGTTTACCTAAGAAAAAACTGCAGGATCTGGTCCTACGTGCACGTCTTTCATGTCTGCCATGCCTTAAAAGCAAGGAAAAGTGACCCAAATGCCACATGTGGAATAAGTCCCTTGAATACAGGACACTTTAGCCTAATATATAGGCTATATCATCAGAGTTACTCTACACTGAGCTATGGATCCTATATTGCATGTGACAGCATGACTTGTCTGTGCTCTGCCAGTATACCTAATCTACAGGTCGGCTAGGAGGATCACAGTGCAAAATCATCTAAGGTTACAAAATCCTGCCACAGCCAATTGTATTAAGTCTGGCAATTCAAGGGTGTAATAAATATACCGTACCAACCATTTTTTACTCTATATATTTAAATTGGACCACAGGATGACCATTTATTTCATTTCATGTTATGGGTTCCCAAAAATAAATATTTTTGACATAAAGTTTCAGGCTTTCTAAATCCAACTTCCACAATGCTTGAGGCTAAAAATTTCATCTAAATATTATTGAATTCCAGCACAGCATTAGCATGCAGAGATATTTACAATAACACAGCCATTACAACTCAATCAAAAGCTGATTTCAGCCAGAATTATGCAGAATTAAATCTTGCAGGATTCAAATTATTAAAAATCAGAGACTCAATAAAGTGTGGTCTAGGAGTTCCATTTATCAAGGGAATAGAAGTGCCTCTACAGTTATAGTGACTTTTTCATATATATTCTGCAAGAATTTGCATGCATTTTAAAAGATCTGAGTTTAATTCTTATGGAATTCAAGTAACTATGCTATATTTATAAGGCAATAGAAACCAACTCAGAATCATTTCTTTATGTTTTCCTTTCTACATCTCACATTTATTTCTGGTTCCCGCTGGGTAGAAAGATACTAAGCTAAAATGCAAGAAATGTGTGTATGTTTGGTTCCAATAAAAGCTGAATCAATGTAGCAATATAAGTAGCTAGAATAAATCCAAAGCAACAATTAAAAACAACATTGCTATGCAAATAATGCACTGAAAGCAATTCCTCACTTATTATAGTTGACCAGAGTGATTGTTTTCGAAATTCAGCATATTCATTTTGGCCCTTTTCCAGCTCATCACATATGAACAGGCAGAGAGTGCAATTCTGAAAAAGAAAGGGATGGAAAAAAAAAACAAAAAAACCCCTGCAACAAAACAACCCACAATTCACGTCAGGCTTTTCACCTATTTCCAAGTGAATTTGTAATGGAAGGAATCCTACATTTGTCTCATATCACTGCACATTTATGATCACTTTTCATCTTTCAAAGAGACGGGCCCCAAGCCACAATATTTGCATCCTGATCCAAACTTTCCTAAAGTTTGCATGGGAGCCAAAGAATTTGGTTTGGCCCATTATAGATATAAGGCAAGAGACATAGAGCCAGATCCTCAGCTGACTCCACTGACTTCAATGGAGCTATAACAATTTACACCAGCCGACCATCTAGTCACAAAAAAGAGAGATCTTGAATTAAAGTTTTGAGCCCTTCCATTCCCATCATTTCTTCCCTCTCTTCCCATAATGGGCCCTGACTGCATGTTTCAGGAGAATAGTTTCCAAGCATTCTTATATTGAGGAGATGTAATTCCAGCAGACGTAGAATAATGAGTAGAAATAATCCCACATGTAAAACCTAAACCCTTACTCATCTAAAAGCTTGTTTTATTTAACAGATTATTAGGGATCACAGTCAGCCTTTAAGAAATACCAGTTCTAATTCTAATAACACAGACCCTTTGCCGCAGTTACAGTACACAGAAGTGACAGCCTAAAATTGAATTACTCAGTGATCTCAAAGGGCCAAATCCTGGACCTCTGCACAAAGCTGAAGTTAATGGTCGTTGAGCATAGTGAATCTTCCTAGGGACCAAAGGACAGAAATGTCTTCTCCCCACCCCCAAACTGCAGAGCATCAGCTTAACTGACCCTAAATATCGATTGGCTGAAGTAGCAACTGCAGCTCTAGCAATCCCAGCTAGAACCCACTGTCCATGTCCCTACTTCTCCCTTAACTAATCTCTTCACCCTACATAACAAAGTCCTGGCAATTCCGCTGTATTTAGGAGGCCCAGTGCTCAACACGAGTAAATTCTTGCAGCTCTGTTGAAGTCAATGGAGCTAGGACAATTTAAACCAACTACAGAGCTAGTCCAGGGCTTTCTACACTCCTGAACAGGGAGGCAAGATTTGGCCCTGATTACCATATACTAATTTTACTTTAATTTCATCCTTATTTAAGGGCAGAGCTAAACTTACAACACAATGACAGGTTTCAGAGTAGCAGCCGTGTTAGTCTGTATTCGCAAAAAGAAAAGGAGTATTTGTGGCACCTTAGAGACTAACCAATTTATTTGAGCATAAGCTTTCGGGAGCTCACGAAAGCTTATGCTCAAATAAATTTGTTAGTCTCTAAGGTGCCACAAGTCCTCCTTTTCTACTTACAACACAGCAGCTCAGCTGCGCCACTGTAGCACTTCAATGAAGACACTACTATGCTGATGGGAGAACATCTTCCGTTGACATAGTTAATCCACTACCACGAGAGGCGTTAACTATGTCAACAGGAGATGCGCTCCCAGTGACATAGGGCTGTCAACACCAGGGGTTAGGTCGGTATATCTGTGTCGCTCAAGGATGTGGATTTTTCACACCCCTAAGTGACATATGTATAGTTCAGACCTGGCCTAAGTCTAAATCCAAAATGACCAATAATACATTAAGTAAATGACTTAATGGAAAATTAGCTTGGAATAAATCAGTCAGCAGTCAGAGCAAGCCAACAGTAAAACCACCACTAAGCAAAGATGTGAAAGCATCATCAGTAGAAGGGTTAAGAAGGGGATTAGATAACACATGGAAGATTAGATGATCGATGACATCCCTTTCACATGTAACATCTATGATTCTGTTGTTCCATTGGCTTAACGAAGAACTGTGATAAGAAACTGCATTCATATAGAATAGAATTCAACCATTCAGTTTACTCAAGCAAAACTTCCATTGACTAAGAAATGACCATGCAGTGACTAGCTGGAAAACAACAACAAAATACTGAATTATCTGTTTATTTTTATGCATACAGCACTATCGAAAGGCCATCATTCTTGATTAATGACCTCCATACCTATCTATACACTTAGATTGTGTCATTTATTCCACTGAACTAATACATTTTCAGGTAAGTATGTATTTGAATATATTTGAGAAAAAATATGAAACAGTATGAGCCAAGATTTGCCTTTGATTTAGGACACGCAACTCCATTAAAATCAATGTAAGCTCAAGGAATATTATTAAAGGCAGAATTTGGCCCTGCATAATATAAAATTATATAATTGAACAAGGTGAATAACTAAAATGAGGAATTAAATGAAGTAACCTGAATTTAGAGGTTACCACTTCTTTCTAAATTTGAATGTCTACAATTACAAATATATTATCCTCTTTGATTTGCCCAATGAAAAGATACTATTTTCCACTTGGGGAACAAATTTTAGCATCAAACTTTCAAAATCAACTGTTCCTCACAGAAAAGAGATTATTTCTTTATAACAAAATTGCAAGTTTTTTGTGGTTTCCCATGAGATCTCTCAAAGAAGGTGATAAAATTACTGCATGGAAAAGTGTGTGTGTGTGTGTTTCAAGCAAATAAAAAAGTGCTCTTACATTAAAGCCTTTCAGTCTTTAAATTACAGATATGAAAGTTAAAAGTATTAGCAGTCTGTTCCATTGGATGGGAGGAATTTTGTATTCATAAGTGAATAAAGATACATACTCAAGTATAAATAAATATAATTACAGGTATACATAGAGATCTAATTCGGATATCCCCCATGACAGAACAAATCCCAGGTTAACAACAATACATGAAATATATAATGGAATCTACTAACAGTCTGATACATTTTTGGACCATTATCTTTCTTTAACATAAAGTAAAATTATCAAAGGGAATCTTGAGACAGCAATGTTTATTTAGAATTAAAATAGATGTTGGTTTTATAACATGTCTTTCATCCTCAAGGTACCCCAAAGTGCTTTACCAAGCAATATTTTAGATACTGATTATGCAGTAGACAGATGTGGCACCATTATGCAGCCAGAAATTGAAAAAAGACACAGAGCTCTGGAAACTATAACTTGTTTTATTGAGACAAGGTAAATGCTGGCTGGGACACAGAGGTCATCATCTACTCTTAAACAACAAAGCAACAAGGAATCTCTACTGTTACCAAGATAGCCGCCCAGTAAGAATCCCATTGACTTCAATGAGATTTCGACTAGGCTCCATATCTGTATAAAATGAACCTTGCTTTAATGTTTCAAAGCTTAGAACTTCTAATGGTTGAGTACCTAGACAGTGCACCGTTGAAGTCAATGGGAGTCTTTCCACTGACTTCAGTGGGAGTGGAAAGCCCATATGACATTGCAGATGAGCCCAAGTCTTCGTGGGGGACTAGAACCAGGACCCTCCCATACAGACACAAGAGCACTATCAACTGAACCCAAAGATGTTCACTTTCAATTCATTTTAATGTAGCATTATTGGATCAGTACTGGTAAAGACATACTATTATTTGGGTTTTATTTTTCACACAAATGAACAGCTTAATACACAAGCATATAGGGAGGCAGTGGCTATGTTTTTCTACGTGTTGTACAGTACCTACCACAATGATGCCCCAATCCTGATCTGTATCTTTAAGCACCACTACAATACAAATAAGATGATACTTTCAAAGCTACCTAACAGGATTTGGATGTCCAGTTCCTATTTAAATGAGTGGGTATTGGATGTCCATATCCCCAATGAAGCTTTGAAAATCTTGGCCATAATAGATATTTTACTATCACTCCCTCCCATGCTACCCCATTTTAACTGTAATTCTTTCTTAGAGTAAAACAATGAAGATTTCATCCATACACTAGATAGCTGAGAATATATAAAATCACTACAACAAAAGACATGAATCAAATGCTGTTGAACAAACAGCAAATTAAAAGAATAATGTTCCTTGCTAAAAAGGGAATAATTTAGAAAATGCACTACATTTACAATTGCTTTTTTTAAATAAGACACCTTATAGGAGCCAAGTAGGTTTGTTTTTGCATTTCCACAAAATATGCCTTCGAATCTGTGACAAATGTCAATAACCATCTTGCCTTTCACTACTTTTAAGAACTGTACCCATTCAACTGGTTTGGTTTGGTTCTAGTTAATTTTCGTGGGATTTAACCCAGGCCATTTCTAAATGTTACAAAAATTACTTTGTATGATATATTACTTATTTTAATCAAATACAGTTTTTTCTAATTGTCACAGCTATGGCAAACTCACAGGGGATGGTCTGACTTGTGTACATTTCTGACAGTGAAATCGGTAACAACAGCTGCTTTGTGCCAGCTAGCGCATGTACCGTACCTCTCAAGTCTTGTCATTCACATCTCCCCTAATTACCAAACATCTGCTTTCCATTTCCATTAACACTCCACTACCAGCTTGTCTAGTTTAATACCAGTGACTCTTGACCTCCCACAAGGAAGACACTTTCTGTCAAAATTCCCCCAAAAGAAGCCAGCTCTCCACACTAAATTTGTACTTTAAAAAAAAGAAAAAGATCACTTCCTAAAGGGAAAGCCTTCTGAAACCAGATAAATACAATTAAAAGCCATTCTGAACATGAGCAAAGGGAAACATCCCTCATAATTTTTGTTTTATGTCTCCAAGAAGCAGAAGAAACATCTTAAAGCCCAGAAACATTAATATTAAGTGTTACATATAAAGTGATGGGATACACGACAGGTTAGAGTGCCAGCCTACAGGTTAGGGTGATTGCATATCTGGCAAATATAGAACTATTATCTGTAATGATATCTGTCTACTTAAATAGAGACCATAATGGAAGGTCCCAACTGCCTTTATTATTTTTTTAATTATAGGTTATTATAATGGTGTTAATGTTCACTGGTTAATCCAAGATCCTAAAATTCAAAAGAATTATAGCTCTATAACTTACAGCAATTCTTTTTCTTTATTCCAGGTTGTGATCTCATAAAAATTTACTCCTATTTGGAAATCAGATGGTACTTAAAATATTTAATGGCTTCATTTTGTTTTCAAGTTACAGTACCCTATAAAACTACAAGAATAGAAAAAGTTTAAAAACGTGGAAATGCCTATTTTTTTTCCAGGGTATAATCATCCCAAAAGTCACAGCAAAGCTAACTTGTTCCCTAAACTTAGTTTTATGACTTTCTTACACTAGTAGCTGTTTATACCTTAAGATAATGGCTCTACAAAGGATCTCTATGGATCAAGGTGCGATATAGCTACACTGATAATGAATGTTTGAGAAAAACAAGCTTAGTCTATCCCCTAGCACTATAATAGGTAAGCTGCCATTTGTTTTTCTGTGCCAAATTCCTGCATCCGGTTTCTTCATTAACCACGAGTGGATAACCTTCCCACCAGGCCCTCAGGACATTTGGTTGCCTCTTCATGCCCCAGCAATGCTGATCCTTGAAAATTTGGCAGTGGGTTCACTGCATTTTAGAGTACAACTGGCTTCCACTCAAGGGATAGACTCTTAAGAGATTTCTCCGATTACACCACTAGAAACATCGGTTCCAGAATGTATTCCTTACACTTATCAGATATTGGAGTTCAACTTTAACTCCGTTAATAAACAGGAAAGAAAAATGACAGATGATGGGGGGGCAAAAATCAGAGGAAGGTAAAGTCATTTGCAGGCAATAATACAACATCTTGCCATTTTATACCACTAAGTATAAAATCATTTATAGCACTTTGCTGCAGGGAATCTGCATTGGCATCAGCTCATTGTCAGTGGATGCCACTTTGGACAATGAAACAAAAGAGAGAGATTTTTTTTCTTTATAAAGGGAGGAAGATGACGAGATAAAAGGATGGGGAGAAAAAATCTCTATAAACAATGATAAAAAGTGTAGATTTTCAATGTACAGCATATTCCTAATTGTCGGCCTCCCCAAAAAACCTAGCCATAGAAAAACGGTTTAATGGGGGAGGGGGAGAATGATCTTTTAATCTCAACAATAAAAGCATTCCAGTCTTTGTATCTGCTGACTTACAAAAAAGTGATTTCTAACAACAAAAGATAGAGCAGTAATTACATAAATCTCTTCATTCTTGATGAAGACACAATGGGGTATAAGGAAATCAATGGCGTTTCTGCTGTAATTCTTGTTTTTATTATGAGCTGAACGCAAACTTGTTAAAATTGGATTCTGCTTCTTGTGTATGTGAAAAAAAATCAGATTCCATCAACACTCAAGCAAGAACACACAGCCTTTAAATGCTTGGAAATTATTCCCCCCCCCCAATACTTATAAGACTTATGATGCTGTGAAATCTGACTTTAGGAAATGGGTATTATAAGAGCAATTTAGCATTTTACATATATCTTGAAAAATTGATAGTACCATAAAAGATACAGCTTCAGTGGTTGTTCTGCAGACAGCCAAAAAGCCTAAAGGTTACCAACAAAATTGAAATCCATGTATTAAGTAAACTAAATGCACCCTGAAGTCAAATGTTTCCACTTTATTTTCAATAAATTGGCTGTAATGATTTTACCCCACTACATACATTTATAATATTTGCTGCTCAAGAATGAGTAATACTGTTGATTTCGCAAAAAAAAAAAAAAATAAAGGTGGAAATTATTACATTTAAAATAATTAATAGATGGGCCTGCATACCTTTGAATTAAATTAAAAGAAAAATATTTTTTTTTTGTGGAGATGATTGCATTCATATCCTGTTTGGTGTGAAAAGTAGATTCCAAAAAGCTTTTAACTAATTTGTTCAATTTGTTTCAAAGCCAACATGAATAGGCTTGGTGCAAATTCAGATTCATTAAAACTTAATTAATATGCATCATTATGCAAATGAGGTTGCAGTTAATGAGTTCTTAAAAGAAGCTTTCTTTAATTAGTTCAGTTTTAATGGCATCATCATTTATCTGACTTGTTTTTAAAGCCACATGACATACAAAAAGTGACCATCCTCTACAATGTTGCAGTTTTCTGTTTCCTAATTGTGTTTCATCTTAATTCTTTAATGGTGAAAACTTTGAAAAAGTTAAAATATTTTGATGTTCAGTTCCACTGAATGTTATTTCAATTAAAAACACGCTATTTTGTTTAGACTAGAGATAGGTATCTGTTCTTTTGAGTTATTTTTTCTGCTATTTAATTACTGATGTTTTACCATTTTGTATACATATGAAAAAGGCAAGTTATATTAATATAATCCTCCTCAAACACTATGATAAATTACCTATCTTAACTTCGCTGAGTTCATACTTACATTGGCAACATTTTACTAATATACAAGAAAAGAGTTCATCGAGAATTAATATGACCAGTGTCTGAATCAAGGTAGGAGGGGGCAAGTGACTATGTGTGAGACTAAACATGTTAAACAATTACTGTAGGATGTGAAAAGAGAGGAAGAGACATATTTATCACACAGATTTCCTGCAGTTTCTATCTCTGGAAGCTTCAAAAATACAGTAAGTTTTAAAACATTTTTAAATTTACAAAATATTGTACTACACAATTATGTTTTCACAGCTTTATGCAGAATGTAGTTCTATGGATGGGGAGGAGTGAATGTAACTCTCTTAAAAGATGTCCTGTGGAATACTGCAAAGAAAATTAGACATCTTTACACCCTGACAGAGTTTCACACCTGAGGGAAAGTCTTCCCATTATTTGATGTTTATTCAAAAAAATAAAGAAATGAGGTTTGCATTTGTATAGGTCTAAACTTGCAACCCCTTTACTTAAGGAAGCAGTCCCATCAATTAGACTACGTGCATGAGTAACAACTACTCAGTAACTACGCATTCTGCAGGTCTGAGCCTTATAAGTGATGTTTTATACCCTGTTTATTCAGAGATTGAACACTGGGTATCATCCAAAGTCCATGGAAGTCAACGGAAAGCCTCCAATTGACTTTACTGGGCTTTGGATCAAGCCCACTGTGTGTTAAATAATTAAGGAAAAAAGCCTAAGACCCCTATCTGGCTAACCTTTACTCACATCTATTGAAATCAGTGGGACTGCAGGACTTAGTGAGTAATTCTCCCATTATATAATGTTTATTTACAGCAGCACCTATGATGTGATAGTTACGTTCCAGTCAAGAAAGTATGGTTCCTGCTCTAAGCAGCTCCCAATCTCAAAACAATTACAGAGTTAGGAAAAGGGAAACAATATTAGGCACTTGATATACAAGTCAGCTGGATTCACTCTCAGCAGCACAGCAGAAACATGTCTTTAAAAGGGACTTAAATGTGTACAGGTGTAGATGAGCTCTGGGAGATCACACTGAATGTAGGGGACCATGTGGGAGAAGACATGGAAATGACGGTGTGAGACTGTGGCGGACGATGGGCAAGAGGATGTAAGATTTGGGCAGCCATACAGAAAGTGTCGTTTACACACAGAGACAAATACAAGATATTCCAACTTTCCAATAACACAAAACACTGGAATATTATCAGCAAACACTGATAGAATGCTTGGGATTCAAAAAGCTAATCTTCCAGAATCAGAGAATCAAAGGGTTAGAAGAGACCACAAGGGTCATCTAGTCTAAACCAGTTTCTCAAACTTCATTGCTCCATGACCCCCTTCTGACAAAAAAATTACTACACGACCCCAGGAGTGGGGAGGGACTGAGCTCGCCCAAGCCCCGCTGCCCCAGGTGGGAGAGATAAAGCCAAAGTCTGAGACCCACCGCCCCAGGCAGTTGGGCTCAGGCTTCAGCTTCGGTCCTGGGCAGTAGGGCTCGGGCTTTGGCCCCAGGCCCCAGCAAGTCTAAGCCAGCCCTGGTGACCCCATTAAAATGGTGTCACGACGCACTTTGGGTTCCCAACCCACAGTTTGAGAACCGCTGGTCTAAACAGCCAAGACAGATGGCTCTCCAGCCTCCTTTTGAAAACCTCCAGCGAAGAAGCTTCCACACCCTCCCAAGGCAGTCTGTTTCATTGTCCTGCTGTTCTACAGTTAGGAAATTTTTCCTGAGATTTAATCTAAACCTGCTATGCTGCAATTTGAACCCATGCCTCTTTTCCTGCCCTCTGTGACAAAAGAGAACAACTTTTCTCCATCTTTTTTATGGCAGCCTTTCAAGTATCTGAAGGCCGCTATCATATCCCCCCTTAATCTCCTCTCTTTCAAACTAAACATACCCAGTTCCTTCAGCCTTCGATCATGTGGCTTGAGTTCCATCCCTTTGATCATCTTTGTCACTCACCTCTGGATTCTTTCCAGTTTCTCTACATCCTTTCTATATGTTGGTGACCAAAACTGGACACAGTACTCCAGCTGAGGCCTAATCAGTACTATCACCTCCTGTGACTTGCATGCTATGCCTCTGTTAATACCACCAAAAAATGCATTTGCTTTTTTTGCAACAGCATCGCATTGCTGACTCATGTTGAGGTTATGATCCACCACAACTCTCAGATACTTCTCAGCAGTACTGCTGCCAAGCCATTTTTCCCCCATTCGTATTTGTCCATTTGGTTTGTCTTCCCTAAGTGTAGCACCGTACACTTGTCTTTGTTGAATTTCATTTTGTCTCTAGCCCAGTTCTCCAATTCATCATAATCCCTCTGAATCTTAGCTCTATCCTCCAAAGTCCTGGTAACCTCCCCTAGCTTTGTGTCATCTGCAAACTTGATCAGTCTGCTCTCTATACCTATATCCAGGTCATTACAAAAGATGTTAAACACTGGCTCCAGAACAGATCCCGGATCCAGAACAAATCCCAGTTGGAGACCTCCCTCAAATCCGACATCATTCCATTAACAGTTACTCTTTGTTTGCAGTTGTTTTACCATTATGTATCCACTTAATGGTAGTTCTATTGAGCCGGCATTTCTCCAGCTTACTCATGAGAATGTCATGTGGGACTGTGTCAAAAGCCTTGCTGAAGTCCAGGTATATTATGTCCACTGCATTCCCCCTATCCACCAAATCAGTTACCCTGTTAAAGAAAGAAAAGGACTGAGACATTGTTACAGTAAAGAGGACATTGTTACAGTAAAGAGGAGAAATTTAGTATTTTTTAGTATTTGTATTTTACCAACTCTTCTAAATACAGCCACAGGAAACAAATATGTGGGTCCTGACTCTCCATCATGTCTGAGCTCCACTTGGAGAGTGGTGGCTGCAGGGAGCTGATTGTGGTTCCCTGTTCCTCAGCCACCTGACCCCAGCTAAATTAGAACAGAGCCTAACTAACTTCCACAAGTTAGGCATAAGGTCTATTATGGCCCTACCACCTCCCACTTACATGCCGTGCTGGAATACCAGTAACAAACCCGCTCCGTCCCCTTACACCAAGGACTGGGTCACATCTGGTGCAGGAAGCAGCAGGGCTGCCTTTGCCAGCAGAGGTTCCTGCATGTAAGGGGAATTCTCCACCAGTTATCTCGAGTCATTCTAAGGGCACAAAATCTCATCCCTATTATATACACAGGCTAAGCTGCTATGAACAGTAATTTGCAAGAGTGTTGTTTATCCCAGTAAAGGGAGACTTATAACAATTTACTCTGTCTACACTAGGAGTTTGCAGGGATGCAGCTGGATTAGTGGTTAGGCTGGATACGAGTCACCCATGGCTGAAATCCCCAGCATAGATGAGGTCAGAGAGTACCTCCCTTCACTCAGTTACAACCTTTCATGTGATTAAAGAGCAGCAGCAATAAGCTGTAAACCTCCTCACCTGCAAGCATGGAGAGTATAACAAACTGGGCTTTCCAAGTGTAGGAGGATGGATTAGAGGGCGCCTCAAGGTTCCAGACAATACCTGGAGAAGCCCGCTGATGGACCAGTACATTTCTGAGTGCTGGTTGCCCTGCCCGCTATTATAAATAACATGTCAGTGACTATGATTACTCTGATTACCTTTCCCAGACCTGAAGAAGAGCTTTATGAAGCTCGAACGCTTGTCTCTCTCAACAGCAGAAGTAGGTCCAATAAAAGATATCTGACCCACCTTGTCTCTTTCATATCCTGAGATCAACACAGCTACAACAACACTGCAAATTTCAGTGAATACACCTTCGTAATCATCATTTGCCAAATACTGGTCTTAAATGGCAAATATTTAGACAAGGGAAACTCATCCTCTCTCTTTTGTTCTTTTTTTCCTCATATAAATATTAAAACTAACTAATTTCACTTTAATAAGAGGAACCGAGTTCCTCCACCCACCAGTTTGTGCTATCATATGAAGCCCAGGTCAAGTAGCTATTGTCATTAAATTGATGTTTTAATCCTTGTAAATACATGAAAGGAATGAGCCATCAATTACATGAGGAGTATTGACATTTTATTCCCCCCATCAGTTTCAACAGAAAGAATAAAACAATTAAACAACAATTATATACCAAGGTATGTCATGTTATATATTTGACATACAGTATAGTCAGAAAAATTAGTTCGTTGCTCACTAATAATGGGGAGAACTGGAGTTGATTAAGAGCATGAATTACCTGCTTTGCAATTGTGCTTTACATCTGCACACCTTACTAGAATTACTAGGGTGTTAATATCCCCAAATAATTTAACATTAGGTTTTTAAGGGAAGGAGAAAGAGAAGAGTGAATGGAACATGCAGAGTAAGAGATGTATCTAAAATGGAAGCAAATGACTGATGTCTGAACTGCAGTTGATTATGGATAATTTAATGAAGATGGGTGTTTTTGTGTAGGGGAAGAGGGCAGAGAGGAAAAAAGGAAGAATTTACACCCTTTGGGAAGTTCCTACTATTTTTCAATGCTCTTCACTTTTTTTCCTGATTCCCCTTCTACCATCACTGCATCCCAGCTCCACATATACTTGCATAGCCAGAAAATCCCCAGAAACAAGGAAAATTGTTTCCTTAGATTCAAGCATAATGCTGTACCAGTAAAGCACATGGTTCCAGGCTGTTCATCTATGCTGAATTCCCACTAGAACATTGAGCGGGGAATCAGCCATTAGGACCAGCTGTGTGTATCCCACACAATCACTCTCCAGTGATTGCCGGGGGGAGGGAGTTACTGGTTGAACTCAGTCATTTGTTTCTTCTTCTTACTTCCTATAGACAGCAAATGGCTATAATGGGTCAGGTCCATCACTACATCAACACCAGGCAATGGAAAAAGGAGCTCTTTATGAGAAAGCTTCTCTCCATTAACCCTGAATGAAACCCATTTTGCTTGGGGATCAGTTGCATAGCATACAATAAGAAGCTCTTCCTATTTCTGGGTCCAATCCTGCAGGGTGCAGTGTTCCCTCAACTCCCACTGAAGTCATCAATGGATTAAAAAGGAACTAATTTTAAAAGCCTTTGATTTTAAGTCAAAGTGAGCTGAGAGTGGACTTCAGAGGATTAATCCCTATTGAAATATGACAAATAAAGACAGGTGTTCTAAGATCCAATCCTGTCCTTCTTGAAGTCAATAAAATTTTACCACTGACTTCATTGGGAATAGGATGGGTCCTCAATGTTCATCATCTTATTAAGAAGTTTCTTTAAAGCTGTTTGAGACATTGCAATTAGGCCCTGGTTTAAACTGTGTGCAATAAATAAGTAAAGGGAAGTTGGTTCTTGTTGCACAACACATACATGATATGCCAGGTCTCCGCCAGCAGCCATCTATAAAGGGTCTTGTGAACGGGTGTCAGTTGGATACAGCCTCTAGATCAAATTCCGCATTCAGATACATGCAATTAACATGGAAATTCATTAGGTACGAATTACATTTATCCCTAGTTTAAGGTCCACTTAAAGTATGAGAATAGTTTTAAAGGACCATTGTTTAAATGAGAATCAAATCCTAGAACACAGTCCGATGCTAGTATCTTTTCAAATACAGATTAAGAAAGAGAAATTTAGGGCCTGCTTCTGATCTCACTTACACCCATATCAATCAGAAATAACTCCATTGGAATCAGGTGTAAAACTCACATGAGAGGAAAACGTTAGGCTCTTAGGTCTTGATTCTTCAGTGACCTGTCCTTTGTCATTTATATCAGAGCAAAGTGAGTGTACCACATCAGAATTTTATACTCATCTTGCCTGGATGTAAATGACTAGACAAAATGTAAGGCAGTGGAGAATCAGACTCTTAGTCATCAGAAATATGTTTAACAAATGCGTGGAAGTACCATCATATTGGCAGTCTATTTGATGCTTCTCACATGACTACAAAATAAGCATCCCATTTGCCCTTGAAAGAGCTGCCTCTTGTACTGGAAGAGGATCGTGAGAACATAAGAATGGCCATTCTGGGTCAAACCAATGGTCCATCTAGCCTAGGATCTTGCCTTCCGACAGTGGCCAGAGCCAGATGCTTCAGAATGAATGAACAGAACAGGGCAATTATCAAATGATCCATCCCGTCATCCAGTCCCAGCTTCTAGCAGTCAGAGGGTTAGGGACACCCAGAGCATGGGGTTGCATCCCTGACCATCCTGGCTAATAGCAACTGATGGACCTATCATCCATGAGGATCTTGACTAGTAGACTGTGTGGTCTAACTGGACTGGATGCTCTCAGGTGATTCTTCTAAGATAACATCCTAACTATTTTTCCAGACATCATCTTTCTAAATGTCACATCCTCAAAAGCTGATTTCTCAATAATATCAACAAAAATAGATACACTTTTATTTACGAAGCACTGAGGAAAACTTTGTTTATCTTGTTGTAAAACACTGTAAGGGGTAAGCAGTAAATAGGAAAGAGAACATAAAACTGATGAGCGCTTACCCTCTATTCCCTACTGATGCTTCTACTTAGCCCTGCTTAGCATTTCAATCTATATAAAGTCAATGGGCCATATAACCTTCTTCTATATACACTAACCAATTAACATTATTCTTTAATAGGAAGAAGTTTAGTGGGTTTTCTTCAGTTGGATTCAAAGTAACATTGTTACTCACTAAACCACAATGCTGATGAGTGCAATAAGGTGCAACCTTGTTTTATGAAGAGGACAACACATTATAAATGTATCTAACCTACTTATAAGTCACAGTAAAGACTCATTTGTTTTGAATAATAGAACTGCTTTCACTAGCAGTGTCTTAATACTAAGTAAACGATCAAGGTTTATATTAGAGCAGTTACAATATAATATTACAACCCTGCTTTGGCAACCATTAATTTGTACATTACAAATATAATAAAGTTAAAGGGACTCTGTCAGAAGAAAAACACAAATTACCTTGCTTGTCTGCTTTTTGTATGGGCAATGAAATCAACTAGTCAATCTCACTTTTGTTTACAGCAGGTTTCTATTCAATTTCACTCGCAATTTTTCATGCACTAAAACAAAGCTGTAATATTTGGGTTGCAAACCCTCAAGAGGAAATGAAGTTGTTTGTTTGTTCTAAGTGTTTACAATGGATTCTTTTAAGCAGAAATTTTTCTATTCATGTTAAGTCTGGAAAAAGCCAAAACTGAGCAGCTTTTTCGTGACTGCGTCTTTTTCATTGTTTGTTCTCCTCGTCTCTTTCAAGCAGACTTCTGGAAAAAGGCAAGTTTTGTAACATGCTCTGAAGTCCAGGCTCAATCTTATCTTCTCTGCTTGCTCATTCCTCCACCAACACCTTATTTTTGGCTCTCAAGAGTTTCTGTCTGGGCATTGTTGCTAGCATCATTCCAGAAAAGATCAGATGTCTCAGTGGATAGCAAACAGCCTGTTACTGGTTAATCTGTAGCCCGTCACCTCTTAATTTGGTTACTCCAGAGCCTCCTACTCCAATTTATACAAGTGAGTTACTTAGCTGTACTAGTAAAAGGAGGCAGAAATGCTCAGGGCTCTGAGAGTATCTCTCTTATATTAAGGGCTTGCTGGCTCAGGAAGCATGATAGTATTCAATATTCAGCAATAACCACCACCACAACAAGAAACTACCATAGCGTGCAACTTAAGGAAACCAGGTGGGATATCTGGGCTAGTATAGCAAGATTTGGAGAAACCAAATTGGCAGATAAATAATTACACCTATGTCCCCCCTACAGCCCAGATAGGTGGCATATCATAGCGGAACCCACTGAACTGACAGATGACTTGAATTTCCTCGAAATGGCAACCTAGATTACATGGGTATCAGCCGCAGCCTCACAGCAAGCAGACACATCCAGCATGTAATGCCACACAATGCATTTATGGAGGCCTCAAAAGCAGCTCTACATGCAGCTAATAAAGACACGCCCTCTTCTGCCTTGGATGCCAACAGTAATTTGCCTCATGGAGCCCTGTTCATTCCAAAATGAAGGTCATTTCCTTTAACTACATCTACCTTGCACACACATTCTCTGACCAATTGGGAAATGATGCCCACAGAGATTGATGTTCTCTGACACAATGGCTGACTTTCTTCCTGAAAGTGCATATGGTAAACCTTAACAGCCTTATCAGTGTCTGTGTGATTGCACCTTCTGTCCAGAACTTAAATTAGGACATAGAGGAGCCAAGACTGTTTCCTCATGGAAATACATTGCCTTAAGTGACAAGCATCTCAGTAAAACTCCAATGGCAAAACTCCATCCTTGAGCAGTAGTGGTGGAAGGTGAAGATTCTAAACTCGTCTGCCTGTGCAAGGTAGGTTGGGCAGGGATCTGAAGTAACTCACTCTGCAGTGCTCCCCACTGCTGCCTCTACAAGGAGAAACATATGCTCTCTCTGCACCACCCCTCATCCAGAACGGGCATGCTGCCACCCAGTCCTGGTGGTAGATGGCAATATGCATAGAGGTATGGAGACCTAGCCACTTCCCAAGCTGGCTCACTACATCCCTTTGGGGCTATAGACTGCTACTGAGTAGATTTCATAAGGATCGCAGAACCCCATAGTCCTAGCTAGCACCAGGAATGCATCCCTCCAAGCCTTCATATGTGCACTGGAGATGCATAAGAGCCAGGGCTGGTTTCTGGCCTAAATAAGGTTCTCTATGTGATAACCCTCACAGTATCTTGCTCTCCCACAAGAGCATAGCAAGCTTGGCAAGCAGTATCACAGGATGACCTCCTACAGACCAGTGTCCCAATTAATCCATCATGCTGTCCAGAGCTATGGCTTGCAGTCTCAGAGACACCACACCGTAATCTTAATCTAAACCATCTTGAAGGATGGAATCCCAGTTACCTAATTGCTTTATTTTTCAATATTATCACACCCCATGCTCTGCAAGAGGTGACGAAGTGGAAAGTTTATGAGCATGAAAGAGAGTGAATATTACTTTATCCCAACAGTTTTCTTAATTTGCATCCTCACGGGGTTTTTTCAGCTGCATCTTCTCAACACCAGTCAATAAAAGTGAGTGAGGCTACTGTGACGGTTCAGCTCCCTAAGAAAGAAGGGTTCTCCTCAGAAGTACAGTAGGTGAAATGGCAGAACCACAATAAGGCCCCCATGATTATTTCAGGGCTCCAAGGTCTTCCAAAATGATCAGAAGTAACCGTCAGTTAGAAGAAGAGCAGTAAATACACAAGCTATGCTAGCAGTCTAAGGAGGAGAGAACATCCATCTCCAATGTGAGACGTTTCATGAACAATGCCTCTACCTTTGTGTTTAGCGTCACGGTCCTACAAAATAAAGAAGAGGCACATCTAAGCTCTGTTATAGGTGCACTTCCTATTCCCCATGAAAAAATTACATGAAACTGCTGACTGGATCAACAGTTCAGGGATACAGTAATTTGTACTGCTGTAATTGCCATTCGATTCCTTTCAATCTAGGAAATAATCCACAGCAGTTCCCATACCATTTCCCCCCTGGATGCTTAGGTACAACATGGCTAGTAGCACTGGCTACTTGGATGCACTCAAAGCACTAAGGATGCCTTGAAATGGAGAAGAGGAAGTTACGAATGTCGCATTCATGAGAAGTGCTGTTTGACAGCACTGGAGATGGATGCCTTCTACTTAGCCATAGAGCAAGTCTAGCAACAGAAGAGCAAGCTTCCCAACGGTCCCCCATAAATATTGTATCTCTCTTTTATTTTTAATTCTGTTCTAAAAGACACCCCCTAGGGATGAGAGGAACAGTCTAATCTCCCAGCAAATTAAACTCAGACTGCAAGAAGAGTGCCAATTACTCCCAATTGTTATAATACTCTTCTGTGATGCAGACATCTATCTGTTAGGTACTGGACTGAAACAATCAGATTATTCAACATAAGTGATTGAACAACACAAAAGGAAACTTTCAGTCCCACTGCCTATGCCATACATGACTGGTGGATGGACAGAAGACTCCAGCCTCAAATTCTGCCAATCTAAACCTTTATCTGAGAATTCAGTGCGGCTGTTAACTACTGGATGTCACTGTGATGTCACAAAATTGAACCAAATGAAACAAAATGGAGACTAAGTGGGAGCGGTTTCTACAACTATAAAATGCAGCTCTATACGTCACAAAGAACAAGAAACTACTTCTGAAAATGAGGGCCAACAGGGCCATGCTATATTTGAAACCACATGAGAATCCAGAGAAGAATTAATAGTGGATATTTGTTTTTGAATGGGCTCTTTCAAATGGTGCTAAGGTGTCTTCACAACTTGGGGCGCGGGAATAACTATATGAAAACTGTTTGTTTGTTTGTTTCTTATGTTTGGTTGGGTTTTTTTGAAAGGGGAAAGTGAAATTTTCTGAGTCAGGGTCTAATTGGAGTCAATGGGACTACTCCACTGCATCAAACATAAACTACTCATTACTCCACCTTCAGGACCCTTCCCGGCCTACCCTCATCATACTATCATGTCTTACACACTTTTGAAAGGATTCCCCACTCCCCCCTTCACTCTATCAATGATGCCAGCCTTCATCACCCACTTGCTGGATTTTCAAACATGCATGCTTGGGAGGAGCACCCCATAAATATCCACAGAGCTACCTCATTATCCTCCTTCAAATCCCTTCTTAAAACTCTTCTCTGCTGTGATACCTAGCAAAAATTAAATGACAGTTAGGAAGCAGAATGGCCATGACCACCGCTATCATGCTAACCAGGACTGACTCACTGTTTTCTTTTACTTTCCCATGGGTCTATCTGTATCCACCTTTTGTCTTTTATCTTATACTTTGATTGTAAGCTCTTTGGGGCAGAGATTGTCTTTTTATTATGTCAGGTTTCAGAGTAGCAGCCGTGTTAGTCTGTATTTGCAAAAAGAAAAGGAGTACTTGTGGCATCTTAGAGACTAACCAATTTATTTGAGCATAAGCTTTCGTGAGCTACAGCTCACTTCATCGGATGCATTCAGTGGAAAATACAGTGAGGAGATTTATATACACACAAAACATTTAAATACAGTGAGGAGATTTATATACACACAGAACATTTTTTAATGTTCTGTGTGTATATAAATCTCCTCACTGTATTTTCCACTGAATGCATCCGATGAAGTGAGCTATAGCTCACGAAAGCTTATGCTCGAATAAATTGGTTAGTCTCTAAGGTGCCATTAGTACTCCTTTTCTTTTTATTATGTGTTTGTATAGTACCCACCCCTGGCCAGGGAAGCAAATGATCCAACCAGCGGACCAAATTGGGTAATGAATTCTGGTCACAGGCCACCTGAGGCACACTGCACATACGTTAAGAAGAAGATAGTTCATAGCACAATGGAGGCCTGATCCATGATTGGGATTGATGCTGAATTTTTCAAAACTGGGCTGCAGACCCAAGCCTGGTGCCTCAGGCCTCTCTCTTCAGTGGATGGGAACTGGAAATACAAATTCAAACACCTCAAACTATTGAGAAGTTCAGACCATATCCCAATCTGGATCTGAACTTTGTGATTTTGGCTTATCTCAAGCTATTCTGAAGTGTCTTCAGAACTCTGGACAAACACAGGGATTTCTCCTGGGCTATCATTTATATCATAGCCATCTAAATGATGCTCTATTAATGAACAGATGTGATTTTTCCTTCCATTTGGTTTTATTACAATTCATTTTTCACAAGGGCTAAAAGATGCTCTGGCTGTGTATTTCCAACTGATTATAACCCCACTCTGGTAGATGAAGTCACATATTAATAGTCATCCAGAAATGTATTCTAACAGGAAAGGTAATCCTTATATTCCCATTCCTCATTTTTAAAACATTCTTGAAAATATAAGGAAAAGATTCAACATCAAGCAGGATTTCCAATGGTGCTAATTATGGAGATTATGACATAGGGTCCTAGTTTTCTGTGATAAAAAAAACAAAATTATCCAGTAAAAAAAAAGATAAAAATCCAAGTTTTTCCACGATTAAAATGAAATGCTGAACTTTAGTTTCCCTAGCCACGATATAATAGGTATCAGCTAAACACAATGTTTTACAGTAGAACCCTGTTTATCCAAGCCTCCATTCTCTAGCTTTCTATATTAAGCATACCACCAGATGCCTGGGGCTGACCACTTGAGACCCATACCCACAGGGCTGACTGCCCAAGACCCTTCCCCCCCTGTACCGCTCCAGCCCCCTGGGGCTGACCAACCGAGCCCCGTCACCCCAATCTTAAAATAAGGGATAGAAAGCTCTTTGCCAATTCTCCTGATTATCCCAATTTTTGATTATCCATCTGGCCCCAGTCCCAATTAGATCAGATAAATGAGGTTCCACTGTAAATTTAAAGGTTTCAGAGTAACAGCCGTGTTAGTCTGTATTCGCAAAAAGAAAAGGAGTACTTGTGGCACCTTAGAGAATAACCAATTTATTTGAGCATAAGCTTTCGTGAGCTACAGCTCACTTCATCAGATGCAACTTCATCCGATGAAGTGAGCTGTAGCTCACGAAAGCTTATGCTCAAATAAATTGGTTAGTCTCTAAGGTGCCACAAGTACTCCTTTTCTTTTTGTAAATTTAAAGCACATTCAGAAATCAACCACAAGAGGGAGAGGTTGCGCGCACTAAATACGTGACACTGGTACTTTCACTAAAATTCAGTTAATAGTTAATATATGTTTTTATTTTTTCACAAATGTAAAAACTAAAGATTCTCTGTAAAAATGAGATACAGCTCACTTCATCGGATGCATTCAGTGCAAAATACAGTGGGGAGATTTATATACATAGAGAACATGGAACAATGGGTGTTACCATACACACTGTAACACCCATTGTTTCATGTTCTCTATGTATATAAATCTCCCCACTGTATTTTCCACTGAATGCATCCGACGAAGTGAGCTGTAGCTCATGAAAGCTTATGCTCAAATAAATTTGTTAGTCTCTAAGGTGCCACAAGTACTCCCTTTCTTTTTACGAATACAGACTAACACGGTTGCTACTCTGAAATCTGTAAAAATGCAAATTCCACATGAGATTTTTACATGGAAAATGGATTTCTAGGATCCCTGGTTATGACTCAGCACATGCAGAGCCTATTCCTAATTCTAAAGCATTAAATGATTCATTTCTTCAGATATCTGGGCCTCTCCACCCAAACATACACGCAGCCCCTTAGTTCCATGAAGACATACAGTACAGCACATCGACACCTACTAAGAAAATGCTTAACTACAATATCAGTCTTCTCCACCAAGGATGACTGGCAAGCTCCCTGCAGGAAGCCTTAAACAATAGCCTTCCTCCCCTAAGTTTACCTCAGTCCGACTCTATTCCCAGATTTAAACACAATATTAGCTTGTACTGATTTTCGAAAGAAAAATTCTCTTTGTGGGTGAATCAGCTATGCACTGTACCCATTGTGGCCTGAAATGTTCATAAAAGCGAAGAGACAGTCCTATGGCTAAGGCAGATCAGTGTTCAGTTCCCGATTCTGCCACTGACACCCCATGTAACCTTGGAAAAATCACTTAACCCACCTTGTGCCTCAGTTCCCCATCTGTAAAATGGGGATAATAAGACTTCCTTTTTCCCATCATTTGTCAGCCTTGTCCATTTAGATTGTAAGCTTTTGGGGGGCAAGGAATGACTCTCATTATATATTACTACAGCACGTATGCTCTGAGTTTAGTTGGGGCCTCTCTCTGCTACTACAATACAATTAAATATTATCATTCAATAGATATTTGAAACCACCTGATCTGGCTAACAACTGAGGAGCTGATGGTATTAAGGTGGTAAAATCTGGCAGACCTAACCATGCTGTTGTTACAGTATCCCCACTTATATTCAGGCCCAATTAAATTGATGTGATGATAAATAATAATTCATTCATATTTAGTGACTGTCATTTATGTAGTATAATGCCTTCCATGCAAAGATTCAAAGGCACTAAAATTAAATTGCAAACTATATAAAGAATGATCACTGCACCAAGCAATGAAATGCAGACATCTCTGGAGTGAAAAGTGGCAGTTTTTAAACAGGGCATTACAACGCAATGCAAAAATGCAAAATAGAAAATGAAAAGAAATGTCAACGAACTGTAAACATGTGATAATAAATTAACCTTTCCACATAAGAAAAAGGGATGTTCAATGAAATGAAAAGACACCAAATTTAAAACTGATAAAAGGAAATGCTTTTTACACAGCGCATAATTAACCTGTGGAACTCTCTGACACAAGACACCAAGCCAAGAGCTCAGTAGGATTCAAACAAAAGGTTAGACATTTAAATGGATAACAGGAATATGCAGAATTATATTAGATAGGATAGAAAAAGGCAATATAAATGCTCAGGTTTCTGGGCATGATCCAACCTCAAAGATCTTGGATTTAAACTAGGATTTAAGGAGTGAAGTTAGAATGTGTTAGCTAACATGGGCTAATAACAAATTACAAAAGTTTGGTCTAGATGAGGCATGTTGCCTTTAACATGTGCCAAATTGGTCACATTAAAGCTTAGGGTTCCCCCTTAGTTAACATCACACTTTAAAATCTAGGACTAGTCTACACTACCGCACTACATCGGCGCAGCTGCACTGATGCAGCTGTGCCGTTGTAGCATGTCTGGTGAAGACGCACTATGCCAACAGGAGAGGACCCTCCCATCAGCATAATTACTCCACCTCCACGAGAGGCGGAAGCTATGTTGGTGGGAGAGTGTATCCCACCGACTTAGCACTGGTGTGGACAGTGCTTAGGTCGATGTTCTTGCATTGCTTGGGGTGGGGGATGGCTTTTTCACAGCTCTTAATAACATCAGTTACATTGACTTAAGCGGCAGTGTAGACAAGCCCCTAGTTTAGACAAGGACTAGCAGATTCTCCTAAGAGCTGGTTATTCTACAACTGTACTGCAGGGTTACTTGTAACTTCCTCTAACGCAGCTGGAATTGGTCAGAGATAGGCTGCTGGACTAGACAGACCTAGAAATATCCAGCTTGGCACCATAGGCAACCAGTGTAAAACGGAGCAGCTTAGATACAGCTCAGGGTCTGAATTGGTCTGGTCCACTGTGTCCAAAGTTTTCCATGAGAACTGCCTGTCATGAACATCCAACCAATTCATTTCTGTTACAAATGATGTTTGTGTGTGTTCCCAGGGACGGCTGTGGGTTTTTTTTCCTGTATAAACCTATTTCCTAAGATGCACCCTATTATTGAGCCCATCCTGTATGGATCAATTTTCCCATTGAATCACAAGAAAACATGCAGTGTCACATTCACTGTTAATAAAAATCAAGGGTTAAACTACATACAGAGTGTTGTCCACAGTATAAGAAATTGCATACACTTTCCCCTGCAAGCGCATAACCCTCTTCTGTGAATAGGATTTATTTTTAAAAGGAAGAGAAAGTGCATGAGTCAAAAGGTTCATTTACAAGGCTGTCATGGAGACAGTGTTTTTAAATAACCACAACTACATCAAATGATAATCATCAAACCAAATAAACTAAATGCCAAAATACTTTGAAACCTAAAAATAAGAACTAGGTCTAAATTACCCTAATTTCTATGGTTTTGCAACATTTCAGAAGGTAAGTCACGTTCTGAGTGTATATTCTTTGTTTTTCATTCTTGAAGAGCAGTGAAGTGGTTTGTGAATCACGCTTTAAGAGACATTTGGCTGTAGCAAAATTGTAATAAAAAATGCATAATATGTACTTAAGAAGGAAAGTAACACCTCTGCCATAAATTGGTTCTTTGAAATATTTAAATTAAAAAGTCTAAAGCATACCATGCTTGAACAGAACAGAATTAAACGGCATGTAACTTAGATACGTAGGTTCTCTCACAGGGATAAATTTAAAATTGGGATTGCTCAAGGAAAAAAAAACTTTCTTAAAGACAATATCAACATTGTTAGTGGGATTTTCTCCAGTTCAGATTTTCTTTTGTCGTTGTCCGGGAAACCTGAATTTCCATAGTAATTCACAAGAATTATCATTAACAATGAAAAAAACTACTCATTTACTTACATTCCCCTTTGAGTAGTGGAGGAATTTTTCAGTAAAACTGCTTTAATGAACAGAAAGTACGTAACTATGGCTTGGTGTTTTGTTTTGGTTTTTTTGTCTAGTCACTGAGGGTAAAATCCTGAAGTCCTTGTGTACTCAGTTCTTACTCAGGCATAATTTCCAATCAAGTCAAGTGACATTTTGTCTGAGTAAAGTGAATAAGGGGTTAGGGACTCAACTCCACGTCTGCATCCATTTATGACAAGATTTCCCCACAGATCACAAGCAAAACCCTACTTTGGATGACAGAAGAAGAGGGAGCAGAGATGCTACCCAGTGCTATGCAGTTACTAGAATTCTACCAGAAGGAGAATTCTACCATTCTGCAGAAATGGATGAAATACCAGCTGTGAGGTGCACTCCTAACAGGAGCCCAGCATGCACTGGTCTAGTTTAGGAAGGAGCACTAGCTAGGCCAAACAGCTACCATGCTCCTTAGTGCTAGGGGGGAGATCCCGCCCTGCTGCTTGTATCTAGAGAAGAGGTTTCTGATGTTCCCTTTTGATTATCAGGGTGGAACAGGGCAGGAATTAATCCTATGTTGGTAATACCACACCATCAAGCACTGGATTTTTACGGTTACTGAAGTTATGTACCAGTTCTTCAAAGAAAGGCACAATACTCTATTTAAAATAGTCTCTAAATCCTCCATTTTTAACATATTTTTAGGGAAAAATGCAAATAAAAAGACACAGAGTAAAAGGAATGTAACCCAAGTTCAAGATATTGCATATTACTTCACTGGGCTTTGGATCGGGCTCTAACCATATCTGGTTCATACATTAAAACAAATTTAATATACCCAAAATGTATTCCCATCCAAAAAGCTAAGCAAAAAAGGATACAGCAGGAATGTCAAAATAGTCAAAAGTAAATATATTTCCCCACCTACACATGTGTGAGCATCTCTTTTATCCTAAAGAGTTTGTCTGTTCCATTCAGTGCTTTTATGTGGATCTCCTGCGAGTTTTGTTTTGAATTCCTTGGTATTAGTATCAGTTTAGCCTCTTGGAACCTGTGGTTATTAGTACATTCCCAAGGAAAGTCCTGATCAGAAATGAGAACCACCTCTATGGGCTATAAATACACCACAATTAGCTTTGAGAGTAAGTTTATTACAAAATATACCAAGAACCCCCTACATATTGACTAATATTTCAGAGGAAGGCACACAAATAGGGAAAGAATATATATCAATACATAAATATTTAATAATATTCTTTTATATTATATATATATAGTGCATGAGTCTTATATATATATGTTCTGCATACCACGTTTATACACCACAGACATAGATGGGATTAATAGCCTCCACTCTCCAGTCTCTATATTATCAAAGGATAGTAAGAACATTCTACCCGTCCTCTACCTCTTTCTTTGCTGAAAGTTACTTCTCTGTGTATACGACTGCCTCAGAGCCTTTTATAAAGGGAGCAACATTTATTAACTATCCAATTAAATGCATGTATTATAGTTGCTGTTCATGACACTGTACTTCAGGGTCTGTCAGTATTTCCATTATAAACTCCTACCTCCAAAGGTTTATAATTGGGATGTAAAATTTGCACCTTGGAATACAAGGTTTCAACCCAGAGACAGTTCTGTTCTGGCAGAGGTTTATTTATTTGAACACTTTTGACAAGAGCCTGCTCCGCTCACCAAATTTAAACACAGGACCAAGTCTCATACACGTAACATGACAGCCAGGTACATCATATTACAGGTGGCTTTTTTTTTAATTTTTAGTTACACTATAAGTAGGGCCCTACCAATTTCACGGTCACAGGATTTTAAAAATCGTAAATTTCATTATTTCGGCTATTTAAATCAAATTTCACGGTTCTGTAATTGTAGCAGTCCCGACCTAAACAGGAGTTGTGGGGGGGAAGTCATAAGGTCATTGTAGTGGGGGTTGCAGTACTGCTAACCTTACTTCTGTGCTGCTGCTGACCTTCAGAGCTGGGCAGCTGGAGAGTGGTGGCTGCTGGCCGGGAGTCCAGCTCTGAAGGCAGCAGTACAGAAGTAAGGGTGGCATGGTATGGTATTGCCACCCTTAGTTCTGAGCCGCTGCTGGCGGGGCACTACCTTCAGAGCTGGGTGCCCAGCCAACAGCCACCACTTTCTGGCTGCCCAGCTCTGAAAGCAGTGCAGAAGTAAGTGTGGCAATACCCTAAAATAACCTTGTGACCCCCCTGCAACTCCCTTTTGGGTCAGGACTCCCAATTTGAGAAATGCTGCTCTTCCCCTGTGAAATCTGTAAAGTATAAGGTAAAAGCACACAAAAGACCAGATTTCACAGGGGGAGACCAGATTTCACGGTCCATCATGCATGTTCATGGCCGTGAATTTGGTAGGGCCCTAACTATAAGGCTAGCATTTTCATATATGAACACCTAAAGTGAGGCACCTAAATCCACACTTAGATACCTAAGTGCATTTTTCCAGACAAGTGCTCAGCATCTCTGAATACCAAGGGCTAGATTCACATAGGTACTCAGATGCCTAAACCCCAGACTTAGGCACCTAAATCCCAGTTTTAGGCTCCACTGCAGTTCACAAAACTCCTGCCAAACCCTGTAGCTGCCTAAACTCAGCACCTAAATTTTCAGGGTAAAAATTCCCTCTGGGTATGAGCTTCCTTCTCAGCATATACACTGCAGCCTCACTCTAGGCATCCAGACACCTGTCTCCTGACTAAGCCCCACTGTGACTCATGAACCACAGGGACGATAGACATTTCTGATGGGAGTGAGGAGATGGGGGAGGGGGGAATTGAACTTGGGTCTCTCTCATGCCAGGTAAGTTCATCACCACCTCCTCCTCCTGCCATTTTGTATGAAGTAAGGCAAGAGCCTAACTCATTCTCACAAGTAATGCCTTATGCGCCTAAGACACCTGACTCCAGGATATGGGTTCCCAGCTGTGGAACGCTAGCAGAGATAGGCACCTCCCTGCAACCTGGACGTAGGCACCTATCTCCAAGAGAGAAGCAGGCTTAGCACCCATCCCTTTCATCAGCGTCTCCCATTGGGTACCTGAGGCAGCTCCCCACCAACCATGCCAGCTTTTTGTGAATCACATTCTAAGGTGCCTCTTTCCCCCTTTGGCAGTCTGGACCCAGGTTCCAGGTCTTCTTCTGGGAGGAAGAAGGACATTTTGCATATTGCTCCTAAGCAGTCATTATGGCTCTATAGTGAACCACCGTATGCATCTATACAAAGGAGTACAAAAAAACAAGGCACCCTCCAACCATGCAGGGCCACGACTCTCTCTCCTATGTACAGGGGACCAGCCAGGGCAGGACGGGGCATTGGTTCTACCCCCGCATAACATACCAGCCAACAGAGAAGGGAAAGTAAGATGCATTGGAAATGAGGTCAAACAAGGACTGAGTTGTGATTCTGAGTCAGTCTGCTCCTGGAACAACTGCACACTACCACTTACCCAGGGCTTGTGGTAGTTCTGTGATCTATGCCTATGCATGTAACGTTATGTACCATTTAAGCTGTGTTACCCAGAAATTCAAGCACTAAATCCAGATGTTGAATCAGTGCAAATCTCAGAGAGCTTAAATGAAGCACTTGTAAACTGCACTGTATACATGCATGGGAATGCACCTATTCCTATATCCAGACAAGATTTTACATTGCATCTGCCCCACTTTCACATTGCAACTGCAAAATGGGCTGTGATGTGGTTCCGAGGGAAACAGTTCCTACCTGTGTTCTATTAGCACTAAGCGATGTAGAAGACGAGTTTTTAAACATGCTGAGAGGCCAGTGTTGCATGCCGAACTTCTAATGTGTTCGTGTTGCAGTAGCCTGCCCAGAGCCTACATTCCTGAGCCTTAGGTCCCTCACCAAAATACGTCCCTCCTATAGCCTGACTCTCTTTCCACTCTTCAGACTAAAAAACGTGAGTAGGAAATTTAGACAACTGCTAGCACAATGCCTCCTCTAAACCCCAATCCTTTAATGGCATCTCCAGAGGCAGGACTTTGCTGCTATATACCACTCCAGAGGGCATCAGAGTTATCCTGCAGGGATCCCAGTGCAGGATCAGGACCCCATTGTCTAGCAGGCAGAAGTGCTTTCCAAATGTAGTAAGTTAAATTGTCTCCTTTTTCTCATACCAGAAAGATTGACCCTAGCTTTTTAGTGGGGACGTTGAGCAACACATAGCTGGGACTAGTTCTTTTGACTGACATTCCCAAATAAAAGGCTTTAAATGCCTTGGAAGAGGGGATTTCACCAACAAAGACAAACACAGTGTTTGTGTGAGAAGCATTTTGTTTGCAGAACCCCACAGCTGTTTCTGCTGGCGTTCTGAAAGCGGTTCCACTAAATATCGGTGAATGTTATATAACTCATTTTACTGTTTTTTCCACCCTTGACTACATAAGAACGGCTATACTGGGTCAGACCAAAGGCCATCTAGCCCAGTATTCTGTCTTTCGAAAGTGGCCAATGCCAGGTACTTCAGAGGGAATAAACAGAACAAGTAATCATCAAGTGATCCATCCCCTGTCACCCATTCCCAGTTTCTGGCAAAGCCAAGGCTAGGGACACCATCCCTGCCCTTCCCGGCTAATAGTCATTGAGGGAGATAACTCAGTCAGGGAGTCCTCACCCTAATGGATCACTCAGAATTTGGATCTAACAATCTATAAGATATGCTGGTGTCACAAAGTTAGAATCAGATCAGAACTTCCTAACTCTGGGAGTATTTGAATCTGGTTTCCGTTCAGTCCCAGCTCTCATTACTGTTATTTCGTGTTTGTGTTACAGTAGCACCCAGAGGACCTACTGTGCTAGGCATTGTACAAACACAGAGAGTGAGTAACTTCGCAGCCCAAAGTGAAGGGGGGCTAAAATGCTTTAAGCAACCTTTGGGCCCTCCCAAACCTGGGCTAGAGAGGCCCCCACCATAACGGTTACAATCTTGGAGGCCTATCTAAATTAGAACAGCCCCCAGAGACTGCACTAGCCTCCTCTTGCCTCCAGTGTGCTCCTACACTGGGGCTTGCAAGGGGGTCCTGAGGAGGCAATCTTAGGGCTGTCTTATACCAGGCAGAAGGAGATGGGGCTTTTAGAGCCCCTTTAGGTTGTACTAGAGATTTTATCTGGCATAACGGGGCAAGGGCGAGGATCTCACCCAGAGTATCCTGCAGTGTTGCCAACTCTCATAATTTTATTGCAAGTTTTGTGACATTTGGTGTCTCGTTAGAGCCCCAGCTGCAGGCTTCAGGTTAGCTGCAGGCTTCGGGTTATTATCTAAGAATCTCAGCTTTCATTAAAAAGAAAAAGTAAACATCCACCCTTCATGGCTGCTGAGAAAAGCCTGACACCCTAAACTTCTCAACACCAGAAGGCAAATAAAAAGAAACCCCAAATTATGATTTTTTAACTCTTGGAGTTGGCAATACTTCCTACTCTAATGTCCTTCCACCTTACAATCTAGTTTTCGACAAGACACAATCCATTTAAGAAGGGATAAGAATGACCAGGACTGGGAGAATACGAAGGGAACAATGACTGAAAGATGCATTTACATGGCTAGTTATGTGTACAGATCATTTTGAATCAATTATACTTTTAAGGAACAATTTTACAGTGAAGCTATATTACACCTTAACTGCAGGAGTTGTTGCTTCAAGGTGCCTCATTGCAGTTGACAAACTGGGAATAACATCTTTAGAAACACATTTATGCTTTTTGCTGGAAAGATCAAGATTGCCACAGATAATCCAACAACTTGTTCTAGAATGCACATAGTCAGAGATTTTTTTCCCAGCACAAAGCTATAGCTAATATGGTAGTTTAACATTAACCACATGCCTGACAGTTGGAATCTTTCCATTCACTCAAGTGGGAACTGGATCAAGCCCCACATGCATGAGCAGAACTGATCTAGAAATGTCTTCTAAAATGAATCATAAGCAGTTTCCTGTAACTTTCAGGAAAGATTCCAACTGATTTCTGCTGCCTGGCCCTTGTGCAGAGATCAACAGATAATCAGCCGATGGAATCTTCCCCAGCAAAAAATTTAGACCAGAATCAACCTTAAATCTGAACTCCTTGCTTCTGCTGGCTTCTACGACAACCTTCTCATTACGTAAACTCTGGGCCCAATTCTGATCTCAACGCTACTGGATTCTAATGGAGTTTTACACCACTATGACTGGGATCACACACTGGCCCATCGTTCTTTTGGACATAAAGAAAAAAAGGCACGTTAAATTAGATGAGAAGGGGCAGAGAGAGGGGAAAGGAAGTCCAAAAAAGCAATGTCCCTAACTTAAAAATGTGTAAAATAAATATACTACCTTGAAAAACTATAGGTACAGATGTAGAGAGTTTAAATGGACTTGCTGTATTAATTTCCATACTACTGAAAGATGGCTTCACTGTGGAGTTTTATATACAGCACAAGCAGGCTGGCCTACAGCTGTTTGTGCAGCACCCTGGAAAACGTGTTTTCCATGGAGTAAGCCACCTTGAACCACTTTATTTCTAACACACCAAAGGATTTGTTATATCAGGGTTTTCAAAACATTTTTTGCCAGAAGTGTTAATGGGTGTCATTAAAGCTGCCAAGTCGCACGGTGCACACAGAGATTCTCGCTGGAGTTTATACAATCTGACATGAGAATGTTAAAGAAAACAGAGCACATATATGGAGAGTGACAGCTGATTATTTATTTTTCCATATTTTTCGAAGTATCAATAAATCCATTTGAAACTTCATGGCTTGAGATGCTGTAAAAGCGGCAGAGAGCAGGAATTATAATTTAGCTTCATTCACTTACTACACACAAACACACACAAAGAAATTTACTCAGAATATAGTCACAAAATGAACTTTCAATCATCAAAAGTACGTCAGTTTCCTGGAAGGCCCTAGAAAGGTGCTACCAAAAGGAAAATTACAAAGTGATAGCCAACTCATCGAACAGCCACAACTATTTAAATCCCTTTTCTGGCTTGAATAGTTCAGTAGGACAGTTTAAAGAATGATGTGTTTGATTCAGAGCCATTTCCTCTACAGCAGAATTGTAATCACCTGCAATTTTTTGCTGAGGATTGCAATTTCTGTCTCAAATCCATGAGCCTGTGCAATGCATTAGGCCAAACTCATGAAGCACCCGGAACCATTATTATAAGAAGGGTTGGTAACACCACCAATTAGTAAGGTTGCCCAGCACTTCCCATTATAAGATGCTGCTGACAGTTGCTTATAACTTTGACAAACTTTAACCATCTGGTGTTTGTTTCAGGCTGATTATTATAATTATTGTTATTTAATTTCAGCCAAAATGACTTGGTTATTTTTGAGAACAAGGTTATGGAAAAATACATTGTTTTGCCTGTGTTAACAAATTCTGGCACCCTTTTCTTTGACAAGCTCCAGCACCCCAATGTTGGAGCGGGAGCTTGAAATTTGGCAGGAGGGTGGCCTTTGTGTCAGCGAGGTGTCTTTTGCTGTCACTATGAAATTCTGCATAAATTTGTCAAGTTATAAGTCTTTGAAAAAGTGCAGTTTGCACATTCTCAGTAGGGCCTTCTTAGATTTTAGGAGATAAATTCCCTGACGATTCATTCCATCTGCACTAAGCATGGTCCAGCCTGGGACTGAACAGGAATTTCCCTGCAACTGCAGCTCGGTTTGCTGTAGGCAGTGTCATGTCAAGGTCCGGGCAGCTGAAATAAAAGCAGGGAGAAAATCTCTCCTGTGCCCTCAATGAACCCATGCCCTGAGCCCAGGCCACATGAAGGAGGAAGCTGCCTGATTCAAATGCAGAGAGGACAAGAACCAGACCTGTGTGGAAGTCAGGGAATGGGGAAGTAGTTTGGGACAAAAAGCCTGGTGATGGGCAGAAACTGAGTTAGTCTCTAAGGTGCCACAAGTACTCCTTTTCTTTTTGAGAATGTAGGCTGTCAGGATGTGGCAAGAGGGAAACTGGGACTGAGTGGGGAATGGGGGAGAGAGACAGCAACTGGGTGGGCAAGATGATTGGGAGGGAGAACCACTGCGTGGTAGGAAGGAGCTGGGGGAGGGCAGACAGATCTGATAAGGAGTCAGCATACCAGGGAAGAACTAGGACAGGCTGGGTCAAGATACTGGGACAAGGAATCGACGGGGTGGCGAGCACTGAGATTGGACAAGGAGTCCTGAAAGGCAGATGGGGGCTGGAAGCCAGTGGGGATAGAGAATGTGGTTTGGGTGGGGTGTGGAGGGGAGGTGACTGGAGGCAAGGGTGTGGGAGAAAGACAGATCAGATGAGAAGACAAGGGAAAGAGACAAGACGGGGCAAGTTGGAGGGGACAGGGTAGGAGGAGTCAGTCCGGCATGGGAGGCATGGGCAGAAGAATCTGTGCCCAGGAAAGCCCATTCTTCTCCTGAGCCTAGAATGGAACTGAGGATTTTTCCTGAGTCTCACCATTCCTTTGTCGTCAGCAAACACCTGTGAAACCTACCGGCAAATTGTTTCATCCCACTCCAGTTCTGGTCCACACAGAGGATGGCAACCTACTACTAACTACTATCAGTTACTCCATTAGCTCCAGGGGCGGATGTATGTGTGGTGGGTCTAATGGTTCCAACCCTGCTGATGACCCAAGTGGAGTCAGTATGATGCCACATGATGGAATTTCTGGTTTTTCAATTTGCTTTTTTAAGAACCTAAGAAATTATACATATACATACACACACACACACACACACACACACACCCCGATATTAAAAGAACATTATTAAGGTCTCAGATCAACCACTCCAAGTCAGGAAATGCCAGAATTAAGTTTGCCTGTGCAATCTTAACTTGACCCCCTTCTGTATCTGCATTATGATACCGTCTTTAATTCTATGACCACTACTTTTCCCACTTTGGTACTTTGGAAAATTTCACCCACAGAGTCTTACCTTCAACTCGTGGATTCAAATACAGCCTGTGTCAATAGTGACAGAGTTATCATCGGAAACTCTTCTATCTTGGTTTTCATACCCATTACCACAATTTCAGAGAGCATTTAGTCAGATCATGTGAAATGAGAGTATCCAGTTCCTAGTAAATAAATCTGCACATCAATAAAACTATCACCTCTACCCCCACTGTGATCCCACAAGAGTGGCCAACGACTGAATGGGAGATTAAACTGTTTTCCCACTCAGTGCAGCTGATCCTCCCAAATCAGAACTGAAGCACATTAGCAGGGCAGGGCAAGGGAAGTTTGTGATGTTCTAATCTATTCCTTCTCTGTTCTGTGAACAAAGGCCATCACTCTCCACAGTCTGTCAATCTGGTGCCCTTCCTGAGCACTAAATTCAATATAAAAATAAGTATATATAAAAGAAAATCTGTATTAATTAGTGACATGCCAGGAGGAAAGGATTCTTCTGTTCCTTATTTTAAAAGTTTGCTGCATATTATCCCCTTAAAGCCTGGCATTTAAATATAGTTGTTTTCTTTGTTTCCAATAACATCTCAGCCACAATTACTTAATAAATTATAAATTATGATGTCGTTTTTATGTAAATGCAGTTTTGTGTTCAAGCACAGGATGAATGTTTGTGTATGCAAATGAACGAAGGATATGTTCAAAGGAGGTCGCAGTTCAAATCATTCCAAACTTCAAAATGTTTTTACCCTGTTAATGGTTCAATATTGCATCATTTTCTTTTTTCCTTAACAATGAATCATTTGTTTGAAATTCACCTGTTGCCAACAACCAATTTCTGTTTAGCGCAGCTTCATGGAAAATATGGTCATGTGTCAGCGTATAGTTCCTGCTTGATGTTGCATATAATTCTTATAATATTCTGACTGGCATGTGCTAATTATTTAGTACAATAGCTCATCTTAGGGAGCTGTAAGGCTGTAAAAGAAGGGTGGTAATTACTCAGAATGGGACTGTCTAGTTTTTTTGTTAAAACCAAAGTGTGGGAGGGAAAATTTTAAAAAATAAAATGACATGAGAAAGGATTGAGCTGCAACCTAGGAATGCTGAAAGGGTTAATATTCTGAAGATTTTATTACTTGTAAGTATGGAATCTAAGGCTTCCGAGGCAGATGCTGGTGCTTAGTGACATAAGCAGCAGTTATTAAATATATGTTCAGATTCTATTTTTTCTACCACTTTCCACTCCAAGGGTAAAATCCTCGTCCTGCTGAAATTAACAGCAAAACTTCCATTGACTTCAGTGGGGTCAGGATTTCACCCCAATCCTTAACCATCTAACTCTGACCACAGTTACAGCGGAGGAGCTTGGTTACTCTGCTTCGTCCCATCTGCCCTGATCCTGCTGTTTTGCGCTGCTCTGCTTATCCCATATTTTCCAAGGCAGTCATTTTCCGATGAAGTGAGCTGTAGCTCACGAAAGCTTATGCTCAGATAAATTGGTTAGTCTCTCAGGTGCCACGAGTCCTCCTTTCCTTTTTGCGGATACAGATGAACACGGCTGCTACTCGGAAACCTTTACCAGATATGCGAAGCTTGTCTGAGGCCATGGCTGCACTACCAGCTGGCAGGGCGAATACACATGGTCATGCTCGCTCTCCTCTGAGCTAGCACACTAAAACCAGGAGAGTAGACTCGATAGCACAGGCATTGGTGGCACAGGCTGGCAGCCCCGAGTACCGACCCACCTTGACCCCTAGGTACGTACTCAGGGCAGCTAGCTTGTGCCACCGCTGCATATGCTACGGCAGCTACGCCACTATTTGTACCATGCTCGCTCAGATGAGAGCTGGCGCAAGTCTGTCTACCCGAGCTGGGAATCACAACCTGGCTCACAGCGTTAACATACCCTTAGCCAAGCACCATCCCAAAGAGCATAAAACCCCACAAAATTGTTACTAAGGTCAGAGCAAGAAGGCAACATAAAAATATCCTTTAAGAAAACTGCTCGATTCAGGAAGGACAGTAAAATGGTGAGTAGCATCTACTCTACAATAGAATGGCTGTTTGGATTGCCACAGATCAAGGGATGTACAACCTTCACAAAGTACTAAGGGGAAATTTGGGGCGGGGGGTTGTACAGGGGAAAAGGGGACCATCAAATAAAGATGGGAGGCAGACATCAGAGAACAGACTAGCAGACCAATAAGTAGAACAAACAGAAAAAGATATTCAAACATTTTGCACTGGATGGATTTCTTAAGTAAAAATAACTCACGTGGTGATTGGAGGGTTGTACGGAGGTTGAGCCCCCTATCCAGCACTGTCCTAAAACCAGATTGCATCCAACAGCCCAGGCACTTAATGCAGAAAAGAGAACATGTCTTTGCCAGATGTCTGGGGTACTTCCAAAAATCCATACCGAAAAAAAAAGCAGTTTAAACCATGCCACAAAAATGAGGAAACCCCAACAATGAAAACAAACAGCCAAGAAAAGAGTTTCAGAGACTCCATCTAAACTTACTGCTGTACTAGATGCAAGGTTCAAACAACTGGAATGCAACATAAAAGGAAAACATAAAAAACCCACAATGGACTGACCCAATCCTTCAAGATACTGAATATTTCAACACCTCTTGGCTTCAGCAGAAGTTGAGGGAACCTGAAACCTCACTAGATTGGACCTTTGGAGTAGGGTAAAATTCAGGACTGGAGGACAGAATGAATGAACAAGAAACAGACAGGGAAGCCATGATGAAAAGGGTACAGTCTATGGGCCTGATTCTGCCCATATGTATTGCTGGACATGTGCTTTCTACAACAAGTACACTTCAACAGGATTATTTGCAGTTGCAGGGATTACACCTGGAAGAACATTTTGGGAAGATCAAATACACCAGAAGACATGGAAAACAGCACAATGTAAGAAGATTTTCCAACGACATAGATGGGAAAGGTCCTCCAGCACATACACTGAAAGTTCATTAATAAAATTGGGAGAATAATGAAAAATCATATGACTATTCCTTTAAAGTTAGATATAAATAAACTATATTCACAGCTACAACTACAGGACACATGAAACCAAGATGTACTACCCCAAATGTTCAGGAAAAGTGAATCTTCAACTTTCATGCTCCACTATTCACAGAGATGCAATTTAAAATTTGCACTTCCCAAACACTTACCCAGAAATTTGATTGTCAAAGCTACACTCACCCAGTCAGGGAACACAAACAACGCCATGTAACTCGTGTCATCAATCACAACTAAGCCAAGTTCAAATTTTCAGTATTAAATACTGAATTGCAAGTCGTAGAGTAAACAACATTCAAGAAAAGCTCCATCTAATAATTTCCAATATTTTTTGAGAAAACTGTGATCTGCTCATGGACTTTCGTGAAAAGACAGAGGTGAATAAACTATTCACTCAGCTCTACTGATTGATTAAAAGGTGACATTTTAAATGGTTCAACAAATTTAGCTCAAACTGCTCTGAAAAGAATCACCTTTGAGGTAGAAGTCATCGAGGAAAGTTTCAGCCCAACATGAAGCCTGTACAACGTTTTGTCAATGACTGAAAACAGAGTTTACAATAGAATCTAGTCTCAACATTTACTTACAGCAGGCTTGCGCCTACTTCCACTGATGTGAACAAGAGAATTACCACTGACTTCAAACGGAACTAAACTGAACACTACAGTTACATGTCATGTGCTATTTGTACTACATTTATTGCTATCTATAACTGATTATTCAAATTCTGTAACTATTTTTTTTAATTCTTTATGACACACTAAAAAAGTTGCTACGTAATATTAAGTTGATGAATATACAACTTTTGGACACAAACAAATATAATTATGAAGGGCCAGATCCGCAGCTGCTCTAAACTAAGGTGCCTGAGGCTCTATCACATTTTCAAGCTTTTCTCTGCGAACATGAAGACTAGAAACTTTTTTTTTAATCGAAGCTGCGATTCTCACTTGACTCCAGAATTGAGGCATTAAGAAAAACACCAAATATTGTGAAACCCATGAAAAAAATCTTCAGTGATCCCAACTCTGCAGTCTGGTATTCTACTCCCTGGACCACACTGCCTCTTAAATATACATCGACCTGTTTTGCCAAGAACAGAAAACGGTTTCTGTTTCACTGCTTTATAAGCCAACAACAAAACTAAGGGTTGCGTTGTGTATGTGTATGATTTTTTATTTTATTTTTAAGGCATCTAAACTAGCAGGCTTAGTTCCAAGTAGCCTCAGTATTTACAAGAATGCCAAAGTAATGTCTACATTATTTTCAGATTAAGAAAAGAAGCCTGAGGAAAAAAAATATTGTTGGAATGTAACAAGTTTCCTAATCACAAAAATATTTATTTTTGTGTATTCATCACACATACTATTGCTTCTCATAATTAACAAATGAGATTAAATGTTAACTGGTTTAAATCTGTCAAAATATTTTAAATAAGGGGGAGAGCTCTTCTGTTTTGTTAAGTATCACTATTTACTTTATTAGGTAATAACAACCTTACCTTTTGTCTGCAATAGTTAATAGTAAATGGTTAGAGCTTGCCAAAGAGCAAATAAATCATTACACTAAATACAGGTTGTCAGGCTAGTTTAGTACCTTGTACACTCCATTTTGCTTAGATAAATGGCTTAGAATGAGGCTTATTGTCTATGTTATTTTCTAGAAAGGTTTTGGCTTTTTTATTGAGCATTGTTTCACATAAGACTAAAAAAATATATAAAATAAAGGTACTCGGATGTTACACCAATATTTAGATTTTACACTGTTACCCTTGCTTATTTGCAAGGACTTGATAAGTTTATAAATGTGATGCAAATTGGAGATACCCCAAATAAATAATTAGAGTGCATATGTTCCATAAGGAGGATTGTCAGGTATTAGTAAACAAATAAACAAACAAAATGGTGTGAAACCAGAGCTGGTCGGATACTACAGACACGGTGATCAGAGACATTCCTTCAAATTCCGAAAGCAATTTGCTTTGATCATGCTGGTCCCCCGTTATTATTCACTAATCACCAGATTTCCAAAAGAGTTCAATTCTCGTGGAGATAGCAAAATAAGTGGCTTGTGGCCACATTTTCAAATATTGCTCAGTCCACTGGATGCATGGAAAATCTGGCCCCACTCGTTGGTGCTGAACACTTGAAAATTTGGCCCCAAGCAATTTTGAAAATCTGTCCCATGGTGATAGGGTGACCAGGTGTCTGGTTTTCGACCAAAATACCCAGTCGAAAAGGGACCCTGGGGGCTCCAGTCAGCAGTGCTGACTGGGCCATTAAAAGTCCGGTTGGCAGTGCTGCCGAGACAAGGCAGGCTAGTCCCTACCTATCCTGGGGCACCATGCTACGCCCCGTAAGCGGCCAGCAGGTCCGGGTCCTACGTGGCAGGGCCAGGAAGCTCCACGCACTGTCCCCGCCCCAAGCACCGGCTCCGCACTCCCATTGGCCAGTTCCCAGCCAATGGGAGATGGGGGCAGTGCCTGCGGGCAAGAACAGCGTGCGGAGCTTCCTGGCCCTCCCACCTAGGACCTGGACCTGCTGGCTTCTTCCAGGGCGCAGCATGGTACCCCAGGACAGGCAGGGAGCCACCCAAGGTAAGCTCCCAACCCTGAACCTCTGCCTGTCCTGACCCCCCCAACCCAGAGCTCCCTCCTGCACCCCAAACCCCTCATCCCTGGCCCCACCCCAGAGCCTGCATCCCCAGCCCAGAGCCCTCACCCCACACACACACCCCAACCCCCTACCCCAACCCAGAGCTCCCTTCCACACCTTGAACCCCTCATCCCTGGCCCCACCCCAGACTCCTCACCCCCTCCTCCTGCACTCCAGTCCTCTGGCTCAACTTGCAGCCCCCTCCCACATTCCGAATCAGACAGCCCTACCCCCCCATCTTGGAACCCCATCCTGCACCCCACCCCCTCATCCACAGCCCCACCTCAGAACCCCCACCCCCAGCCAGAGCCCTCACTCCATCCCGCACCCCAACCCCCTGCCCAGTGAAAGTGAGTGAGGATGGAGGAAAGCGAGCACCGAGTGAGGGGGAATGTAGTGGGGGAGGGGGCGGGAAGGGGACAGGGTCCCGAGAAGGAGTGGGACTAGGGTGTTCACTTTTGTGCGGTTAGAAGGTTGGCAAACCTACATGGTGACCATCACTACTGTGCAGAAGGCCAACGCCAGGCCTATACACCACTCAAATCTCACTTAGGCTTGTGAACATTTGCACTCACTGGTTTTTTGTTCTCACAGATCTTTGGAGAATAGCTGTTCTTTGTCCTAATCCCCATATTTGCAATTGTGCAGGAAAAGGTATTTGCACACAAACAGTATATTCTATTCACAGCTCACCATTCCTTATTTTCCTGCTTTAAAAGCTTCAGCCACCCGATGAGGCTCAAGGACAAGAAACAGTGCCACACGACTATGCTGAACCATCACACACCACTAAGAGCAAAGGCTGAAGAAAACAGCTCACAAACAACCCCACAGGCTGCAATTTGTGTGCCTAAACTATTTGTCAAACACTTGCGAGTAAGGAGTATGGCAGCAGAAAGCAGGATCAGGTCAAGAATGATTTGTGAACAAAAAAAAAAAAGGCTTAGTTAATTGGATCATTTATTCACACTGAATAAATCTGACTACTCCTAAATAAATGCTTTCCTCTTCTCTCCCGTTTTAAGACCTGAAATATACATTGTTCCACAAGTAACGTGGCATTTTTTCTTCATAAGCATATATTTTCCCAAGTACTGTGAGAGTGTGGGATTTAGTTCAGCAGCTCCAGTTATGGAAGCTGCAAGGGTAAAACATCACCAGAGGTGGTTCAGACAAGGCTACGAAACGTGCATCTCCAGGGGCACCCAGGTTGTGTCCTACTTCAATCCATCCCCTATCAAGACAAGCTGAAAGGCTGGTGACGTATTTATTACTTATGCTCTAGTGCCACGTGATGTGGGACACAAGCACCTCTGTGCTGACAGAGATTTCTGTGTGTTAAGCAGAGCAATACAGGGCATGTCAGTATGAGAAGGCTGAATCTTGTCTACACTGCAAGTGAAGGTGTGATTGCAGTACAGTGTAGGCATTCCAATGCTAGCTTTAATCTAGCTGGAGCGGGTAACAACTGCAGCAGCAGCAGACTCCAGCGTGGGTCAGCAAAGTGAGTATGTACCCAGGGTCCCTGGTGGGCATGTACTGGGGTGGCATGTCCTCATTACCACTTTTACCGATGCTAACTAGATTAAAGCTAGCGTGGGTTTGCCCACCCATGCTGCAATCACACCTTCATTGGCAGTATATTAGGATCCTGTGGCAATGCATCCAAGGAGTCCACTTGACTGGAAATGCAGGGGCCTCCAAATATACTTAAAGCAGCCATGAGCATCACTCCACAGAATCAAAATGTAAGGGGCAAACAGCTAAGAAGCAGGATTGGACACTGGCCCACAGAGAGATGAATATATACTTTAGATGAAGCCAACCATTTTCCAACTGCCTTAATTTTCCCTTCCATTTTATCTAACTTCATATTGTGAAAGGTGCTCAGGTTTTACAAATTCCTGAAACAGTCTCAGTGTAGCCTGTTATTTGGTAAATTCCTCTTTAAAACAATTCAACCTGTTCAGGTTTGGGGTTTTTTTTCCCTCTCTCTCTCTCCTTTTTTTTTTTTTTTAAAGACATCTTAATTAGTCTAATCCTGACTGGTCTCTTTCCAATGTTCCTGTTGGCACAGCAGGATTTCAATTAACATTCTGAGTTAGCACTGCAAATGCCCCTGTTCAGAATTTTTTTTTTAAATATGCTATTTTGGATGCCATCTCTCGCCTCTTTTCTTCCTCAAAAATTGTTTAGCTTCTAAGAGGTTTCAGAGGCAGAGGTTGTTCTGCCAATTTGTGCTCTTGGAGTTTATCGAGAGACAGAGCATCATTATTTTTTTTCACTTCATCGTTATATTCTTTGCCAACTTTGACCACATCACCCATCCCAGTTAAATCACTCTTGGTTTCATGGCAACAAGTTCAAGCTTCTTATCCTCCCCTTCAAAGCCCCTTATGGTTCTACCCTTCCTTGTGTGCGCTTGTCTCTTACTGAATTTCCCCTTCTCACCTCTTCCGTTCCACCCACAATGCCCTGGCCAGCTGCTTGTCATGCAATGTTCTCCCACAAACATTTCCACCCTGCCCCATACATGAGGACCACTTGCTCTGAACTGAGCTGCAAAGCAATTACCCTGTCTTCTTTTAAATCTATCCATAAAATCCATATCTGCTGCGATGCACATAAGAAATCAGCTAATTAACGGTGACTACATTGAGGGGCAGATGGAATAATTGACATTTATTTTATAATACTCCAAAACCTGTCTCTTTTGCAAATACTTAAAACTAGACTGGATATCCTCAGAGGATAGCAATGTGGTCATGTGGATAAGGCACTGGAGTGGGTCTTAATAGACCTGGGTTTTAGTCCTGGCTCTGTCAGTGACCTTGGGAAAGTCACTTCACCTTTGTTTCCCTTCCCACCCCGAGTCTGTCTTGTCTAGTTAGATAGTAAACTCTTCAGAGCAGGGCTCTCTGTTGTGCTATCTGTACAATCAATGCACAATGGTGCCCTGATTTTGGTTGGGGCATCTGGGCATCAAATAATTATATAATTGACTGTATCCCTTCCCCATCATTGGTCTCAGATTTTAAGCTCTTTAAGACAAGGACCATGTCTTCCTATGTTTGTAGAGAGCCTTAGGGGAAACCTGCTTAGGGCATCTTGGCACCTCTGTAATATAAATATTAAATAATAAGTAGCCAGAGCAATATTGTTCCACCCTCACTTAAACCCTAGACATCTGGGGTCCTCACTTAAACCCCAGATCACACCTCCACCTGCAGAAAACAGCAAGCAGAATTCTGGCTTTACCTACAATTAACTGCCTAACCGTTAATCTTTCACTGCCGTCTGGCATTGCTTAGGCTGGCAGCCCCCTGTGGGCACGCAGAGACTACGCATTTTCACAAACATGCCCATCTTTACTTTTAACTTGTCTCTCATCCCAACGCCATTCTCTGTTGCACCTTGTCTTAATCCTAGATTGGGAGCCCTCTAGGGCAGCAACAGCATTTGCTTTGTTCTGTTGTAATGGGGTCCTACGTATAAAGAATAATCATCTAATTGAGCATAGTACTCTTCCGATCACTGGCAGGTCCCTCATGACAAGGTAATCCTAGAAGTCAACAATACAGAAAACAAAGAGCTAAACACACAGGTAAAACACACGAATACAAAAGCGATGGGTTAAAGCAGGGACCAGGAGTCAGTTATCCTTGGGTTCGATATCTGACTCTGTCATTGACTCCCTGTATGGCTTTGTGCAGCACCTACAGCTCCCGTTGATTTCATTTGGAATTGTGAATGCTCATCACATCTGAAAAGCAGGCCTAACCTCTCTGTGCTTCAGCTAACCCATCAGTAAAATGGGCATAATTGTTGCCTTCTTCATAGGCATGTTGTAAAAGGCTCCCATAATTAATGTCTGTAATGAGCATTGTGAACCCTGGTTGAAAGACACTGCAGAAGAGGTAAACTCTGATTAGCACCATAAGAGTTTAGAGGAGAGTTGCCACCAAGCAGAGCTGCCTCAAATTCAAAGCATGGGTCCAGATGTGAACCAGGAGGAAATAGACGAGACCTTTCAGGCATCCTCACAGTATGTAACTCAGCAAAAGGTTACTGACAAAGCAAGGGTTGTGTGAATTCAATACTTTGTATACTCTGCAGGATTTTATATTAAACGGCCCAACCTCCAAGATCCACTATGGGCTAGCAGAATACGGCTACAATTCTGCAAGGCAATTTTTCTTCTGCAAGGTAATGGGTTATGGCCCCATTAACTCTTCCACCCCACACACTTCCCAGAAATGGGACCAGATCACCTGCCCCAAGGCATGAGCTGATAGGCCTAGCTATTCACCTAATCTCACAGATCACCTAGGAGGCTGGGGTCATCCACACAGACTCTGTGCCTTCAACAGCATTTCAGGAACCCCAGTGTCCCCCCGCCCCTGCCTCAACTTCCTGAGAACATGGGTGTAGTTTAGCTACACTGCAGAAGACTGTCCTGGCTGTGGCTGCCTCTGGACCCCCCACCACAAAGAGGACTCAGCAGGAATGGTAATATAGCCTGGGTTGCAATACCTTTCCCATGTCATCTCCATAGGGCCAAAGCAGGGACAACATGCACCCCACCCATCCCTCATCCATTCAGTGTGGAGACACCCACTCCAGCCAATTCAGTCCAAACTCCAGCCTTCCTCATAGATCCCAATGCTGTGGAGCACATTCCACAGGGGCCAGGAGAAGGAAGGGTTGCTGTTGAAGAGATATGGGAACCAGCTTGTCCGTGTGGGTATGGGGGAGCTAGCTGCATGCAGAACTCCCTCTGTGCATGGATCAAGTGACCACAATCAGATGTGAGGAGCACACAAGCTTACTCAGGTGCCAAAGTGACCAGCAATTTAGCATCACAGCCTATTATTAGTGGGCTATTGAGTCTAACTACAGTGGAAATTATTTAAATTTACTCCTCCTTAAACTTTAAGACACAATATGTGAATTGAGGTGTTTGCCCACTTTATATTATGAGCACGCAAACCCATACATGCTTTTAAAAAAATAAATTAATGGTTCCAGCAGGTAGGGGAGGCACTTGTAGCTGGTAATGGTAAGTAAGAGACGTGTGTGGGATTTTCCTTTGAGTATAATTCTTCCGTACATTAAATGACACGAACAAAAGGGAAATTAAACATAATACTATGCCAGGGTACTATGACATAAGTGTCAACTTAGAATTTCAAATACAATTATAAGAGTCTTCTAATAATTATATAGGGTGGCAAACAAGGCTCTAGGGCAAACATATGTGGCAAGAAATGACTAATGGCATGCTGCAGAAAGGCAGCCAAGGTTGACCCTCCTATGCATCATATTGTGGTCGGATCAAAAGCAGTGGAAAGGTTAAGAGCAGTTAATGTTAAACACTGACCCATCCCTCCAGAATCTTTTCCATATTCATAGCAAACTATCATCCATATTCATGCAACAAGATAAGTACCTTCAACATACAGAGGTTAAAAAAAAATTGAGATTTTACTTCTTTACGACCTTATTTGGTGCAATGACACCAGCTCCCAGGGCATGGGACAGGACATCAATTAGGGTCTCTGTAAGGCTGAGGAAGGTAGGTAAGCAGGAAACTTACAGCAGCTGCTGGATGGTATTTAGATATTATGTATGTGCATTCTGCAGTCGGATCCACACAAGCAAGACCACAAGATTTCAGTGGGACTAAAAGTATTTCACTAGGAGAGTGGTGAAGCACTGGAATGGGTTACCTAGGGAGGTGGTGGAATCTCCATCCTTAGAGGTTTAAGGCCTGGCTTGACAAAGCCCTGGCTGGAATGATTTAGTTGGGGTTGGTCCTGCTTTGAGCAGGAAGGTTGGACCTAGATGACCTCCTGAGGTCTCTTCCAACCCTAATCTTTTATGATTCTATAATTCTCTGCCCAGGTGCCAGAGTCTGCCAGCGCTGATCCAATTGCAGGCCTACATGTATATGTAGTTGGGGTCTGAACCTGCATTCCTTGTATGAAACTCACACGGACATCAAAGTGAATTCTATGTGTGGAGTATCTGTGGAATTGGGGCCTATGGTAACATAAGCCAAGATCCTACAGCAAGAACCACACAAAAAGAATCCACACTCATGCAGTTCTCACAGAAGCACTGGGGCTATCAATTACATTTTGGCAGAAAGCCATCTACTAAAATCATGACATATGGAATGTTGTTCTTCCTGCTCTTCCTGCACTCTGCTTTTTTTTTTTTTTTTTTTTAACCTTCTCTTTGGGTTTGGTGATTGACTTCAGCAGGAATGGAGGGTGCTCAGAACTTCTGAGAATCCAGCCCTGCAGTTGGTATCTTCCCGTTGGTCTTTTCTCCGTGTTTTTTGCTTCCAATACTGTTTCTTGACTATTTACAAATTGTTTTCATTTTATTTTGTTCTTTCAAAACATTTGTTCTTCATCAACTTCTCATTCTGCCCTCCCCCATCTATTTTTTGCTGTTTTATTTGTTATTAACTTATACTCACTTTTTTTTTTTTAAACTTGAAGCTGAAAATATGAGATGTCTTTAGAGGCAGTGGACACCCTCTCACCCTTTCATGGCTACATAAAGTGCCAACATAATTGGCTTTCCCTGCAAACTGAGATTTTTTTTCCTGCCTACTAAAATAATATTGAAACAAAAAAGGCATGTGCTTCACTTAAAAGGATAGTTTTATATATTCCAGCCCCTCCCCTCCACTGCTTTTTTCCTTAAAAATATCACCATCTTGCTTTCCATCCCTCCCAAAGTGTCACCTTCTCCAGTGCATTTCAATAGGAATTATGTCTCTCTTTTTCACCCCACCCCACTCATCATTATTAGCATAACAGTTGCACAGAAGTAGGGGAGTCTAGATAGGCTTAATTAATAGCTTTCTATTATTATTAGTCACTGATTTATACAGCACTTCTGCAAGCATCAAAGCTCTTTACAGCATTATTAAATATGGACCCAATCCTTCAAGGGATTACTCACATGAGAAATCAATTTGACTCCACTGGGACTTACAGCTGGCAGGGCCAAGTTCTATCGAAGCACAGGAGATCATTTCCACACTCCCCAGGAAATGCAGCCTGGCCTGCGGTGGTACCTACAAGCAAGACTCCAGAACAGTTTTGGAGACAGAGAGCCAGGAGTTTATCAGTTTAAGGCAATAGGGGGATTTAGTCTCTCGCTCCCTCAAGGATTCCCACAAGCCCAAGCACCTGCACACAGGTGGGCACAGCACTGTGAAACGTGGCGCTTAGGTTAACACTTCTCCCCCTGTGAAAAGTGCCCGCCGGAGGGACTTTAATCAGCCAGATCTTCGGCTTTGTGCATCACCTGAAAGGCAGCGGGCCTGTAACTCCCCGGCCCCATGCGGGGGCATTCAGTAGCGAAGCAAGGCCCCTTGCGGACTGCCCCAGGGCCGGGCCAGCGCAACGCTGGCTCCGGCGATCTGAGAGCCTGCCCTTGGCCACCTGAACCACCGCTGGGGGCTGCTGACACTCCGCTTGCCAACGCTGGCCCCTCTGCCAGCTCTTCCCTCCGCCTGGCAGCCAATGGACCCCGCGCCACCCACACGAGGGGCGGGCTGCGCCCTTCCAAACAGCTCCGGCAGCCCGCGAGAGGCTGCGCCGCTGCCTTCCTCCCTGGGGCAGGACACGGGCCGCTCCGGCAGCGGGGTGGGAAGGCAGGAAGCCGAGGCGCGATCGGCGGGCTCGATAAGGAGCAGAGCTGGCGGGCGGGCAGCGAGCGCTCCCGCGATCGCAATCAGCCAGACCGCCTCCTGCCGCTGCGGCTGCAGGCCCGGGCCGGTCTGGCGCGGCAGCCCGGGCGTGTGGGGCTCGGCACCTGGGCGGCTGCCGCCGCTTGCTCCGTGCTGGAGATTTCGGGCTGAGATTAGGCGAGAGGCCTCAAAGCGAGCGAGGCCGGGCTGGGGCGCGCTCGCCGCCGCCGCGGCTGCTCTGCAGCAGGGAGAGTTTGGAAACTGCTCGCTGCAACTTGGCTGCGGTCGAGAAGCCGCGGGCTCCAGTCCCGCTCGCTCCCCAACATCCCCCCACCCCACATCGCGCTGATCAATGGGGGGCAGGCCTGGGGCTCCCCACCCCACATCGCGCTGATCTATGGGGGGCAGGCCTGGGGCTCCCCACCCCACATCGTGCTGATGCATAGGGGGCAGGCACAGGGCTCCCCACCCCACATCGTGCTGATCTATGGGGGGCGGGCCTGGGGCTCCCCACCCCACATCGCGCTGATCTATGGGGAGGCAGGCCTGGGGCTCCCACACACACATATCATGCTGATGCATAGGGGGCAGGCACAGGACTCCCCCAGCTCCCTATCCCACCTCACATCGTGCTGATCTATGGGGGGCAGGCCTGGGGCTCCCACCCACCCACACACATCATGCTGATCTATGGGGGCAGCCTGGGGTTCCCCACACCACATTGAGCTGATCTATGGGGGGCAGGCCTGGGGCTACCCACCCACCTCATGCTGATGTATAGGGGGCAGGCACAGGGCTCCCCCGGCTCCCTACCCCACCCCACATCGTGCTGATCTATGGGAGGCAGACCTGGGCTGATCTATAGGGGTGCAGGCCTGGGGTGCCCCACCCCATATTGTGCTGATCTATAGGGGTGCAGGTCTGAGGCTCCCCACCCCATATTGTGCTGATCTATAGGGGTGCAGGTCTGAGGCTCCCCACCCCAAAACAAAAGACAGGGAAGAAGCTTCCCTATACACATCCCTCTGGCTGTAGCTGATCAGTGCCCTAGTACCTGCCCATCCCCACCCCTTCTTGCTGCACACAATGACTCGCAGGCTTTGAGCTCCCCCGGGGGTGATTTGCTGCTGCAGACAAACTTCTGGAAATTGCAGAATTGGGCCCAAATGTTTTAAAAGCTCGTGCTCCTGCTAAAGTCACTGAGGGTTGTTTGCAGTTGCTAATATGGGGGTAGGGGAGCCTCTGACCTCCTCCCCCCTTCTTTATCCGTTGAAAATGTTAAAATCAAACTGTTCCTACCAGCCCTGTTTGGCATGAAGAACTTTAAAAATCCCCCTTTGGAAGCAGAATCAGGAGCAGGCTCTACCCTGGGCTTGTGTCCCAGGCGAGGGCACTAACACCATGCCCGGAGAGTTTTCTCCGTCTTGGACAAAAGGCCTGGCGAGACAGCCAGTGGAATCAATGCAAAGCTCCCATTAACTTCAGTGGCTGAAAGATCAGGCCCCAAAAGGCAAGCCTGGTATGTGGAATCAAGTAATAATACAGATGATCATGCTGGTCCCTTCTGGCCTTAAAGTCTATGAGTCTATGGCCATTTACCAAACCTAATTGCCTGAAGCCTGGGTCTTCAGTGACACCATGCATCCTCCATTGCTGCTGACATTCAGTGATGCAGTGAGGCTGTCAGGTACCCCATGTGAGTTGAGGGTGTTCAGCACATGCCACAGTCAAACCTACCGTTTGTACTATCCAGATTAAAGCATTTCATTAAAACACCTCAGCCCTTGTTGGGAATATGTTACTAGACTGTAGGGTGCTCTTTAATTCCTGCTTTGTTTTGTTACAGTGATAATGTACTGTTTTAATCACAGGGGCTGCACTCTGTACTTCAGGGTAAGAAAATGGAATTTTCTCTTGAAGCAGAAACTTTTTTTGCTTTCACATACTCTTCATACAAATATTAATATAGCTACAATTTTACAACTCCTATTTCTAGCTAAGGTATTTAAATGCCCCTCTCCCTATTACTGCAGTATCTGAGCAGGGAGTCAAACCCAGGTTTCCTGAATCCCAGGCTAATAACTAGACCATTCTTCATCCCCCATGCAGCATTCATAGATTTTTAAGGCCAGAAGCAGCCTTTAGATCATCTAGTCTGAACTGTTTCTGCTCAGTTTCAAACTAAGGACCTTTCCTGTGTGAGCCAAAGATGATAACTAGTACACTACAGCAACTAGAGTCATTATTAATAGGACCAAGAAGAGAAAAGCATTCCTAAGCTTCGACATTCACATTGTATGTGACTTTCCATTTATGCTTTCTGTTCCGAAATACTTTTATTAATAAAATACAGGAAGATTAAATCATCACACTGTATGCAGTACACGTTCTAAATTAAGATTTTACTTTATAAACTTTTGGAGGGTTGTGTAGAAAATATTCAGGAAGTTTTATAAATATGCAAGTTAACATTTCCTTCATATGAGAAATAGTTTTTGTCACTAACTGCTAAAAAAGATAATACAGACTGCCCAGGACATTCTGATCCAATAAACATACAGAACAGAATAAAATCTCTGAAATTATCATTAGAGCTAGGAAATTATTACTATCCTTTTATAGTTTACAGGTTAGTTGCTTTTTGCACTGGACAAAAATAAACATTGCCAAAAAAGTTGATCTCTAATTTGATATTATCCTAGTTATTTTAAATTTTCCAATTTTTACTGTATGCTTACCATTTAACTGGAATGAAAGCAAGTGGGTAGGATGTTGTACAATTAGCCTGTGATACTGCCACTAAAAGAAAAAGATGCTAAAAGAAATCCATTTAGAAAGACACACATGGTATTTACAATCTAGTGACAGTTCTTTAGCAAACACACATTTGACATGTTATTCAGCATTGTCTTTGGACAGCAAAAGTAAATTCAGACCAATGGTAAAATTATAGTGAGGATAGACCATGCAGCAAGGTAATTTAAAGTTCTGACTGTCCATCTTGGTGACCTAGTTTAAAATTTAGCATAGATTATAATTGAAACATGCTTCGTACACTTAATCTGAACTTTACCCCAGCAAAGGATCTGGCCCATTACCTTTTTATGATTCTGCATGAGGGAAGGCCTTTTCTCTGGAAAGATCAAATACTGGAACAAGGAGGGTGTTACTTGTCAGGACTGAGATACGTTGTTTGTGCAGTTCAGACAAGCTTTCACAGAACTTGCCCACACTCTGGAAATCTAGTCACCTCGTTATATATCTGGATAACTTCCCACTACTGCTAATAGTAGTCTATAACAGGGAGCTTAGAGGGCCAGTAAGCCTAGTGGTTGGAACACTTGACTTCCAGCCCCTTGCTTCCCTGGTCAAGGTGCCCCAGTCTTTAAGGAAGTTGGGTAGGCAGTCCCAGGCCCTCCCACTCCACTGGGTCCCAGCACAGACCCTCCATGAGTCAACCCTTGACTAAGGGACCACCTAGCAGGGACTCTACATCCACTGCCCTGGGCTACTTCCTACTGCTGTCCCTTCAATTTGGGGAATGGCCCCTATAATCCAAGTCTCCATGGTGGCTTTGTCTCTATTAGTGCTTCCTCATGGACAGACCCTGGTTCCTCTGGGTGGGGCAGTGATAGGTTTGGTAGGGCCGGAACCCCAAAAGATCACTGTGCTTTGGTCACCCAGTTGTCTCTTAGGTCAGATCCTCCTAAATCTTTTCCACAGCCTCCTTTGGCCACGGAGATGGTATTTATTTCCTGGCAGCTGCCTTGGCTGGCAGGATAGTGGCTCTTCCCCTCAGGTAGGGAGGCAGCTAACTTCTACCTCTTCACCAGTCAGCCCCAACCTGAACCAGGGCCTCTCTTTTTCTTCCCCCTCCAGTCCTGGCATTGGCAGTAGGTATAACAGGGAGGGGCTAGCTGAGCCCAAAGGCTCTCTTTAATGCCTTCCATGCCAATGGGCAGTTTCTGAGCTTCATCACAGTCTTACATGCATATAAAGAGGACAAGAGATCCCTAAGTGTAGTTCTAGGTGCTAGAATCAATCTCTCTACCTTTTGTAATACTCACAGTTCACCAGTTAAAAGTCATTCACCAAATATTTTACTGTGTAGATATCTTAAATGATGTATCTTTTTCTGCAGCATTCCATTGATCTTCTCTGATCTACCAGAGAGTCCTATGCAGAAGTAAGCAAGCATATTTCGTTTTATTGGCAAGTGACTAGGAAAAAGACATTTCAGCAGCCCAACATATGTAGCGTGGAAAGCCTACATAAATTCACTGGATGTGCTAACAGTGCAACAATGGTTTAGTAGAATATGTGTGATTGCCCTGGATTATTAGTTCTCCAGTGTATTTATCCCACTGTTTATCCCACAGCAACTGTTTATTTTCTGTATCTGTTTCTTAGCATATCTATGGTGAATTCATAGTGGCTATGCATGATTCAAGGGAGCAGTTCTCAAAGCAATCACTGTAGTTTCTTTGACCATAAGAATTACATAGCCTTCTACCCCAGAAAAACAAGCATTTGAGATTCCATTGAGACCTGTAACACACAGGCTGGCCAGATCTCCCCCTTCTAGGATAGGAGGCAACCAGAGCTAGCTTTAGGATTCTGAAGGGCTCCAGTGACGCTATGGTTGGGTGATAAGGGGTAGGCTATTCTCTTACAGTCTTGGCCCTCAGAAATTTCATCTACCCTCTTCCTCCCTCAGCAAATCCCCAGGTTTTGTTCTAGGTACCAGAATCAAATCCTATTAACGATCCTTTTCCCTCTATTTCCTCTCTCTTCTCCTCGTGGTCAGAGGATAATCTTTCTCCTTCCCCCACCAACCTACATGGTCTGAGAGAAGGAGGCTTGGCTGCTGACCTTTTTTCCATAGTAGGCCACTAAAGAGTATATTAGTGAATATAGACCCTGACCTTGCAAGGGACGGGTATCTCAACTTCTACTGAGTTCACCAGGAGCTGAGGGTGCTCAGAAACCCATCAGCACCTTGCAGAATCTGTCCCTCTGACAACACAGTCTTGCAAAGTGAGTAGAGAACTTTCAAGTATGAGTTCTGAGAGGCCCAACTGTTGGCACTAGAGGCAGTTCATGCTCTGATTTCCCTTCCCCTGTTTTACTCTGTAAGCTTGTGGGCCTGTGAATCACAAAGCCCATCAACCTAAATCTGCCACATGTGTGTCTCCATCCTATTTCCACGTGATCAATAGAATTTAATCAATATTTGAGGGTCAAACCCTTTTTGCCTTTGGCTAAGCTGTTTTCAGCCTTGCATTTTAATAATGCTTACAAAAACTGAGTGCTCAACCATCTGTAAGGAGATGAGGAAAAAAGTCAGCTGATTAGTGTCTCTCTTTTAGGTCTTAGGGTAACGGCTGCTTTTACCTTTCTAGTTTGATTCAGCACATTTACAAAGCTTTAAATCTGTCAGTATAGCATTAACTTCTATCATATGCATATCAATAGGAATAATAATCACATCAGTGAGTTTGGGTGTTAAAACTGGGGATGTTTTCCTTAAGTGCTAGTACACATTTGGCTTGGGAGTAGCACAAATATTGCAAAGGATTTTTCATTTAAGATTTATCTCCTAATTTAACAGCAGCATTTTGGGAGAAATCTGATTATTAGTACCCAAAGGTGCCCTACTTTGTCATCAAGCTGATGTTTCCAAGGAACACATTTGTAAAACACAATGTCTAACTTACGTAGCCTGCATTAAGAAGAATGTTGGTTAAGGGGAATCAGCATGCAAGAAAATATTTAGCAGCTGTTCTCTTACTGCAAAATCATAAATATATGAAAAAATAATCACAGATATTTTATGCCAATTAGCAAATCATTTTTGTTTATTAAACCATGCTGAACATTACAGAATCATCTTAATAATATTAAATCTCAGTTAAAATGGAGGCAGGAGGGGACAGTTAAGAGTGAGATATTTCCACCCAATATGTTAGAAAGATTCCGTTAACAGCCAAGCTGAATTGATTCAGAGGGCTTCCTAGTTTTGTGATTTTAGCATTTTGCCTCTCTTTATTCTATACCATTACATTTTTAAAAAGCTGCTCTCCTTCACTTTAAATGGCACAAAGGATGGGAATACTGCTGCATAACTACACATTATTTGCAGCTTCTGCACTGCCAACATAAAACAGTTGCAAATCAAGGATATATCTTGAAATATCCTAAATCAGTTTTTGCAAATCAGCAGTCTTGGTAACAGCTTTCAAAGAATAAAAGATACAGCCGTGGGAATTCATATTTACGACTGAAGGTAAGTACAAATTAAATGTATCTGTTTCACTTATGTTACCACGTATTATCACTCAATGGTCCAAAATATTACCAATTTATCTGAATTAACTTTTTATTAGGAATTGGGTGTATAGCCATGCAGGTTTCAAGCATCTAGATAATAATAATCAGTAGGGGAAATACTCCCTGGTGATGATTTAAATAAATGCATGCTACCTTCTCAAAGGCTCAGTTCAGTACCCTTATGGAAGCCATATACATGCCAAGAAAACTATCCGGGAACACATGAAAGGAGCTGACTGTTTTTGTGGACTGCTAAGTACAAGCCTTTGCTGTATCCTCTGCTTGTATCTCACCGTTTTTTGCCTTGAACACACCACCTACACACCTAACACTTCAATGACAATTCTTTGCCCCCACCCCCAAACACAATGGAAAGTTAATTGAATGTTTTATGCTTTGGTAATATCAAAGAAATGAAAAGAACGTAGGTTTCAACCATATTTCAATAATAAGTGCATTAATTTTTACCTTTTAACTGACACTTGTACTAATTTCCTTAAATGCTCTTTTTTACTCTTTTTTGATCTGTCTGGCTTTGTCGGGTCTGATGATGAGGGCTTACTTCAAATGCAAAAAGATTAGCTCTCTTTCCTTTAATAGCACAATTATAGCTTGTGTGATGTCTAAATCATGAAAGATATTGGGGACAGACTTTTAAAGTCGCCTCAGTTTATTACAAAAATGACAGTAATCATTTTAATATCAAAATTACTCTTATTTCCTAGTGGCATTTAGGAAGCACACACAGTGGCACACACACAAAATATTAGTAGCCATTTACTTCTAGTTTGACTTTGGCAATTGTTTTAAATAATACAATGAAATCAAAAATCTTTGTGTTATATTTTCACCTTGATCCTAGATTACATGTAGAACTGGTAGAATGTAGAGGGAACACCACCAAAATCTCACACAAGACCTAGCTGTATATTTCTTGTTATGCCAGAATCTACATGGTATTCTGGATTTAGTTCAACATGGGTTTTAGTACTAAACACTACAGAATGCGAGCGCCTTCCTTACATAATATTTCATATGTGTAACTCTGTCAATGACTAATCTGCTTTCTAAATTCTGTATTTAACATACTTTACCATGACAGGGCCAGATTCTGATATCCTTTCTCATATTGGTTAGCACTTTCCTCCCCAATTTATTATTACTATTTGCATTATGGTAGCACACATGGTCCCCTGTCAAGATCAGGGCCTCATTGTGGTAGGCACTGTATAAACATAAGATACAGTCCCTGCCCTGAAGCATTTACAATCTAATTTGACTTTGACGGGACAATTTGTGGAATAAGGTACTACTCAACATGAGGCAGGATCAGGGGGTGAAAGTAACATTCAACACATACCCGGTACGGGGGCCAACTCTGGCCCCTGGAAGAGGCAGGGTCTTGAGCGGAAAGGGCGGGGCTGGGGGGCGGGGTCGGCATCCCCCAGCCAGCCCATCTGCGCTGCTTGGCCCATGCCACCCAGGGCTCCAGCAGCGATTTAAAGGGCACTGGGGTTCTGGCCGCTGCTGCAGTAGCAGCAGCCAGAGCCCCGGGCCCTTTTAAATCGTGGTCCCAGGGCAGCTGCTCCTTTTGACCCCTCTCCGTCCCCCCCGTCAGTGGCCCGGGAGGGGCAAAAGGGGCAATGACGTTAAAGCGCTGCCGTAACAGCGCTTTAACATCAGCTGAGTATGGGCTGGTACTGGCGGCCACTTTTTACCGGTATGCCGTACCGGCTTACTTTCACCCCTGGGCAGGATTATTAGTCCAAGTAATAGGCAACTTTTGTATTTATAGTTTAAATTTAAAAGAGCTACAACAGAGATGGAGATATGTATCCAGTGATAATCCCCATAAAACATCTGAATGGGAGGATTGGACTGAACTATTCACACAGCGGGGGGAGGGTAAATTGATCTGCTGCAATCCTCTTCAGGTATCTCAGGATGTTGTCACTGTTTTAAACAACAGATACACAAAAGTTACTGTCTCCTCTGACAGTAAATATGTTAAGTTCAGGAGTAAGATTACAGATTGATCTGGGAAGAGTCAGTACTGGCTGTGACACATTTTAGGTTCATAATAGATAAAGTGGAGCAGCCTGACCCATTGTCAGTCTATTTTAAGATGAACATTTGTTAAATTTTAATGAAAAAAATGTAGCACTTAAACTTTGGCAGAAGGACACTTAGTTTCTTTCTGACTTGAATAAAACTGTAAGGCACTGATTTTTGCTTTAATTACAGGCAGTAAATATGCTTCATAACAGTTTCTAAAAGCTATTGTGGTGTTGGTCAAAATGGATATTGCTCCTCCAATATGGCTGTCGCAATCTTCACGTAACTGGCACTGCTATATTCCCATCCCTGTTCCATCGGGTCAAGGCAGATATAGATATGCTTTGGGATGGAGGATAGTAAATTACTCAGTTTCCCTTCCTGGAAGAGACCTGATGACAGTAGATTCTTAATAAAAGTGGGCCCTGTTTAATAACAGTGACATGCCTGAGAGTAATGCATGGGCAGTGATTGCTGCATACTGCTGTGTCTATTTGAATCCCATCTTATATTCCTAAAAGTATTAAATTCTGTATTTCTTATCATTAAAAAAATAAAGTGATGAATGGAGAAAAAAGTTCAGTCTTTATTGGTTTGACACAAAATAATAAAAATTTAACCCAAGCATTTTCCTTTCCTTGTACGTTTCTATTTTAGAAATTCTTTAATAAAAATGTTTTACTTTTCATCCATAATAAACAGACTATTGTCATTATGAATGGCATTAGTGATCTCATCAAGTTGTGGGGGGAATATACAGTGTTGTTACTGAATCTCTACAGGAGGGACTGTGATGGGGAGTCCGGAATATGGACAAGTCCAAACATTACAACTTCAGACCATTGTCTGTAACACAATCTCCGCTCTAACATCACTTGCAAAATTAATTAGACTAGATATTGGTGTACTAGATACAGTAAAATATATAGCCCAAAAGTTTCTCCTATCACAAAACTCCATTTCTAATCCTGCCTGCTCCTCCAGCTGCCACCCTCTCTCTTCTCTCTCCTACATGTGTTTCGATTTATTGTCCTCCAGTTCAATGCTAGACCCTTTTCAGTCTGGTTTCCACTTTATACTCCATTGAAATTGCTCTCAGAGCTTTTAAGGAGCTTTTCCTAGCCAAATCTCAGGATCTGACTTTTCCCTTACTCCCCTGGGCCTCTCAGCTGCTTTTGACACTGCCAACTGTTGTCCTTTTTGTGAAATCTTGTCCTCCCTCAGCTTTTGCAACTCCATCCTCTCTCTAATCAGCCCATTAGCTTCTCATTCAGTGAATCCGCCTTGTCCCACCCATCACCTACTTTTCGAATGATCTCATTCAAAAACATGGATTTGGCTATTGTTATGGTTTGGGCTAAACCTCATTGAAACCAGCCACGCATAACTAACTCCCAGTTCAGATAGTGGTAAGAAACAGTTTCGCTCCTTTATGAAACCAGATAACTGAAACAACAGCAGCCTCCACCCCCAACCACAGGCACATAGTACCACCCAAAACACAGGCATATGCAAGGCCAATGTGGGTGGAGGGGTTTCTCTGTGTATTGATTTGTGAAGATGTGTGTGTTAGTGAAAGAGAGGCAGAAAGACCAGAGAAGCTGAGAGAGAAGGCACCAAACAGACCCTGAATAAGCACAGAGAGTGTGGCCCTGAGAAAAGCTTAAAGAGAAAGCTCAGGGAGCTGTGTAGTCTGAATGCAGCTTGGAGCTGTGAGCAAAGAAACCATCTCCTGTTTGATTCTTGCTGTGTTCAGAGAAAGAGGACTTTGCACATTCTTTGTAAATCAACAGGATTGCATCAAAAAAACACCTGACTCAGTCATCAATTTCTCCTCCCAGTGGAAACAACCTGCACACCCTGAATTAGACTAACTGCTCAGGTACAAAAGAGGTAACACTATCATCTGGATTCTGACGACTCACAAATCTACTGCTCTGCTCCAGATCCCTCTAGTTCTGTCCAAAGTAAAATCTCAGCTTGTCTTCCTGACATTCTCTTCATGGATGTTCAGTCATCAGTTTAAGCTGAGCATGGCTAAAACCAAGCTCTTAATCTTTCTCCCCATATCCTGCTCATTTTCTCAGTAATCATGCATAACACCATCATCCTCCAACTCACTAGGCAGCTTCATTTTACTATCAGCTACAATCTGTACCTTTATGTTGAGTGACCCAAAGACCTCTTGATGCCAACTTGCAGAGAGCACATGGGTACATAAAGATTACAGAAATCCCCTGGGTCTGGTATCTACATATTACACTGCCAAAGAATGTCATGTGGGTTCTCTGACAGAAGTCTGTGTCACACTGGTCATCATAATAAATGTGAAATATATATATATGGAAAATATGTGAAGAGTTTATTTACATATATAGATATAAAGTAAATAATAAACTACTACACTAAAAAATATGTTCTCTAGGTCTGTGAGTTAAGGCAGCTCACCAAAAAGTGATCCACATACTCCTAGCAGGCAAGGGGGGAAAGATACTTATGTCACGCTGATTGGTCATGTGCAAATTAAATATTGTTTGGTTCACAATGGACACCCATTTACAATCTGAGCAAAATGCTATTCTATAGATTGCAGAGGTTGCAGGAAAAAACAGCAGGAGTTTAGGAGTAAGACAATTAACATTTAATTAGTATAATGATTTTATAATATAACTGGGGAGACCAAAAAAAGAATTTGAAGAGCAACTCGCAAAAGACACAAAAACTAAGAACAAATTTTTTTTAAGTACATCAGAAGCCTGCCAAACAATCAGGGGGCCATCAGACAATCCAGGTGCTAAAGGAGCATGCAAGGAAAACAAGTCTGTTGCGGAGATGCTAAATGAATTCTTTACAGGGGATATGAGGGGGATTCCCACACTTGAGCTATTCTTTTGAGGTGACAATTCTGAGGAACTGTCCCAGATTCAGGTGTCAGCAGAGGAGGTTTTGGAACAAATTAAAAAATTAAACAGTAATAAGTCACTTGGACCAGACTGTGTTCACCAAAAGTTCTGAAGGAACTCAAATATAAAATTACAGCACTACTACCTGTGGTATGTAACCTATCACTTAAATCAGCCTTTTTACTACATGCCTGGAGGATAACTAATGTAACACCAATTTTTTAAAAAGGCTCCAAGGGTGACCCCAGCAATTACAGGCTGGTAAGCCTAACTTCAGAATTATGCAAATTGGTTGAAATAATAGTAAAGAACAGAATTATCAGATACACTGATGAACACAATATGTTGGGGAAGAGTCAACATGGCTTTTGTGAAGGGAAATTATGCATCATCAATCTATTAGAATTCTTTGAGGGCGTCGTCAAGCTCCAGGACAAGAGTGATCCAGTGGATAGAGTGTACTTGGACTTTCAGAAAGCCTTTGAAAAGATCACACACCAAAGGCTCTTAAACAAAGTAAGGAGTCATGCGATAAGAGGAAAGGTCTTTTCATGGATTAGTAATGGATTAAAAGACAGGAAACAAATGGTAGGAATAAATGGTCGGTTTTCACAATGGAGAGAGGCAAATAGCAGGGTCTCCAAAGGATCTGTACTGGGACCAGAGCTGTTCAACATATTGATAAATCATACGGTAAAGGGGGTGAAGGATGAGGTGGCAAAATTGCAGATGATACAAAATTATTCAAGATAGTTAAATCCAAAGCTGACTGCAAAGAGTTAAAATGGGATCTCACTAAACTAGGTGACTGGGCAACAAAATGGCAGATTAAATTTAACATTGATAAGTCCAAAGTAATGCATATTGGAAAACAATCCCAACTATACGTACAAAAAGATGGGGGTTCTAAATTAGCTGTTACAACTCAAGAAAGAGATCCTGGAGTCATCGTGGATAGTTCTCAGAAAACATCTGCTCAATGTACAGCGGCAATCAAAAAAGCTAACAAAATGCTGGGAACTATTAAGAAAGGAATAGATAATAAGACAGAAAATATCATAATGCCACCATATAAATCTATGGTACATCCACACCATGAATAGTGTATGCAGTTCTAGTCATTCCATCTCAAAAAAGGTATATTAGAATTGGAAAAGATACAAAGATGGGCAATAAAAATGATTAGGGGTATGGAACAGCTTCCATATAGGAGAGGTTAAAAAGACTGGGACTGTTCAGTTTAGAAAATAAATGACTTGGGGGGACATGACAGAGGTCTATACAATCATGAATGCTGTGGAGAAAAAGTGTTATTTATCCCTTCACATAACACAAGAATGATGGATCACCCAATGAAATTAATTGGGAGCAGGTTTAAAACAAACATAAAGAAATACGTCTTCACACAACGCACAGTCAACCTGTGGAACTCATTACCAGAGGATGTTGTGAAGGCCAAAAGTATAACTGGGTTAAAAAAAAATTAGATACATTCATGGAAGGTAGTTCCATTAATGACTATTCACCAAGATGATCAGGGATGCAACCCCCATGCTCTGGGTGTCCCTAAACACCTGACTGCCAGAAGTTGGGACTTGACAACAGGGGATGGATCACTTGATAATTGCCCTGTTCTGTTCATTCCCTCTGAATCATCTGGACCTGACCGTTTGCCTGACCCCATAGGACCATTCTGATTTTCTTAAATCTGAAACTATATCTCAGGTGCGGAAGAACCTCCCAAGCATTCCTTCAATCTGTGAGGACAAGCCACCCGCAGGCTTGATCTTATAAGAAGGGATTTCAGACAGACTGGTTGAAAATGCTGTGGAAAAAAAACACAGGGTAAGCTATCTTGTAGGACGTAAGGGAATGCCTTGTAAGTTAAGTTTAGGCTGTAGAAAGTATGTTATGATTTTTTGTTTCCAATATTTTCACTCTATCACTTGAAACTGTATTCTTTGATAATAAACTTATTCTTGTGCTCACTATATGTATATACAAAACTGCTGTGTGTTAAGTAAAGTGGTGATCTCGAATTTAATCTCACAAGCTGGGGTGTACTGTTCCTTTGGAAACAGCGGATATAAGAGTTCTGTGACTGTTCAGTGGAATAGGGGCTGAGCTCTCCAGATGGACGCTCAGAGGACTCGGGAACTGGTGTGTGCCTGTCGTTAACCTGTACAGAGAAAGCAAGGCCTGCAATGCTGTGCTTATGTTACCAGCAGCTCGTGGTTTAAGGGCACTGATCCATAGCAGGCACAGACAAGACTGCCTCATGCTAAGAGCCAATGGTGGCAAGGTGCCTCACAACCCTAGGTACTGCTGGGTAGCGTGACATATATAGAATTGTTTCATTGAATCTGAGTTCAGCCAGGGGTCAAAACTGGGGGGATGTAGGGTTCAATTCACTGCATGTTCACAGGAGCTGTGTAGCATACTCCAGATGCTGCCAACAGTATAGTAGCACAGTGCTCCACATCTTCCCATTCTGCCATAGGAGTGTTTTGTTCTGTATTTTAAAATGTCTCATTAGATGTTTCTAGCCACACCCACTGGCTACTACAAACAGTTTCCTGGTGCCAGAATGGCCTGACAATATTAACTCACACAGCTCAATTTCATAGTACTTAGCCCTTTCTGGACCTTTTTTTTTTATACAAAGGATAGCATATGGCCCTTTGTTAATAATATGCCTTTTCTTTGATGTGATATGAATAAATAAATCCTCAAACACAATTACATTTATAAATAATACAAAAGTGATATGTGATCAAAAGTATTTATTATGCAGTAACTGCCGAGTTAGGAAAAATCCAAGCTATATAAAGATATGATATCTATTTTTTTAAAAGGTATTAACCATTTCAGTGGCCAAGTTAAACAAGATACATTTAGGGCTAAATTGGCCTCCTTCCTAAGCTTCATAAAATCACACATATGTGCTCCAGGGAGAGAGATAATGCAACCCTAATTGTGTCTTGTTGAACTTGGACATTTAGATGGCTAACCCTTTACTAACTTGGTCCTTTTTATATATTAATAACTGTTCCAAATGGTGTCTTTTCCTATTAGAGTGTCATTCTGTCAGCAATTTGGGCCTGATGAAAAAGACCACGAGGCAGTGAGGCAAAGCAGACTTGGCAAGATAGAGAACATGTGACCCCCAGCAACAGCCTTTGTTAATTTATTATAAATACCTTGGAGTTTTGGGGTTTTTTAAAATTTCTTTTCAAGATAACGTCTAAAAAAATAACCCTTCCCCCCCCACCTCTCTCTCTCTCACACACACACACACACACCCTACTCCAAACAGAGACAATGCAGTGATCTACTGTATAAAGTGGCAGTGCTTCTCCAAAAAAAGAGATGTCATCGTTTCAGCGAGTGGAACAGTCAGAGTGGCTGAACATTCCTAGTAGTGTCATAAAGATACAACGCTTAGCTCTTATTTCAGATTTATTTTGGACCCTTTTTATCCACTGTTCTCAAAGCAGTTTACAAAGGTGGCTCAGTATGTGTTATCTCCATGTCACAGATAGTGGAAGTGCTGCAGTACCTGGGGTGGAGAGGATTCTGCCTAAGGTTATACACCAGGTTAGATGCAGAACTAGGAACAGAACCCTTCCGTGTTCTATCCTCTAAACAGGTGTTTCTTGTCTTTTCCAAAGTGTGACCCCATGTTACCGCAGACAGAAATTTTGAGACCCTCCTCTCATCTAGCCATAAAGAGGGTGATTGCAACAAACCTTCCCACTGATCTGTTCATGACCCATTTGGACTCTCAGCCCCCAGACTGAGAACCCATTCATTAGACCACGTAGACTCAAGTACTTATTACTTTTGTGCATGATTGACTTTTCCTAACTTGGCTGCATTTTATCACGTTTTTGTTCAAACAATTTACTATGTCAAATAAAGCAGGTGGCCCCAACCCTGTCATATCAGTCGTGATACTGACTTCAACTAGTTTACACATGTGAGCAGAGCTGGTCATACCCTGCTAACAGGCAAGCATAGCAGTTGTAATTTCATGATGAGCATTACTAATTGCAAAACCAAAACTTGATAGGCCTAATTTTTGGCCTTCCAGCCTCAGTAGTGTCATCTATAAGTTATGACGACTGCCTGACTCATTTGTAACCTAAGAACAAATTGGTGAATATTCATAATATTATTATTATTTAATAATTATAGTGCCCAAGCAAGATCAGGGCCCATTGTGCAAGGAGCTGGAGAAAAACACATGAAGATACAGTCTCTGCCCCAACGATCCTGAACAATCTAAAAGTTTGACTCCATAAAGCAATTTCCCCCCATTATAATTATAATGCTCAACATTAATATAGCACTTTTCCTTCAAGATTGTCAAAATGCTTTACAAACATATGCAAGCTTCACAATAAACCTGTCTTTCAAAACTGGTAATCATGATGCGCACCATTTTACAGACAGAGAAACAGCGGCAGAGAGGAATTTAAGCCAACAGTTTCTAAATTTAGGTGCACAGCTTGAGATACCTGGGACCTGATTTTCTGAAGTTCTGAGCACCCTCACACCCATAGACCTCAGATGGAGTTGTGGTGCTCAGCATCTGGGAGTCTGATCCAAGTTTCTTCAAGCTTCCCAAGATTAGTGGATACCTGAAAACGTTGACTTAAGAGACAAGCCCAAGATTCATTGTCAGAGCCAGGACTAAGAGCCAGGGTTCCTGCCCCATAAGCCTGTTCTTTAACTACAAAACCCTTATTGCTTCATTACGTGAACATTATACCTAGGACCACTCAGCTTGAACCATTTGTTCATTATGTTGTTTTGGAAATTGCAGGTGCAAAGCATCTCTACCACTTAAGGCATCTGTCCTCTGATGCTCAATGCAAGTTATGTGCAACCATGGGCAGAATTTGATCCTATGGGTGAAAGTCACCCAAGGTCAGAGGGGCTCACCAAAGCCCATCCACTCCACTTAAGTCCTACTTTCGTCCTCTGCATGTGACAGGTATGGAGGATGCCATTAGGGCAGGTAAGAGGAGAGTGGCCCCAAACCCCCACAGATATAGAGGAGCAATAGCCATTGGTATACAGCAGCTTCTCACAGCGTGTGCAACCTGAGGTTGTAGTGTAGCCCCTTTGGAGGCTACTATTGTAACCTATTCTATGCTGGGGCATTGGTCCAGTACTGATTTAAAGAGAAGAGTGCCACCTACTGAATCACCAATACCAATTACAGTACCAGTTCCAGCTGCCTGGGATAATGTATTCCAGTCGAAGGCACTGACACAGCCTGACATCTGAAATGAAGCAAACAAGTTGCTCTGGGTCTGAGCATGAACGTAAAAAAAAATTCATGATATGAAAAATAGAAGTGTAAGATCATAGAGCAGATGTTGCTAAGTGTTGGTAAGCAGTACAATACATGCATGTGACTGCATTGCACACGTCAGCTGCTGAAGCAAGAATATCCACACCAGAGACACAGAACTATAACGTTCAGTGGACTAGGAGAAAAGCAGGAGCTAGGAACTCCTGTCCCAGAGGGCTAAGATCCCCCACAACCATTCATAGTGGGGTTGCTGAAGCTAGCTGGAGAAGAGGGTACACATATTCTGTCTGACACTGTGAAAGAAACATGTAGAGATTAAGATACACTTTAAAAAACACCACTTTTCTTTCTGCTGTTTTCATCTTTGGCTCCATCCGTCTGTCTGCAGGCGAACACATGACTATTCTGCAGCTGCTAGGCTTGCACTGCTGAAATACGACTGACTCTACTCCCAGTACACAATGTAGGTGCTGTGTTATTTATAGCCATAACCCAAATCATGCAAAAATGACTTTTTCCAAATAGAACCCAGTGTGTGGCATAGTGCCACATATGCATCCATGTCTAAAAATACATACACGACTTACCTTGAAAAAACCCAACTAGCTTAATTTTCACTGCAATGTCCTGCTCATTTCCTAAAATAATATGGAATTTAGACCATTAGCAATATGCGTACCTCAAACATTTTCAAAAAGCACTGTAAGAAAAATAAACCAGAAGCAAAATGGTTAAACATGTTATTATTCATGTTGCATTCATAGTAAATTGCATAATAGTTTTCATGTCTTAATTACTTAAATTTTATATTGAGCTATAGTGATATTATCTCTCTTTTTGTCTCTACACAATTGTATTTTATAATAGCTTTTATTAGGGCTTACATGAATGGAATTTAAAATGAATGCATCATTTCTGTTACTTGTGCAGTTGAGAAAAGAGAGCACTTTTCTGATATTTGGCATGAAAAGTGCTTTCCTTTGTGTTTTATGACATATCGCAAATTGTATTAGTTGGGGACATATTTTGAACTAAGAGGAATAGAGAACAGTTCTGTCGCTTATAGTAACTCCCTCTTAACGTGAAAGAGGGTGTGAAGTTCAGTGTATGAAGTGGGGGGGAAATCCCCCAGGAAAGGCTTGATCCTGAATGAAATCAAAGACAAAACGTCCATTAATTCAATGGGAGAAAAATTGAGCCCTCAGAGTTCCATCTAGTTAAATAGACTATACATTAAAGCAGTCTGTTTGTCTACTCCCTGGCTTCATGTCCTTGCCCATCCCCTCTCATGCATCAATCTATCTGCTCCACCAGCAATGTCAGCCTTGATACCCTCACAAATGTCTCTGGAATTTTTTCCATGTCATTCTTTATGTTTGGGACACCTTCTTCAAGCCAACTTACTCACCTCATTCAAATCCCTATTAAAGACTCACATCTGCCACCCCACCTACACTCAATGTGTAGGGTGGATGTAAAGAAAAATATTTGTTTGAAATCGTTAACAGAACTATCAAGACCTGTATATGCTTTAACAAATAACTGTCTAATCTTATTACTGTCATTCTTACCCTTCCTCACAAGGTATTTCAAATAAAAAAAAATCAAAGGCATTTTAGGTATATTTACATATTAGAAATTTTTGACATGTATTTTTTGGACTTGGAGGGGTGACATTGGGGCTATTAACTAGAGGAAGAAATGTAAAGTAACCCATTGGTATGGATGAGATGTTTTGTTTATTACTTTGATCAGAAACCAATAACAGACTCTAAAAAAAATAAGGTCCAATCCTGCTGTCCTTACTTGGGCAAAACTCCTATGTATGGCAGTTAACTGAAGATTTCGCTCAGAAAGGACTGCAACATCAAGCCCATAGTACAGCAAGCAAAGACCATTGTTCCACAGTATAGATGAACAAATGAACAAAGGATGGCTACCAAACAAAGTTTATCTCCATAGGAATATATATGGGTGATCCTCCAACTCCACATCCAAACTTAGGGTCAGATTTTGTCCTTAGTTATCCCTATCTGTAACGGGAGGGCAGAATTTATCCTTTAAGCCCTTTTACAAAGCCCAGTGCTGTGAAATCTCAAGCTATTATTTCCTTACTTTACCTATCTCAGCACTTTTAGCAAATCCTAGAACCTGCCTAGTGATTCCATTCAGTCCCTCCATCGGTTTTGCTAAGTGCAATGCCTTCTGCATTGATCTCCAGGAATAGTCATTCATTCTGAGCTTTTTTATTCCAAGGACTGGTTCTTTTTTTTCCCCCTCTCTTTTTTATTAACATGTCCACACTGTTACTAAACATAAAGGGTTTCTCAAGGAACCAATTTTACCACATTTGTTTGGGTGTTATATGGATGTTCGGAATGGAAATCAAGAGTACAAAAATAGATTTTGTTGATTTATGAGACAGTCCTGTTTTCAATTCACCATCAGTATGTGCAGACACGATGCAGTCAAGAAATGAAGCATCTGGTTCCCCCAGGTTTCATTTATGAACTTTAGCACCAGATGTAAATCATTCATAAAATCCCAAAGTGTTGGAAAGGTCTCTTCCTTCATTTTAACAAACATATACTCCAAGTACTGTACCTAACACTTCACATAATTTGTTATAAACGATGGGATCTGAATTTTAACGTCTTCCAGAAATAAATTTTCAAGGGGGAAAAAAAATAAAACAGGTGATTGTGGCAATCCTAATTTCTAACCGTGAATTCTCTTTGAAACCAAAAGATGTCACTTTAAGTTATTATATCCAAAGTCTACATGTTATTCCCTGCATGCTTTGAGAGAGAACAAACCTATTAGCCTGTAACTATTCCTCCCCAAATCCTTTCCATTAGTGTCACATCCATGTCAATAAACAGCGATTCAATATCAAATCTGAATAGCTGCCTTGGTCTCATCTGCCAGTCGCCCTCCCTCTCGTCTTTCAAATCCCTGCTTGACTCACACTTGTTCACACAGCCCCCTCCTCCCATCATTCATAATCCCCACAACCTCCCTCCCCAGAACAGTTGTGTCTGTTGCACTACATCTGGGTGTTGAACACAACAGGACAACTCACAGGTGAAAAGTTAAGCACATGCATAAGTGACTGTAGGATACGGGTCTTAGACTGTAAGCGATTTGGGGCAGGGAAACCTGTCTCCTCCCATGTGTATAAAAATCCTTGCAGTGCTCCACACAGGATTTAAATCCAATGCTATTATTAACAACAAATGGTTTCTCCAGGCTCTTGCATGACATTATCCAGAAATATCAGGCATGCATTTTACATATTCAGGATGTTAATACTGTATTCAGAGTTGGGCAAATCCTGATTACTGGGAAGGTGCTGAGCAGATGCACGGGTGGAGGTGGCAGGAGGAATCCTCTATGAAGACTACTGCAATCCAATGGCCGGAATGGCCTCTGCTGGCCTTTACATGGGGGAATCAGAAAAAATGGGAGCATCCAGGTAGCAGTGGATCCTCTGTCACTGCTCTCAGTCTGCCCCTGGTGCACCTCCTACATCCAAAACCTGCCCTCTTTCTCCTTGCACAGTAGAACCCACTGGTACCATTGCCAGGACCTTAGAGGCATGGAACTAATTTTCCCCTGTGTACAGACATATGGTATGGCACATATACACAATGTATATGGTACATATTAGTAATAATACACTGTGACAGACTATACCCTTGTGTTCACACCCTACGCACTATTGTAATAGTATTTGTAGAAGGTTTGTCTTGTGAGGTGTCATTTAAAAACTCAATTTGCTGATCAATAATATCATGGCGCAATGCACATAGAAACACTATATGTGACGTTATGACCATAAGCTGAAATAATGACTGAAGTATATTTCCCAGATAAGTCTGGAGAGTGGCCAAACCAGTTCCTCAGAGACAAAGGGCAAGCTGACATCTCAGCCAGGTGTCAATAAGGCTGATGGACCATTATCTGCTAAGTGTCCATTCTTTGGCATGAAAGGGGACAGGGACAAAAATCTACATTTTAGCGAAGAAGCAGCATGGAGTTTCCTTTTGCCACATAGGAAAAGGATGTGTCTCAGCTGGAAGTGTTTTTCAATAGAGGGACTGAAACCATAGAAAGGATGGACAAACACTCCACGGTACCCCTCTCTTTCTCCTTCCCCATCACAGTCACCTCAACTGAGATGACAAAAGGAAACAATCTTTGGTCTCTGGAGGAGGGGTCCTGACCTGGGAGTTTGTACAGAGTCAGTAATCTGCTGGAGCATGTGGTGAGAAAGTTTGTTTTGCAACTAAGATAGTTTCTCAAGTAAATACTAGTAAATATTTTATCTTTATTTTTCTTGTAACCATTTCTGAATTTTATGCCTCATTACTTATACTCACTTAAAATCTCTCTCTTTATAGCTAATAAACTTGTTTTACTGTTTTATCTAATCCAGTGTGTTTAAATTGGAGTGACAACAATAAACTCGCATATTAGTCCCTTAAAAGGAATAACGGAGTTAATATATTTGTATTATCGAGGAGAGGGCTGGGCAGTACAGGACATACATTTCTAGGGGAAGATCCGGGACTGGGGATGTGTTGGGGTCACGCTGCAATCAAAACTGGTGAGAGCTAGGGTGCAGCTGTCAGTTTGCAGTTACACACAGACACTCGGGATGCGGCTTGCATGCTGGAAGGCTGTTTGCAAGCATCCCAGTGGGAGCTACTATTGCAAGGCACTGTAAAGCACCCCAGGTTGCAGGACAGGGTTGATAGAGTTCTCCCCTATTCTGGGCTGGTACAGTTCCATACACCTCCTTGTAAATTATCCCCAAGACATTTCCCTTATGAGCTTCAGCAACAATATCATCTGACATTTATTTATTGCCATTTCTATAGTGCTCATCACTACAGTATCTAAGCATCTATAGCCTTTGATATGATAACATTCAACTCCAAGAGTTATATGAAATTAGGGAGAACCCCCTCAGCCATGCAGCCTACCCAAGTGGACAGGCCATGGGTAGGCTGCATGGATTTGCCAGGCCATGGAGCAGCCACAAACAAGGATACACATAGCTCAGTCCACAGGACCATGCTGGGAACACAGCAAGTTGCTTTGGGCAGGCTCGGGATGTAGCAGGGGCACGTCCACTGGCTACAAATCCCATGGAAAGGTCACAGTTGCTACTATAGCCAATGGTTTATAGTATTAATTGTGGAGAGATTGTTTGGATGCCCTAAACATTTGGGAAGAGAAGTATTCTTTTCATTCTGTCTCAGCCTTGGACCCCTCCATAATCCCCAGTTATTCAACCTCTGCATTGGGGATAAGAATTTCTCCTTAAAGTACATAAAAGGATCTCTTCACCCACAATTAAAATGCAATGTTCTCTGAGGTGAAACACCGCACATGTTTAGCAATGTGAACAGCAACACTGCACTACAGTTTACGGCAATAAATGAAGAATACTGCATCTAATTGAAACTTCAGGGGAGATTTATGTGCAATATTATGTACCCAAGTTGAAATTTGGCCTGAATATTGGCCTTAACATCTCTATTCTTAAGGAATGCGATATGAGAATTTTTAATGATCAGCATCTCACTTTCACACATTGTCCAAAACACTCCATTTCTAGGAATACAAGGTCCTTTAGCACCATTCAGGGACATTGGTTTGGGGGAAAAGAGCCACTTACAGAATCACCAGCACCACTTCGTGCGTCCTGAAGATGCTCTATCTTGCCTTACACACCAACTGATTCAGTGGTTCCCAGTTACAACCACTTTTGCACAAATCCTTTACCACCGAACTCCACTGGGCACAACAGAGCTGAGCTCCAGGATCTGGCCTAGAGTGTTGTAAGATTATTACAATTAGGCGGTGATCAAAGAATGGGAAAATGATTTCATGAAAAACTTCAAAGTGGCTCAGAGGGTTCAGAATGGGCCTCTTTTCCAGTGCCTCCAACATTTGCTGTGATATTTCTTACTGACATGTTTACTGAAATTGATTTTAAAATCATGTTTGACTTACTGAAAATCCCAGTTTTCTGCAAGGAAATTCAGCATTTGGTAAACAAAAAATTTCAAAAACAATTCTGATTAAATGTATAATAGAAAATTTCACAAAAGATGGAAAATTTCAATGGTGTTGACAATTTTTCCTGAAGTTTTGGGTTTTATTTAAGAAAAGGTCATTTTTGATGACAAAAACTTTGATAAGAAATTTTGATCAGCTTTCTTTATAATGTTTAATGGAGGAAACCCCCACATAGCTCCAAATTCATCCCGTGTCAACAGAAGTGGACTGGCAAGTCTTCAGGAATTACTGCAGTATGTTATGCACCCAACTTCACCCCAGTATCATTTTATCTGAAAGAAGCTGATTCCAAAATTCCCTCCCTCTCCCTACACATATTGTTGGAAATCTGGACTCATACATGTATTTAGGTAGATAATTAGCAATATTCCATTCTTTCTGATGCCCTGTGTATCTCTGTATTATCTTGTAATATGAGGCCAGATTCTGAAAGCCATATTCATGTTAAGTAGTACGTTATTCCTTGAGTAGTCCCCACTGATTTCAATTTCAAAATGAGGCTACTTATGAAGTAAGATACTACTCATTGTAACTGAGGGTTTCAAATCTGGCCCTTACATTGTAAACAGAGTGGCATATACTTATAACATTTAAATGATATGGCATTTATATTTTGTCCTCAGAATTTGTTGTAAATGTCAACATATTTCCAATGTATGTATAACTATTGCACACCTTCAAAAGATATTTTACCTCACTTTGCATTCTTTCTTTATCTACATTGACAATCCATGCAAGGGGAAGGGAAAATACCAGAATCCAAATGAGCCTGATGGAGGGATTTTGTTCAGACAAATGACTAATGTCATGCCCGCTATTCGAGAAGCGCTGTTAATTATTTTATTCCCCTTCCCACCATGTCAGAGGCTGCAGATTGAGCTTTTCAAAGCTCCACAGACAGAACTGGCAGTCTCATCCCTGTTCCACAGTGCTTGGGTGGTCTCTCTCAAACTCACCAGGACAGGAATACCACCACCTTGATCCATAATGGGATCATCCATTTCAGTTGTCTGCTCAGGCTTCCCAGACTAATGATTTATTTGCAGAGGTAAAGCCAGGGAACTCCTCCCACCCACCCCCACCACAAACACAGACACACACACTTTTTTAAACTGGTCAAAATGTTCCGTAACTTCCCAGTGGGGAATGGGTTCCCCCCTCCCTCTTGTATATATTTATATGGTTTCCATTATCATTTGATAAATGTGTTATGACACACTATTTACCTCAGCCTGCAGCTCTGGGGAACTTTGAGTAGCTCCCTTTCACACCTCTGCCACCCACTAGGAATTTCACAGATAAATCATAGTCCCAGATTAAGACAATGCAGTTTAGTGCTGAAAAGGGAGAAGAGATTCAAGATCAGGTTCACTGGAAGAGCCTCTGGCTTCAGTTCTCTCTCTGCTTCTGTTAGATGCATAGAAGCTGCTTCTCAGTCCATGGTGGAGTCTCTGTTTCAGTTGGCCATGTTTTGTCTCCCAGGGGCAGGGTGATGTTTTCTATCTGCTGCTATGATTCACCGTCCTTGCAGCCTCCAGAGAAACACTCTGGATACAGTCCTGGTATAAGTGGGAGCAAGTGCAGGGAAATCAATAGCATTGTACCCATTTATACCATGGTTGAATTTAGCCTTTTGTGTCCAAGAGCAGGAAGTCTGCCTGCAAGTACAATATAAAGGATCTGAGGCAAAATCTTCCTGTTGAAAAGAAATATATATTTAACTCAATAATCAAATAATTCTTTGTAATGCTTATTCAATAATCTATAACAATCAGAAAGTCTCATGTATTTTTCTGTGTGAACCATCTGCCCTCAAACTGGTGACGAAATAAACATCACTGTGGCAACAACAACAGTTGCCTACATGAAATAGTGGAAACAGGGAAATGTTTCATGCAATTTTAACTTTTTTTTAAAATGAGATTTGGCAATGGAAAACCAGAGAGACAGCACCATAATCCAGGTCTCAAAAGTGACTAGAGGTTTGGGAGACTCAGTTTGTGGGGGGCCCAACCTGAGACCTCTTAAAGAAGCCTTGGCATGCAAACTTAGGCATTGCAATGCTGAGTGTCTAGAAAAATCAGAGGAACCACATTGCAATACACAAAATCTGAGTTAGGTGCCTAGGCTCCCTACACAATGCATGGGTAGAGAGAGTTGCCTAAGAATGTGATCCACCAAAGCCAGCTTTCTAGGTGGGGAGCTGCTAACCTAGTCAAAGGGAAATACTGAAGACAGATGTGCCCTAAGCCCCACCCCTTTCTTGGAGATAGGTGCCTAAGTTTAGGCTGCTGGAAGATGCCTAGTTCTGTTAAGCAATGCACAAACATGAACCTAAGGCATTTCTTAAGAGAATGAGTTAGGCACCTGCCCCCGCCACATAAAATGGCCAGAGGAGGAAGTGTCCACCTCCTCCAGCCAGATTTTGAATGGGATTGGATTCAGCATGCAGTCTCTGAGTATGCCTACCAGATTGGGCCCTTACACTTAGGTAGCCAAACGGCCACCTTTCCCTGGTTCGTGAATTGCTCTGGGGCTTAGGTGGGAGACAGACATCCAACCGCCTAGAGTAAGGTAGCAGTGTGCGTGCCCATAGGCAGAAATTTACGTTCCTACAGGGTTTGGTGAGAGCTTTGGGGATTGCAGTGGAGCCAAAACTGGGACTTGGGCACCTAAACCCAGCCTGCAAGAGAGTAAAGTGCTCAGTGACCTTCTGTATCAGCAGTTCTAATCTCCAGCCTCTATTTGGACATAGAGTGGCCTGTACTTGTTCCTAGGTTATTTTGACATTGTACAGTGGCAAAGAGTAAAACAACAGCTCTTTAAATAGCAGAGCTGGCTTTGCAGATGCAGCAGCAGCAGCTAGTCAGCTGCCACGTGGCTAAAAGAATGTCCATTCTTTCCCCTCCAGAGTCTGTTTCTGTTTATCCGAATTAGGATGAAAGATAATTGTGCCTATGGATATGTCTACACTGCAGTTAAAACCCCATGGCTGGCCAGTGTCAGCTGACTTGGGCTTGCAGGGCGGATTAATTGAAGTGTAGATGTTTGGGCTGGGGCTGAGGCTGAAGCCCAGGCTATGGGACCCCACAAGGTGGGAGGGTCCTAGACTTTGGACTCCAGCCTGAACCTGTACGTCTACACCACAATTAAACAGCCCCTTCAGCCCCTTAGCCCGATCCCTGCAAGCCTGAGTCAGCTGACATGGGCTAGCCATGCGTATTTAATTGCAGTGTAGACACACCCTATATTTTTTAGCACCAACCCCCCAAAAAGTGGAAAGTAGGTTCTTCCCTATGAACATAGGTCTACAGTAAAAAAAAAAAAAAAAAACAACCCCAACCCAACAATATATTCTCCTGCATTTGAACACTAACAAAATAGTTTGGCAAATCTCTGTCAGAAATAAAATTTAGAAATATGAGCTAGATAATGAATGGGATGATACATCATGCCAGGTTATATTAATAGATGGTGTTATGCAACAAAAACAATATGCCAGTGTAAGTAGGTGTGATGTATTATAAAGATGATACTTCAAGCTTAAGCAACAGTAAAAGAAAAAAAAGCACTACCAAATCAATCATGGCTAAAAAGTAGTTAGTGGTACAAATATAATTAACTGAGGACTCATCATCTGACTCAGTTAATAACTCATGTGGCAAGTGTGGCTATTCTGAATGACAAGTCATATTTCTATATTTCTGAGTCCAGATTGCTACAGTGTTTGTTTGCTGTTGTACCTTTCTGCCTCATCAATGCTATTTTAAAAGTATGTACACTCAGCTCATGGTAACAGTGAGAAAAAAAATCAAAATTCTGTTTGATTGCACTAAAAAGAGGAAGTTAAAACAGAGGTTGGAAGCAGCTGGAAACGTCACTTGATGTTCCATGACTTTGCTAAGGAAACTCAGAGAAGTTGGTGAATTATATTTACTGTCTTTGTAATAAGAAATCCCCACAACCTTGTCAGTGGGTCATCAACCTGTAAGACCATTCACTTTGAAATCTCCAGCTTATGAGCTTTTAACAAGTGGAGAGTAGAGCTGGTGAAAAAATGGAAACCATTCTATGTGAAAATTTTTGCAACATTTTCCCCTGTTTATTTTCCCCCTCAACATTCTAAATGTTGATGAAAAATGTTGTCAAGGTTTTGCAATTTTTGTTTTTAAAAAAAAATCAACCTGCTTTAATGTACAGAATAACCAGGCACTCAGAGACCATGTTATAAAAGGCTTGATTAGATTATTTAATCAAATCTAGATTTCTTACTAAATCTAAGAAAAAAGGACAATGGAACACCTGAAGGATAATTCTACTCTAAAGATTTTGAACTATTAAAAAAAATATTTTTAACAAATATTAACAGGATCATATTCACCTGATTAAAAATGACTTCCTGGCACTGGGTCACACGTGTGAGCTGGGTCATTTTGTGTGCTTGCCTCTCCCTATATAGTCAGGTAAGTGGCTTAGCAGTCACACTCCCTATGGCGATGACTCAGTGCATTGCTTTTCCTGTTTTATTCTATGAAACACACAATATGATGTGACTAACACAGCTCATTTTGATGAGTCACGGAGCCAGGAAATGTACAGAAGATATGGTTTTCTGAAAAGTGCAGTCCAAATATCTGCTGGAAAAACAAAGTTTAAAAAAAAATGCTTGAACTTTTAAACAAAAAACAAAACAAGTCCTACGTAGTGCAAACAAAGTTTCAGATAGTAAAATGTTAGCGTCCAAATTTTTTTGTTGCTGTTACAAGTAGTGTAGCTAGTTGGGTTGAGGGGAAAACCCTTATCCCCTATACCTGTTAAAGGTGCCCTCAGTTCAGTCAGACCATCTGGGCTGACATTTTCAAAACTGCCTAGGGGATTTAGACACCCACATTTTAACACAAATTAGAACATGAAAATCTCAGCCTCGTGGTTTTTTTTCCATAAAGGGCCAGATTGATTAAACTGGTTCTGGGAAGTGAAAATTACTCCCATTCCTTTCCAACTCTCTTCCCCGCACCCATGGACCCTGTCATCAATATAAAGGGAAGGGTAACAACCTTCCTGTATACAGTACTATAAAATCCCTCCTGGCCAGAAGCACAATATGCTTTTACCTATAAAGGGTTAAGAAGCTCAGGTAACCTGGCTGGCACCTGACCAAAAGGACCAATAAGGGGACAAGACACTTTCAAATCTGGGGGAGGAGGGGGAGGCTTTTGTCTGTCTGTCCTGTGTACTTGCTGGAGAGAGATCAAGAAAGCAAACAATCCAACTCCATTAGAATTAGTAAGTACTAGCAAGGAAATGCGTTAGTTTACTTTTGTTTTGGCTTGTGATTTTCTCTGTGCTGAGAGGAAGGTGTATTTCTGGTTTTTTTCTTTTGTAACTTTAAAGTTTTTGCCCAGAGGGAAATCCTCTGTGTTTTAAATCTGATTGCCCTGTGAGATTAGCTTCCCTTCTAATTTTACAGAGGTGCTTCTTTTACTTTTTTTCTTTCTAATAAAGTTCTGTTTCTTTTAAGAGCCTAACTGATTTCTCTATTGTCCCAAGACCCTGGGGTTTGGGTCTGTGATCACTTTGTAACCAATTGGTTAGGATATTATTCTCAAGCCTCCCAGGAAAGGGGGTACAAGGACTTGGGGGGATAGGAACTCCAAGCGGTCCTTTCCCTGATTCTTTGTTAAATCACTTGGTGGTGGCAGCGTACCCTCGAAGGGCAAAGAGTTTGTGCCTTGGGGAAGTTTTACCCTAAGCTAGTAGAAATAAGCTTAGGGGGTCTTTCATGCAGGTCCCCACATCTGTACCCTAGAGTTCAGAGTGGGGAGGGAACCCTGACAGACCCTACAAAGGAGGAACTGCTTTTGTTTGCACCACAGACTTCATAAGAGCCGTGGTTGAGATGATGCACAGAATCGGAGCATCCCCAGCCAGCCTGCCCATGCCCTTATAACTTCCTTGGTCCAAAGCAGCACAGCCTTTTCCACTACTAGGTGGATTTTCTGCCTAGATGGCTCTCCCCCAGAATTGAACTGGTTGAATTTAGGCAAATAACCCTCATTACCACTACAAAAGTGATTTTTTCCTCCCTTGGTATTCTACTGTTAATTAAATTCTCTCGTTAGCACTGACCCCCCACTTGGTAAGGCAACTCCCATCTTTTTATGTACTGTGTATATATACCTGCTACTGTATTTTCCACTCCATGCATCTGATGAAGTGGGTTTTAGCCCACAAAAGTTTATGCCCAAATAAATGTGTTAGTCTCTAAGGTGCCACAAGGATTCCTCATTGTTTTTGTTGATACAGACTAACATGGCTACCACTCTGAAACCTGTATGTAGTTTATTCCGTTTGCTGAAATTGTAGCCATGTATGTGTTGTCATTTCTTACATCTATTAAAGTAACAAATTGTGAGCCTATTGCACAAGGTATAATATATACCAGCAGTTCTCAAACTGTGGTTCAGGACCCCAAGGTGGGTCACGACCCCCTTTGAATGGGGTCACAAGGGCTGGCTTAGACTTACTGGGGCCCAGAGCTGAAGCCCAAGCCCCACTGCCCAGGGCCGAAGCCAAAACCCAAGAGCTCCAGCCCTGGGTGGTGGAGCTCAGGTTGCAGGCCCCCTACCTGGGGCTGAAACCCTTGAGCTTCAGCTTTGGCCCCCCTGCCCAGAGTGGTGGGGCTCAGGCTTTGCCCCCCCTACCCAGGGCAGTGGGGCTTGGGAAGGCTCAGGCTTCGGTCCCCACTCCTGGGGTAGTGAAATAATTTTAGTTGTCAGAAGGGGGTCACAGTGCAATGAAGTTTGAGAACCCCTGATCTATATGCATAAGGAGACAGTCTCTGCTCTAAAGACTTTATAATCCAAAGAGAAAAGATAAAGGGTGACAAAAAGAAGTAAAAAGAAAAAAGAAAAGGAGTACTTGTGGCACCTTAGAGACTAACCAGTTTATTTGAGCATGAGCTTTCGTGAGCTACAGCTCACTTCATCGGATGCATAGCATATCGTGGAAACTGCAGAAGACATTATATACACACAGAGACCATGAAACAAAACTTCCTCCCACCCCACTGTCCTGCTGCTAACAGCTTATCTAAAGTGATCATCAAGGAAGGCCATTTCCAGCACAAATCAAGGTTTTCTCACTCTTCCCCCCCACACACACACACACAGACACACATACAAACTCACTCTCCTGCTGGTAATAGCCCATCCCTCTTTGAAACCTCTCTTTATAATGCGCATGATAATCAAGGTGGGTCATTTCCAGCACTAATCCAGGTTTTCTCACCACCCCCCCCCCCCATTGATTTGTGCTGGAAATGGCCTTCCTTGATGATCACTTGATGATCACTTTAGATAAGCTGTTAGCAGCAGGACAGTGGGGTGGGAGGAAGTTTTGTTTCATGGTCTCTGTGTGTATATAATGTCTTCTGCAGTTTCCACGATATGCTATGCATCCGATGAAGTGAGCTGTAGCTCACGAAAGCTCATGCTCAAATAAACTGGTTAGTCTCTAAGGTGCCACAAGTACTCCTTTTCTTTTTACGAATACAGACTAACACGGCTGTTACTCTGAAACAAAAAGAAGTGTTATCCATACTGTAAAGATGGGGAACTAAGACATAGAAAGCTTGAGTAAATTGTCCCAGGTCTGTAGCAGAAAACTTCCAAGCCCCACTCTAGTGCTATAACCACAAAATCGTTCTTCCTCTCTGACCTGCCTTGTTTGTATACATGGTTATTGATGCTGTGTCCTGAAGTGTTTCTACACAATAGAATCAAACCCCCTCTAGACACCAGATGACAATATTTACAATATTTCACACAGTAGTATGTCTTCTTGAAGAATTCTTTAATTTTAATTTTGCTAATCTGTTATAGCCAGGGGGAAAGGCTGATGGAGTATTCATTCTCTCTCCCTCCGCAAGCTATTGGAAGCCCCCTCTGACCATAATGTTATCACCATGCCAAAGGGGAGAGCTGGGAAGATAGTCTATCCTCTCCCCTCAGGCCGGTCGCCACCAGCCACTCAAAGAGGAGACCTAGAGGGGCATTATCTTCTTATTCCACCCTTAGTGGGAAGAGAAGGAGGGTCTGTAAAGAGCTTTCTTTACACCCCATAACCACACCTTGAAGAACTACATAAGATATTTTTTCATTCTCCCTCTCAAAAGGGCTGCTGCCCTTATCCCCACAAGCCAAAGGCCCTCTTTCTGTCCCTTAAATAGGCCAAAAGTGGAGCAGAGAAAGCTGCCCAGCAGCAGCTCAGACATCACCACTTCTACATGGAGAATAAGCAGAAGCTCTGGCAAAGGATTTAGACATCATGGGGCGGACACTAGAGGGGACCCAGCTCTGAGGCAGTGCTTTGGATGGTTAGTCTCTATAGTGCCTGTACTACTCCAGCTGCAGCAGACCAGCTGTGATTGAGGGGGGACAGGCTATAGAAAGCTCTGTCATCATTGTGGCCCTCTAGCTTCATGAAGTCAATGGCACAACCATGTCAAGCAAAACTCAAAATATTCTATGCATGTGTGTGTGGGGTTTTTGCTAAAAATAAGTTACTTATTTGAAAATAACGAAAAGCATGATTTTTAAATGAAATGGCAGCCAACAAAGTATATGAGGCAAAACTTTCTAATAAATGAGATTTACTGTGAAAAAACATCCAATGATTGCATTTTCAGGGGAAAGGTCATTAGTACTTAGAAAGGAGGTTAATAGAACAATATTAATAGCTTTCTACAGGGCAAAAGAGAGAGATTCAGTATTAATATGAATAAAAAATAAGAATGAGGATGCTCCCTGTTACCAAAGTTATGCTAAAATTCAAAAGGTCATATTCATCCCTTGTGTGACCAAAAAAATAAAGCATTAAACGGTATAAAATGTTATCCAGTCTTTTCATTGAATGAATTTCACTGAAAATAGCAGGAATAAAGTGATCAAAAATTTTAGCCTGAAGCCAACAATTAGAAGCAATGCTCAAGCTGTATGTTTCTGGGAAGCTTGTAAAGGAAGATTGCTGAAGATAAAACTCAACATGACTCCATTACAGAACTTCTACCAAAGGAAGTTCAGCGGTTCTATCTGGCCAATACATTAGACTAGACTAATTTTCTAAAGCAGTGGAAAACCACCATAGATAAAAATAATGGGCAATATACATTAATAATGATACATTACAGATCTTAATGCTTTTCATCAAGAAGTCTGCAAGTGCTTACAAACAGTCTGTGTGAGCCTCACAAGACCCTGGGAAGTAGGTGAGTATTCCCTTTCTCCCATTCACAGATGGGTAAAACACAGAGAATTGAAACAACTTGTCTAAAGTCCCGAAATGACTATAGCTGTTTGAAAAACCATTGGGGGTGAGAGGAAAGTATGAAAAAATTAGATAAACAATTTTTTGAGTTTTTGTTTTAAAAAATCCTTTACACTTTTTATTTTTTTTTACTCAAAAAAATCCTTAAAAAAATCTCTAAAATGAAATACATTTTCATTTTGGGGTTCTCTCATTTTCCTTTTTGTTTTTTCAATGAACACTTTAAAACAAAACAGATATTTTCTGATATCAACTGTTACTATGTAAAGGCATTTTTCATCAAAAAAATTTTGAATAAAAAATTTCCACCATCTCTAATAAAGACTCATTGGAAGAGCTGGATACAAAAGCCAGGAGCCCTGTCTCTTAGTCTCCTGTTCTGACCATTAACAATGCTGTCTGCCCTAAGATGTTATTAAGAAAAGGAAGGTGGGGGGGGAGGGGGGAAGAGACAACGACTCTAAAGGTGAATACAAAGATGCTTATTAACTAGTGGCTTGTACACGCGTAAATTATTAGCATGTTTTAACTCCAGGGCTAAGCAGGATCTGTCTAACTAGCAATTCTAGCCTGAATACTCAGCAGCACCACTCTAGGACTTGCAGTGATATAAATTTGCTATTCAAAGGCAAGTTGGAATGAGCGTTAAATGAATGCAATGAAAAGCTGTCCTAGTTTTGATTATTAAATTGTCTTTTTTTGCTTATTGTATCTAAACACTCTAACTTGCTGTATTGTACTCTCACTAATTCAGTTTTACTCTACCATATGCCCTAGACAAGAGAACATGCTTGAGGAGTCACAATCAAGCTAGGAAACACACACACACACACACACCCATCTTTACAGAAAACTGTACCTGTTGTAAGTCAAAAGTCAGAATTCTTCATTGGGAGAAAGAAGTGAGGAATATTTCTGCTGAATATTTTAGCTGAAAGACACAGCAACCAATCCCACTTCTCTGAGGAATGGAGCTTCATAGCAGATGTTTGTAAAGTATTTGGAATGCAGTTTTGTCATGGAATTCAATAAAGGAAATTTCAAGGTGCTAATGTATGTATTTATAATGGTGTGAAATCTATTTTACCATTAATCTACATAGTCCACTAACAGTCAGTCCTCCAAGGAAGAGGTTACCCAATAACTGTGATGTTGGTGCTAATTGTACCAATCAGTCCTTACTCTTGCACTATGCCTTTTATAGGTAAGGAGGAAGCACAGTATTTCAAAGGCTTCCCTTTATAGTGCTTGCAGTGGTCCACATCTGGGAGGACAAAGGTGTTGCCTAGCCTTTGTCTCAGTGAAGTCATGTTGGGTTCATTGCTTTGCTCTACAGGAAAAGACTTTTGGAAGAAATCCTTAGCATAGATCAATCCATGTCATCTTGATGCAGTGCAAAGGACTTAGGCTGGGCAGGTGTCAGAGTAAAGGGAAAAGAATGCCAGTGAACTCCACATAAGGGTTTAATTTTCCCATCAGTGTCAAAGCAGGCTGGCAAAACAGGGCATTCCAACATCACATGATTCAGAGGGAATGAACAGAACAGGGCAATTATCAAGTGATCCATTCCTTGTCATCCAGTCCCAGCTTCCGGCAGTCAGAGGGTTAGGGACACACAGAGCATGGGGCTGCATCCCTGACCAACTTGGTGAATAGCCATTGTTGGACCTATCATCCATGAATGTATCTAATTCTTTTTGAAATCAGTAATACTTTTGGCTTTCGCAACATCCCCGGCAATGAGTTCCACAGGTTGACTGTGTGTTGTGGGAAGTACTTCCTTATCTTTGTTTTAAACCTGCTGCCTGTTAATTTCATTGGGTGACGCCTGGTTCTTGGGTTATGTGAAGGGGTAAATAACACTTCCCTATTCACTTTCTCCACACCATTCATTATTTTATAAACCTCTATCATATCCCGCCCCCCCTTACTCGTCTCTTTTCTAAGATGAACAGTCCCAGTGTTTTTAATCTCTCCTCATACGGAAGCTGTTCCAAATCTTTAATCAGTGCTTAATTTGTGCCAGGGCTTGCTAGGATTGAGACCTGGCACCTCTAAGCTTGGACTTGCTGTATCAGTTACGAATGTAAAAAAATAGTTTGAGCCACAGCACCTAATTGTTTGATCCCCAGCACCTCTTTCACTACAAATTAAGCACTGCCCTTAATCATTTTTGTTGCCCTTTTCTGTACCTTTTCCAATTCTAATATGTCTTTTTTGAGACAGGGCAACCAACACTGCACACTGTATTCAAGGTGTGAGCATACCGTGAATTTGCATAGTGGCATTATGATATTTTCTGTCTTATCTATCCCTTTCCTAATGATTCCTAGCATTCTGTTCGCTTTTTTGACTGCCGCTGCAGTTGCATGGATGTTTTCAGAGAACTATCCATAACGACGCCAAGATCTTGTTGAGTGGTAACAGCTAATTTAGACACCCATCATTTTGTATGTAAAGTCAGGATTAGGTTTTCCAATGTGCATTACTTTGCATTTAACAATTTTGAATTTCATCTGCCATTTTGTTGCCCAGTCACCCAGCTTTGTGAGATCCCTTTGTAACTCTTCACAGTCATCTTTGGACACTGTTTTCTTAGGCCTGGTCTACGCTACGAGTTTGTGTCAGATTTAGCAGCGTTAAATCTGAATTAAGCCTGCACCCATCCACACAACGAAGCCATTTTTTTGACATAAAGGGCTCTTAAAACCAATTTCTATACTCCTCCCCAACGAGGGGATTAGCACCGAAATCGACATTGCCGTTTCGAATTAGGGTTAGTGTGGATGCAATTCGAAAGTATTGGCCTCCAGGAACTATCCCACAGTGTACCGTTGTGACCCCTCTGGACAGCGCTCTGAACTCGGATGCACTGGCCAGGTGTACAGGAAAAGCCCCACGAACTTTTGAATCTCATTTCCTGTTTGGCCAGGCGAGCTCATCAGCACAGGTAACCATGCAGTCCCAGAATCGAAAAAGAGCTCCAGCATGGACCCAACGGGAGGTACTGGATCTGATCGTTGTATGGGGAGAGGAATCCGTGCTTTCAGAACTACATTCGAAGAGACGAAATGCCAAAACATTTCAAAAAAATCACAGAGGCCATGAGGGACAGAGGCTACATTAGGGACGCAACACAGTGCCGCGTGAAACTTAAGGAGCTCAGACAAGCGCACCAGAAAACCAAAGCATCAAACGGATGCTCCGGGACAGAGCCCCAGACATGCCGCTTCTACACTGAGCTGCATGCAATTCTAGCAGGGGCCGCTACCACTACCCCACCCCGTCCGTGGACTCCGATGATGGGGTACTCTCCGCCATGGCTGAGGATTTTGCAGATGGGGAAGATGAGGAGGAGGAGGACGACGATGAGCTTGGGGAGAGCACACAGCTCTCCCCGACAGCCAGGATCTTTTTTATCACCCTGACTGAAATACCCTCCCAACCCAACGAAGCTGGAGAAGGGACCTCTCGTGAGTGTACCTTTTTAAATATAATAATACATGTTATAAAAGCAAGTGTTTTTAATGATTAAGTAGCCCTGAGGACTTGGGATGCATTCGTGGCCAGGACTGCTACGGGAAAAGTCTGTTAACTTGTCTGGGGATGGAGTGGAAATCCTCCAGGGAGATCTCCATGAAGCTCTCCTGGAGGTACTCTTAAAGCCTTTGCAGAAGGTTTCTGGGGAGAGCAGCCTTATTCCGTCCTCCATGGTAAGACACTTTACCATGCCATGCTAGTAGCAAGTAATCTGGTATCACTGCATGACAAAGCCTGGCAGCATATGGTCCCGGTGTTTGCTGGCATTCAAGCAATATCCGTTCTTTATCTCTCTGTGTTATCCTCAGGAGAGTGATATCGTTCATGGTAACCTGGTTGAAATAGGTGAACTTGATTAAGGGGACATTCAGAGGTGCCCGTTCCTACTAGGCTGTTTGCCTGTGGCTGAAAAGAAATCCTCCCCACAGTTAGCGATGCGGTGGGGGGAGGGGGGGGCTATTGGCACTGAGCTGTTCACATTTGGCTAGCAGGGATCTTCCCTGATACCAGCCAGGCGGGGGTGGGGGTGGGGTAAGAGGGGAAAAGCAATCATCCCAGAGAATTGGATGCGGGGAGGGGGTTAGTTTGGTTTCTGCTGCTGCCCGTTAACAGGCAAACTGCAGCACTAAATGGCCAACTCAATGGGCTTTGCTTGGTATGGGAAAGGAGGGGGCTGCTGTTATGAAGGTTGCAGAAGCTGAAAGACTATAGCTTACCATGGCTGCCTGCAAGCCGAATTCTGTTGCCCAGCACTGCGTGTGTGATCTCTAACCCCAAAGCCACAGGCACTCAACAGAAGATGCAAAATGCGACCTTGTACCAAAATCACTTGTGCTATGTAATGTGAATAGCGTTGTTCACCATGAAAGAGTATAGCCATTGTTCTGTAAAATGTATCTTTTTAAATATTTCACTCCCTTTTTTCCTCCAGCAGCTGCAAATGTTTCAAGCCTCCCTTCTCCATCCCAAAGGCTATCTCAGATAAGGCGGTAAAAACAAACACACGTGCGGTGACATGTTCTCTGAGCTCATGCAATCATCCGGCACTGACAGAGCTGTGTGGAGGGACACAATAGCAGAGTACAGGACAGTGGCCGATGAACGTGAGGAGAGGTGGCGGCAGGAAGATCAGAGGAGGCATGAGGAAACGCTGGGGCTACTGCGGGATCAAACGGACATGCTCCGGCGTCTGGTGGAGGTTCATGAACGGCAGCAGGATCACAGACTGCCGCTGCAGCCCCTGCTTAACTGCCCTCCGTCCTCCCCAAGTTCCATAGTCTCCTCATCCAGATGCCCAAGAACGCGGGATGGGAGGCTCCAGGCACCCAACCACTCCACCCCAGTGGACAGCCCAAGCAACAGAAGGCTGGCATTCAACAAGTTTTAAAGTGGCCTTTTCCTTCCCTCCTACCCTCCTCCCACACTCCACCCAGGCTACCTTGTGAGTTATCTCCCTATTTTTATAATCAATTAATAAAGAATACATGTTTTTTTAAATGATAGTCCCTATTTCCTTTGCAAGAAAGCTGTGATCGAAGCGGGGAGGGCAGGTGGCTTACAGGGAATTTAGAGGCAACCGGGGGGGGGGGGGGGGTCATCAAGGAGAAACAAACAGAAGCGTCACACAGTACCCTGGCCAGTCATGTAACTGGTTTTCAAAGCTTCTCCGATGCGCACCGCTTCCTGCTATGCTCTTCTAACCGCCCTGGTGTCTGGCTGCACGTATCCAGTGGCCAGGCAATTTGCATCAACCTCCCACCCCGCCATAAACGTCTTCCCCTTACTCTCACAGATATTGTGGAGCACACAGCAAGCAGCAATAACAATGGGAATACTGGTTTCACTGAGGTCTGAGCGAGTCAGTAAACTGCGCCAGCGACCCTTTAAACGTCCAAATGCACACACTACCACCATTCTGCACTTGCTCAGCCTACAGTTGAACAGCTCCTGACTACTGTCCAGGGTGCCTATGTACAGCTTCATGAGCCAGGGCATTAAGGGGTAGGTTGGAACCCCAAGGATAACTATAGGCATTTCAACATCCCCAACAGTTATTTTCTGGTCTGGGAAGTAAATCCCTTCCTGCAGCCATTTAAACAGACCAGAGTTCCTGAAGACGCGAGCGTCACGAACCTTTCCTGGCCATCCCACGTTGATGTTGGTGAAACGTCCCTTGTAATCCACCAGTGCTTGCAGCACCATTGAAAAGTACCCTTTGTGGTTTATGTACTGGCTGCCCTGGTGGCCCGGTCCCAAGATAGGGATATGCGTTCCGTCTATAGCCCCACCACAGTTAGGGAATCCCATTGCAGCAAAGCCATCTAGTATGACCTGCACATTTCCCAGAGTCACTACCTTTGATAGCAGCAGCTCAATGATTGCATTGGCTACTTGAATCACAGCAACCCCCACAGTAGATTTGCCCACTCCAAATTGATTACCGACTGACTGGTAGCTGTCTGGCATTGCAAGCTTCCACAGGGCTATTGCCACTCACTTGTGAACTGTGAGGGCTGCTCTGATCTTGGTATTCTTGCACTTCAGGGCAGGGAAAAGCAAGTCAAAGTTCCATGAAAGTGCCCTTACGCATGCGAAAGTTTCGGAGCCACTGGGAATCGTCCCAGACCTGCAACACTATGCGGTCCCACCACTCTGTGCTTGTTTCCTGGGCCCAGAATCAGTGTTCCATGGTATGAACCTGGCCCATTAACACCACGATCTCCAAATTGTGGGGGAACGCAGTTTTAGAGAAAAGTGTGTTCATGTCTCATCACTGCGCTGCCGTTGCCTCCTCGCCTGGTTTTTCAATGATTCTGCATACACTGCACGATAATGTGCGAGGTGTTTACAATGGTCATAACTGCTGCGGTGAGCTGAACGGGCTCCATGCTTGCTGTGCTAGGACGTCTGCTCCTGCTCGGGCAATCCAGGGAAAAGGGCACGAAACGATTGTTTGCCATTGCTCTGACGGAGGGAGGGGCAACTGACAACATGGCTTACAGGGTTGGCTTACAGGGAATTAAAATCAACAAAGGGGATGGCTTTGCAAGAAACAGAATGGCCCCCTCAAGGATAGAACTCAAAACCTCAAGGATAGAACTCAAAACTGGGTTTAGCAGGCCGTTGATTTCACGGAGGGAGGGAGGAGAAAATGAATACAAAACAAATCTGGTCTATTTCTTGTTTTGATCCACTTCATCTATCTTTATACATCTTGCTGGCAGCAGGCTGTGCAGTCCGACTGCTAGCCATCGTCATCTCCTGGGTGCTCGGCGGAAGACGGTGCAGGTATGACTGCTGGCCATCGTCTTCTGTTGGCTGCAGATTAAAAGACAGTGCACTGCCGGTAGGACTGAATTGCCATGAGACGAAACTTAAAAGGGAAATGACTTGGCTGAGTCACTCCCATGTTTGCCCAGGCGCCCCAACCTCATCGAGCTCAGTTAAAAGAGCACCTTGGACTACGTCAACGACGGCTACCAGTCATACTGCACTGTCTGCTGCCAAAAGGCAATAAACTGTTGCTGTGTAGCAATGCAGTACTGCGTCTGCCAACACCCAGGAGACATATGGTGATGGTTAGCTGAGCGGGCTCCATGCTTGCTGTGGTATGGCGCCTGCACAGGTAACTCAAGAAAAAAGGCGCAAAATGATTCTCTGCCCTTGCTTTCACAGAGGGAGGAAAGGAAGGGGGTCCTGATAATATGTACCACCCGCGACAATGTTTTAGCCCCATCAGACATTGGGATTTCTACCCAGAATTCAAATGGGCGGCGGAGACTGCGGGAACCATGGGATAGCTACCCACAGTGCAATGTTCCAGAAGTAGACGGTTGCCTTGGTACTGTGGACACACTTCGCCGACTACATGCACTTAGAGCATGTGTGTGGGGACACACACAATCAACTGTATAAAAACGCTTTCTACAAAACCGACTTCTATAAATTCGACCTAATTTTGTAGTGTAGACAAGGCCTTAGAGTTAAGAAGGGTACCTAACAACCACATCACTTCCAAAACCCAAGCACCGAAAAGCAAGGAAATGAGTAGTTAAGGGTATCAGAAATCTTACACAGCCCACATAATAAACACTCCAGCTCTGATTCTCAGCAACAACCAACAGTAGAATGAAGGACAGAGGGATGCAAAGGGCAGGATTCTCTGCCCAGCTCTGCTACAAGGTTTCTACATCACATTTGGCAGATCACTTGGGCTCATATTTTCAATGGGAGTTAGGTGAGTTGAATTCAAAGGGAGTTAGGCACCAAAATATCTTTGGGAATCTGGGTCTTGCCTCTGTTCCTTGGTACCCCATCTGGAAAATGGAGCCATTTTGTGAGGAATGTGGAAAGATAAAATCATTTTACCAGATGCTGTAATTTCCTCCCACTTTTGAAAAGCAGCCTGGTGCAGTTCAAAGTTGGATGACAAAAATATTTTGGGCCTGTGTACGAGGTGGGGTAATGTGCACTATGGGGTTGTGATTTTTAAAGAGCACTGACGTGTGGCACATTAATTGGTCCATGTAGGCCCTGCTGGTGCACAGTAAAAGTTCCCTAGTGCTCCCTGAAATAGTACTGTGTCAATTAATGAGCCACACGTTAGTGCACTTTAGGAGTCACACCCTATAATGCACACTGCCACACGGTGTAGACAAGCCCTTTTGTCTCCCTGATATTTTCCCTCTTGAATTCACTGACAAAGAATTCAGTCTAGTTTTCAAATAATGGCATTTCTTAAACATTGTACTATTCCTGCCCTGAAAAACTGCCTCTTGCACAGTCAGTACCAAAATCTGCTTATGTTTCAGATTCTGTGGTATTATGTGATTTCCTTGGGCAGAGAGAAGGACACAAAGGAACAATAGACATTGCACATTTTTCAAAAAGAAGCTATTTTAAGTCTTTTAATCTGAAAAAGTACTGACACAATTTAATCACAATTTTCAGAAAGCATTATCGTTGTCAATAAGTCTTAACTCTAAAAATGTGATGCAATGAGGGGTTTTAGTTTTCTTTTTTGAACTTCAAAGGTGTGTCGGGGGGGGGCTCAAAATCGGCCTTATAATGAGACTGTGGCTGCATGCTTAATTGTGAACAAGGTATAGAAATAAATCACACACACAGGTATATAGCTACGACCAGAACCCTGGGTCTACAGTTCCTACATTTAAAAAAAGATGGTGAAGTGTTCAGATGCTATAGCATTGAGGGCCATACAATTGTCATAGATAGATCCAAAATACAGGCTTCTACCACTCAAGCTGAAAGATCTCTGTAAGCTGCTGTCTATGGAAAAAGCCTTAAGTTCTTTCGAACATGTAACCATCCAGAAAAGGGCACATGTGCAAATATACGCACACAGTGTGTCCAATCCTGCTCCTGCAAAGATTTAATGGCAAAAAAATTCAATTAATATCAATGAGAGCAGGACTGGGCTAAGAATTCCCATCAGAAGGAGCCAGATAATAAGAATTCAGTGCAATTTAACTGTTTGAAAAGTTTGAAGGGGTAGTAGCATGCCATTTTTGATCTAGAGAGAAAAGAAAGAAAGATTAGCCAAAACTCATCATTGCCAGTCAGGGTATGTTTTTAAATGACTGGACTCAAGAATAAAGGTGGGCAAAATTTTTCAGACAAAAACTTTTTTCAACAAAAGAAGCAGATTTGGGCAGACCAAAACATTTTGCAAATTTGTGCCAAATTCACCTAATCAGTCCAGTAAAAAAGAATTCCAAAACTATTTCAGTGTTTTGTTTTGCCATTTTCTACATAAAAATTTTCAATTTGAAACAACTTCTGTTTCAATTGTATTCCAATTTTATTTTTAAAATAGGTTAAAAAAGTTAACCTAAACAATTTTATTTTTATTTTTACAGTTTGCCCCCCCCCCAAAATGCTTTTTGTTTCTGGTCAAGCCAAAACGAACTTGATTCCCTCCCTATTGTTTGGCCAGCAAACAAACAAAAACAAAAAAGTTAACTCTACTCTACTCAAGGACCATTTGGATAATTCAGAGTAATTTTCTTATACCTGCTCAGTAAACTGGCAATTTTCAAGCCAAATTTTGAGTCTTAATTCAGTCCCTGGCCTTCTCTTTGGATAATCCAACTAAACACATTCCCTTGCTTAGGGCTTGTAATATCTCCACACTTAAGTCCTTAGGAAGCAACTGATCACGGCTATAAGACAAATATCTTCCCTGTATTGCTGTTTCTCTGATTATTTATAACCGCTGTCCTTTGTGGGTAGAATAGCTTGGTTCTCTCCCCCTGCCCCTTTTTATAAGTGAATGCCATGATCATGGCAGACTGGAAACCCTAGGCATGGAGGTCTGCATTGTTGATGTAGCAGCTAGCATGGGTGCCTTCCAAGCACTTGATCTACGTTCAATTCTCAGCCAGCACAGTGTCTTGTCAGCTGGAAACATTAGGGGTGGGATTTTCAGAAGTTCTCGCCAGTGATCTAACTCCACTAACAATGAAATCTGGAAGTAGAGTTAGGCCAATGCTCAGAGCATGTTTGGAAAATCCTATCCTAGGATGCAAGTCCTCTGTTTATCCATTGCATGGATGCATTGGCAGGATAATCTTCCTCACTTTGCAAACCAGTATACTTTTACCCTGACTGAAAAGATAACCTTAAAAGATAGTTCCATTTCCATGTCCATTCTGTCTTTGATCTGAGGCTGCCACCTGTGATGCAGACACTTGTCTGCTAGGAATCAGACTGAAAACGCAAACTTATTTCTCTTAGGCCACTAAACAGAAATCAAACATTAACAACTTTGAGTCATTTTTGACATAGGTTGGTTTCAAACTGATACTCTATATTCTCTATATAGCAGTACAAATCCCTTGAGATATCCAGCCTCCCACCCCTAGGCTTCCCTCAAAATATTATATTCCATATTACATTTCTCAGTTTATGGTTTAAGAGAGTTTGATGGCTTCATTTTTAAAGATGGGCCTGTAGCCAAGCAACGACTCACCAATACGGTGTCTCCTGTTGGTCGGTTAGGGAATTAGCTCTCCAACGTATGGAGCGCCCTCTACAGGCCGGTGTCTCACCTGCTGCTGGTCCCGTGTTCCTCCTGGACCCCAGTGCTCTATACCCTGAGATTCTGCCCCAGCAGTACTTCCACACTCTGGGTCTCCCCTCCCAGGGGAACCCCCAACCCTCTAAACCCACCTTGCCTCAGTGGTTATGGCCAGTCATCATCTAGCCCCCGCTCACTGGGGCAGACTGCAGTCTGTAATGGCCACTCATCACAGGCAAGGGGATAGAACCAGCTGCCTCTGTCTAACTCCAGGCTGCACCTCTGCAACCCCAGTACCTGTGTAGGCCTTCACCAAGGCCTGCAGCCTGGGGGGTTTACCAGGCAGGAGCTTCCCAGCTCGCCCTTTCAGCTCCCAGGCAGCGAGGTCCTTCTCTCTCCAGTGCTAGAGAGAGAGTCCTACAGCTTCTGGCTCACAGCCCTCTTATAAGGGCCAGCCGGGCCCTGATTAAGCCAGCCACACCTGTGGTCAGCTACATAGTCAGCTTCCCCCAGCTGTTCTTAATCCCTCTCCAGGGCTGCTTTTAAGCCATTCACAGCCAGAGCACGGTGACCACCCCTCTACAGCGCCCAAACCAAAATTCTGGATCTGAATGTCCCTGAATTTTGCAAAAGTTTGAATGTGGATTCAAACTTTGTGGGGCATTCTTATCTTCATGGGACTAAACCAAAACTCCATATACCCAAACCCCCACACTCTGGAAAAGTTTCACATCCAGATTTGAAGGTTGTGATCAAGGGTCATCTTTAATTTTCATCAGGGTCTGTAAATAAAGAATTGGGAACACTATATGTGTTTTTGTAATTCGGCTTTTAATACAGTTGTGATTTTATATTTGTTTTTCTTACTTTGAGGTCTTTCCAATTCATTGCAATCTCGAGCGTGAATATTCTCCCATAATTTTTTTAAATCCATTTGGTTTACACAACCAGGAATGAAACCGATCTGGTATGTGTTCATGAAGTAATCCTTAATGCTATCTAGCATGAATCTATTGCCAGACAGACAGTTAGGCAAGCAAATTATTTGTTTTCCATAATATGACCAATAAAACTATTCCATTTTATGTGCTTTTCTGAACTTTACTTTCACACAATCTACTTTCAATAGATTGTTTTGGCCCTTTGGCCAATCGCTGGAACTACTGGTGTGTCCTGTCTTTCTGTCGGTCTTCTACATTGTGTGTAGGGCCAGACATACATTTTTTTGATGAACAGCTTTTTCACCTTTGAATGCATTTTTGGTGCTACCAAGTAAACAGCAAATTCTGGTCAAATTGACAAATAGTTTCTGCCAATACAAAAATAAAAAACCAATTCAAATATTTCAAAACATTTTATTTTGACATTTCATTTTGAAATGGCTTTTCAAATTCAAATTTGACCAATTAAAAAAAAATTCAAAAAAGGGTGAAAAATATCTGAAAATGGCCGAATCAAAATGAAAACCTCAAAAATAACAAAATAGTTTTGAGACAATCAAAACACTTCAGTCAAGTAGAAATGACATTAAAAAAAAGTTTCAAATCGACCTGACATTTTTTTTACTCAAATTAGAATTTTTTCAAGTCTTTTGATTCAATGAAAAAAAATTTTAAATGGTTTCAGTTTGAATCAACCTGGATTTTTTCCTGAATTTTTTGTTTTCTGAATCATTATTTGCTCAGCTTTAAGTGTAAGCTTTTCAGGGTAGGGGTTGTCTTCTATTTATGTCTTGTACAGTACCAAGTACACTGTCAGTGCTTAATAAACAATAATAATTAAGGCATATGTACATGGGAAAAAGTGGTCAGCTAAGTAGTGATGGATAGGGCATGCAACTTGTAAAATAATCTCAAGAAGTGATGGCTCACGGGGCTTTGTTACAGAATACAGATCCTTTTGCCTCTACATTGTCAGTTTAAATCCAAAAAGAAAAGGAGTACTTGTGGCACCTTAGAGACTAACGAATTTATTTGAGCATAAGCTTTCGTGAGCTACAGCTCACTTCAGTGGATGCTGTAGCTCACGAAAGCTTATGCTCAAATAAATTCGTTAGTCTCTAAGGTGCCACAAGTACTCCTTTTCTTTTTGCGAATACAGACTAACACGGCTGCTACTCTGAAACCAGTTTAAATCCAGTTCTGCTAGGTAGATATTACAATAACAGCAGTTTAGTGGCTTATGAGAAAGGAGTTTTTGATCCCAGCCCAGTTTGCAATGGGTGTTCCCATCACACAAACCACCACCATGTCTGAAACTAACTTACTTGCCTGTTTGCAGTTTCTCTAGATTGACTGGGGATGGGAATTGATGAACCCTTTCACCCTTAAATGCGTTTCTTCCAGGTTAGAGATGAGGAAGACTGCGAGGGAAGTGTGTGCTGCTACCCACGCAATTTGTATTTTTGGACACTGGATTTATCATCCTGGGGGTGACAAAATTAAATCTCCTTCACTGGAGATAAATTCCCTTCAATAGTTAAAGAAAAAATACGTCACCATAATGATCAGATTGCACCCAACATAAAGTAGGTGTGTAATCAGAGTATTAAATGTGAAGGGGTGGACAAGTATAGTAAAAACAACAGAAGTTGTCAATGAAATATCTTCAGACAACGAAATATTTGGAAAGATTATAAAGAATTATGTAACTTCTAATATATCAGCATGTCAAAAAGATTGGAAATGTTTCTTACACCAGTATGAAAATAAAGAGATTTCACCTAGGTTTTATCCTGACAAAGATTTTTTTTTAAAATATAAAAATATATTGAAGTATTTAAATGACATGTCAAATGTAAATCTACCCATGCATTGACACTTCAAAAATATAATCAGACATCATTTTTACCTGATAGAATTTTTCATGTTATATTATTAATGGTGAGGCTCAGATGCAGAAATACCAGTGGATTTGTCATTTTTACTTCTTTTCTCTTTAATTTCCAAAACGTCATTCTGCCCCCAGCTGGTTAAAACATCGCTGACATAGGAGGCTGAAAGGGAGAGAATATTGAACCTATGAACTCTGCTGATCCTCAGCTGATGCTTAAAATGTGCATGCAAAGTATCAGCAGCTTTACTGTGCAGCATAGGTGCTAACACGATTCTCAGTTCTTATGCAAGTATACACTGCACCTACTTCATTAGAGTACTAACAGCAAAAGATTGAATCAGTTTTCAGAAAACAGAGCTCATTGACTATTGCCACAGTACATTACAAATAATGAGCTACAGATAATAAGCCTTACAGTAATTTCTTGGCCTGTATCAGATAAACTGAAAAATGGAAAATTAATAACGATTCTTATTGCTGTGAGACTCCAGAAAGTTGCATGCATCCGCTGGGGTGAATTTCTTCATGCCTGCTAATTTATCTGTCTATTTCTCTTTGTCATTAGAGTTTTAGTCTATATTCCTGAAAATGGCACATACATACATAATGATTTACATGACTTTTACTTTCTTTTTCAGGTATAATTCCACCACATTCCTTGTCTGGAGACAAAAAGGGAGAAAGAAAAGCAAAGCAAAAGAGAATGTAAGGAGGTAGAAAAGGAGAGAGAGAAAATATTGACAGGTTTCACAGTAGCAGCCGTGTTAGTCTGTATTCGCAAAAAGAAAAAGGAGTACTTGTGGCACCAGAGAGACTAAAAAACTTGTGGCACCTTAGAGACTAACAAATAATGCTCAAATAAATTTGTTAGTCTCTAAGGTGCCACAAGTACTCCTTTTCTTTTAGAGAAAATATTATTTATCTTCAGAGCCAAAAACTTTCATTCACCCCTCAATTTCCCTCCACCATCTCCTATCATAGGTCAGGGCATCTCTTCTGATACAGCTAAAGGATAGATTACAGATATCTTCAAATTCATTTAACTTACTTTCCATTCCATATATTACTTTTTTCATATGCAGCTGCCTGTGTCACTTCATCAATCCACTCCCTCTTTGATGGCCTTGATGCATTCTTCCAGGTTCTCAACATTCGTTTTTTGACATCACCAGACTAAAGCGACAACATCAAGTAGGCTTGGCCCAAAATTTAGGCTTTGTGCATGAAAGTAAAGGTTTTAAAGAAAATCTAATACTAATCTAATCTAATCTAATCATCAAATGGAAATGTTCATGTTTTGTTTTATTTAACCTAAATATTCTGTTAACTCTTAACAAAATAAACAGAAAAAAGAAGGGATTTTAAACAGAAGAGTGAAATTGACTAACAGACCAGTCTAGTTTCACTGTCCGAGCTGAAATTCAAAGCACAAAGAAAGCACTCCCACCCCACAGCCTCTAGTAATGATGTTATATTACACAGAATCTACCAAGCACAGCTACCCAGAGTTTTCTGATATTACCACATTCTCGTCTGGATCTGCAGTCCTGGTCATAGGTCATCTCAAGAACTGTTAGTCTCACATGATCTGTGCTGGAACTGAGGGAGTGTTGCAATCCCACAAAGCATTATGGGAACATAAACTTAATTGTGAATTTACACTGTCAAAAGATAAAGCTTTGGGGCCTAGCAGAGGAGTTGCTGGGACATAATGCTTCAGGATTAGGATGAGGATCATTCAGTTAGCCTCAGAAGAAAATCAGCAGAGTGTATTTGAGAGGGAAGAGGCCTACAAAGAGCACACTAAAGTTGCGAAAGGATGCAGTAGACGCACCAGGTTATCTTCAAGAGCAGGCAAGCTCAGCAAGCCCACTGAGGATCACAGAGAACAAGATGGACAGAACTGGCTGTCCCTGAAGACTCTACTCCCTGAAGCAGAGAGGGGCAGGTCTACTAGGCCACACCATGAGATGTGTGTTTGGAATGTGAGCCCACCAGATCACAGAAGGCCACTCCCCAATGAAACAATAGCAGGTGGAAGGTACTAGTGCTGTTTCAGAGAAGGTGATTTGGAAGTCTGAAGGGGTGGGAGGAAGGTGTCCTCGAATGTTCAGCTAATTCCATTAAGAACCCTAATCTCTGTGGGAGTTACCTAAACCATACAGACATCTGACCCTTTTCAGATTTGCCTTTCATTAGTTTTAAAGCTTTAACTTCGCTTAGCCACTCATCTTGCAACTCCAGTTTGAATTTTCCATTTTCTATAATCACACCCTGGTGTAAAAAGAAAAGGAGTACTTGTGGCACCTTAGAGACTAACAAATTTATTTGAGTATAAGCTTTCGTGAGCTACAGCTCACTTCATCGGATGCATTCAGTGGAAAATACAGTGGGGAGATTTATATACACAGAGAACATGAAACAATCATGGAATCATAGAATACCACGGTTGGAAGGGACCTCAGCTGGTCATCTAGTCCAACCCCCTGCTCAAAGCAGGACCAACCCCCAATTTTTGCCCCAGATCCCAAATGGCCCCCTCAAGGATTGAACTCAACCCTCGGTTTAGCAGGCCAATGCTCAAACCACTGAGCTATCCCTCCCCCCACAATGGGTGTTACCATACACACTGTAACGAGTGATCAGGTAAGGTGAGCTATTACCAGGAGGAGAGCGGGGGGGGGAACCTTTTGTAGTGATAATCAAGGTAGGCCATTTCCAGCAGTTGACAAGAAGTCTGAGGAACAGCGGGGGGGGGGGGGGGGGGGGGGATGGGCTGGAATAAACATGGGGAAATAGTTTTACTTTGTGTAATGCCCCATCCACTCCCAGTCTTTATTCAAGCCTAAGTTAATTGTATCCAGTTTGCAAATTAATTCCAATTCAGCAATTTCTCGTTGGAGTCTGTTTTTGAAGTTTTTTTGTTGAAGAATTGCCACTTTTAGGTCTGTAATCAAGTGACCAAAGAGATGGAAGTGTTCCCCGACTGGTTTTTGAATGTTATAATTCTTGACGTCTGATTTGTGTCCATTTATTCTTTTACATAGAGACTGTCCAGTTTGGCCAATGTACATGGCAGAGGGGCATTGCTGGCAAATGATGGCATATATCACATTGGTAGATGTGCAGGTGAACGAGCCTCTGATAGCGTGGCTGATGTGATTAGGCCCTATGATGGTGTCTCCTGAATAGATATGTGGACACAGTTGGCAACGGGCTTTGTTGCAGGGATAGGTTCCTGTGTTCCTTATTTCTTATATATTACAGCAGCTGGGGTTCCTTTGTTTTCCTCCTTCTTTTACTTGTCCCATGGCAGTGGCTATAACATATTCCTAATCAGATGAGTGCTGGATATGGTAGCCCCTTTCCATTGTCCTTTTTAAAATGTCTATTCATTGTGTCTCTGATCAGAAGAGGAGCCTGGGGAAGGGCTGAGCACATGCCAAAGACACTGAGAACAATTCTCTTTTGACAAACAGCCAATCTGTGAACTACTGTGTCGGCAAAGAAGAAAAAAAATGTACAACCAGATACTTCCAGTCTGACATTGGAGAGTGAACTGACAACAAGGATCCAATAAAAATAAATGTGTTCTCCATTACATACTAGCTATCGTGCTGTGACTATTTTCCATAGGGCCAAATTCTCTGCTAGTGAGAGTTCAATGGAACTGTGCCAATTTACCCAGAAAAGAATTTGGGCCACAACGTGTTCCAAAATTACAGTACCTGGTACTTGCCGAGATCACAAACCCACGGAGGCCACTAAATTGCTAAAAAGAAGTGAGAATGGCGTAAAGAGTAATTTGACACATTTCCAGTTTGATTTATTTTTTCTGTGTAACCTTTTCATTTAAAGAACCACACAAAAAATTATGATCCTAAAAGCTTTGATTCTATATTTGACTTTTGCAGATTTCCTTGACCCCAGAAGAATTCTTTTCAAAATCCTGTCATGATTTGTGGTCAAACCTAAATCCAAATCAAGTCCATGTGAGGCGAGCGGAAAAACCCTGTCTCCATCTTGTTGTCTTGAATGTCCTATGGTTGCATAATAACAAAATGCCTTTGTTCTCATGACTAAAGTATGCATCAAGAATCAAAGAAGCAAGAAAAAAAGGAATGTTCCAAGCTATTACTGTAACAATCCAATTACAATGCCTATCAAACTTAACTTCACAGGTTATAGCTCCTAATTGCCTGACAAAAATTGACACTTCAGTCGCAACAGCATAATATAATCAGAGTCCAAATTAAATTTGATCGTGGGCAGAAAACGATGCTATCATTCGGCGGCATGGAAACAGGAGATCAACTAGCATGATATCAAGGATCAGAAATGAAAATTATTCATTAATGGCAATGGTTTCCTGATAATGGAAATGACACAGTTCAGACGGCTTCGTAAAAACACTATTAATTAAAAAGATGATAGACCTAACAAGGCATAGAAACCAGTGGAACCTTTTTGCTGTGCTTGTTAAGGTGAAGGATGACAATGTTTAAGAACAGAAGTTTATGCACTTTTGTGAAAAGTATTCCGCTGATTCTGTAGCAAGTTTACTGGTTCTTGCTGAGTGAAGCATCTTTCTCTAGGGTACTATGTTACAGGGACATAAAAAGTGCCTAAGGCCATAATATGGCATTGTAATAAGCATGACTAGTAGTGGCTATAAAATAGAAGGGTCCAATTCATAAAAAAATGCACATGGGATTTTTGCATAGTCCCAAGAAAAAAGTGCAGAGAAAACGGTTTTATTGTCCTGTGCAAGCAGCTGTGTTCTACAGAGGCACAGTAGCAACCCAGTGACCCTCCTTCAAACATTAAAGCTTTACTTGTTCATCAAAAAGAAAGGCAAATGTCCAAAACATGGTTCTAACATCTACAGTGTGGAATGGCATAGCCTACGTGAGCCTATGGATGGAGAGACACGTATAAGTGCTACTATAACCCTACTAGGTTAGTGCAGTTCTGTATGCAGTACAACAATAGCTATGCCCCCTGAGATACTGGTCATTGAAGCCAATGAGCACTTCACCACTGACTTCTCTGGGAGTAGAATTAAACACAAGTTGCCCAGTCTAGCAAGATGGTGGGCTTGCTTGGCTGCCATTGAAGTCAAAGGCAGATTAAGGTACTCTGAGCCTGCCAAGAGGCATTCGCCATCCCACAGAAGAGTGAACATCAGCAATGGATGAAGGTCTATGGAAATAGCATGATGAAACTAATGTTTTCTTTGAGTTTTGACATTTATTTTCTAAACTCATTTTCTGCAGTTTGTTTCTTTGCCTTCGTCAATTTAAAAGGAAAGACAAAAACATGAGAACAAAAGTCTGCATTGTATTGTTCAGGACTGTGTATCCTCTGTGCTATGATTTTGTTACCATTGAGAGAATCACGGGGTACAAGACTATAAGATCCCGAGTTCCTCCTGCCAGGCCAGCCATTCCCCCCAGGAACAGAAAAATGAGATTATTGTTCCAATTTAAGATTCACAAAACCAGTTACTTCAATGGCTTTCAGCTATATATCTCTACAGTTGTATGTGTATGCCCCCATGTGCCTCATCACCACTGAAATATAGATCATACATTTTAAAATACTTTGAATCCCAAATTGGAATAATAATCTCCTTTTCCCCTTGAAATCATTTCTTAATATGCTTCTAGTATATTACAAAGAAAAAAATAAAATAAAGTAAAACTCAACACTAAAACAGCAGAGCTAGATTTAAAGAGTATGAAGTAAACAATGTTCTCTACTGCAAGAATTTTTATAAATTTCATGATGGGAGATTTCAAAAGGTTCAGGATTGGACGCTTTATTCAAACTTATTTTAGCCTGAAGGCCTTCTGTCTCCATACAATCCTACCCCTTCCAATGGGCTCTTTGACAGACCTCCCCCGGGGGACAACCCACATAGTCAGCATTGTCTTCTTGTGGGTGTCAAGGGATGGGAAAAGATTGGTGGCTTGCTAATCTCCTCAACCATCTACCTCTTTCTGGTGTCTTTGGAAACTGCATCATGCACAGGGACACTGCACAGATCCAGGACAACCTTCAGTGGCTCTCACCTCCTTCTTCCCCAGCAGCTGAGAGAGGAAAGGGGCATTCTGTGCTACTGCCACTTGTTCACAGGAATCTGGTTTGGAGATGTACCTGCATAAGCATCTGCAAGTGGTTGCTAGGGAAAACCCAAGGTTTAGGCCCCTAGAAAGTGCACTCAGAAAGAGCGCAGAGATATAGCAACTCCCTCAAAGAGAGGACACGAAATATAGACACTTCCCCAGAGAAGATTAGTGAAGATAGTTCTCTTTATCCCTGGTGTGCCCATGAAGTAGGCTTAACCAAGAAAACCCATGTGCCTTATCCCCACCCAAAACCAACTAAATACCCATCTTTGACAAAAGTTTCACTGATATGAAAATAGAAAAGGAGTACTTGTGGCACCTTAGAGACTAACCAATTTATTTGAGCATAAGCTTTCGTGAGCTACAGCTCACTTCATCGGATGCATACTGTGGAAACTGCAGAAGACATTATATACACAGAGACCATGAAACAATACCTCCTCCCACCCCACTCTCCTGCTGGTAATAGCCTATCTACAGTGATCACTCTCCTTACAATGTGTATGATAATCAAGTTGGGCCATTTCCAGCACAAATCCAGGTTTTCTCACCCCCCCACCCCCATACACACACAAACTCACTCTCCTGCTGGTAATAGCTCGTCCAAACTGACCACTCTCCTTACAATGTGTATGATAATCAAGGTGGGCCATTTCCAGCATAAATCCAAGTTTAACCAGAACGTCTGGGGGTGGGGGGTGTAGGAAAAAACAAGGGGAAATAGGCTACCTTGCACAATGACTTAGCCACTCCCAGTCTCTATTTAAGCCTAAATTAATAGTATCTAATTTGCAAATGAATTCCAATTCAGCAGTTTCTCGCTGGAGTCTGGATTTGAAGTTTTTTTGTTGTAAGATAGCGACCTTCATGTCTGTAATTGCGTGACCAGAGAGATTGAAGTGTTCTCCGACTGGTTTATGAATGTTATAATTCTTAACATCTGATTTGTGTCCATTTATTCTTTTACGTAGAGACTGTCCAGTTTGACCAATGTACGTGACAGAGGGGCATTGCTGGCACATGATAGCATATATCACATTGGTGGATGTGCAGGTGAACGAGCCTCTGATAATGTGGCTGATGTTATTAGGCCCTGTGATGGTGTCCCCTGAATAGATATGTGGGCACAGTTGGCAACAGGCTTTGTTGCAAGGATAGGTTCCTGGGTTAGTGATTCTGTTGTGTGGTATGTGGTTGTTGGTGAGTACTTGCTTCAGGTTGGGGGGCTGTCTGTAGGCAAGGACTGGCCTGTCTCCCAAGATTTGTGAGAGTGTTGGGTCATCCTTCAGGATAGGTTGTAGATCCTTAATAATGCATTGGAGGGGTTTTAGTTGGGGGCTGAAGGTGACGGCTAGTGGCGTTCTGTTATTTTCTTTGTTAGGCCTGTCCTGTAGTAGGTGACTTCTGGGAACTCTTCTGGCTCTATCAATCTGTTTCTTCACTTCCGCAGGTGGGTATTGTAGTTGTAAGAATGCTTGATAGAGATCTTGTAGGTGTTTGTCTCTGTCTGAGGGGTTGGAGCAAATGCGGTTGTATCGCAGAGCTTGGCTGTAGACGATGGATCGTGTGGTGTGGTCAGGGTGAAAGCTGGAGGCATGTAGGTAGGAATAGCGGTCAGTAGGTTTCCGGTAAAGGGTGGTGTTTATGTGACCTTCGTTTTTTAGCACTGTAGTGTCCAGGAAGTGGATCACTTGTGTGGACTGGACCAGGCTGAGGTTGATGGTGGGATGGAAATTGTTGAAATCATGGTGGAATTCCTCAAGGGCTTCTTTTCCATGGGTCCAGATGATGACGATGTCATCAATATAGCGCAAGTAGAGTAGGGGCGTTAGGGGACGAGAGCTGAGGAAGTGTTGTTCTAAATCAGCCATAAAAATGTTGGCATACTGTGGGGCCATGAGGGTACCCATAGCAGTGCCGCTGATCTGAAGGTATACATTGTCCCCAAATGTAAAATAGTGCTCAAATAAATTGGTTAGTCTCTAAGGTGCCACAAGTACTCCTTTTCTTTTTGCGAATACAGACTAACACGGCTGTTACTCTGAAACCTGATATGAAAATATTCATCCAAAACTTTTTGCAAAAGCACCAAGAACTTGCAAATAGGCAAATAATGGATGTTTTTTATTTGGCATCAGCTCCAGTATGCAGACAGTACTTGGAGTGTACCTGGATCTCTGACTTTCCTTAAAAAATCAGTCAGTAATATCTCAATTATATTGCCTTGTGCCATGGCTGCAGTTACTGGTGGAACCGCTAGTGATAACTCTCCTCATCTCAACTTTTCCTCTGCGAATAGTCACTCTGTCGCTGTGGTGGTCTCTCTTCCAGTAGGTAGTGACTTGGCCCTCCGGCCAGGTCACCACAGAAGTCCACCTCTTTCCAGAGTCCAATAAATTACAAAAAAGTCTGACAACCCCCCAAAAGGAGTTTCTGGCCCAACTCTGCGCCTCCAAAGGCATCACACCCGTACTTCAAGGCTTTCAATGTCTTTATCCCCCGATTTCAAGGGGTGGAGGAGTTATGCCACCTTTGTAGCTGGATAGTAGGGGAGCCTTGGCCCTTCTCCACTGAGCTCTACCCAGGCCCTATGAGTGGCAGCAATATCAAGCACTTAGTAGTGCTCTAATGCTACCTCCCTGGGCCACTCCTACCACTTACTTTCTCAGCTGAGGACATTGTCAAAGTCTCACAAGCAATCCAAGAAAAGATAGAGTGAAGGGTTCCTTAGCCCTTAAGGAAAAGCTAGTACTACCTCCTCTGGCCTGGGGTAGCTGCCATTTGTGGATCTCCCTTCCCTGCAGCAAGGATTCCTGCTGTACCCTTCCTCAGGGAGTTCTCAGGATACGTCTGTCCCCCTATTCTACCCGCTGTTTGTCTTTCTTTAAACTCCTCCTCTACCTGGAGCAAGCTTGATGGGTCTACATGGTCCCAGATCTGCCCTTAACCTCCTCTATTCTAGTGTGGGATTTATATACCCCATCACAGGGCTGTCAGAGCACCAGAAAAATCTTTACTATATTTATCCTTACAACACCCATGAAAGGTAGGAAAGTGCTTTTATCCCCAATGTAGATAGGGGAAACTGAGGCAGGCAGACTCATTTACTTGTTCAGGGTCACACAGGAAGTGTATGGTGGAACAGGAAATCAAACCTAGATTTCCCAAGTCCCAGCCTCATGCCCGAGTCACTGCACCATCCTTCCTCTCACTATGCTATCTAAACTGCACATCAACAGTTGCATCACAACCCCAATGTGTATAGTAATGGTCCTCCAGTTTCAGTGGGTCTTGCTAAGGCAATCTGCAGCTTTTTAAGTATGATGAATAAACACAGATGTCAGGACGTGTTGGAATCCCATATGCAGACAGCTTGGGAGGGAAAGAGTAAAATATTAAAGGCAGAAAACAGCTACCCAATACAGGCAGCAATGGATTCATATGACAGTAATTAAGCTACCACATGATCATACCTAGGCACTAATATACTGACCTCTGCTGAAAGGACTTTTACAGACGACTAGAATAGAAAAAAAAAAGTCATGTAAGATTTTTTTCTCCCACCATTTCATACGGAAAAACTAGTCAGGGAGAGAAGCAAAAAAAAACCAACAAAAAAACACAAGCCAAAAGTTGGTGACAATTGGATTACATTTCTTACAATTTATTCTGACCCATAATGTAAGCATTTTCCTGATAAGAGTGCCTCTGTACAAGCACTGAAAATGGGCAGTTTCTGGCTGCAGGCCAGGAATTCAAAATGGAGGCAGACAAAAACCAAATCTATTAATCCTACATTTGCAAAGCTATGGACTGGGTGATCTAAGAACTCGTTTCCATCTCCAATATCTCTGATCACCCCATGGTAAATTTTAAACTGAGGTAGATGTGATTATTTTAAGAACATAGGGTCAGACTCAAACCTGACTGACACCAGAATTACTCTCATGGATTTGCTCTAGTTTTATGCTGGTGTCAATGAGGTCGAAAATTGGCTATTGTGGTTAAAATATAAAAACTATAGTTCTGATGCTACAAAGGGATCCACCCTCATGGACTCTTATGCCCACGTGGAATCCCACTGCCTTCCATGAGACTTCACGTGGGCATAACAGTTGGGGCAGGAGGACCTTTGCAGGAGCAAATGTACACTAGCTACCATTTGTATGGTTTTAATGTGGGTTTCAGTATTTGATGTATACAGCCTATGATTCCTCAGTTTTCCAGCAGTGTGCACTGGACCAGGAAATACAGGACATTAGGAGGAAAATAAATAATGGAATTCAGCTTAACAGGGTTGCTGGCCCATTTTCAGATCCCCCATTCTAAAACTTGCAAGAATCACCATTAGGCATTTTGCCAAGACCATTCCCTTGGTGAGTGCAGGCTTATGCACCACTCAAGAGGAGTCTGTTAATGACTACAACGATCCACAGCTGTTTACAGTTTTATACTCAGTGGTGGACCAGGCAATAAGCTTGATCCAACAATGAGGCTGTTGGGCTCTCACGGCAAGAGGAGACATCATGTCAGCTATTTATTTGCTCATATTGTGAGTGACTAGCCACAGAGCTTGGAAGGGCTGTAGGAAACAGGCAGAGGAGCAGATGTGGGCAGTTGTGGAGCTGTGCATGGGCTTGAAAATGAAGGAACAAATGTACAAAGATACATTTAGAGACAGACTTAAACACAGTAGAAGCTCAGAGTTAGGAACACCTTGGGAATGGAGGTTGTTTGTAACTCTGAAACATTTGTAACTCCGAACAAAACGTTATGGTTGTTCTTCCAAAGTTTACAACTGAACATTGACTAAAATGGCTTTGAAACTTTACTATGCAAAAGAAAAACGCTGCTTTTAACCATCTTAATTTAAATGAAACAAGCACAGGAACAGTTTCCTTACTTTGTCAAATCTTTTTTTTAAAACTTTCCCTTAATTTTTTTTAGTAGTTTACATTAACACAGTACTGTACTGTCTTTTATTTTTATTTTTTTGGTCTCTGCTGCTGCCTGATTGCGCACTTCTGGTTCCAAATGAGGTGTGGGGTTGACTGGTCAGTTTGTAACTCTGGTGTTCATAACTCTGAGGTTCTACCATAGTCCAAAAATTTAATGAAATAAATAGGAAATTTAGAAGACTATTTAAAGTTGCCCCAGAAAAGTATATGGAGATATTCTTGGCCACATACGTAAAGAAACTAAAAAGTATAGAAAGGATTCATCAGCTAGATACACATTTAGTGCAGTCTTCTATGAACTAATATAATCCACTACAAACTCAGTGCTTTTTCTGTGAATGAAATAAACTGGTACAACTACTTTCCATAGTACAGGCAGGTCTCCAGAAAAATTACATTTGAAGTATAGACCAATTGCAAAACAACCTGTTAATGGACCAGTAGAAGGTTATGCGTAAGGGACATGCATATGTAACCGGGGTAATAGTCCCACTCTTGTGGGGAACTTTCCTGGCTTCTGCACTACCCTGGTGAAGTGGGCTAGCAAAAAGGATCTGAGTCCTCGCTCCCACTTCCTTTACCCAGTGGCCTCCCTGCCCTTGAGGACTCCCCTTCCACTCTCCTGTCTGGCAGAGTCCTCGTAACCCCAACAAGGCTGGGCCCAGGATTCCTGGGGGGCTCGACCCCCAACCCTGCTGTAGTCACCTAGGACAGGGGCTAGGGTGTCCCCACTCCGGGGTACTCTCTCTGCAATGGGCACTTCTCTGACCCACTGACCATTACATACAAGTTAAAGCAAATGCAAGTTATTTAATCAACAATTAATTTTAAAAAGAATAACAAAAAATGGGAAAGGTTAAAGGAACACACATCACCCCGCTCTGTGGCAGGGAACATCACAAACAGTGTCTCTGGAATGTCCGGGCACTTCACAGTCTGCTCCTTGTAAGTCCCAGGCCTTCTTCTCAGGCTCTGGCTGTGTTGTAGGGATGCTGTGGGTTGGACACTTGCTCTGGTGGTGGCCACACGCTCTCAGGCTCTAAGTGGTAGGACCCTTCTTCCCAGTGTCGCCCCCACCCTGTCGGGGCTACAATCCAAGTCTGGCCTGCAGAGCCCCTTGGCTGAGGCGTCTCCCTGTGCTGGGCCTGCTGCCCAGGGTCCCTCTCGCTCTTCCCAGCTGCTCACCGCACCCAGCTCCGGACTGCTCCAGCCCCAACTCCACCACTCTGCTGCTCTGCCTCCAGCTCCCTGGGCTGCCTCTTTGGCCCCTCTGGCTCTGGTTGCTGCAGCTCTGCTGCCAGGACAGGTCTGCTCTGCAGGCTGCTTCTGTGACTCTGCTCCCAGCACTGACCTACTTCCTGGGCTGCTTTTCTGGCCCCTCTGGCTCTGGTTGCTGCAGCTCTGCTCCCAGGACAGGGTCTGCTCTCTCTGGGCTGCTTTTCTGATCCCTCTGGATCTGGCCCAGCTCTGCTCCCCAGCTTAGCTCAGCCCCCCTCTGTCTGACCCAGGCAAATCCAGCTCACACAGAGGACAGACCTCCCTGGCCTCCTGACTCCCTGATTAGCCTGCCCGCCCTGTCATTCAGGCTGACCTGGAGCATTGGCCTCTCCCCATTGTATCTGGGGGCTGTCAGTCTCAAGGTCTTGATTCCCCATCGACCCTTCCCCCTTTTAGTACTGGGAGCTAGCCAACCAATACACCCCCACTGAATGTTAGTAAGGGGGCAACAGTCCTCTTATACATAGTAAGCTTTTTATTAATTATTATTATTATTGGACAGTATACACAAACATTACAAAAAAAGATTTAAGTATGTAGTTATTTGGTAGTGTTTGGGGTGAAAAATAAAGGTAAGAATATACCATGGTGGTAGGTGTCTTAAAAATACATCGGATAGACCGGGCAAAAATTATGGAGTCATTTGGGCATACTAGCATTTGATAGCATGGGATACAAATATATATATGGATTGAGACCAGTTTATGCCAGCAAGGTTTAGGCTACAAGTTTAGACTATGTCAAGGACTAACATGATAATCCAGTTCAAAAAAGAATTAAGTGCTCCTGAAACAAACACTTTTAGATATTCGGCACATGTTAATTCCCAGGCAGCTTTGGAAAGAGACTAACCACACAGCAGCATTTGATGAAATCAAAAAAATTAGCCAAAGAGTAGGTTTTAGATTTTAAAGTACAACCTAGCAACATGCATTGATCCAGGTTTGTTTTACTCAGGATTCCATTTATCATTAGGGCCAGCATTTTTCAATCCTTTCAGTTCACATGGTTCCCAGAACTTTTACATCTGATGCAAGGGGTTATTACAACCTTATAGGAAGCATTAAGGATGTGTGTGGGCAGCTGATCAAGTCATTTGTTGATTAGCCATGTAGCAGTAAGTCAAAATAAAAAATTCTAAGGGAAAAGATGACACTGTATTTTGGCAAGAAAGATATGGGCACAAAAGGGACTGGAGTATTTATTTTTAATTCTACACATAAGATTTTCCACAGTGGGAAATACTTAATTAATTACAAAGGGGAGCATGTCCTAAGCCCAATTGACTTTGTTGGAGCTATGAGACTATTTACATCAAAATATTTTGTCAATGTTATGGCAAGTTTAAGCAATTAAAAGAGAAAAAATGTAAGGAAATGCAAAAATTAGAATTTCTTTAGTGACATCAACTTGGCCATGTTGCCCACCTATAGTATTTTACAGGATACATTTAACCAAAATATAGCCATAGAAAATAATAGATATGTACAATATGGCCAAAGGTATATGGCTATAGGAAAATGATCTTTCGTTTCCTGATTCCTCAATGTTAGGTGGGAAAATCACCTATAATATGAAACAGGGAACAGAACAGGAGTAAACTGAACCATAAAAGAATAGTGAGGTGTTGAAGGATTCTATTGACCCACTATCTACTTGAGTGCATTCATGTCCTTGAGAACCCAAGACAAAGCAAATTTTCGGAATAGGAGCCCAGGCCACATTCAGCTTTGAAAATTCTCTCTTTTATGTCAGCACTCACAATTGGATACCCAAAACTTACATTGCATGACTTTGAATTATCTTCTGAAAATTCCCCTGTTCATCTCTATGCCATGTATACTTAGAAGGACCTTCAATAAATAGGATAAAGACAATTCTGAAGTCGTCCACATCTTCCTAATATAAGTTCTCGTCAAAGAGTGCAGCTGCATTTTGAAGGAAAGCCTTTGTATTTTACCTTCATATATTTTTCTGGGAGTGACTGCCATCTACATATTGACAGCCACTCAGAATGACAATAGTACACTGTGCTATAAAATACTATTTCAACTTGAACTATTATCCTAACTGCTTGTTATTTAGGAGTTATAGGGCTTTTTAAAAAAAATGGGGGAAAAAACCCACAGTACCTAAAATATATCATGTTTCAGGGGACCAGGACTTGTGGAAAATAAGTATTAGATGCCTGTACAGCTCTTTTAAAGTTGTTTTTTTAGCTTACATGCAGTTTCTTAAGGCTTGGAAAACTCTTTCAATATCATGTTAGTCACATCAAAGTAAATATACAATTAGTATGAGCAGGTTCACTTTGTATAATATTAATCTGATTTTTGAGAGAAAATATTAATTATGAAAGTAAAAAAATTAAAATATTATTAGAGGCAATGCTGTAGCAACAAGCCATACCGGGGTTTCGAAAAGGATTTTTAAAAAAAAAATTTGAATGAGGTTTGTTGCTTTCCCTCTCACCCCATTTTATAGCCCCTTGCTTCAGCAACAACCCTGCTTCTGGATTTTATTCTCTATTGATACCTAAGGGATTAAACCAGTGAAGAATCCCTATTTCATATATATATTTCTTTAGACACTCAAGATGCCAGTTTATACTCACAGACAAAACTAAAACTGCAGTCTTAGCAATCTTCTGTAGACTCTTCTCTTATCAGATTTTATTACAGCAAAGTGCGAGCCACATAAAGACTTACACACTTCTACTCCTATTCATTCTTACCTGCACCTATCAAGGTGGAAGTAGCTACTGTAACTAGTGCATGGCACTGTATCAGGATATAGGATGTCATGTGATCTAACAAGACCTGTAACAAGGTGGATGTGCCGTGATTCATCAGTCAGGTGGGGAAATGCTACTTCTCTTTTTTCATTTTACTCTTAAAAAAAATGGGCAATTCCCCACAATTCAGCTATCAGGCTTCAATCCATAGGAGTCTGCTGCTATCTGCAGGTAAAATATTCTACTACTGAGCAAAAAAAATCAGAAAACGAAGCCAAGCAATTAGCTTTCAGTCTTAACTTTGCTTTCTGCAGGATGAATGGAGATGGGGATTCCTCAGATGGGGTGTAAAATATCTTACTTTCACGCTATTGCTACAAATTATAGTAATTCCACACTCACAGTGCAATTCATTGCTGCACTGGTTCCAGGGCCAGCCAGGAACAGAGGACAGGTTCAGTCCCAGCCCAGGCCAGGGCAGCCCTGATGCAATTAACTCTAAATGCCATTGCAGAAGTGTAGAATCAGTGGGCATAAGAGCACTCTGGCCACTCCCTCTCCAATTTTACCCCCAACATGCTTCTCCCCAGCCCTGGAATGCCTCCTGGACCTGGGACCTCCGGCCGAGGGGGTGGGACACGGAGCTGGTTCAGTGGGTGCCAGGAGTATTCCTCAAGGGAGTGGATTCTGTGCCCACAGCACAAATGTAAAAGGGTCATGGGCCAACTGTGATTTGGGCCTTCAAAGTCTCTGCTGTGAAGGTTTCTGCCATCACAGTAACCCAAGTATCATTCAAGGCATCTTTCAAAACCCTACAAACTCTACTCAGTCTGCCCCGGTAGGTTTTTTTCCCCCGGCATTTCCCACCCACACACACACCTTGTACCATGAGAATGAAACTAACTGAAAGTCTTTCAAGTCTGAGAAAGGCTGAGTTGTTAGTTAACCATTCCGAATTTGGAAAATCTGAGGGGGGCAAGGAGTTCTCGAGAGGCCTCGTAGTTCACCTGGTGTGACTCGCTCTTGGATTTCCCAAAGCTAAATCTACCGCAGAGCAGTGAACCACATGAAAACTGCACACAGAAGGGCAAAAACTCCTGTATCCACTTGACACTCCCATGAGCTAGGAGTTCCCTAGCAAAATGGAGGGAAGTATGCAAGTCCTTAGCACTTGGGGAAAAGGACTGTTACAGGCTCTCAGAGAAACATGTGTGTGCTAAAAGGGTATGGTATTCCAAATGAACCCAGCTGAATGGTTAATTAGGGGTTCATACAGCTCTAACCTCACCTCTCTAAGAGGGGAAGAGGAAATGGAGGCTGAGGAATTAAAATCTGAAGAACAAAGGGAGACAAACTTCTTTCTGCTTCTCTCAGACTGGGTAAGCAGTCCCATCAGTTTCTAAGACAGAAAAAAAGCCATGTTTTTTCAGACTTAAGAATCTTTTTCTTAACCTGTTACGGAGTTGTCCAGTAGCATGAACAAAGACTTGGAACTTGCCGATAAATACTATACTTTCCTTTGACAGCATCATTTTGGTCGGTGGGACACCAATCAAGAGAACTGTTTTGACTCCTGAGCTGGGCAGAGGAGAATATCTGAACCACAGAGACCAAGGATTCAAAAAAATGATTGTCTCATTCCTGTACAAACACACCAAAAAGTCTGCACTTTGAGGATAAACCGTGGGTGACCTGTAGAGGTTTAGGCTGTGTTATTTGTGCAAGTTCTGAATGGACATAATATCAGGGTGTATGAGATACCCATCTGTAACCAACACCCACAATTCATAGTTATATAATTTCACTGAATGTCAAAGAATATACAGTGCTTTACTTGTCACTAAAAGATTCCTAGGAAGAATTCACTTAATTCCCCCAAAATACTGCAATGGCATGCACTGTCTCTTCTCCATTTTGGGTAGGAAATGAATATTCTACAATTGTTCTGAGTGAAATGAGGCCATTTTGACTATTGTTCTGTCTAAAAGGAGATGGAGTTGAGTGATTAAACATGCTTAATCATGCAGGCTCATATCTAAGGAGCCATTACAAGAGATATGGGCAACAGAAAATGACATCTCCTACAGCATCGCATCAATGCTTAGATGTTCATCTTACGGTTTTGCAGTGCTATGTTGTAGCCCGGCATGGCCCCACCTTGCTAGCAAACACACAGCTCAGATCAAAAAGTTAAAAAATGATCAACATCAAAACCAAATGTTGGGGAGTGGGAGGAAGTTTCAGTACAGCCTCACTTACACAATTAAAACAAATTCGGCTGTTTTGTGAGAAAGGAAGGTTTGAATGTGAGCTGATTTGGGCTTGTACATGGATGAAGAATTACAAAATTGCTAGCACCAGAGAACCAGATTTTAACCCTTAAAATGTAGTTAAAACCTGCAGATTAGTGAATTACCAGGGGTTTAATGAGGCCACTGAGGGCACATGTACATTGCAATTAAACAGCCGGGTCTGACCCATGTCTGTTGACTTAAGCATCCGGGGCTCAGGCCTTCGGGCTGTTTAATTGTGGTGTAGACATTCAAGGTCAGGTTGGAGCAAGGGCTCTGGGACCTCTATTTTTAGCCCTGCAGTCTGAGCCCCGCGAGCCAAAGTCAGCTGACCCAGGCCAGCCATGGCCCTGCCACGGGTCTTTTATTCCAGCATAGACGTACCGTAAGGGAAGACTGTGCTGCAGGGGACCAAGTCTATGATTGCTCTCAGGATCTGGGCTGTGGCTCTGACCTGTAGCGAACCCTCCTCTGCCCCAATTTGGTGTCTAAACTAGGTTTTTTCCTCCCCCAAAGTAACGTCCCATTGCTACTGCCATCAGTAATTTAATCAGTGGGAGCCCTAATGTAGACCAGGCTCCAGGCAGCTGCTGGAGTTTTAAGTGCTGGGTTGACTAATCTTACTCAGAGCAGATCTACCCAATGCAGTGCTTAAAATATCAGTGGACACTAGCACTTTGTCTATACTTGGAAACCCACAGTTTTTATCAGCAATGGGAGCAAGAGTGAGAAAATTCAGGGATTAGACCTGGCCTTTGTGTCAGAGCTGCCTCCCTCTGCCACCAGGTCCAACAGCCCATTAAGCAGCAGCAGAAGCCATGGGCTGAGCACTTCCTGGCATGGAGTCCCATCGAGCAGGCTGACCACTAAGAACAGAGGACTGCAGACACAGAGGCTGGCTGCCCAGTCTAGGGGTAAGGGAGTATCCTCAAATGACCAAAGCTGAAGCTAGGAAAGCAGGGGAAGGCTCATTTTGGAAAGGAAAAGAGCTGGGCTAGAATGGTACATGAGCCAGAAATTGCACACATGGGGCTGAGGCCTCAGGATGTCCAGGAAAAGTATACGCACCCTCAGTTTCTCACAAGAACACCATGAGGGTGACAAGGGTTAAAGCCAGGATTATTATCAACATCGTTCTTGTTCCTGTTGATTGACAACAATAACAGTAAAAAAAAAAAAAAAACCCATCAGACAGCCACTCTTTTAGTCCGTAAGATTCACTCCTTCTGAGGATGCAGTTTGGATCCCGGTGCTATGGGATGGTTTAGTTCTGTGCCCTTCGTGTCTACCCATCAGCCAGATCTCAATCATGAATAAAACTCCAACCAAGCTAGGGAAATAGTTCTAGGAGCACATGCAATGCCTGATGTGGGGGAAAAGCACCATCTCGTCCTTTATCCACTGGAAAGCCCGCATTTCGTTGGGTCTCGGCCCATTTGAGAGTTAGTGCATGAAATAAATGGCTGTGCAACATATAGGGTTAGCAGAGCCAATTAATACTGTCTTCTGGAAATGAGTTTGGAGGTTATTTCAATTAAACCAACTATACTAAAGAAACGGCTGTACACTGTATTTTTAGTATTTCTAAGAGGTTGTCCTTTTAGCGTTCCTTAGAGGGTAGTTAAAATTCAATGTAGCATTTATCTCCCACCTCAATTACTCCCTAATATCCATGTCGCTCTTTTCCAGATCAACTAAATGCAGCTGCTAAAATTACTTTCCTTACTCCATCATACCACCTCAGCTCCACAGTTCAGCTTGCCCATTGGCTCCCCACGGCCCACTACATCAATTTTTAGACTTTCGACCTCACCTTCAAGGCCTTACACAACTCTACCCCTCCCAAAATGTGCTAGACGCAGCCTCTGCTCCAAAGAGCCCACTATCTAAAAGACAAAGAGTGGGGGGCAGGGATGCAGCATACAAGATACAAGCAAGAGAATGATGGACACATCTTGTTAGGTCCATGCTTTGTTTTGTTAGTAAATAAAAGCTTTCCCCAGCTGCCCCTCGAAGGAGCTATTCGTTCCTGAGCCAACCCTACAAACCCAAAGTGCTTGAATTAGTTTTTCCAAAATCACTGTTATCCTGGCTAATCTACTCAGAATCCCCCATCCTTCCCCAGTGCAGCAAACCCAGACTCTCACACTGTGTCCTTCCTGCCAAGGATCTTCTCCCTCCCTCTGCACAAGTTCCCCATTCTCTAAAGAAAGGAGAAATTCAGCAAAAGCTACTGGTGTCAGAGAGGCTCTTGGAATAGTGGAGGTTCTCCCTTTACATGCACACCCCCATGCTACCTGACAACTGCTCAGGAGTCTGCAAGCTCAAGTCTCTGGGCTCCCAGGACCTGGTTTTGTTCCTGAGAAACGCAGGCTCCTGTCCCCAAGGCAGTCTCAGAGGGGTACTGGACCCTAAGTTCCCCAGATTCTCCTTGCTGCTGTCACTGCCAGTGTGTTCTTCTCCCTCCCTCCATCACGCTGTCTGCTCTAGCTGCCACAGACTAATCTCCAGGCTCCTGGCCCAACTCCAACACACCCTCACTCCCACTGATTCGTCCCTAGTTAGAGCGAGTTCCATCCTTGTCCATTACTTACTCCCAATGCAGTTATTACCCATTTCCCCACAACAAACTGCAGCCCCACAGAACAGCTCACAGATAGTCTGAAATTCCTGACAACATTGGGGCTTCTAAGGCTGCAAAGGCACCTCTCACTGGTACTGCTGGCTTAAGTGGCAGAGCAACCCCCTTCTCCTTGCCCCCTTGTACTGCTAGCAATGGCAGCTGCTAAAGAGTCTCTCCTTCCAGGAAAATGGTGGTGATGGGGGTGTCTTGTTAAAAGACTGCTCCCTGGTATCCCCAGGAAGGAAAGGGAGGATGTGTGCGAGGGGGTGGGATAGGTTGCTTGGCCTGTTGGTCCACAGAGTAATTTCTCCACAAAGCTATGCAGAGTTCTAGCAGGTGCCATTCCACTGGTCCCACAGAAAAACCCTGCATTGCTAAGCAGAGTTCGGTCTGCCACCCTGAAAACACTAACATTCCCATCCCGGTGCACGAGGCCTCTAATCTCTCTATACTGGAGCCACTTCTAAAGACTCAGTGCTTCCACAGGGCCCATGAAAACTGACATATATCAGCCAAATGGCATGTTCACACCTCCCTTTCATTTGGCGTTTAGCTTTGCATAAAGTGTAGTAAATAATCTTTTAGTTAGAGCAGGACCCGAACCCTCCAGTGTCCTACCACAAAATTCCTAGGTGACCTTGGTCACGCAGGACTTACAACATCCGAGGACAATGGCCCCAGTAGTCTGTAGATTGGAGCAACTGTAAATATCTGCATTACAAATGAAGTCATTCCACTTTATGCACAATATACAACATTGGCATTTTATGTGGAAATCCTCCGGCTTTGCTCAGTCTGAGCAGCATAGTGTCCATGTTTCACAACTGTAGGCCTGGCTGGGCATAAGAAACTTGACATAAGTAAGACCTGATTTCTTACTGGGCATGACTGGGAAGGTGAATGGAAGGTTAAGTTGTAACAAGCAGCATTCTGGAGTCAGGATGTCTAAGCTATGTAAGATAAGCAGGAATACCCTACTGCTTGGGACAATGGACAAAATAAACTTGGACTATAAAGATCAGGTTATGCATGAACTGCACATGGACAGAGCCCAACACCTACTGCACAGGGGTGTTGCAAGCATAAGTATAATTAAGATTGTGAGGTGCTCAAATACTGTGGTGCTGGAAGCTTTTTAAGTATCTTAGATAGAATACAAATTTTTAGAAGTATGGGGTTGGAGGTCACAGAAATAAATTCTTATAATGTAATACCTTCTCCTGACCATCTTCTCTCTCTGGGACTTTTAGTCCCCAATCCTGAAAGTTACACAGTGCAAGCATAAGGCTCTGCCTGTGTAGTGTGACTTGTAGGATTAGGGCCTTAGACTGCAAGTTCTTTTGGGCAGGGATTGTCTTTGTCTTGTATAGCACTGAGCAAATTGTCAGAGCTTACCAAATGAATAATGAGCAGTTTTCTTTCACAACTGTTAAAAGGCCACAGAGGCCTCACCACTCTCTTCATAGCCTTTCTCCCACTAATGCCTCCTCTGACTTATGAGGAGAGGCTGAGGGAACTGGGCTTATTTAGTCTGCAGAAGAGAAGAATGAGATGAGATTTGATAGCAGCCTTCAACTACCTGAAGCGGGGTTCCAAAGAGGATGGAGCTCGGCTGTTCTCAGTGGTGGCAGATGACAGAACAAGGAGCAATGGTCTCAAGTTGCAGTAGGGGAGGTCTAGGTTGGATAGTAGGAAAAACTATTTCACTAGGAGGGTGGTGAAGCACTGGAATGGGTTACCTCGGGAGGTGGTGGAATCTCCATCCTTAGAGGTTTATAAGGCCCGGCTTGACAAAGCCCTGGCTGGGACGATTTAGTTGGGGTTGGTCCTGCTTTTAGCAGGGGGTTGGACTAGATGACCTCCTGAGGTCTCTTCCAACCCTAGTGTTCTATGATTCTATGGGGCCTGCTGCATCTGGTTCCCTCTCTTGCATGGTGTCTATGTTTCTCTCCTCTCCAGGCCTAAGCCTCCCTTGCCAGGCACCTGAAGCAGCTATCTGCACCTATGTAGGATGAATATAAAACACTCGCATACTAGAATGGTCATGTCTTACACTCACTTTGCAGGGGTGTGAATGAGTACACAAGGAGCAAAGAAGTGGAACATTATTCTCTGTGACTTCAGATCCCTTTTCTCTTGCAGCCTACGTCTGCTCTACATAGATTCAAAGATTCCAAGGCCAGAAGGGCCTTTGTGATCATCTAGTCTGACTTCCATAGAACTTCCCCCCCCGAAAATTCCTAGAGCAGATCTTTTAGAAAAAAACATTCAATCTTGATTTAAAAATTGTCAGTGAGGGAGAATCCACCATGACCCTTGATAAAGTGTCCCAGTGGTTAATTACACATAGAAGAGTAATTCTTTATTTTACTATAAAAGGCAAGGCAAGAAAACCCTGTGTACTGTCCTGTCACACAGTGACTTGCTCTGCATCCCATGCACTGTCTGTGCTTTTGTTTGTCTTCTTAGATGACAGCCCCATTGTAGGCAGAGCTAAGGTGTCCTTTTTATTCTACAGCACTGAGGACATTGTCAGTGCTCCGCAACTACACAATAATAAATAAATAAATAATAATAAAGGAAGAGGAAATAAGAGTATGGCATGATCTAATCACTCTTATTCATGTTTCCTATATGAATCATGTTTGCTAACACAGATGAATCACAGAGAAGCTGCAACCAAAACTATAAGTTAAATCTCTCTTATTGTAATAGAAGTTGTTTACACTTAAACATTGCAGCTGACTTGTATAACTGAGTACCATTGCATTGTATATCTTATTTATTCCAGTTATCGCCTCAAAGCTAAAACAGTCCATGAGAAAGTGAGCTGGATTCTGGTCCTTTGTGTGAGTAAAGAGAATTCTTTACTAAGTTCCAATCAGTTAGATCTGTATAGCCCTGGGCCATGGGATACACACAAAAAATAACTGAGGGGAAAATTTGGCCTGCAGAATCTTTATTATTGGGATAAAGTGTGAGAAGGAAATAATCCATCTTGACTCTGAGAGCTTAGGTTGAGTCTGCAGGGCTGGCACTTACAAAATGATGTATTTTCTGTGTAAACTGAGCACATGTGATCAGGAATCAATGAGACCCAACAAACAGACATAAATGATGCCATTTGTATACAGTTTAGTTTTCAGAGTAGCACCAGATTTTAAAGGGTGATCATGGTACACAAGTATCAAATGTCTTCCCTTTTGAGGGGCATTACTTGTTACAATACCAAAGTTATTTATGTTTCACCCAAATCAGCTGCCCCATCACTTTTATTATTGAAAATTATTTGCATCAGAAATAAATCATCATCAAACTGAAGGTCTAGAAAGAGATATTTGCATGAAAGAAGTGAATCCCACAGCAATCATAATTTCCTGGAAGAATAATTTTTAATGCTCATTCTTTTGAATCTTTGTCCCACATTGCATCCTCCAGCTGGGCCTTGGTTGGTAGAAAGGTATGTTCTTGAGTTTTGCTAGGAGACTGTGACCTACATTATCACAGTGGTAATGAGTGGGAGGAAAATACATATTTATTCACTGAGCAAACATGAAATATCCCATTTATATCACATTACCCAATATTTTCTATTGCGCACAGTATCTGAAACATATGTTTGATTGTCAGGGTTTCTGTCAGAAGGCTGTGCAGGTTAGAAGTGGAATCTGACTGACAATTCCACCACAAATGCGTTAATTAATGTAGTGGCAGTTTGAAATGCTGGCAGGCGGCCAATTAGAGTTATGTCTGTTTGCTTTTGGTACAGGTGTGAAGTGACTGAATTGATTTCAGACAGTGGGGTACAACTTTCACCCTCCATGGACCTTAAGTGATGGGAGGAACTAAAATAAAATGCTTCATTATGAAATAAAAAGTATGTAAAATTAGGGTCAGCCTGGAAATTGCTGGGAACATCTAACATTTGGGGAGACCTTAGCACTTCAGCTGGAAGGATGACTGATTATGGAGGTTCCTGGGAAAGAAAGTGGGCATGACAAGTACGCACTACCATAGATGTTTCCCAGAGAGTAGGTTGCAGATGTGGTTTCACTAATGGCACTTGGCAAGTAGCTGGTGGAAGGATTTAATGGCTTAAAACTGGCTCTCAGCATGGTGAAGGGAGAAAAGAGCAGTGAGCTAGCACCCGAATAAAATGTTTCCGAAACAGCCAGATTACCAGCGTAGTCACTGTGTTTTCAAGAATCGCTCAGAAACATTCATCTCTGGGTATTTGGTTCACCCATCCCGCCCCTCCACTTCTCTTTAGTATCCTTCTCTCCTCCCAGGTCCTGGGATCACCCAACATACTGTTGATATCTGCTGAGTAGTTGGCTGGTTGCATGAAAACACTCCTTGCGTTCATATCCAGACCAGGGAACCTGCTCTCCTCTTCTATGGCTCTACAGAGAGGACCAGTTTGCTCCTCCCTTCAGTTAACATTTTTGAGGCGCTAACTGGTGGGTTTGCTCCCTCTCCAAATCCAGTTCAAATCATTTAGGGATACTGAGACCCCCTGAATGAAGCCTCTGCACACACACACCCCAAAGGATCCCAGAGCTTGGTGGAAGTGGAGGGATGTAAGAAAAGTCCCAAGTGGTAACTGTAGAAATAGTATAATATTCAGATTCAGGGATCTGATCATCACCTGAATCTAAATGTCATCCAGCCTAAGTATTACACTCTTACATACATAGCAAAAACAAAAACAAAAACTCTTCCATTCAACCCAAGCATTTTTTTAAGCTCCCTAATTTGCTTTATAGTAGCCATGAAGGGAGAGAGGATAGGAGAGCCCACATTATGATATATGAGGGTCACTCAGTTACAAAGATTTTAATTATTTGCAGGAAGCATATGAACATTCCAATTATCCCAATAACTGAGAGAGATGAATACAATATAAATATTGAATATATCAGGAGGACACGAAATAAACAACCAGTACCTGTTTTCTGTCCGAAGGTCAAAAAAGTACACAGCTATTTCTAGGAAATTTACAGAAGTAGATAGTGATTTCACGTGCTCAACGTGAGACTTAAAGGGGACTGATTTTCAGGAGAGGTGGGTGCTTGGCATTTTCTGAAAATAAGGCTCCTTTAAGGGGTCTCAATTTGGGTACCCAGAAACAGAGGTGCTCAAAGTCACTAGTTGCTTTTGAATGTCTTGGCTCTTGTGATGCCTAGCTTCACAGGAACACCCTTCTTCCCTTGACTGTGCAAAACACACCCTTCAGTGCCTGATGCTTCATAGCCTTGAACCTTCTATAGTCATTTTACAGTTGTGCAAGTATCACTCCAATGGTAGCACTGTACAACCACTTTGAGCAACTGTAAATGACTCTCAGGTGCAAGGCAGTGGAGAATTTGAGCTCTTTGTCTTGATTTTCTGAAACTTTTCTTCATTCACCTTGCCAGTCTACTTCTATCTAAAACCTTAGGAGAACAAGTGTGGCTGCTACAGATGTGAGCTTTGTGATGTGTAGATATTGTGCCTTAAACAAAGATAACACTAATGAATTCACATTCAACCTTTTCAGCCCTGTGATAGAAAAAGATTTTCAGTCACTTTAGCCTGAGCTACATTTGCTCTCAGGGTCACCAAAAGAAAAGGACAACACATTCATCTTTATCCTCCTGGAGTCATAATACCACTCAGATAATCTATAGCAAGTTACAAAGTGAAATTAAATACTTTAAAATGCCATCTATCTGATCCACAATTAAAACATAATCTTTTTTAAAGCTGTCAATAGTTGCTGACCAGAATCAATAGAGGGGAAGATCATGATTGACACTTCCCCAGTGATCCTCAGTCAGACAGAAAATAAATTGCTCGTCAGGTCAGTAGGAATAAGGAAACACTGGACCTTGGGCTTAACCTCATGGCAGGCAAGCAGAATTTGAGGTAGTTTGTGATGATTCTATTTTTTAACTGATTGTGCGGGAGGGAAAGAAATGATACATCAGAAGGTTTTTAAAAAATAATTCTTAAGTTCTAAAATCATGGATCTTTAGAAAAGTATTTGCAAAAGTAGTTTCTCTTTGATCTTCCTATATACTGAAGTTATTGAGTCAAATTCAACCAGTCTCCTAAGAGTACAAGATTTAGTTCCTTTTCATTTACATTTAAGAAATGTAAGCTTACATTTGTTTAAGTATATCCTGCATATTCCTCGCCTTCGCTACAGGAGTTTTAACTCTCTAAATCTAGTGTTTGACATCTATGACTTGTGAGTGAGCCATACTACAGTATGTAAGCTTAGGGTAATAGGACTAAACTTCTCCTATGCCTCCTGACCTACATTTTGATCTCTTATTTCTAGACCAGCTTGGAAAGTTCAGGATGAAACAGTTTTCTGGTGTGCAGAGGGCATAATAGCCTTTTCTCTTACAAGCTGTTCTTTTTCTCCAACTTTCCACAGTAAAGATTGTGGCACTAATGCTCCAACCTGCCTCTGAAGTCAGAGAAGTCAGCACAATACATTTGTTGTACTGACATAAAACAACCCTAGCTGTAGGTCAAAAGGAAATTTCTTCCATTACAGACCATGATCAGGGTGAGATTGTTCCCAGACCCCTAGGTCTACATAACAGTTCTCCTCCATGTGTTGAATTTCCCTCCCTGCTTCCTTCAAACATCATGGAATGTGCTCTGGAGGCCCAGGGTCCAGTGGTTGGGACACTAGATTAGGATTTAGAAAACCTGTATTCAGGATCCTGCTCTGCTACAGACTTCCTGTGTAAAATCAGGCAAGTCACATAGCCTCTCTGTGCCTCAGTTTCTCATCTGTAAAATGGGGATAATGGTTCTTACATACCTCACCTGAGCATTCTGAGGATAAATACATTGAGATGGTGAGGTGTTTGGACACCGTAATAATGTGGACCAGGTAAGTACTTAAGATAGATAGGGTCTGCAAGGTGGTGGGATGAGAAGGCAGAACTGGCTGTGTCAGAGGGAGGACTGGATGAGCCAAGTACAGGAGGTGAGTCGGGGAAGGGAAGGGCTGGGAAGACACATGTCGTTCTCCCCTCTACAGATTTCCAGGAGGAGATAACACCTGGGATGGCTATGGCCAGAGGGAGTCCCTGGCTGTGCAGCTCCACTGGAATCATGCTGCCAGGTATGGTGAGCACTTGATGTCTATCAGGGGAACTAGAGCAATTGCAAAGGCTCCTGGGAATACTCAGGGTGCCTTTTCCACGAAGGAACAAACTTTGCCTTCGCTCCACTGGGAGGATGTGAAGGAAACCCCTCCTGAATACCAATAAAATGTGAGAGATAGAAGTGAATACAATATTTGCAACAAAAACGCAAAATCCATTTTTGACATAGCTTTCCCACAATAAAGTTAAGGCAATGCTGACTAGAGGGAAGAAAAAGAAAAAATCTCATTATTTATACTTCTACAGTGTAGTGGTAATTTTTGATAGTTGTTTTGGACTTCTTGCATGATTTCTAGGTAACTTTCCACTAAGCTCCAGTTTTTGTTCTATGACTGCACAGGTATTAATAGGCCACTCTGCCTTACAGTACGTGCTAACTACTTATACTAAACAATCTGTTCCACATCACATTTTGCTGTGATGCTGGACCTTTCCCAGACCTGAAGCAGAGCTCTGTGTGGCTCAAAAATTTGTCTCTCTCACCAACAAAAGTTGGTCCAATAAAAGATGTTACCTCACCCACCTTGTCTCTCTAATTTTTATACTCCTTTTATAATTCTGGTGACTGCTCAGGTAACCACAGTGAAAGGTGTCATATAAGAACCTAGATAAATTTAGTTACAAGGTGAAGGTTTATTTATATTTTATTATGAACCTAAAAGTGGCCTATTTTCATGATACAATTTGTTACAATTTGCAAAGAATTGAAGCAAAAAAAGGTCCTTTTACAAGTAAAATGGACCATTTTGGAGTGGAGAAGGCTTTGTCCAGATAATCTGAAAATTCTACATTATGATTGCTTTTTCGAACAAAAATAGCCACTTTTTCCCCAATGTTGCAGAAATTGAGGCATGCAAAAATATCTTACAACAAACTGGTGAAAATGCCACTGTGAAATTTCTGTATGGGTCTAGACTTAGATTCATGAGTACTATGCCTCACTACATTGTGATATTATTTCTAAAGGGGAAATCACCTGGCATAGGCAGGCAGGAAGGAAAAATTGGTAGCACAAGGCTAGCCAATGAGCTACTCTGCTGGGTCATTACGGGCCAGACACAAGGTTTTCTGTAAAACGTCTACACCACATCATCACTTTGCAGAGCTTCTCTCTATTCATCCCCTGAGCAAAGAATATGGCTGAAGCTTCACATCACTGAAGGTAAGCAACACTATTTATAAATCACATGCAAACAATGTAGTTAACCTGAAGTTAAGATTGCTAGCACTCATCTAGCAGAACATGTACTATCACCACTGCAGCCAGAGCCCATCTAAAATCTGAAAAGGGAAAAAGGAAAAATCCTTAACCATTTATCACTAACAAACTTGCATTCAATTCTTTTCTGAGTTTCCTACTGCTCTGTTTGCCAAGCTTTGTATTCAAAAGCAAGCCACCATCCCCTGAGAAGAAGGCCCTTTGGAACAGCTTCCAAAATCTTCAGTCTACCTCAGGAAACTCCATAGGGCAGACAAAAGAATCTGGCCAATCCATGAAATCAAAATGAACCTATGCAAAGAAAGATGAGAAACGGACTCTGAATATGTTTAGATACGGGGCATTACTGACTGTACCAAGCAGAGCTGGTAAACTGAGAAAAACAGTGATAAGCAAAGCAATAAAAGTCAAAGATGAATTTAAAAGATTCTTATAATTACATTAGCAGGACATTCACCTTGACACTGACATTGTCAAACAACTCTGAATCCTCTACAATACCTCATTACACATAATCGGGAGTGCCTATCCCAGAAAGAACACAAGAACTTCCACCAAAATGTAGGTTCCTAAATCAATATGTAGTTACTTTAATAGAAGGGGTCTGATTTTCGGAGATGTTGAGCAACCACAATTCCCCTAGAAAGCAATAGGATTTCGGTGCCTAAAAAGGGTTCCCTAATCTAACTTTAGTCATCCAGGTTTCAAACCATTGGTGTTTGTGTGAAGGGACTTATTGCACAGGTTTGGAACAGAGGCAACCCGGTGATCGTTTGCTTGACGCATACATTTTAACAGATTATCAATTACAAAAATCAAAGATCATAAGAACGGCCATACTGAGTCAGACCAATGGTCCATCTAGCCCAGTATCCTGTCTTCCGACAATGGCCAATACCAGGTGCTTCAGTGGGAATTAACAGAACAGGCACTCATCAAGTGATCCATTCCCATTGTCCTCTCCGAGCTTCTGGCAGTCAGAGGCTAGGGACACCCATAGCATGGGGTTGTATCCATGACCATCTTGGCTAATAACCATTGATGGACCTATCCTCACAAACTTATCTAATTCTTTTTTGAACCGTGTTATAGTTTTCATCTTCACAACATCCACTGGCAACAAGTTCGACAGGTTGACTGTGTGTTGTACAAAGTAGTACTTCCTTTGGTTTGCTTTAAACCTGCTGCCTATTAATTTCATTGTGTGACCTCTGGTTCTTGTGTTATGTGAAGGAGCAAATAACACTTCCTTATTCACTTTCTCCACACCCTTCATGATTTTATGGACCTCTATTATATCCTTCCATAGTTAGGGTGACCAGATGTCCCGATTTGGGGGTCTTTTTCTTATATAGGCTCCTATTACCCCCCACCCTGTCCCGATTTTTCACATTTGCTGTCTGGTCACCCAATCCATAGTTGTCTTTTTTCTAAGCTGAACAGACCTAGTCTTTTTAATCTCTCCTCATATGGAAGCTGTTCGATACCCTTAATCATTTTTGTTGCTGTTCTCTGTACCTTTTCCAATTCTAATATATCTTTTTTGAGATGGGGTGACCAGAACTGCATGCAGTATTCAAGGTGTGGGCACAACATGGATTTATATGGTGGCATTATGATATTTACTGTCATATTATCTACCCCATTCCTAAAGGTTGCTAACACTCTGTTAGCTTTTTTGACTGCTGCTGCACATTTAGCAGATGTTTTCAGAGAACTATCACAGTGATTCCAAGATCTCTTTCTTGAGTAGTAACAGCTAATTTAGATCCCATCACTTTGTATGTATAGTTGGAATTATGTTTTCCTATGTACATTATTTTGCATTTATCAACATTGAATTTCATCTGCCATTTTGTTGCCCAGGCACCCAGTTTTGTGAGATCCCTTTGTAACTCTTCACAGTCTACTTTGGACTTAACTATCTTGAGTAATTTTTTATCATCTGCAAATTTTGCCACCTCACCCTTCACCCCCTTTTTCCAGGTCATTTCTGAATATGTTGAACAGCACTGGTCCCAGCACAGTTCCCTGGGGACACCACTGTTTACCTCTCTACGTTCTGAAAAATTACCGTATTTTCCTTCCCTTTGTTTCCTGTCTTTTAACCAATTACTGATCCATGAGAGGCCTTTCTGTCTTATCCCATGACTGCTTATTTTGCTTAAGAGCCTTGTTGACTGGCCTTGTCAAAGACTTTTTGAAAGTTCAAGTACACTATATCCACTGGATCACCCTTGTCCACATGTTTGTTGAACCCCTTAAGGATTCTAATAGATTGGTGAGGCATGGTTTCCTTTTACAAAAGCTGTGTTGATTCTTGCCCAATTCGTGCTCATCTGTGTGTCTGATAATTCTGTCCTTTACTATAGTTTCTACCAATTTGCCTGGTACTGAAGTTAGACTTACTGGCCTGTAATCGATAGTATCACCTTTGGAAATTCAAAAAAAAAAGTTTTAAAATTAGCTATCCTCCACTTATCTGGTACAGACACTGATTTAAATAATAGGTTACATACCACAGTTAGTAGTTCTGCAATTTCATATTTAAGTTCCTTCAGAACTCTTGGGTGAACACCATCTGATCCTGGTGACTTATTACTGTTTAATTTGTCAATTTGTTCCAAACCCTCCTCTATTAACATCACAGTCTGGGACAGTTCCTCAGATTTGTCACCTACAAAGAATGGCTCAGGTTTGGGAATCTCCCTCACATCCTGTACAGTCTACAGTGAAGACTAATGCAAAGAATTCATTTAGCTTATCCGCAGTGGCCTTATCTTCCTTAAGTGCTCCTTTAGCCCCCCATCTGACCAGTGGCTCCACTGATTGTTTGGCAGGCTTCCAGCTTCTGCTGTACTTAAAATAATTTTACTGTGAGTTTGAGTCTTTGGCTAGGTGCTCTTCAAATTCCTTTTTGGCCTGCCTAATTATACTTTGTTTGCCAGAGTTTTATGCTCCTTTGAAAGAAAACATAAACCAGCTGTAAAGAACTGAAATCTGTTATTCCCCTCAATCATTTAATTCCATACACCTATATTGAGACTTCACACTATACCTTAGCGGGGCATTGTCAAGGCACAACACTAGAATTCTGGTATTGTGCTAAGTCAAGAGTTAAGTAAGTTCATTCCACCTCTGCTATTTTGTGTTTTAAAGCAGTCCTTACTCTAGGCAGCATCTTTCTGTTATTATTACTTCTTGAATGATAAGAGCTGGGATTGACCTTCAAAAAAGATTTAAATGGTTTTATCTGAAAAATAGTCTGTGAACGTCTATAAACTAAATGTGCTGCTTTTACAACTCCTTTCTGAGGTATGAATGCAGCACATCAAAGTCAGCAAGGAACTTACAATAATGGATTTCAAAGTAAAAAATCTAATGCAAATCTAAGTATTTGCTTTTAGACTCTTTGACATCTCAACAGATTAAGTTTAGAAGTATTTTCATAGATTCTATCTACATAATCTAATAGAGATGATTTCAGGAACTGAGTCAATGTTTCCAGTAGATGTTTAGACTAGCAAACCCCATTTTCAATAACATTAATAAGGAACACATTTTTGTTTAATTTTTTTTAAGTTTCTAGCACAACACTGAGGGGTTATAAATGAAATTTGGAGTCTGTGGAATCATTTTTATCTCAGCACAGAAAAGTGGCAGATGCACAGGATAAAGGAGTTCCATCTCTGTTGAGCTTATGTAACATAATTGACTTTGTTAAAGGGCATTTAGGTGTTGTTTGATTTACATCTAGTGTCGGCTTAATGCATCAACCTCATAAGGTTCCACTTGTTTAAATATTTCATTTTAAAAGGTGCAGTAAGTTCATAATTTCATCAGCATCCACCCTTCCCTGACTGAAATGGATTCTCCAGCTTAATCTATTACACCCATGAATAGAAGTAAATGAAGTTTTCACCCCTTTCCTTGACAAGGGAACTGAGGCTGTCGTATTACTTATTACCATCAAAGTTACACATGGTGCTGGTAAAATTCTCACAGCAGTTATAGTGTCTTTTATTTTAATCTTCTGAAATAAGACTTATAAATGTAAATGTGAAGAAAGCCAATGGTGCTTATTTAAACTAGTTTTTGCTGCAGTTTGTCCTCAGCATTTTGCATTTACAGGGAAAATGTGTTTTGTTCTTTTTCCAGGTCCAGTTTGCATTATGTTTATTTGTGAGAACAATCTTTAGACACACGTACAGAGGATGCAATGTGTGTTTGTAGGCCTTGCCTGCACCAGAAAAGTTTTTCCAGGAGAATTATACCAGCAAAACCTCTTAGCAGAGACAGTTATAGTGTCATAAAAGCGCTTTCGGCAGTATAGCTTATACCAGTACAGCAAGTGAAATAAGGACATTTTTGCCAGTATAATTGCATCTACACTACAGCTTTTGCAGGCAAAGCTTGAACCCTAACCAACATAGCTATGATACCAAGTTTCTAGTGTAGACCTCCCCATACTTTCATGTTTTCCATTCAAACATTAAGGTGAGCTACTCCTTTGGTCTCCATGCCATCATTCAAGATGGTTTATGAATATAAATATATCATATGAGTACTTGGCACTTACATAGCACTTTGCAACCTTAGATCTCACAGCACTTTAACAAAGGTGAGTTTTTCCACACAAGGGGAAATTGAGGGGCAGAGATGTTAATAGGTTTGCCCCAACTATTGCAATGAATCAAGAGAATAGAATGGAGCAACGCTCAGTCCCTGAATTCTGAGTGGGTAGCATTTTACACCCAGTTTGCACTGATGTAAATAACTACCCAAGGTACCGGACAGTGGAGACCAGGCCCCGCATCTCCTGTAGAGAAGGCAGTAGACTAAGCAAGGCACTAGAAGAAAGGAACTGACCCTAACAGGCACAGAACTGATGCTGTCTCTCTTTCTGAGGCCTCAACCAAATCCCTGAACTCCCTGCCTCCCTTTCTTCATCTGTGAAATGGAGCTAACTCCTTCCTACCTTACAGTGATATTGTGAGATTAGTTAATGCCTCTAAAGGGCTTTGGAAGTGTAAAGTGTTATGTAAGTGCTAAGTATGATTAGAGATGGGCCTGAACATGAACATGCCATCTAAACTCATGTTTTTCATGGCAGTTCACAATTTGGGCCTCTCTCTAAAATGGGTCAAAATCAGAACACAGAATACAAACACAGCAGATCTGTAGAAATTCAGGTCTGGATTAGAATCCAATTCTGCACTCCATGACTTGGTAAAACTTCCTAGTATTATATATCAGAGACCCTTCTCCTAGTCTTAGAAAATAGACCATGGCTAATAAATGGATCAAACTGCCTTCCCTTCCTAAATCAAATAACTCTTAGCAAAAATTATTTTCAGTTCAGAAAATTAAATATATTTTGTTTACTGCACTGTCTAAGGCTTTGTATACAGTTATGGAAACAAAATTGTGACTTTGGCTCGGTACTTCTTCATAGATTATAAATAGAACCGTACCAAATTCATGGCCATGAAAAACATGTCATGGACCATAAAATCTGGTCTTTTGTGTGCTTTTACCCTATACTATACAGATTTCACGGGGGAGACCAGCATTTCTCATATTGGGGGTCCTGACCTAAAAGGAAGTTGCAGGGGGGTTGCAAGGTGTTTAGTGGGGCTGCAGTATTGCCACCCTTACTTCAGCACTGCCTTCAGAGCTGGGTGGCCAGAGAGTGGCAGCTGGTGACCGGGCACTCAACTCTGAAGGCAGTGCCTTGCCAGCAGCCGTGCAGAAGTAAGGGCGGCAATACCATACCGTGCCATCCTTACTTCTGCGCTGCTGCTGGTGGCTGCTCTGCCTTCGGAGCTGGGCTCCTGGCCAGCAGCCGCCGCTCTCCAGCTGCCCAGCTCTGAAGGCAGTGCCACCACCACCAGCAGCGCAGAAGTAAGGGTAGCAGTACTGCAACACCTCCTACAATAACCTTGCTACCACCCCACAACTCTTTTTGGGTCAGGACCCCTACCATTACAACATCATGAAATTTCAGATTTAAATAGCTGAAACCATGAAATTTACAATTTTTAAAACTCTATGACCGTGAAGTTGACCAAAATGGACTCTGAATTAGGTAGGGGCCTAATTATAAAACCAGAAGAAACCACTATGGTCATCTGGTCTGACCTCCTGCATAACACAGGCCATAGGATTTCCCTGAATTAATTCCTGTTTGCCCTAAAGGATATCTAGTTTAGAAAAACATCCAATCTTGATTTTAAAAATGTCCAGTGATGGAGAATCCACCATAAATTTTCCAGTGGTTAACTACTTGGAGGGGAGACAGTCTGGCCTTAAAGTCCTGAGCACTACACAGGGACTTAAGAAACCTGGGTTCTAGTCCTAGCTCTACCACTGGCCTGCTGAATGACCTTAGGCAAGTCACTTTACTTCTCTGTGCCTTAGTTTCTCCATCAGTAAAATGGGGATAGTGATACCAAGCTCCATTTCCCCAGCCCCACAACTTTTTAAAATGTGAAGTCCTTCATTCTGGCTGCGAGGGAGCACACAGCAAGACTGCCTGCACTCATGTCACCATCATGCCACATACAGCATGTTAGTGGTCTGCTTTGCTATGGCGGTGTGCTGGTTAGGGTTGCCAACTTTCTAATTGCACAAAACCGAACACCCTTGCTCTGTCCCTTCCCCACCCCTTCTCGAGGCTCTGCCCATGCTCACTTCATCCCCCTCCCTCTGTCGCTTGCTCTCCCCCACTCTCACTCGCTCATTTTCACCGGGCTAGAGCAGGAGGTTGGGGTGCAGGAGGGGGTGACGGTGTCAGCTGGGGGTACAGGCTCTGGGGTGCGGCCAGGTATGAGGGGTTTGGGATGCAGGAGGAGGCTTCGGGCTGGGGCTGAGGGGTTTGGAGTGTGGCAGGGGAATCTGGGCTGAGGCAGGAGGTTGGGGTGCAGGCTCTGGGGTGGGGTCGGGAATGAGGGGTTTGGGATGCAGGAGGGGGCTGGGTGCAGGAGTGGTTCCAAGCTGAAGCAGGGGGTTGGGGCACAGTAGATGGTTCAGGCTGCAGGCTCTGGGAGGGAGTTTGGGGTGGGCGGGGGCTCAGGGCAGGGGAGGGGGTTGAGGTGTGGGAGGGGGAGCAGGGTGCAGACTCCAGGAGGGAGTTAGGGTGCAGGAGGAGGTTCAGAGCTGGGGCAGGGGATTGGGGTGTGGGAGGGGGTGCGGGGTCCAGATGGTGCTCACCTCGTGCGGCTCCCCACAAGCAGCGACATGTCCCTCAGCTCCTAGGCAGAGGCACAACCAGGTGGATCTGCGCGGTGTCTCCGCCCAAAGGCACCTCCCCCGCAGCTCCCATTGGCTGCAGTTCCTGGCCAATGGGAGCTGCGGCTCCGTGCTGGGGCAGTGTGCGGAGCTCCCTTGGCCATCCCTCTGCCTAGGAGCCAAGGGACACGTAGCCACTTCCATGTAGTGTCAAGTAGGGAGCCTGCCAGCCCTGCACCAACAGGACTTTTAATGGCCAGGTCAGCATTGCTGATCGGAGTCACCAGGGTCACTTTTCAACCCAGCATTCCAGTCGAAAATTGGATGCCTGGCAACCCTAGTGCTGGCCGAGTCCCACACTCTGCATGATGCAGCCCCTGCTTGGCCCTTGCTGCCTCTGGCAGCTCCACTGCACCAGCGGCTGGCTGGGCCAAGGGGAAGCAGGACAGACCCATCACCCAACAGCTCCTCAAGGGAGCAAAGTGGGAGGAGAGAGCAGAGGTGGGAACTGGGACTTAGAACAGCCTGAAAGGAAGCAGAGCTGGGGGAGCAGGGAAAGTGTGGAATAGGGAGCAGAGCTGGGAGCGTGTGGAATGGCGAGCAGAACTGGCAGAGTCAGGGGGTTCCCTCGAAGGCTCTGGGAGTGTCAGGTGGATTTATGGGGGGAGGGCAAAGAGTAACCATCGTTCAATTGCTGTTGGAAACTATTTGATTTGTTACTTCAAACACTTCCCTTGCTGAATGCCTTTTATAGAAAAAGAAACAAATGAAAATTCCAACCACACGGAACGCCAATGCACGGTAGAGATCGTGACACTACTTACTCAAATTTGTTCCGGCCACCCCTCCATCATGACAGAGGAGTGGCTGCTGGACTAAGCTTTCCCCCCACTTTTTCAGGCCTTCCAGCACAACTGTCTAGGACATGCCCCAGTGTCAGAGCAAGGAGCAGCCTGGAGAATGCAGGGGGAGCTGGTACCATGCAGCCCCACAGGCCCCCTAAGCCCCTGCTCCCTGTGGAAAGCCCAGGCATACCGGCTGCACCCCCTTCTCCCTGCTGCTGTCCCACTCAGAGCAGAGGACACAGGAAAGTCCTAGGGCCCCCAGTCTCCTCCCAGCCTGCAGTGCTAGGACTCCAGCAGGGGCTGCCCAGTTGGACAAGTGCCCCAGCCTGCTATCTCCTGTGCAGGCAATGGGTCACTGACTGGGTGGCTGTCTGCACTGCTGTCTTGGGCATGGCGGGGAGGGGAGGCGCTGGCTGGTGAGCCTCTGCAAATTCGGAGCTGGCCAATGAAGGAGGATGGGAAGGGTGGGGACTGGGTCCCCTCCCTGCCCTATCTCAAGACCTCCTGTCCCTGCCTTCCCCATGGTCAGTGCACCTGGCACCCCCTTCCCCCAAGCTGGGGGATGGAATGTTTACCTCTGCATGGGCCAAAGGGTCTGAGCATGCTCATTGGCCACAGGAGGGGGAGGGGCATGCATACTATTTGAAAAATTTCCAGTGGGAGGGGGTGTACCCCAGCCTTGGGAATGTGAGCTATTCTCAGATTTCTTACTTCTTAACTCCATTAATGCCTTCATGTCTCAATTCTAAACAACGGTCTGATTCTAGAATCTGGAATTCTATTTCTGCGTAGCGCCCGCAGAGGCGCCCCAAAACTCGCTTCCAGCCCCCTGCACTGAGAAGGCTGGAACCATCCTCTAACTCACACATTCAAAATGTCTGCGTAGGTGAGGCAGCGTATATTTTAACACATGCTAACTGGTCATGTTGAAGCATAGGTGATCTCTACACTGCAGTCATGGGGTGTGATTACAGCTCTTGTAGACATACCTCAGCCAGCTTTAATCTAGCTAGCTCAGGTACTGGAGCAGTGAAAGGTAGGAGAAGCATGGGCTTCAGCACAGGCTACCCATGCTAGTAATTACCCAGGGCTCCAGGTGAGCTTGATCAGTCCCTGCTGAATCCTGGGTTGCCGCACCTTTGCTGCTCTCGTACCAGGGTAGCTTGGGTATGTCTACATGAGTGTCAATCCTGAGCCCTGGCACCTTTAGGCTTGGCAGTTCATAGCCCCGGCACTTCTAGGCTTGCTGCATCAGTTCTGAGGGTAAAAAAATTGCTTGATTCCCAGCATCTCTTTCACTACAAATTAAGCACTGCTGCAATCACACCCCAGGACTGCAGTGTAGACATACCCGATTCTTCAGCGTGACCAGTTTAGCATGTGTTCCATTATACACTATCCTGTTTCCACTGTGGTTGATATCCTGCCCCCATTGAAGACAATGAAAGTTTTGCTAATACTTTTAAAATGCGTTCGTTTGCTAGAACATGTTAGCTAACACATTCTACGCACACACCTTTAAACCCTAGTCTAGATGAAGCCAGTGAGTCAACACTGCAATGCACTTAAGTTCCTGGGACCAGAATCTACAACGTTATTTACAAACTGATTATCCAGAAGAACATGAAAAGCTGTGGCACTGGCTGTGAGATGACTACGGGGGATCCTTTTCCTATTTCTGTATGTTTTGAATTGGGATGATGAAGAATCAGCTCCCAGTGACCTTGACCTTTTAAGGAAGACAGAATTTTGGAAGAAAATACTTTTTTTTAAAGTATCCATGTGACTAATAAGCTTTATATAAATGTTTAATAAGCCATCAAAGGCTTTAATATCATTTTATCATGTGTTTTGTTTACTCTCTTATTTGCCATCTAAAAATGTTTATGCAACATTATGAGGCAATGCATGTTTATCAAAGACTGCAGGTTAATGGGGGATGATCAGGAAACCAGAGGAAAAAGCCTAACTGGCCTGTTAAGTAGAATTAAAAGAATTTGGAGACAGTGTGCATGGCAATTACTCTCCATGTCTGCCAAATTCTAAAATACCGTCTTACATCTATGCAGCACCTTCAATCCCAAAGGATCTCAAATAATTGACAAGCTGTAAGGGAATTTTTTCACATACCACCAAAATGCAGCCACTTCTAGAGTAGAACACAGCAGCACACAACCACCCTGCACAACAGTTTAGGCTGCAAAGTGAACAGGAAAAGCATATCAAACTGAAAGTACAGGGAGAATTTTAAGAAGCAGAGCATCATTACCCAATTCAGAATTTAACCTAGATGCTGGGTTTAATATCACTACTTTGCAAAACAACAACAACAACAACAACAGGAAAGAATGCTATGATCTCTTTAATAAGCCACAAGTGGGCAGGACTCAAGTTTAGGGGACTTAATGAAAGATTTCAAATGTGGACTCAGATACTTCTGCTCTATTGACTTTCACATCTTCCTCCCTCCCTTGAACTCCAGGGCTTAGTATTCTATTCAGTCCCCATTCCCCAAACTCCACCTTTTTTCTCATTAGTTTCTATTTCTTATTTATTCTAACACTTCTTTTTTTGAGGAGGAAGTGGCACTTGGGATGCAACATTTAGGTCCAGATTTGAGCCCCATCAAAATTCGGAGGGTTTCAGTTCCAGAGTTTGGGTTTAAATATGCTTTCTGGTTTGGATACTATACTTCCTCTGAAACACCTTCCCTTCTCCTTCCCACCACAAGTTTGATAGTGTACAAATTAAGGCTTTTAGTTTGGAAAATAATGGAATTAAGTCATCTTTTAAATTCTCATGCAGTATAAGAGAGTCAGTAGACCTGAGGAAAAATCCTCAGCTGGTGTAAGCTGTCATAGCTCCATTGACAACATCAGTTGAAGATCTGTCTTGTAGGTTCTATTTGCAGCTCTGCCATTGATTCACTGTGTGAAGTTAGGCAAGTCACCCTGTCTGTCAAACAATTAATGATATCTTCTTTGTACAAAAAAAAAGTGTGCTTGGTGATCCTCAGATGAAATATGCCTTTAGAAGTATATATTATGTAGTTTGGATCCAGAATAAATGTTCAGACCTATCTCTACCTAAACGTGATCAGTGAATACTAGAGCCTTAAAAAAAAAAAAAATAGATGTGTAAGCAGTGTCAGGATGAGCTCCACCCTGACATCTGGTGGTGAGGTGTGGCAAGTTGTGGAAAAAAAAAAAAAAAAACTTCAGGGGCTGATCTCATTTGCATAGGCACACCCACGCCGCCTAGACTGAGGCCATAGCTGCCCAAATGGTCACTTCGGCTGCTGTGGGATCCCCAGTGTCTCTGTTATTGGGGCAGGAAGAATAAATTGTTATTACCCTGATTATGGGAACTGTGCTTGGAACTGTACTTGGCCTTTTGCTATGATGGAGGGACTCACCATCAACTAAGTAGCACTCGCTAGGCAAGGGTCATGGGTTCCAAAACTGTGTGAATTGAGAGAGACTTGAGACAGGTATTAGTACCTGGTGGTGTGGGCCCCTTTGTGAGGGCCTGAAGCACCAATTGCACCTCTGTCTCTCTCCACTGTGGAATGTCAGAGCTAATTTTGGGTCTATTAAGAGTCTTGCTACAGGTACTATGCTGCATTCACTTTGGCCTTAAGGTGCACCAGCACTAAGGCCCCCACTACTAAGAGCTGAAATCACTGAGCACTGTGTCAAGTAGTGGGGAGCCAGAAGATCTAGAGTGCAGCGGTGTGTTTGTGAGACGGCGAGCTGAGCAGAACTGTTCGTGAGACGGCGAGCTGTGCGGAGTGGAGCCGGTCGTGGTGGAGCGGAGCTGTCTGTGAGACAGTGGTGTGTTCGTGAGATGGCGAGCTGTGCAGAGCGGAGCCATTCATGAGACAGCCAGCTGAGCAGAGCTGTTCTTGAGACAGCGAGCGGTGCAGAGCAGAGCCGGTCGTGGTGGAGTGGAGCCGTTCGTGAGACAGCGGTGTGTTCGTGAGACGGCGAGCTGAGCAGAGCTGTTTGTGAGACGGCGAGCGGTGCAGAGCGGAGCCGGTCGTGGTGGAGCAGAGCCGTTCGTGAGACAGCATAGCAGAGCAGAGCCCTGTGGGGCAGTCAGCTTCAGGACACGTAAGGTGCCCCTTGCCCCTTTTCCCCCACACACAGGCACATTTTAGCCAGACTGGGGAGTAACACTATGCAGATGAACTTTTGAACTCTGGGGCTGGACTTTTTGGACTTTGGGTGATTTGTGGATTGCTGGACTCAAGAGACGTTTGGGTGCTGGGACTCAAGAACCCGAGGGAAAGGGGCATGCCCCAATTTGCTTGGGGTGGTTTTTTTGCTCATGGGTTGTGTTATGAATCCTGTTGGTGGTGTTTCCGCAACATAATGCCACATTGTTTCTCTCTGTTATTAAAAGGCTTTTTGCTACACTCAGACTATGTGCTTGCGAGAGGGGAAGTATTGCCTCTTGGAGGTGCCCAGCGGGGGTGGTATATATTTGTCCCAGGTCACTGGGTGGGGGCTCGAGCCGGTTTGCATTGTGTTATTGGAATGGATCCCCTAGATATTGAACCCGGCCCTTGTTGCTGCCAACTCTGATGGGCAGAAGGGTTACAGATGCACTAACTCATATTGGTATTTCAGGAACTTCCACTGTTATTTTAGGAATATGCTGTCTGATTAATAAGTAAACACCTAATGTTCACAGACCTGCTGGCATGAAACAACACTTTATTCTCTATATACGTAGAAAAATGTTACTCACTCTCTTCCCCTTGTCCCATCTCTCGAAGACGTTGCTAGAGCAGATACAGATTGTCCTCATTCCATTTTCTATATTCCTCCTAAAAAGAGCTCCAAATGGACAATTCTATTAAAATTATTACATAATGCCACTCAGAAAAGAACACCTCTTTCTCTCTCTCTCTCTATTTTATCGCTTTTATTTCCAACACACAATATAAGCAAGTGCTATACTAAAAATATGAGACTGCATCATGTGCACGGTTATTCTTGGCAGGTGCTGTGGAATGTTTGGCTATACACAGCCATCTGATTTAAACCTAGAATTCAGACACAGCATACATCGTTGGGATGGAATTCTCAGATGGTAAAGCCACGCTGTGGCTGGAATCTTCCATTGATGGTAGTAGTTTGCCTAGGTTGGATAACTGGACCTAAGGGGCTGATCCTGCAAATGCTTACTGATATGCTGAGAAGTACAGGTGACTGTATAGATCTTAAAGAGGTTTGTGACCAGGTGTGAAGGAATGCTTCAATTAACATAACTAGCATGATAAATTAATCACAAATCCCCCATTTAAGACCAATGGGGTTGGGAACCCACCCAAGAGTTTTTGATTGGGTGGACAAAAGGATTTTGCTGAGTACTGTTGGGGTAAGTGGGGGTGGGGGACAGAATAGCTAAGCAGCAGCCTGTAAGCACAATCTGACCCTGGAGAAGCCTAGAGGAAGTTCTGGGTTTAGTGTTGGCTACAGAGGCATGGGGCTATAAGCAAAGAAGAGATTCCCCTGGTTCCTCCTGCATTCCGCAAAGGAGGACTTTGTACATTTCTTGTAAATAAACAAGTCTGCATCAAAGAAACTACCAGGCTCCATCCATTTCTTTTCCCCACTGGAACCTCCCCAGGGCCCCAAAATTTTACTAGCTGCTCAGGTCTAGAAGGGATGGGGGTAGTTTCTCTGAAGTCAATGATTACAGCAGTTAATAGGTCTTCAATGAAGACTTAACACAGTCTTTCCTTAAAAAAAGGATATTTCAAAAAGGTTGACCAGAACTTCCAGATTCCCAAGAAAGGTGGCCATATTTCTATAAACTAATTCTGCTGCTGGCATAAATGAAATGTTACTTTCCATAATACCATGACTCATAATGCTAGTTGGGGATGGGCTCCTCTTTAGGAAAACCCTGGCTAGTAAGCCCTCTTATTGAATTACAGAGCACACAAGTCCACAAAGGTACCTTTTTATTGTTTGTCTTCTTCTTCTTAAACTCCAGATATAATACTACCACATAGAAGCAGTTTTGAAGAGCTCCTTCCTGCTCCCTGCCTTTTATACTGCCAGGTTTCCTTCCTGGGTTCTCCAGCTGGTGAGCTAATTACCTCATTAACTCATCAGGCTATCAGCAGGTATCAGTACTCCCTTCTACCTTAAACACACCCAGTGTCCTGGGTGTTCTACGTGACCTGGGTGATGGCTTCCATAGAGCCCAGCTGGAAGTTGTTAATAGCACCCCAACACATACCTCCTCTCTTTAACTGTCCCAGCTCAGCTAGGGGCCCCCTCTTTTCCACTAGGGCTCAGTTTTCTTCCTGACTGGATTCTATCTTTCTTATGAAGACAGCAATTCCTAACCCTGAAATTCCTACAGGTCATCACACCAGGGACAATCTACAGTCTCTGGCTCGGGATCTACCTCCACCCTCCGTCAAGGATGCTGCGGTATGTTCCCCAGCTAACCCCTCATGCTTTGGGGTCTCTAATTCCCCCTTAGGAGTTAGGCATCTGGGGTCACTGCCTCCTCTGGGCCCCCTAACTGGGATACGGTGGGTTCACCTCCCATCCTTCAGGTTGTCCTTACATGGCTATCCCCTGCTCCTTCACCCACTTTTCTAGCTTCTCCTCTACTCTGGTATTCACCACTTGGATCTCATGTTCTTGGTATTCATCTAGGGTTTTCACTTTCCTGCTTCTTCTTTGCCCTTGTCTTTCCTATATGGGCCCCACTTTCTTGGCTTGTTGTTTTCCATTTAGGGTTTTCTCATCTCTCTCCTCATGGACTCTGGGTCCTATACTTAAGTCCAGCTCCTCTTTTCCTGTACTCCCCATTGAGGTTCCTTCTCCTAGGCCTCCATTCTTCTTCTTAAAGGGAATGAGTTTCAAGGCTTTCCTTCTTGGGTTCTGTTGAACTAATTACCTCATTTATTCATCAGGCTACCAGCAGCTGTAAGTGCTCCCTTCTACCTTAACCACACCCAGTACTATGTGTGTTCTAAGTGACCAGGATGTTGGCTTCCATAAAGTCCAATTTGAAGCTGCTAACAGCATCCTGTCATATCAAAGTAGACTAAATTTATTCTTTTTGATTGCTACTGTTTTTGAAGGATCAACCATTTTTAGCTTTTAAGCTATGTCTTAGAAGGAGCTTTCCTATGGTTTATTTATACTTGTCAAGTTGCTGAGGTGGCTTGGTCTAAAAGCTCTAGAAATCCAAAGTAGATCAGTCCTCAAGATTGCATTGAATTTATGTAATACCTCAGCCCTGAACTTGAGCACAAAAAGACCCACCCAGAACACCTGCATCAAATTAACAAAGAATGGAACATTGTATTAGCTCTGTTCAATTCTGCATCTTAGAAAATGTTATATATGTTGCTGGACTGGGAGGATCAAATTATAACATTGGCTCCAGGCTTACTCTTTATGGAAAGTATAACAGTTCTATTCATGTAAGCAGTGTAGTTGTAACTGTGTCAGTAGCAGGATATTAGAGAGACAAGGTGGGTGAGGTAAGATCTTTTATTGGACCACTTTATGCTGGTGAGAGGGACAAGTTCTATTTGTGCGCATGGGCATAAGATTACAAGGAACACAAATACATGTGAGAGTTGAAGGTAGTGTTTGTCTATACCCAATTTACCAGGAGGGCAAATGGCTCCCTGAAGTTGTGCTACTAGAAACACACAGTCCCTCTCGTATTTTATCAAGATCGCTGCTTGCGGTGTTCTGAGTACTCTAAGATTTTGTACTTGCATGTGACATATTCTGTAATCTGCTTTGAGAATAAAGGAATCCAAATACAGTACATCAAAAGAAGTCCTGACACACTGAATATACCCTTTACCCTTTAATAACACAAGAAGGAAGCAAGCATTTTGTAGATTATAAAGACATTGTTTTGGAAGTTAGGGGATAATTATAGTAATTATAATGGACTTTAATGTAGTTGAAATGCCTGATGAGAGTCACTTCAGCTCCAGTTCCTTTCCTTATACTTTGGAAATCAAGGTTGAACATACAGACCTAAGATACTGATGTTAATTGGTGTTAGTCTCAACTTGCATCAGAATAACTGAGTGCAGAATCTGGTCCCACTGGCTGGGAAACAAGTCCAGGAAATGCAAGAAAAGACTGTAATGTGGTGGTGCAACATACTACTGTAGAATTCTACTGAAACAATAGTATAGACAGAGTTGAAGCAACTAAAGAAGCCATGCAATCTGAGCAGAGAAATAACAAAAATATACTTCTTTATTGGGTCTGGCTTACCTTAAGTTTTAAATCAAACTAAAGCAATCACATTTTTAAAGTCTGATCAGCTGAGAAATAAGGATATTAAATATGATTAAATGTGATTGCATTTGAGTGTAAGGACTGTTCTTCCATTACTGCTTTGATTAAAAAAAGCAATCTGAGCTATGAGGTAGAAAAGTTAAATGCACCAGGAAAGAAAAGAGCCTGAAATTTGCTTCTTTTCTTTGTGTGTATATATATATTATTTCTTCTTTGAGAAAATAGTATTATTTCAAGTGTGCACTTTGCAAAGTGAAAGCACATTTATGAAGTTTCTGTAACTTAATATTCCTTCATGGTTTTTAATTACTGGAAATGAGAAGAGAAAAAAAGGAAGAATCAAAAGTTGTTCTTATGCGACATGGGAACAAGAGAGAGATTTTCAAATGAAACATGGATTGGTAACCTTGGTTCTGATGCTGGAATTTAATTGGTGCAATATTGAAGTTTAGAGAGTAATAAAGTTTTTTGTCCTCGGGTTATGAGGGGAAAATTACCCATAACATTTTTTTGGATTATAATATCTTAGCTGCTCCAACAGTCTACCTTTTTCTAGTATTATCATCATTACCGCTCTGATCGTTTTCTGTGTTTCATAGCTTCACCTCCAAGCATTTTGAAAGATGCTGAGAACCTCAGTGAACTTTTCAATGGGAGTCGGAGATCTGCCACTGATCAAAATGGATTTGGACTTGAGAGAACTGCAGTGATAAAGTCTATGGAGCCATTTTCAGAAAGGCAAAAAGTGTCTCTCCTTAGAGATGAGATAAATGGCAAAAAAAAAAAAAAAAAAAAAAAAAAAAGCACAGATCACTCGCTCTCACCTCCTAATTGAAAAGTTGGCTGCTGATCAAGAGCTGGCAGAGTGACCAGCTTAAGCCATCAGGATGCCAATATATGCTTCGACCTTATTTCTCCACCCGAAAAAAGATCAATCACAAATTAATGTGATATTAGCAAAAGCAAGGACTTTTATAAGGGGGGGAAATATCCATAAAAATAGCATCTGACAAAATGGTAAAAAAAAGACTGGAGAGAAAATTAAGCCAGACTGGTAGTGAACAGACTGCTTGCTCATTCCTACAGAATGAATCTAGACTCTAAATCCTATCTAAAAGTGATAACCATGAAACATTGGTATTAAAGGATAGGATAGTGCATGTTAGCTTGTTTCCTTAAGGGAGTTGATAATCATCGGTTTTTTGGTTAATATATATACTACAGTTAGCCCCTAAGAATTATCTGTACAGTAGTACTGATCTATTATCGTTGCTCTAAAACATTAAATACAGGAAAATGTCTAAAGGATATTATGGTTGTAACACAAATAGCACATTAAGGTTGCCAGTAAGGAAAGAGGGTCAGCATTTTTTAAACTTACTTCAATAAATAAAGAATTCAGAGCTAATCTCTGCCTCTCCTGCTCTTGTTCTCCTCTCATTTTAAAAATATTAAACACAAACCATTGAACACACTAATGCAACAATGTGATCTGACTCCTGGACACGGACCGCAGGTGGGTGCACATGCATGAGTGGGTACGGGCTGTGTATCGAGCCTTTCCAATGCACACAGAGTGCCTGCCTGCATTTGTACACCCAGGATCCACACCTTGCAGACTCAGGAGAGATGCACAAAGGAGTTATTTTGTTGTGGTCAGCACCTTGGGCTAAATTCAGGCCCATTTTAAGCCATTGGAGTCCAAGGGTTACCGGCAGCTCTGAATGGGCTTGTCTTATGCATTAAGGGTGAAAGTCTCCCCCTCCACCATTGTAGTCAGTGGGAGTTTTGCCTTTGATTTCAGTGCGGGTGGGGTTTCACCCAGAATATGTTCATATTTTCTGAACAGTCAGATTGTTAGAAGAAGAGGGAAAGAGGTATACTCCCCCTAATGGTTGCCAGTTTCCTTTTACTCAGGTAAGAAATAGATAGAGCTTAGAGACTAATTTGATGAAGATAATGATTTATTATTTGAATTACTGCAGAGCCTAGTGGCCCCAAATCAGATCAGGGTCTCATTGTGCTAGGCACTGTATGTAATCATAGCAATAGGTAATCCGTATCCCAGAATATTCACTGTGTATGTAGACAAGACAGGTGAAACAGGTAGGAGAAAGGAAGTATTTTTATCCCATTTTACAAATGGGGAACTGAGGCACAAAGAGCATAAGTCATGGAAAAGACTCCAACTGACTCTAAAGATCAAGCCTTAAGAGACTTGCGTAGCATCACACAGAAAATCTGTGGCAGAGCTAAGAATAGAACCCAGGTTTCTGGAGTCCCACTCCTGTGATCTATCCACAAGGCCCTGCCCTTCCACTTGTTTTAGCATTATAATTTTTAGTAAATGGCAAGACTGCAAATGTTTCAGAGCTTCAATTGAGCACTCTGAAATGCGGACAGGGTTCTAGATCAGTGGTTCTCTAACTAGGGCCACCGCTTGTTCAGGGAAAGCCCCTGGCGGGCCGGGCCAGTTTGTTTACCTGCCACGTCCGCAGGTTCGGCCAATCGCGGCTCCCACTGGCCTGCACCGCTTCCTGCAGCTCCCATTGGCCTGGAGCGGCGAACAGCGGCCAGTGAGAGCCATGATCAGCCGAAACTGCGGACGCGGCAGGTAAAAAACAAACTGGCCTGGCCCGCCAGGGGCTTTCACTGAACAAGCAGTGGCCCTAGTTTGAGAACCACTGTTCTAGAGTCTACAAACACTTCTTAAAATTTTGGTTTTAAAACTTTAGCCAAAAAAAAAAAAAAGTTCCTGCAATGTCCTAAAACAGGTAGAGTATGCCAACATTTGATCTGGGGGGAGGGGGACGGGAAGAATTTATAATGCAGGCCCTGAAACTAGTTTAACTATCGCAGCATGAATGGCATCCATATAATAAAACAAACTAAAAAGTCAACATAGCATTCTTGGTCTTACTAAAGAGCTTTGTGCACTTGCTCTCTGATACAATGCAACAGAGTCTTATTCCCCATAAAACACTTAAAATGCTTTGCTCTGAGACATACTGCTCTTGAGAGACTGAAGAGCATTTATTTCATGTATTTAAACTTTGATTTGCCAGGACAGCATCATGAGATAAACCATCTTCTTTTTATAAGGTCCCAGGTAAAGCAGGAAATCCATTCATTCTACATTTCAGTGCCATCATGCTAATGCTTTCATAAAAAGCAAAAAGGAGGAAGTCTGACTATGTACAACATACACAGTGGCTTAATATTTCTAGGTTTCAGAGTAACAGACGTGTTAGTCTGTATTCGCAAAAAGAAAAGGAGTACTTGTGGCACCTTAGAGACTAACCAATTTATTTGAGCATAAGCTTTCGTGAGCTACAGCTCACTTCATCGGATGCATACTGTGGAAAGTGTAGAAGATCTTTTTATACACACAAAGCATGAAAAAATACCTTCCCCCACCCCACTCTCCTGCTGGTAATAGCTTATCTAAAGTGACCACTCTCCTTACAATGTGTATGATAATCAAGTTGGGCCATTTCCAGCACAAATCCAGGGTTTAACAAGAACGTGTGAGGAGGGGGCGGGGGGGGGATGGTAGGAAAAAACAAGGGGAAATAGGTTACCTTGCATAATGACTTAGCCACTCCCAGTCTCTATTCAAGCCTAAGTTAATTGTATCCAATTTGCAAATGAATTCCAATTCAGCAGTCTCTCACTGGAGTCTGGATTTGAAGTTTTTTTGTTGTAATATCGCAACTTTCATGTCTGTAATCGCGTGACCAGAGAGATTGAAGTGTTCTCCGACTGGTTTATGAATGTTATAATTCTTGACATCTGATTTGTGCCCATTTATTCTTTTACGTAGAGACTGTCCAGTTTGACCAATGTACATGGCAGAGGGGCATTGCTGGCACATGATGGCATATATCACATTGGTGGATGTGCAGGTGAACGAGCCTCTGATAGCGTGGCTGATGTTATTAGGCCCTGTGATGGTGTCCCCTGAATAGATATGTGGGCACAGTTGGCAACGGGCTTTGTTGCAAGGATAGGTTCCTGGGTTAGTGGTTCTGTTGTGTGGTATGTGGTTGCTGGTGAGTACTTGCTTCAGGTTGGGGGGCTGTCTGTAGGCAAGGACTGGCCTGTCTCCCAAGATTTGTGAGAGTGTTGGGTCATCCTTCAGGATAGGTTGTAGATCCTTAATAATAGGTTGGAGGGGTTTTAGTTGGGGGCTGAAGGTGACAGTTAGTGGCGTTCTGTTATTTTCTTTGTTAGGCCTGTCCTGTAGTAGGTGACTTCTGGGAACTCTTCTGGCTCTATCAATCTGTTTCTTCACTTCCGCAGGTGGGTATTGTAGTTGTAAGAATGCTTGATAGAGATCTTGTAGGTGTTTGTCTCTGTCTGAGGGGTTGGAGCAGATGCGGTTGTATCGCAGAGCTTGGCTGTAGACGATGGATCGTGTGGTGTGGTCAGGGTGAAAGCTGGAGGCATGTAGGTAGGAATAGCGGTCAGTAGTACAACAAAAAATTGGTTAGTCTCTAAGGTGCCACAAGTACTCCTTTTCTTTTTGTTAATACTTCTAGTAAAACATCAGAATTCTTCTTTTAATGATTCACATATTCCAAGGCCAGAAGGGATCACTGCAATCATCCAGAATGACCTTCTATATAACACAGGCCATAGAACTTCCCCAAAACCATTCCTTCTAGATCTTCTAGAAAAACTTCCAATCTTGATTTTAAAATTATCAGTGATGGAGGACCCTTAGTAAATTCTTCCAACAGCTATTACTCTCACTGTTAAAATTGTACTCTTTATTTCCAGTCTGAATTTGTCTAGCTTCAACTTCCAGTCATGGGCTCATGTTATACCCTTCTCTGCTAGATTAAAGACCCATTATTTAATATTTGTTCCCCGTGTGGGTACTTACAGACTGTAATCAAGTCACCCCTTTGCCTTCTCTTTGTTAAGCTAAATCAGTGGTTCTCAAACTAGGGCCACCGCTTGTTCAGGGAAAGCCCCGGCGGGCTGGGCCGGTTTGTTTACCTGCTGCATCCACAGGTTCGGCCGATCAGGCTCCCACTGGCTGTGGTTCGCCGCTCCAGGCCAATGGGGGCTGCAGGAAGCGGCACGAGCCGAAGGATGTGCTGGCTTCCCTTCCTGCAGCCCCCACTGTCCTGGAGCGGTGAACAGCGGCCAGTGAGAGCCATGATCAGCCGAAACTGTGGACGTGGCAGGTAAACAAACCAGCCTGGCCCGCCAGGGGCTTTCCCTGAACGAGCAGCAGCCCTACCTTGAGAACCACTGGGCTAAATAGATTGAGTTTCTTGAGTCTATCACTATAAGACAGGGGTCTCAAACACACGGCCCTCGGGGTTATTTCCTGTGCGCCCCCCCTCGCCCTCCTGGAGTTATTTCCTGTGGGCCGCCAAGTTCCCCTCCCCCTGGCTTCCCCTCCCCACAGCGCGCTGCGTCCCCACTCCTCTGCCTACCTCCAGGCACTTCCCGCCACCAAACAGCTGTTTGGTGGTGCTTAGCGTTTTCCAGGGGGAGGAGCAGGAAGCTACACGCTCAGGGGAGGAGGCGGAGAAGAGGCGGGGCCGGGGCGTGGATTTGGGGCAGGGAGGGGGAGGAGTTGGGGTGGGGACTTTGGGGAAGGGGTTGGAATGGGGGCAGAGAAGGGGTGGGAAGAGGTGGGGCAGGGCAGAGCCTCATGGAAGGGGTGGAGTGGGGCTTGGCCGGGGGGTAGCGGGGGGGGGTGTCAGTGATGCGGCCCTCGGGCCAATGTACTAGTCCTCATATGGCCCTTGTGGTGATTCGAGTTTGAGATCCCTGCTATAAGACAAGTTTTCTAATCATTCTTGTGACTTTTCTCTGAACCCTCTCCAATTTTTCAACATTGTTCTTGAATTAGGGACACCAGAACTGGACACAGGATTCCAGAAGCAGTTGCACCACTCCCAAATACAGAGGTAAAATGACCTCTCTATTCCTACTCAAGATTCCCCTGTTTGTGCATCTAAGGATCACATTAGTCCTTTTGGCTACAGCATCGCACTGGGAGCTCATGTTCAGCTGACTATTTACCACAACCCCCAAATCTCTTTCAGAGTCACGGCTTCTCTGGATACAGTCTCCCATCATGTAAGTATGGCCAACACTCTTTGTTCCTAGGTGTATACATTTAGCCATATTAAAATACATATTGTTTACTTGTGCCTGGTCTACCAAGCGAACCAGATCACTCTGTATAAGTGACCCGTCTTCTTCATTATTTACCATGTCCCCAATTTTTGTGTCATCCACAAACTTTATCAGTGATGATTTTATGTTTTCTTCCAGGTCATTGATAAAAATGTTAAATCGCGTAGGGCCAAGAACAGATCCCTGTGGGACTCCTCTGGAAACACATCCACTCAAAGATGATTTCCCATTTACAATTACATTTTGAGACCTATCAGTTAGCCAGCTTTTAATCCGTTTAATGTGTGCCATGTTAATTTTATATATGAGCACATCAATCTTCCATTAACATAATAGCAGTTAACTTATGCCATTTATCTGTGGCTAAGGAAATGAAAAGGGCACCACTTTGTCATTAAATAAGGTGCTTTAAGTAACTTTTTCAAACAAAAAAAGTTAATTGAGGGCCTGATGCAAAGTCCATTGAAGTCAATGGAAGTCTTTCCTTTTTTTCTTTTTTTAATCAGACCCTAAGGCAGAATTAAGGTTGTGAATAGACAACAATGAACTTAATATAGCTTTCTTACTCTGTAATAATTTGTTTTAAAGGTAGGTAATGTAGCAATCGCCTTCAAAATTAATTCAATAAAGTCTACAAAACTAGTCCAGGGCACCATTCCTCACTGAGGACAATGCAGTAAAACCAGGCCCAAACTATTTTTTTGGCAACACCAGCCAAAGCTCTTTGTGAGATATGACGTTAAAAAAAAAATTAAGAAACTTTCATAGAAGTGAAACTCTCTGATAATCCAAACTAAGCCAGTTGACAAATGTCTTGTCCACTTACCACAAATTTTACAAAAAAATATTCCTTTGGCAAAGGCACCTGGTATCAATGCTGTTATTATTATTTAACATTTACGTTGAATGGTGCTCAAAGACCCAAGTCAGGATCAGAGCTCCATTCTAGTTGGTCTCGACAGCAGTAAGAGATAGGCCCTGCCTTGAAGAGTTTATGGTCTAAAAGCCTTGAAGCATACCGGAGAAATTTCAGGCAGATTGTACCATTTTGGCTAAATCAGCTCAAAGTCAGGGCTATTATGGAAAACTTGTTGCAAACAAATCCAGATCAGACCATCCAGGCATAGACAGGCCCACAAAAGGGGCAACACAGAGCTGCTTTGCTCCTGGGAGAGCTCTGAGAGGCATTGTCCCTCAGCCTACAGTGACAGTATGTCTACTGCAGCACCCTTTAGGAGACTACCACCATGACCTCAGCTCATCCTCATCCCTCCTTACCCCGCTGGTATGGCTTACACCTCTTTTTGTGCCCTTCCATTCACCTTGAGCACCCACACATGGGCCAGAAACAATCTGGCCTTACCTATGGAGAAACAACCATTTCTTCATGATTCAGGCAGTGACACAAATGGACCACAGCCAGGAAGTTTCAAATTAGATTGATACTAGATCTTTTAATTCCAGCTGTCATGGAGAAGGAAAAGAAAATCAGCTTCACAGCACAGGTTGCACCAGCCTTAAATTCCAGTGTCCTGTTTTTTGTGGATTCTGTCCCAAGTATACCATTATTCAAACGATGATGCGTATGGTTTTTTGGTTTGTTTGTTGTTTTTATTTAATTTCTTTGCTTTTTAAAGGGAAATGAGAAGCAAAAACCTTAAAGAAAAGTTCTCCATTGCATATTAATTATCTAAGACACCAGAGTGAATCCTTTGGTCAAATACATATTTATAAATCTTTTTAAAATGTACATTATTTACCTAATAGACTAAACCTGCTCTGAAGCAGCCATTCCTATCTAATCAGGTAAATATGCATTTACAATTTTTAATTGAATCACATTATTTCTCTGATCACTAAGAATGACTGTAAGTAGCTGCTCTGGTCTATTGTGAAAGTCCACCGTACAAGCTTGATCCTGCATTCCTTACTCAAGCAAATCTCCCCAAAACTTCAGGACCAGGCTTCAAGTTATCCTCTGTCACTATCTCAGTGCAAAGCTACACATCACAGAAGTTGTAAAACAAGATACTGTCCATAGAAAGCCAGTGATCTTGAGACACTTAAGGGAAAGCTCCTTTCCCAGTCTCCGCAATAGATCTCTACTCCATTTTCTGCTTTCTATTCCCCTCAGAGTTGGGTAATGCCTACTGGTTTCAGAGGTTTCAGGAGTGTTGTAACTAACTTTTTTGCCATTTCTGCTCATGTAGTTTTTCACTCCTACAGCTCTGCATTAAGCAGAGATGGACCCAAACCAAAAATCTGGATCCAGGCATCTTTGATGAGGGTATATGGTGCTTGGAATCCAAACCCATACCTGGATCTAAACTTGATGTTATCATAATATGAATAATGGACATCCCATTCCACCTTGATCCCCCTCCACGAAAGATCTATATTCTATGAACTATCTGACCAGCTCCAGACTTAGTGAGATTCAAAATGGGGATAAAATTTTTGAGGTTCGAGTCCATCTCTAGTCTCAAGAGTCAGGGTTGTTCAAACCAACTGCAATATAGGTGAAACTGCAAAGGTTTATCTAATCCAGGTGACCTACCATGGGACCAGCTGAAACTAGAGTACAAAACCATAGTACTGAGTCTTGAAAAAATTATGCTTATATAGAAATAACAAGCTTTTCTATGAACATTTTTGGAGCTAAGAAAATTTCTGCATGGAACACTGCTTGTTTTGTTTCCCTGTTTGAACTCAAAATAGAGTTTTGCATAACTTCAGATTTTATTGTGAAAGGTTTACATAACTTTACTCTAAAACTCATACTGACATCAATGAATGATTTGTGCAGAGATCAAGGACAGAATATGCAGTTGAGATCTCCTTTGCAAATAAGCCAAAAGCAGAGTTTTGACTTACAACTCAGCAAAGAAAATTAGCTATCAAGTACGATATCAGTGGGTTAAAAATGTTCATCTCAAAACCTAGCAATGCTCAAAACTTTATTAGTATACTGGGTTTATACCAGTTTTTGTTTCTTGCTGTCTTATAAGATTACTAAAAAAAAAAAAAAGATTTGTTTGAAAACCTATCAGACATAATGAGTCTGTATTTACATAGGCACTCAACCTGCTTTCCATTTTTGTGACAGCAATTCTGGGCCTACAAATATTGGTGGGTGCAAATTTCACACCCACAGTATGTGTGATGCATGTGATATCATTTGGATGTCTATGTCCCTGACATCCAAGTACAAATAATTGTAGCTACAAACTGTAGTCTCAAAAAGAAAAACTGGATTTTCAAACACTGGCCCAGTATACACTCCCCATTTTAGGGATGCTTATTCACCAAGTTCCAACTCAGAACATTTTGGGAAGGATGGAGAGCACATTTTAAAAGCATATTTACTCACATTTGCCATGACTGCATCTAAAAAAATAATAATAATTATGTATATTCATCTAGCCAGACTAGGTGGCAGGCTCTGCCCCCATGTACAAAAGGCACAGCTCTTACTCCAAAGAGCTTACAATATGAGATGCGTCAGCATCTACCACTTGGGCCATGTCTAAACTACACAGTTATGTCAACTTAAGTTACATCAATGATCATCTACCGCTGTAATTAAACTGCTTTTGCACGGCCACACAATGCTCCTAGTGACGGTGCAGGGCGTTGACTGCTGGTGCTCTTGCATTGAGAGAAAGCAGTGCACTGTGGGTAGCTATCCCACTGTGCAACTTGCCACCATCTGCCACTTGGAATTCTCAGAACAGACTGCGGTGCCTCATAGGGCGAGCTCACCATCCTATGATGCAGTTTTTTCCATCCTATCGTTCTATGGGCTTCCAACTATTTTTGACGCCACTTTTGAACAGCCCCTATAAATTGTGCGTCTGCCATCTCTGTCTGAAAACGTGGATCCTGCACTGCTCTCCAGTTTTGTGATGAGCATGATGAACACAATGCAGCTGATCCTACAGTATTTCATGAGCTGCAAATCTGATAATGACACCATAGTGTCTGCCCTGCTGTGTGCCAGGGAAAGAAACAATTCAAGATTGCTTTTGGAGCTCACAGGAGCAGCTGCACATGGTGGACCATCAGTACTGGGCTCAGGAAACAAGCACTGAGTGGTGGGATCGCATCATTATGCAGGTCTGGGATGACGAGCAGTGGCTGCAAAGCTTTTGGTGCACAAAGCCACCTTCCTGGAACTGTGTGTGGAGCTCGCCCCTGCACTCCAGCACAGGGACAACAAATTGAGAGCTGCCCCCAACGTGGAAAAGCAAGTGGCAATCACTTTGTAGAAGCTGGCAATGCCCTACTGCTACCAATCAGTTGCAAATCAGTGTGGAGTTGGGAAGTCCACCATGGGGGTTGCAGCCAGGCAAGTGTGTAGGGCCATTAATTGCCTCCTGCCACAAAGGACTGTGATACTGGGCAATGTGCAGGAAATAGTGGATGGCTTTGCAGCAGTGGGATTTCTTAACTGCAGCAGAGCGATAGATGGTATGGATATCCCCATTTTGTCCCCAGACCACCTTGCAATGGAGTACATCAATAGAAAGAACTACTTTTCTATAGTATTGCAAGCACTGAGGTGTCACCGAAGTTGTTTCACCAACATCAACGCAGGATGGTCAGAGAAGCATGACACACTCCTCTTCAGACACACTGGTCTGTATAGAAAGCTGCAAGCAGGAACTTTCTTTCCAGACCAGAAGATTACAACTGGGGATGTGGAAATTCCAATTGTGATCCCAGGGGACCCAGCCTATCCTGTGATTCATGAAGTCTTACACCAGAAACCTTAACAGCAGCAAGGAGCACTTCAACAACAGGCACGGAAGGTGCAGGAGGAAACCCACAAGGACACATCTGTAGAAGCTAAAGAAACAATAGACAGGGGCACTCTTGTGAGTGCACTCACAATATTGATTCATATAAGTTAGATAAACCACTTTCTCACTTTCCCTTGGCAGGCACACAGCTCAGCAAGAGCCCTAACCACGGTGAGTTTGACTCGGGGGTGAGGGTGGGAAGGGGCAAGATGGGACGGGGTGGGGTGTCACAGAAGTATCAATACAAGCACCTAGGCCCACTAGTCTGAATAATGCACCGTTTTCCACAGGCGGGGGCGATAGCAGCTGATATCTTTCTCCTGAATGTAACCAGGCATGCAAGGGTACAACTCCTGCATGCATGTGGCTATAGACTGAGTCCATATGCTGCTCAACTGCGTGCTGCTTTGGTGCCTGCAGAGATAATTGTGATTGGCAAATCAAAGTTTCCTACTGCAGGGGAAGAAACAAGGCTGCCCTCCCAAGGAACCTTCGGCAGAGGATTGCAGAATACCTCCAGGAAAGTTTCCTAGAGATCTCTATGCAGGATTCCCAGAACATCCCAGTGTGCATCAACAAACTTTTCCACAGGGCCCCCTCTGCCTATCTGCACAGGGGAATGAGAACCAGATACAAACTGTGCCTGTGTTGGTTATTTCTATCCCTATCCTACATTTGGAACAAACAAATAAAGCAGACATCTAGCACCAATGAGTACTAACTGGAGCTCCCCTCTCCGGCATCAGGTGCACCACAGCTGAACTGCTGGGAATGGCTACCCCCTCCGGAGTTAAAAAGAGGTCCTGGTTCCCCGCACCATTGGATGTCCCTGTTGCCCATCCTCCTCCAACTCCACCACTTTGTCCTTGGGGTTCACTCCACTAGCCAGTGCCCCCAAAGTATCCATGGGGCTCTTGGCAGTGGAGGTGGGGTCGCTGCCAAAGATGGCATACAGCTCCTTGTAGAAGTGGCAGATGACTTCTGCCACCAGACCAATGACTGGCCTTCTTTGCCTTCTCAGCTCCCTGATCTTAGCATGGAACTGCTACATGTCCCTTTAGTGCCCCCTTCTCCTCCATGCCATCAGCAATCTGCCCCTAAGCATAGGCGCCAACTCCATAGGTGCTCCGGGGCTAGAGCACCAACAGAAAAAAAATAGTGGGTGCTCAGCACCCACCAGCAGGGAGTGGAAGGGGCAGAGCCAGGAGCGGAAGGGGCGGGACCAGCCCTTCCACCCACTGGGATGCTGCTTTGCAGCATGACAGGCTGGTGGCTGCCTGAGAGAGCCTGGCTGGGGAGGCAGCTTCTGTTCACCCCCTGGGCTCGGGTGCCGGAGACCGGGGCGAGCAAGCCAGAGCACCACCCCCCTTCCCAGCACGTTTCCAGCTCGCTCAGCCATGGTCAGGGAGCAGAAGCTATCTCCCCAGCCAGGCTCTCTCAGATCGCTGACGGAATGCAGAGCAGCGATCGGCAGGGGCCAGTATCCAGACAAAGGGGGAGGAACAGCTCATATCCATGGGGCAGCGTGGGAGGGAACAGCCCAGTGCACTGAAGGGGCAGAGGGCCAGACCTTGACCAAGGCAGCTGGGGAGCCAGACCCACTAGCTGATCTGGTACTGGATGTCCCCAGCTTGGGCCCTGCCCCCACCTCCCGGCACAAAGATTTCCGGGTGTTCAAGTCCCGCAAGCCGGGCCCAGGAGCAGGGCAGTTTTGCCTGGTGAGGCACCTGGGCCGAGCAGGGGTTCCCAGGCTCTGGCGGGTGTCCTAGCCAGTAATTTCCAAACTGCCTCCCCTGGAGAACTGACCCTGGCCCTCTGAGCTACCAACAGCCCCTGGCACAAGGGTCATGCTCCCAAGGGGTGAATTTCACCAGCACAGCAGCAAGTGCCACCTCCAGGTTTGAATTTTCTGGGAGAAGCCAGAAGCAGGAAGCGCTGGGGAGGAGGGGGAGGAACAGAGGCGGGGCGCACTCGGGGGTGGAGGCGGAACAGGGCGGGAAGAGGCGGGGCGGAGGTGGGGCCTCGGGCGAAGGGGGAGAGTGGGGGTGGGGCCTGAGCCAGAGCAGGGGCTGAGCATGCCCAGGAAAATTAGAAAGTTGGCACCTCTGCCCGTAAGTATCAAAGTTCCTGCAGCTGGAGCAGAGCTGTGACTGCAGAGCCTCCTCTCCCCACAGACCCAGCAGATGCAACAACTCTGGCATACTCCAAGTGGAAGTGTGTTTGCTGCAGAGAGCCAGCATGGTCAGCTGGTAAGATGCTATGTGTCCTGTCCATGTCAAGCAAACAGGAAGTGGAATTTAAAAAATTTCCAGGGTTTTAAAGGGGGAGGGGCACATGCCTGCATACCTGGCTGCAGGGCAGTGGACTTCTTCCTAAAGACCACCTAAGGCACCTGAGATAAAGTAGAACCTCCGAGTTACAAGTACCAGAGTCACGAACTGACCCGTCAACCCCACCCCTAATTTAGAACCAGAACTATGCAATCAGGCAGCAGCAGAGACAAAAAAACAAAACAAAACGAGCAAATACAGTACAGTACTGTGTTAAACGTAAACTACTAAACAAATAAAGGGAAAGTTTAAAAAAAAGATTTGACAAGATCAGGAAACTGTTTCTGTTTTTGCTTCATTTAAATTAAGATGGTTAAAAGCAGCATTTTTCTTCTGCATAGTAAAGTTTCAAAGTTGTATTAAATCAATGTTCAGTTGTAAACTTTTGAAAGAACAACCATAATGTTTGGTTCAGAATTACGAACATTTCAGAGTTACGAACAACTTCCATTCCCGAGGTATTCCTAACTCTGAGGTTCTACTGTAGTGTGTTCCTGTGAGATGTAGACAGTATTGGGCTATGGAACTACTATTAGAGGAATGTTACTGTTGCACATTTGAGCATTCAAAAACCAAGATCTGTCACAACTAAGGCTGTATGCACAACCTTATCTCCGCCCCGTCCACATGCATTAGGACACCCTGGGAATTATTACTCCACAATGCTGGTTCTACATTAACTGTAACCACTCTGGAAAAAGACTTGAGCTTCACTGTGAGCATGTCAATGAAAAACCTCTGTTCAGTGTGCAGTGGCAGTCAACAAAGCAAACAAAGTGTTTAGATGTGCACATAATGGAATAGAAAATAATGCTGAAAGTACTATATTGCATTTATAACACACATTAATGGTATATCCTCACCTGGAATACTATGTTCAGTTTGGGTCAGACTATCTCAAAGAAAAGATATAGCAGAAGGGCTTCAAAGATGGAGCAACAAAAATGTTTAGAAGCACAGCAAGACTGAGCACAGAGAGGAGACATATAAGAGGCATCATGATAGAAGTACACAAAATATGGTTTAGAGATGGTAAATTGGGATCTTCTCTTTACCCTTTTATATAATACAGGAACAAGAGGACGCTCAATATAACTGATAAGAGAATTTATTTTATGACATGTGGAACTCATTGCCACGAGATATCATTAACATAAGAACGGCCATAGTGGGTCAGACCAAAGGTCTATCAAGCCCAGTATCCTGTCTTCCGACAGTGCCAATAGCAGGTGCCCCAAAAGGGAATGAACAGACAGATCATCATCAAGTGATCCATGCCCTGTCACCCAATCCCAGCTTCTGGCAAACACAGGCTACGGACTCCATTCCTGCCCATCCTGGCTAATAGCCATTGATGGATCTATCTTCCATGAATCTATCTAGCTCCCTTGAGATCAAGAGATCAGTAGGAGTCAAAATAATTAGATATTTATAATGAATAGGCCTGATTCTCAGTTACACTAAGGCTCCTTTACACTACTCCATTAGTTTAAAGGTGCCTTAGCACTCACTTTAAGGCATTTTCCACTGCCAGAGTGGTGTAAAGGGGCCTTTGTGTAACCAAGAATCAGGTCCAATGCGAACATCCACAGTTAAATTGGAAAGGATCATTTGGCTCAGATATAAACCCTCATCCTGTGAGATATAATCCAACAATAGGGGTTATGATGAAACTTCCCCTAATGGGCAACATAGTTAATAATTAATATTTGAGGATTTTCTTGTTCCTTCCTCTGAAACATCTGGTACTGGTCACTGTCATAATAAAACCACCTTGATGAGAGGCATAGCACTTTTTTCCAACATAGTTAAAGCGATGCAGTGTCAGTGTAGACACTGCATTGCTTATGTTGCCCTAAGAGGCCTCCAGGAGGTGTCGCACAATGCTCATTGTGACTACTCTGGTCACCAGCTCCACAATACTGGACTGCACAAAGTTCATAAGGAACATCAGAGTGGTACTTCTTTTTGTGAACCTTACAAAATGCAGAACAGCCATTCCCTGACTCCTTTGCACCTTGCAGTTTTTGCAGAGAATGAGCCAAGGGCTCAGCAGTGTGTAGCAACCCTCCCTAACCTTTTTGTATCATCAGGAAACTGTTCACACTCACAGTTAAGTTAGCCACACATACATGCAGCACAACTTTCCTTAAGCGCACACTTTACAAGCTTAGCAAAAAGCCCTTTGCAAACTGTACAGTATTACATGGGCAGAGCATGAGACATTCAAAAGGACATAACTCAGTCAACTGCAGACTAAAATTTCTGAACATGAAAAAGCACATCTCATCAGTTACGTCTATGTCCCTACCAAATGCCAACTTTCCACCCCCAGCCATTTTGGCTGTAATGCTCTTCGCCACAAAATGGTCATGAGAATTGTCTTCCTTTTTAAACATGGGAAAACTACTTTCCCCACTCTTCTCAGAGTAACTCAAATTTCCCCTTACCACCCAGCCCCCAAATTACACGAATTACATTTCAGCCCAAGTGGTTCCATTTTCAGAAACTTGCCAGTAACTAAACAAGGAGTTTGAATAAAACCATTTAACAATCTTAGCTGTAGCAGCCTTTCTCACTTTAATACATGCACACACAGCATGCTGCAGAATATCAGTTCGGTTAGGTTTGTATTGACCTGACCAGATTGACTTTTATTGAGATTTGGCTTTTGTTTCCACTAGGGCAGAATAGTGTGACTACACAGATCCACGCCCCTCCCCTCCCCCCATCAAACTTTGGTACCAATTAGTGTTATGGGGTGGAAACAACAACAACAACATAACATTGTCTAGAGTATCTAAAAGGCAAACTCATTTGCTGATATTGGACAGAGCTCAGCCACACCCTCCACAAAAAGCAAAGGACAAAACTCTGCAACATTGCAGCAGCATATGGGGTTGCAAGTACACTTAATCGCGACAGGGTTAAAAAAATCTTGCAGACATAGGTATCAGTTGTTATCCAGGCTCCTGTGGTTAGTGGGCTATTACACCTCTGCAGCAGCTTAAGCTTGCCAGAATTCAATGCACTTGGGTTCTCCACTTCCTTGAAGATTCAAGCTTCAGTCTCTCTCAAGAGTGAGGTATAAAGAGATTACTAGCAACATCATCTCATATTTTCTCCTATCCAACCTTGTAAATCTGAAGCTGCCCTTGGTTAAAAGCACTGATGTTAAATACTAACACTGCTTCTCTCCTTGTGTCTTTCCCACTCTTCCCTTTTCTTTGCAAATTTCAAGGTGATGACAAAAGAGAGAACAGTCTTAGCATTTGTTAATACCCACTTGACCCACAAAAGAAATTCACTAACATTCGCAGCTCCTAATTTAAAAACCATTAGACCGTTCCGCTTGGCAGACCAGATCTAAATATTCTTAAAGGGGTGGTTTAATTTAATCATTACCTTAACAAGCCCCCTTTTAAAATGATGATCCGCCAAATTCAAGGGATTTGTTTTGGAATCTGATCCAATAACTGGCTTTGTACAAAGAGAAGCATAGCCGCATCTGATTTGGTTCAGAACGGGGTGATAATCATGAAAATTACTTTGCATATTTAATCACTGTGAAAACATGAGTACAAACTACTTTCTAGAGATTACCTTAAAAAAAATAGCAGCTTCAGGCTTTGCAGCAAGCATGCCAATTACTTTGATTTACAGAGAATTATTTGGATTTTATAGAAAGCTCAGTGTTTCAAAGACTTCAAGCTAGTCAGCCACCAGCAAAGAAACATTTTTAATAGTGAAAGCAAAAAGTTTTGTGTTTTTTAAATGATATTTAAGCCTATGTCATCCTTTAACATAGATCTGGAGCAAAATAAACCCCGTCAGAAATGACCAGACTTCTGAACATACAAAGAGAGCAAAGAGGTCATATTCTGTTTAGGTTTGATCCAGAGAAGGACCACAGCTGCCAAGTTGGGATCTTGATCAAAACTTTCTGAAAGTTTTGAGGGAAGAGAGATGTCCGGAATCCATCTCTGCTAAAAACATGCATACACTGTTGTTTGTCACAGGAAGAATTGCATTGTCCACTAGTCCCAGCCACGAAGGCAAAAATATTCTTTGAAAACTTTCCAATAATGAGTGAATCCAAAAAAATGACTAGAAGAGAAAGGCAGTAGCCTTCAGAAAGTGCTGGAACTGACACTATAGTTAAAATTGAGTAAAGAATAAAGCATATATATTGATATAGAGAGATATAGCTTTATTAGACATACAGACAGACTGGAAGCTTGTGGGGCTGTGGGAGAGACACGTATACATAATTTGAAGGCATATTCTCAAACTGTAAAAAGTGGACTCCAGATGATGACTTTGTGATACTTAGGATGACATTCACTGCTGATATAAATGGGCACATCTCCACTAAATTCAACTGAGTTGCACCTGTTTATGCCAGCCTTAAATTAAACTCACTCTTTATTGTCTGCTAAATAACCGACTGTATTTAAATCCTTGCATTTGCAATTCAGAGGTCTTTGTAAATAGACCAGCATATGAGGGCTACAATGTATGCCCCTAGAAGATAAAAGCCATTGCCAGCTAATATGAAGAACGTTGTACTATAAAATGTTACCCAGGTATATTATGTGTTTGCATGTATGTGTCTGTATGTATATACACATACACGTGCCTCAGATTTATTATATAGACCAGACAGGTGTACTGTGTAAATTCAACCAGAGACACATATATACATAAATACATATACCTGTATCTTTAGTATACTTGTCATACAGAGTGGATATCCCTTGAAGCTTTACATGTTCCACAGCTTCAGCAGTCTAGAGGTTAATGAACAAGCTTTTTCTCACATATGCACAGAACAGATAATTTTCTTTACTGTTCACGATAAGTTGAAGGAGCATTTGAGTGACAGACCAATTTGTCAATCAACTACAAAGTGTTGAAGAAGCCTCCTCTGCATAATTGTACACACCGAGATCAAATGTGACCTTTGCTTCTACACTGGTATGGACAGCCAAGGTTACGAAGTCCAAAGGAGACAGGCAAATCAACCACCACTTCTGAGTGCTGTGCCTTTCTGGGGTTATCTATGCATTAAAATAATTACTGCTTTTATAGGAAAGATTAAAATAAAAAAGTCCTTTTTTATTTTTTAAGTGTGTGTGTGAGGACGACGTGTGTATAAATTTGTCACTAAGCCTCAATGTCTGTGTTTTTATTTTATTGTGTTTTTAGGTTTCAACACAGAGCCCTTGGTACTGACATCTCATGCAGTTTTTCTTGAAAGCAATGTTTTAATAGCAGCTCCCTTCATTTAATGTTAGCCACTTCGGATGATTTCTTTGCTAAAACCTGAATTATGAAAATCACTTGTCAATTACCCAGGGTAGCTGTGTAAAAGAATTATTGCACATTCACAGTGAAAAGAAAACTTTATTTTCACCACTTTCCAGTAAAAGCTAATTCAGAATAACTCCATTTAACAGTTATTTCATGCTGAAATACTGAATACCTCAGGGAGTCTTTTAGGGATTTTAAAGTCTCTTTATTTATAAATGATTCATGCTGCATTTTCAGAAAAACCTACAATTAGTGTGGGTAGCATAGAGACTCCTTTGGGAAAGGTAAAAAAAAAAATATAAAAAAAATACATGCATTATATACAGCCTTTTTATCTATTGTTGTTTTGCAGTGGACTATAAAAAGAAAAGAACTGGAAAAAATGGCAAGGAGATATTTTATCTAACCTTTTAAATATACGCCTCAGTTGACAGTATTTTGTGAAGTACTTACCCTTATGATTTGTACAGCCCACAAAATTCTTTTAATGCAGGTTACATTTTGGTTTGCACTTTCCAGCCCCAGTTACAAATGATCAAGCTAGCAAAGAGGAGATACTTTCCATGGTGATACAGTAGGACAACCCCTCCTACCCTCATGGACACGAGGGTCCCTAACATTTCTATATTGTTTGCTGTCTGGAGTGGTGGTATAATTGTAGGGCCTATTGAATTTCTTAAATTTACACAGTCTAAGAGGACTTAAATCCCTTATGCTCCATCATTAGCCTTCCTGCTAAGGATAATAGTGCAGGGGGGAGGCATAAGGAGTTCCTTATGGACTACTAGCATTGTCAGAGCTTACAGGATGAAAGCAGCCACCACCAAGCTGTTACTCTCCCTCCCATGTCGCTGCGCAGGAAGTGGGCAGGCAGGGACTGGGAGATGGCAGAGTTTTGGTTCTACCCCTCTACACACCAGCCTACGTACCAGCTCCACCACAGAGTGGGATGTGGCACAGATTGCTTCTCTGCCAAAACGAGGGGGCAGAAGGAAGCAGATTGTGATCCTCAGAGTCACAGTCTGGTTCTTGTCCTGTCCCTAGGGCATCCCAGCTATGTGCTGCCCCATATTCAGGCAGGACGGTAGAGTTAGAATCCAATCCAAAGAGATTTTTTGGGTCAAGATCTCATGGTTTTAAGGAGCAGGGCTATAGGCTGCTTTTGTGTATTTATTTTCCTTAATGAGATTTTTGCTCAGGGGTGGAGCTCCTTTATCATTGCTACCTCAGGATGGCAAGGATATACTCCTAACATACAAAAAACCTAAACTCAAACCTCCATTTAAGACACCAGCCCTTGTCTATATTGGAATGATGCCCCAGTTTTAGCAATCAGTGGCAAGTCTCTGATGTAGCTGCACCTGGGTAACCCCTAGCAATTCCACAACTATGGGTCGCAACCCTGAGTGGGGTCATGCCATCAATGAATGGGGTTGTGGCAGTCCTGACTGTGCAGAGGATGCCAAATTTCTCTGCACAGCACGACCTCGCACATACGGTGCTCTACAAAATGGTGTCCTTCTTGTTGTCTGGGGCCACAGGAAGCAATAAATCTGAAAATAGGGTCATTCAAGCAAAAAGTTTGGGAACTCCTAAGTATAGACCTTGATATGTGCAAATGGAGCTCACTTTGGTTTCAGACAGGAGGTGCTCCATCAGCACTAATCCTAGTTTTCTCTGTCTTCCCTTGGGATTTGCACTATTGCAGCTACATAAAAGGCTGACTATCAATGGCAGAAATTGTGTCAAATTCCCAATGCAGACAAAGCCTTGTGTTTTGGGAGAAAGGCAAGATTTCAAGTGTTACCCAGTTACTGCAGCATCATTTATCGTGTGGCTACTGAGGCAAACATACAACTAAATCTTACAGCTATAGAAGATCTTCCAACCAAGTGGTACTCGTAAGTGAAGAAGAATCCTGGAGCTTGTAAAAGGTGCACCAGGGGAAAGAAATGTGAGTGAGGAAAAGTCTGATCTTCTGTCATATGATGTACAGCTTTATGAATGACGCTTCTACTACAAATGAAAAACCTTGGAGCTGACAGGCCTCAAACTTTGAACTGCACAAAATCTGGATCATAATTGTGTTTGCTTGAGCTCATCTTGATAGCTTTCCAAATTCCTAGAAACATGGCTGTACCAACTAGAAGTGAAAACTCTTAATTTGGAGTTTGATGATGTTTCTTATTAAACTACCATAAACAATAAAGAATAGTAGCAGTGACTCTGCAACATATAGCAGTATGTGCTTTGGCATTGTCACGGTTGCTTGGATACCAACAGGTGGAAGACAAGAAGGAACCACTTGAATAAAGAGAATTATCATCAAGGCTGTCACTAGATGGTGGATAAAACAGAATCACTAGCATAGTGGAATTTGCTTTGTTTTAATGCTTTTGAAAGGGGAGAAAAGGTGCCTTGGCATAACTATTGACATCTTAACTTGTTGATCTTCATTTTTTAATCTTTTCCATAATCTTACATTATAGTATTAGGAGATTCACAATATGCAACTTGTTCAGCACCATTTTCAATGCAGCATCAATTCAGTGAGCACTGACAAGGTTACAGTAGGTTTTATGAAGAGGGAAAATGAAAGGATTTTTCTTTTCTTTGAAACCAGGGACATGACAAAATTATATCTTGAACTTAATTCTCTCTAGTACTTCAACATAATCAGACCAATTGGTTCTAAATCTGTCCTTTTGAGGATATTCTCAATCTCTGCAGAACTAGAGCAATTAAAAGTTAATTGTCTAACTTTCATAAGAAACCAAATAACTTTAGATAAATAAAAATAGAGGTTTGTGAGGGGGAGAGTATTTTAAAATATTATTTCCTACTACTAAATATAATGGCCTCATGAACATCATGGGAGTGAAAAGAAGTGGCAGAAAGTCTCCAGGCAGTTAAAGGGCCATAACTTTTGCTCCATTCATGTTGCCAAAATCCCACCTTTATGGAGGGGGAAAGTGTGTGACAGGCTCTCTGTTGTTTTCAAGCCAGGGAGATTTCAGGGGGCTATTATTCTTCCCACAGGTTTTCCCATGGAAAGGAGCGCATAACCTAAAAGCTTTAATGAGTCTATAGCAGAGTAAGATAACAAGGCATTAGAGCTGACTGAAAAATGGAATTTCCATCCCAAGGGAAATTCTGATATTTAACATGTGTGTTCATTCTGATACAGGACAAAACGTCAAAATATTTAAACTTTTTGCAGACATTCAGAAATTGAAACAGAACCTTTCAGTTTGACAACTACAGGTTTGACATTGGCCTCCGCATCCACCTGAGCAGCTGCAGTACCTCATGGGAGTTGGAGTTCTGGTCTCTTGCGGCCCCATTCACCCATATGAGTCTTGCTCCTCAGCTGGACGACATGTGCTGCAGTCTCTATTCACGGCTAGGCTGCTGCGGTGCATCGTGGGAGCCTCAAGAGAGACCCAGAACTTCCCATGAGTATCCCAGCAGCTCAGGCAGATGTGGAGATTAATTTCAACCTGAAACAAAACATTTCATTTCAATTTTCCTAACGGAAAATTCCATCAAAATGGATCTTTTCCAGGAGAATATTTCCATTTTCTACAAAATCCCATTTCTTACCAGAAAATGTTTCATTCAAAACTTTTCAACTAAGTCTATTTTTTCTGGATGTCATATTAAGGTGGAAAGTCTGGGAAACTCCACTGTATTTATGCTGAGGTAAAAATAGGCACATTTAATAAAATCTCTTGAGGCATGGGAAAGAAACATTTTTTAAAAAATTGGAAAATCTGATTATAAAGCCACAAAAATTGGCAGGGGACTTGAGCAGATGTAGTACCTGAAACTGCTTTTAATCCGTTTTTTTAAAATATGATTGGATTTCAAGTTGATGGTGTCCCTGTGAGACCCAGAAAAAGAAAGGTTTAAAATTTAGAGGTGTTTCCCTACCCTGTTCTTTTGCTGCCTATGAGAATAAAACTCCAGTGAATGAATTATAAGGCCTGCCCCCAGATTGTAAGAATTATGGTCCTCCAACCAGGGAAAAAGCAGTACCAAATGACTGACCAATCGCAACAGCTCATATTCTGAATACTGAGTATCGAACATTCACATTGAACTTTTTGCAATTAATTTATGGAGTAAAAGACTCTCAGAATTATTTGCCCAATAAATTGGAATGGGAAGTAAATCAGAATCTGCTTGTTGACACTGTATAAGCAGAAAGAAAGCTAAACTAGTCAAGCAAATTATTCACTATCAGTTCAAAGTTCAGGTCAGTCTTTACTCAAGCAAAACTTGCATCAGTTTCACCAAAAAAATTTCTTGAATAAGAACTAAGCAGGGACTGTAGGACTACCCCATAAAGTGGTAGGTCTTTAAAAAGCAATCCCACTCTTCCTTCACAGAGGAGAAAGGGCCTTATTCAGTGCTCACTGAAGTCAATGGAAAGACTGCTGTAGATTTCAAAGATTGCATACTTGTAGCATCAGTACATAGCAGCATGTACATGTCCCGATAATTATGCAAGGAGGAGGAGTATTTCCCAGTGCCTATGTAGAGTGTGGTATGTGTGAGCCAAATCATCCTTAGGCAAAGTGTGCATTGAATTCAATGGGCCAAATTCTATTTTAATTTTCACTCGTGCAACCCCACAGAAGTCAGCTGAACCTGAGTTAGAATACTCTGTCTGATATACTATAATTGGAAGCTCCAGAAAGATTAATATCATAATGTCCTTTCTATGGAAAAAATCATTACAATTCCATGGTGGATTTAGTTTCAGCACTGAAATAATATACTGGGCCAAATTTTGCTTGGTTGGCTTTAGTGGGGTTATACTAGTGACACTAAGGGCTAGATCCATAAAAGGATTTAGGTACTAGGGAAGCAAGGAGCCACAAGCACTTCTTCCTCTGTTTTTTGAGAAAATGGGCTGACCTGGCTTTGGTGCCTAATTCCAGGAGAGGGTTCATAGCTGTGAATCCCAAGCAGAGAAACGTGCTTCCTGTCAGGCACCTAACTGTCTTTGAAGGGTAGGGCTTAGGTTATATCTTTCTCTTCAGCATCTCCTGTTGCAGCTCCTATAGGGGCTCCCCGCTCAGCATGCTCGCTTTTGTAGATCCCATTTTTAGGTGCCTAACTCTCCCCCTGCATTGTATAGGGAACCTGGATGCCTAATGTGGGGGTGTGGCTTCCACTAGGTGATCATTAAGTGTTGCTAAGCCTAAGACCCTCTTGTGGATCTCACCTTAAGAGAAAAATTTAGCCCACTGACTTTAGTGAGAAGTCTGCCCTATTTGGCACATAGATACTATGCTCTACGTGGGCACTTGGAAATACTATTCATCTTATAATTAAAAGGTGCATGCATACGCTGCTCTGTACAATTTGTCAGGAAAGATCATGACAAATCTGAAAATAAGTCTCTCTATAGGAGTCTCAATAAAACAACATCAGCATTTGAGATAGTCTATTTCGACTACTGCTTCAGCTACCAAGAATGCCATAGAATGCCGAAGGAGAAGGTACAGATGCTTTGTCATTTAGAAAAGCATTACTATTACACATTTTCTAAACATTTTTGTGTTACCTTACCTGATAGACTGTTGCAATGTTATCAGTCTGTTTAATCAAATTATATGCCTGTATTGTGTATCTAATACACTTTGAATTTTGCTGGATCATTGGCTGAGCTTGTGAAGTCCTTACACTCAGCTTGATGGCATTTATCTCTTTGGATGTAACATGGTAACTTTTGAAAGCTGCATCTGATCAATTCCAAAATTTCAGTAGATGTTCTATGCATCAGTGGGCAGAAAATGGCCCATTAAACCATATTCTATAGCAGGACATGTTTGTTTCTTTGCCTTGCCCAGCTATTAGTAAATTAACAAGAATCCGAATTAGGCTGACCACACTCAGTTATGCCTTGATCTCTTTGGTGTCTAGTTGCTGTGTGGACATACCTATGGCTTGCCTGTGCCAGAGAAGTTGGGCTTGCGGCATTCGGGCTGCAGGGCTGTTTCACTGCTGTGTAGACTTCTGGGCTCAGGATGGAGCCTGGGCTCTAGGACCCTGCAAAGTGGGAGAGTTTACACAGAAGCCTACACAGCCCCACAAACCCGAGTCAGCTGGCATGGGCCAGCCGCAGGTTTTTCTTTGCTATGTAGACATACCCTTATAGGCTGCACTTTTGTTCGTGCGGGTCACCATTTGCAACGGCAATTCTGTCTTGCTGCAGTATATTGCAGTCTGTTGGGAGACTTTGCATGAAACTTCTGCAAGATCTCCAGAGCAATTAATGTAAATCTGTCATGTAAATATATATTTATAGAGGCTTTAAAGCTTGGATTGCTGCCACACAGACAGCTCCCTATCATCTAAATATATATTTAAGGACTTAAAAATAAAGAGTGTTGACCTGACCTGTTATGGTAGATCTCATCACTCCCAAGGCTGCTGTGCAGGCACAGTTAGGGCTATTGTATCTCTCTCTTCTCCAAGCACAGATGTAATTTAGAACCAAATCCTGTCCTATGAGACACTAGCGCAAGTGGCTTAGGGACTTGCTCCCCCTAGCACACAGAAATGCAGACTTTCTGCCTCTTGATAGGGCCTCACTACTGCATCCACTAGTGTATCACATCCTCTTGGGAGCATGGCTTGCCCTCTGAAGGCCATGGTCAGGCCCAGCCCAATCAATTCATACACTATGATTGGCAGCATATACTATCGAGGGGACTGGGTGCATGCTGCTCCCTTTCAGAGCTGTAATGAGGCAGTTTCCACTGCCCATCAGGTAATCTTGGCTGTCACATGCAGCTGGCATAGCACTAATCTACTCCAGCCTCATCTGTGTCAGCACTGCTCTGGGATAGCATTTGGTAATTAACACTTGCAGTGAGTCCAACATAGGAACACACACTAGTCCTTTTAGGTGCAAGTCCTGCAAAAATAATAGCAATTGGGGGGAAAAAGTCCTCTTGTGTTGCAGTATTTCCATTTTCCCTATAGTTAAAACCAGTTGGTATCCCAAGGATTCTCCCCAACCTCCACAAACTTCCAGGCACTGTAAATTTAGGGCCTAAACTACTTGGCAAAGTCCTTTCTTATCCTGCATTGTAAAATTCCCCCAAACTCCCATACAGTGTGTTAATGGATTGCAGGTGACATAGGGTTGCCAGGTATCCAGTTTTCAACCAGAATGCTCAGTCGAAAAGGGACCCTGGCATCTCTGGTCAGTGGCGCAGCAGGGGCCCGGGGTGAAGGCAGGCTCCCTACCTGCCCCAGTTCCACGCGGCCCCTGGAAGCAGCCACCAGGTCCCTGCGGCCCCTAGGCACATGGGCGGCTCCATGCACTGCCCGCACCCCAAGTGCCGGCTAAGAAGCCCCCATTGGTCAGCAACCATGTGCCGGGAGCCCGCACTCTGGACCCTCTCCCACACCCCAACCCCCTGCCCCATCCCAGAGTCCCCTCTGGCACCCAAACTCCCTCCTGGAGCCCGCACCCCACACCCCCCTCACAGCCCAACTCCCTGCCCCAGCCCTGAGCCCCCTCCTGCACCCCAAACCACTCATCTCTGGCCCCACCCCATAGCCTGCACCCCCAGACAGAACCTGCACCCCCCCACACACCCCAACCCCCTGCCACAGCTGGAGGAGCCCTCTCCCAGACCCTGAACCCCTCATTTCTGGCCCTACCTGGAGTCTGCATCCTCAGCCCAGAGCCATAACTCCACCACACACACCCCAACCCCTGGCCCAGGCCAGAGCCCTCTCCCCCACCCCAAACCCCGCATCCCCAGCCTCACCCCAGAGCCCACATCCCCAGTTGGAGCCCTCACCCCCCTCCCACATCCCATTTCCCTCCTCAGCCCTGTGATAGTGAAGGAAGGAGGGGGATGTAGTGAGCAGGGGGTGGGGCCTTGGAGAAGGGGCGGGGCCTCAGGGAAAGGGTGGGGTGCAGGGCAGAGGTGTTTGGTTTTGTGTGATTAGAAAGTTGGCAACCCTAAGGTGAAAGCATCTGATACTGTGACTGTGTATGTGGATGGAAATGATTACAAGGAGAAAATCCTATATTTATCTTAAAGGAAAAAATTAAAGAGGAATAAAGACTGGAATAGCATTTGGAAACATATATATTGAAGTCCTACTTTTTTATTCTCTTTTTATATTTATTTAAACATCCTTTCAAATATAGTCCTATTTCTTAGAGCTGAATTAGTCCCCAGATGCCTCCGTTCATGTACTGTGCACCTATATCTCAGAAATACCTGCTTTTGCAGATATCCAAACCCACTAATTAATAACAAGAACTCACAATGGGAGTTTTCTAGCTGAAACCACAGCAGAAACCAGATAAGAGGAGGCTATATGCTTTTTTTTTTTTTTTAATTTGCTATACTGCATGCTGCCAGTTCTGCTATGTCATATAATATCCGTCAGGAGTTGCGAAATAATGAAACATGACATGATGTAACCACTGGGATGACCCAACACGGCATAACCAAATGCAAAATGATTCATTCTGACTAAGCATGTCAGAATTTTTTTTACGTCAGCCTCGATAATCTTCTATTAACTGGTTAAATCCTTTCAGGGATCAGATACAGGACTAGACCATAGTTCGTCTATCCATAATAATGTCAGCTACAGATATACAAAGAATACACAAACCATGTTCAAGTTCCCCTAAGGTTATGATGTAAGCTAATGCCTCAGTTTTGCTTTGAGAACTATGTAGGCAAGATCGTGTAGAATATGGCTCTAAATACAGAATTGGGGCATAAAAAAGTGTTTGCTTATGAACAAATAACAAATTTATGCGTATATACACATATATACACACACACACACATTTGTTGTTTGTTCATAAGCAAAGACTACATAGCAAGTTTAGGATGAAATTGTCCCCTAAGGAATGAATATTAGGAAGAAAGCATGAGGTGCAGAGAAGGAGGACTTTGAATCACCACAGTATTGGGAAAGGTTTAAGACACTAACATGGTCTCAGAATCAGTAAAATGTGTCCGTTTTGTACCCCAGTCTGGTAGATTGGTTATGGAGTTCAGTTATTCTGTACAACAGTACAAAACGAAAGCATCCTCTTGTTAATTTAAAGAGCTGATACTGTGTCCCCAACTTCCACGCCCTATCCTGAAGCACTAGTACACAATGTGTCATGTAACATTGTTCTCAGCCCCAGTACTAGTCAGGTACAATAGCAAGGCTTAAGGACTGAGTGTCAGGTTTAACTTCCTCTCATTATCATTGAGAAAAATAGCATTTAATATTAAGGTAATTGTAACACAAGGGTATGTGTCATGTCCTTATGTTACAATTACCTTTAATATTAAATAATAGTTTCTGTAAATGTAGTTTCCTTTGGGGGTTTTCTTTTTATGTTAGGTATTTCTAGCTGCTCTCTCTCCATATACAGATATCTCTATCAGCCACAAAAATCTCTCCTATAAATAGGAATTCATGTTTACAAACATGCCAGGCCAGATTCTCAGCTGATGTCCATTAGTGTAGTTCCATTGAAGTCATTGCACTTTATAGTGGATTCCTCTTTTATCTATTAACAATTTTGTTATTTGACTGTTACTCAAATTGCATCTTGCACATTGGATGGAAGAAACATAGGTTTCTCATTCTACTATGCTGTAAACAGAGTTTCACTCTATCCATGTTCTCAGCTGTACATTAGCTTCAATGGAGGAACACCAATTTACACCAGCTAAGGATCTGGCCGGAATGGTTTACCTTATAGCATGCAGCACTCTTGGTTGTTGTTGGTTTTTTTAATCAAGGTTTCACAAACTATTATAGATTCAAAGGCATTATTAAGAGTAGTTTTAAAACTTCTAATTAATCAGGGTTTAAAAAAGTAATCCCCCTATGCAAAATTGTGATGGTATATGCTCAGAAATCACTTTCTAGGGGTAAAGTCATGCAGCCCCCTTTAGTGGACTCCTCTTTGATCTATTAACAGCTTTACTAATTGACTGTTTCTGGAATAGCAATAGGTTTTTCATTTTACTATGCTATAACCAGAGTTTCACTCTGTCTCTGTTCACGGCTTTCACTAAACAAGTCATTTCCAGAAAGATGTTTTTGTTTTAAAAGACAGAGACACTAAAAGCAATTAGATTATAATGTAGACTAACTTATGAGAGAAAAATTATTGTTCAATAGAGTCCTAATTTTCCCATTGACTGTATATGGGCAGATCCCTGCAAGGAGCCTGCTGCACACCAGAAGTTGTAGGCTCAGGCCCTAAGCCAGTAGGGGACAGATCCTGTCCCTTCCCAGGCCAAAGAATACACAAAGGGCATTAACCTCAGCTGAACTAATACAGTTTTGCTGCACAAGAGAGAGGGAGAACAACGATTGTGCACTACAGTTGTGCTCTCTGGGAGTCCTTGGGTCACGGAGCACCTGGGAGTTTTGCAAACAGGCCAAGGTAGGATTAGGGTGAGGGCTGGAGGGTCTGTGACTATGTAATTCCACCAGCCATTCCTTCCACCCACAGATGGAGAAGGATGGAGAAATGTGAGGAGTCCTGCAGTCCTCCTACCTATGTTACCATAGCTGCGATGGAAGGGCTTTGCTGTCAATCTAAAATGTGGGCATGGCAGGAAAGTGGATTCTGGCTTCTCCAGCATAAAGCCCAGCTTGCAGCGCTGCACAGTGGGAACAAGTTTTAGCCTTTAATGCCTATTAGTTTTCAGTTAATTTTTGGATAACTTGTAAGTTCCCCCTTCCTGATTAATACCTTATACCATATGTCAAGCTTCAGCCAGTAGCAGATTTATATGGCAGATATAAATTCTTGAGAAATTGGGTCTTATAATGGAAACGCTATATGAAATGACCATAACTTCAGTGTGAAAGAAGTATAAAGCATGTTGTATTCTTTCTTCAGTCTTGCTTGCCCTTGTCAGTGGTGACCTTCCTTACTCGCTTTCTTGTCGGTCTCTTGCAGTAGCGTGGGCGGTGGGAGGGAATGGGGGAAGGATGAATTATTAGTGTCGTTTTTAAAAAAAATAAATAAATAAACTTTCGCCCAGAGCAAGCAAGCAATGGTGCACCTTCACTATGCTACCTTCTTAATAATACAGGTAAAGAAATAGTGGTGCTCCAGATCATTCACTGAGTAATTAGGGTTTTTGTTTGTTTGTGTTTAATTAAAACTAAGCTTCTATTACAAAAAGAGGTTCTTACTGAAAAACTGAAACATAGTAACTTTCAGTGAGCAAACACAGACCCTCCACTCCTACACCTCAACCTAGAAAAGCAACACCTAGCTCTGACATAGCGCTTTTCATCTGTAGAGCTCAAAGCGCTTTCCAGAAGAGATCAGCACAATTATCCCCACCTGGGGTAACTGAGGCACACAGCAGGAAAGTTACTTGCCCAAGATCACCGATTAGGCCAGTGGCAGAGGCAGGAGTAGCATCCAGGTCTTGTGAGTCCCACTCTAGTGTCCTTGCTACTAGCCCACACTGAAGTTACTTTGGATATACCACAGGATCACTCACTGGTATTTCAATACATGCACACATTTCCATACATAGGGTCAGATACTTAGCTGGTGTAAATCAGTGTAGCTCCATTGAAGTCAATGGAATTACAGCTATTTAGAGCACCTAAGGATCTGGCCCATATTTTTCAGAAGTCACCCTGTTCATTTTTTATGAACTTGTTGTTCCCCAGTGCCTTCCTGTATATAGTCATAGCAGAGAAACTGAAAAACTGCAAACAAAATCTGATAACACATTCATCTTTAATCTGATGAATGCATAACCACATGCTAGGATCTGTGTTCCAAGGTATATTGTTTGAGAGATCAGTTCTCAGAAATCATGGTGCGGGGGTTTTCAAAAAGAAATATTCAGAAATGCTAACAAAGTGTAACTAAAAGCTGATTGGCCTGTGTATGTGATATATACAGAACAAGACAAGAGTATTGCTGTAAATTTCCATACTGTAGCATTATCCTCACCAATTTCCAAGACGCAATGTAACATGGCAAAAATAGGGGGAAACAATGGGCTTCCTTTGTCATTAGGGGCCTGATCCAAAGTCAGTGAATGGCTTTCCATTGACTCTAATGGGCTCAGGATCAGGCCCCAATACCTAGGATTTATCCTTCAGTATAGAAACAAAAAGATCCTAAACCACAAATAAGCATTTTATATGGAATAATATGATCGCTAGGTGAGAACTCTATACAGTATACTGCTGGATAGAGTCTAAACAAAGCACTTCTCCGCTACTATTAGTTCTTTTATGATAATAGAAGGTTCCAAATCCAATATTCAACACAAAAATAAGCTTTAGGGAGGGCAAGGGGAAAAAACAAAAACACTGTGACATTAATGTTCAAATGATAAAAACTTTGCAGAAGTCTCTATATTTATTTATTTATTGTAATTCTAAATCCCTGCCGCCACACAACAATGTCACATTTTAATGTAATATCATGTCCAATGCATATTCATGAAATAAAAATCTTGGCAGTGGCACAAGAAAAGTGGGATGAAGTGTGTTTGGCGGAGTGCGTCACGTTTCCAGACCAGCGGATTTTTTGATTAAAGTCCCTTATCCGTTTTATCATGCATATCCACTCTGTGATTAAAGTGATCTGGAGCTGACACTCACAATGTCAGTATGCACTGAGACCCTTCACACAAAACATGGTTGGAATTTATATCCTTTAAAAAAAAAAAGAAGAAGAAAAGAAAAAGAAAGAAAGAAAGAAAATAGATCAACTAAACTGGCTACATTAATTTAAGTATATGTGTGTGTCTATGTATTTGAGAGAGCCAGACTTTGGAGTCTTTATTTTAACCTTAAGTATCTTTTTTAACGTTGCCAGACTAAAGAGACAGTGAGTTTTTATTTCCATTTCAAAAAGTACACATGGACTAAGTTTCTCTCTATTATGCTGGGCTTACTATCAAAACATCTCCACATTGTGGTAGGGGACGGAACATAGCTAGGGACTCCCACAACAATATATAAATAATGAATTCCCCTTCTCCCCATATATGCTTTTTTTCCCTTTTTTATTCCAGGTGATCATTTTTCTAGCTTTCCTAATTCCGGTGTATGCATGCATTTGGGGCCAGATGCAAAGGCCACCGAAGTCACCGGAAAGACTACCACTGAATTCAGTGGGTTTTGGATCGGGCCCTTGGCCCAGATTCAGGAAAGTACTTCAGCATGTGCTCAGTGTTACTTAAGGGCTTTCCTGAATTGGGGCCTCAGAAATATTCGTTTCTCTCTAGGAATAAACAAAATTTTGCAGTACCTTCACATTTCTAAGCGTTGGGAACTGTACATGAAATATATATGGTAGTGTGTCATTATCATTCTTAAATGCCAGTTCTTCACATAGGAGCTCCCATTGTGCCTACTGCTTCCACGAGTCTGGCTCACTTGCTCTAATCCAAAGAAATCTGGATCTTGAAAGAAGCAGCGAAAACCTATTTATAGGTTACTTGGAAACCAACATTTTGTTAACAGCTGCTTTAATTTTTCCACTCTCATATTATTTAAAATATTCACCTAAGTTCTGGTTTCCTCTGAGTTTTGCTCATGATTATCTGTTCTTTTATTTTTTTCTGATTTGGGTATTTAACTAGTAAATGTAAGTGCTTATGGTGGCAATTGATACATTGGGAAGTGCAAGGCACGGTGCTGTACAAATTCTCTGGCACTGAAATACATAAGCAGGGCATTGTGAAAGAGCAAACATTGTACTATTCCAATCCAGATCTTTTCCTGAGCAGAGACGGCCAGTCATGCTGAACTGTGTTTCTATATTGTGAAGGTGACAGACATTCAGTAAGAATTAGTCTGAGTGTGTCAAACTCATTTCACTTGTGAATTAAGCCTTTCACTTCTTGACAAATGTAACTCTAATAAGTAGACAGACAGGGAAAAGTAAATTAATTTCTTTTGTTCATTAAGGCAATGGCTTAAAAATAATAAACTGAGACTAAGGGCTTTTTGCACAATGAAAACGAACAAGGCAGGTGGACCTGCATGAAAATAGATAGTACTTGTATTCATTGCTCAGCAACAAGCCATGCTTTCACTATTCTGATTCAGCAAGGAGACTTGGGTCATACTGGAGAATTAAAGAGAAAACAAGTGGAAACATGAGGAAAAAAATCACCTTTTTGGAAATACCAGTGGGAATGGATGGATTTTCACCAGCCTGCACATAAACTTATGCAGGTGGGAGATTTTATAGTCAGAACAGCACATGAACACTGTTCCTGTGCCTATATGATACAAATTGCCACTGTGACTCTGTGTGTGTAAGCACGTAGCTGGCATTGTTCCTTCCATACAGTAGGACTAACGCTGTCCTTCATTTGCACTGTATGTGGAGAAATTAACTGTATGTAGGCCATTGCAATGAATATTTTCTGAATGGAGGCTTTTCTAATCTGACAGGAACCATTGGTTCTAGCAGAATAAACATAAACTGATGACCTATATGAAAATAGTCAGGTAGAGCAGTTCATCTAATAACTACCAAGGCCCTAAAAGGAGTCTTAGTCATTCTACACAAAGAGGGTACAAAAGAGTGATTAGTCTCAGGTTATACACTGCTTTGTGCATTTGCTTCCTCATTGTATTGCTTTTCTTCTGATGTGGGAGACCTATCCAGCCTCTTGGTTCAAAACATATGGCATAATAAAAGGACCTTATTTAGGGTGATCATCCATCTTGTAGGTCATCCCATGCTGCCATCTCATGACCTGTACCATATACAGAGATACGGAGAAGCATTTGATTAAGCAAAGTCAACAAAAATTGTAAACTTTGGATGTTTGAAGTTAAGAACCTAAAACCGTACAGAGGCACCTAATAATGGTAACACCCATTGTTTCATGTTCTCTGCGTATATAAAATCTCCCCACTGTATTTTCCACTGCATGCATCCGATGAAGTGAGCTGTAGCTCACGAAAGCTCATGCTCAAATAAATTTGTTAGTCTCTAAGATGCCACAAGTACTCCTTTTCTTTTTGCGAATACAGACTAACACGGCTGCTACTCTGAAACTAATAATTTTTTAGGCATCCAAGTTTCAAACTTTTGGCCTAAGTTTTCAAGCAATAGTCCATTAAAGGTATATTCACTAAGGGTGAAACACATTCCTATGAAGAACATCAGAGTAAGGCTTGTACCAGTCAGTCCAATTTATGTCCTGTTTTGAGGGCTTAACTGGTCTGGCTTGCTATAAAGGGGTGGCACTGACATTGTGAGTGTCAGCCTGAAAGTGAATTGTATAATCACTTGTACAATTTTACAATCACTTGTAAAATTTTCATCTTGTGCTGGGTAGCTTAGTTAGAAGAGGTGAATGCAGGAGAGTTGTTGCCGTCACATCACACTAAACATTTTCACACTCCTGCCTTGGATTTTTATTTGCCTACACCCTGATGGGCCAACTCATTCCATAATGCTGATAGAAAACGGAAAGTTTAAAAAAATGCCCCCAAAGTTTTTTAGTAGACTACAGATTGGTTTGTGCCACATCTATCATGATTCGAGCTGGACGAGAAATGGTTTTCCCATTTTGTGAAAAGTTTCAAGATTTGAACTTTTCCCCCCATCCCACTGGGATGAAAAGTCAAAATCTAAAAAATGTTCATGAACCAAAAATCTAAACAAACATACATTTGTTCTGGTAAATTGAAATGTTTTACAGAGTTTTGATCATTTTGAATATATTTCATTGTGATTTCCACCATATATTCTTTTTAAAAAATACTATAATTTGCTTAAATTTTGGTTAAAAGTGTTTTCTTCTAGAAAATGTCAGTATGAAACATTGATAATTTTGAAACTTTTTTCAAAAAAATATTCAAATCAGTTTGTCAAAACATGAAAAATTTCAGTTTCAACAAATTATCTTGTCTGACGAAAAAAACAAAAATTTTGTAGAAAAATTGGCAACCACCTTTAGTGATGATCCACACAACTCTTCTTTCTTTCCACACATAATCATGAATATTTCCATGACCCTCACACTCACTCACGCTTACCACAGTTCCTCATACATGAGCTATCCCAAACAGGGAATATAAACAAAACCATATAACCAAAGCCTTCTCTGTGCTGAGGGGTTTTTCAGGGTTTTGTACCAACCCCTACAAAGCACGTGTGCGGGCACAATGTTAAGTGTGTGTGGTGGTGGTGGGGCATCTGTAATGTTGTGCTTTACACTGGTAAACTGCAAGGTTAAACCCCGTTTTGGGCTAGTACAGTGTGTCTACATTAGAGCTTTACACTGGTGAAATTCCACTGATTTAGATACACTGGTGAGAATGTCTATAGTCTAGACAAAATCCAGCACAGCATGAGATACAAATCTTTAACTGCAATCAGCTGTTTGTGAACAATCTGCAAACTAATGATTAGTCCCTGACAATATTCACAAATAAGCCTGGTAACAAATACATTTGAGGATTTTAAAATCTGCTCACAGACTATTCCGAAACAAAATACAGGCAAAATTTATCAAAACCATTACTGGATACGGATTATTCACTCCGCTCTAATTATTATTATTACTGATGACCCTTATTAATCCACATGCTTTGTAATTTGTACCCAAAAATGGCTGAGCTGTCCCCACTTCTGAGCCAAGGTTTAATAGCCGAGGCAGTGCTGTAGTGTCTCATGTCACTTAGTGTCTCATATTACTACTTCCGTACTTTTACAAAATACCCTGCAGTGGAGTCACTAGTACATGAAGCATTATGAATAATTAATCATTACATTATAATTGTCAATGTGCTTTATTCATTTACAACCTGTGTTCCAGCGCCCTTGCTTTTTAAATTAAGTTTGTTTACTTACTGGAGGAAAAAATTATGACAAGGGTGGGAGAAGGATGCAAAGGGAACAGCGAGGCAGGACTCTTGAGTGGAACAAAGGGTGCAGGAAAAGATTAGAGCAGAGGTGGACGTAGGAGTGAGGTGAGCAGAGCCTTAAAATGGCAAGTGAGAAGCTGAACCTGATGTGCAGGAAAAGGTAAAGCCCGTGAAAAGATTCAAACAGTGAGTGATGGGTGACATGGGCTAATGGGCGAGAGTGGAACAAGATTTGTGAGGCTGCCCTGTGATAGACCGGAAGAGAGAGACATTGGCACGGAGTGCTTTTTTTCCCTCTACATTTGGATAGGAGCTTCCTCCCTAATTCAGTCTGTTATTTGGTGACCTCCTCAATGGATAACTGCAGGAAGCATTGCATGGGACTACCTTGGAAGTCTACTCAGACCATAGCTAAGGTGCACAGCCCACCTATTTAATGGTGTGATTATTACACATTATACCAACAGACGTATTGGAGCATAAGCTTTCGTGGGTGAATTCCCACTTCATTGAAAACTTATGCTCCAATACGTCTGTTAGTCTATAAGGTGCCACAGGAGACTCTGTTTCAGAGTAGCAGCCGTGTTAGTCTGTATTCGCAAAAAGAAAAGGAGTACTTGTGGCACCTTAGAGACTAACAAATTTATTTGAGCATAAGCTTTCATGAGCTACAGCTCACTGCATCCGATGAAGTGAGCTGTAGCTCACGAAAAATTATGCTCAAATAAATTTGTTAGTCTCTAAGATGCCACAAGTACTCCTTTTCTTTTTACAGGAGACTCTGCCACTTTTACAGATCCAGACTAACACGGCTACCCCTCTGATACTTGACACATTATACCATTCTTCTGAAGACTGCACTGACTTCCTATTTGCTCACAAATTCAATATTTGTGAAGCTGTGAGCCTGGGGCTGAGACCACCGCTCTCCTTTTTGCACCACCCACACAGATCAGACAGCTTTTGCTTACAGTTCCTAAGGGTTTGTCAACATTTGAAATGCTACAGCGGTACGGATGAGATGCTTCATCACCTATGCCGACGGGAGGGGTTCTCCCATGGGTGTAGGTAATCCACTGCCCTGAGAGGCAGTGTGCTAGGCCAACAGAAAAATTCTTCCATTTACCTAGTACTATTTACACTGGGAATTAGGTCAGCTTAACTGCATCGCTCAGGGGTGTGAATTTCTCACACCTGTGAGCGAAGCAGTTAAGCCAACTTAATTTTCTAGCATAGACCAGGCCTAAATTTGAAGACTAGGGGGCTGCAGATAGGGGCCTTGATTCTGAGCTAAAGCCCAGGGTTGGGAAGCAAATGTGGCTATAACTCATCTTTACACCCCCTGAATTCTGTGACAAACTAGACATCTTCCCAGCCCCCTAAGCAAGTTAGAAGAGCTGTTCTAACTCATGCCAGCTTTGAACTGTCACCTACAGGGCTGTCTGTAAGCCCAGAACAGTTGGAGTGCAGATATTCCAGCCATATACATTTTCCAAACCCAACATGCCTCCACACTGGCTCTGTGTTGGGTACTAAGGAGGCCCTATGTACTGGAGGTATTCATCAGGGATGCTCTGAAACATCAGTCCTCTGCAGCAGCATAAAGGGCGTTGGATCCTCCTGGAAAACCAGAGCCACGGTGTTGTCAGTAGCGGGTTGGAAGTTTTGGCACACCATTCCTCTATTGGATCCTCAGAGCTCAAATCTATTTGTTGACCCTCCGAGCACACCTGTCTGCAGGGGATGTGATATCTTACACTCAAGTGTGTCTATATGCTGTGTGTGGTTGAGGCTGAGGGGATGCAGGCAATTCTGCTTTTGTCTTAGAATATTTATTTTTCTTCCAATTTTTAAAATACATTCAGTGGTCTGGGCGGCTGCCTCATACACGAACAATTACAACATAGTCAAAGGATTACCCATAAATATAGCCACCTCATCCCCATAACAACATTATTACACACATTGCTTAACATTGCTGGAGACTATGTGATACGTAGCTGTTAAGAATGTAAATAAAATACTATTTTCCAGTTAACAGTCGAGATGGAGATTTTGACCTGACTTCCATGGTTTCCTTTTAAACATTTGAATGTATTTTCCTTTTATTTATTTTTTTTTTTTTGGAGTGGGGGATGGTATAAATACTGTTTGAATGTTTTACTCTTTAAGCAAATTTCCAAATATAAGGGCATATGGTGGTAAAGTGGCACTAACAATCTACTTTCACCACATCTCTCTTTGCTACATTAAAAGGAAAGAGGGACTGATGGAAAAATGAACAAACATACAAACTGACACTCTGTATTAGTATAGCATCGGTTCATATTTCTTAGCTAATTCTTGAGCTTTGATTCCACTAATTGCTGTACTGGTTCCTGTAGAGCGGGGTGGATGGTCTCTCATGTTGTAAAGCTAGAGTGGGTGCTGAAGTCTGTAATAATGGTTTTAAATTAGGAGGGAGTGGAGAGGGAGAAAGAACTTTTAAACCAGAGGTGCCCCTCACAATAGCAGCCTTACTGTGTGGGTTTCAAGTATCCAGTTTGCATTTTGTCTGATAATGTACCATGCACATCACACTATTCTAAAACAGCAGGATTATTTTCTCCATTCTAATTGATGAACAGCTGTGCTGTAATAGACTACAAAGCACAGCTTCGCGGATCTCTCCTCAGGCCACCCTAGGAACTGAAGGCTCCACAGGGAACCAGAAAAGAATTAAAGTTTAAAAAAATACGTTTTGAAACGTCCTATTTTGTTTTTAATTTTTTTTTCCATTTTGTAGCAGCAATATGGAACTCCAATTTCTCCTTTGTGCTCCCACAGCAGCTCCAGTTCATGGCCTAACCCTAAATGCAGCATGTTTTGTGCTAGCCAAACACTGCTGTTTAGAAATATGGGAGTTCATGAGTGACTGTTCGCTGTACTTCAGTGTTTGCTTCAGTCAAGTCACTTTTGGGATCACTTGTTCACTGTAATTATTCTGAGTCCCAATAAATCCCTAGTAGCCATTAATTAATCTGCTGAAGCTCACAGTATTTCTCTCCATTCTACTTCATGAAGGTTCTTATTGCCCACACACCCATCACCCTGGATTCTTAGCTCCTCTCAGTTTCCTCTTGTTTATATCTAATACACAACCATATTATAGCAAAGTTTACAGAAATCTCATCACCATTATTGATAACTTTTGGCTATTGGGTACAGCTTGGGCTACCCAATGTATTTGCATGGGCTGAAGAGATAGTTTTCAGACCTGGATCCTGATCTAAATTAGCTTTGGGCACAGTTTGGGCTTTAAGTGAAGGTCAGCTCAGTGCAAGGGTTTCAGTTCTGGATTAGGTAGAACTGAAATTTCACAGTCCATTTTGGGGAGATTTTGGCCCAAAATGGTGGAAAGCTCATGAGATCTTCTGATCAATGGAGATGTCTGCCATCTTAAATGGTAGAAAGCTCATAAGATGAACTGCTAAGAACATAAGAACGGCCATACTGGGTCAGACCAAAGGTCCATCCAGCCCAGTATCCTGTCTACCGACAGTGGCCAATGCCAGGTGCCCCAGAGGGAGTGAACCTAACAGGTAATGGTCAAGTGATCTCTCTCCTGCCATCCATCTCCACCATCTGACAAACAAATGCTCTCCTGCATTTTCCACTGTGTTGGCCTGAAATCTTATTAAAATGATTGTTTTCAAAAGATTTTGTCTGCATCCAAACTGCAAAAGGAAAATAGACTCCTCTGAGTTTTGGAAATGACCCAGAATCAAACATGCAGGGCAAGCTGATATCTTAAGAATCCAATCTGACCCACTACCCCCACTAAATTCAAAGCAGAAAAAGGTCAGAATGAAGTTCTGAGTTTGAGGCCCTCTCTAGTTTTCATGTACTGTGTTTTTCTGTGCCCAAACGTGCAAGAAATAGTTAAATGTTACCTCTTGTTGTATCAGTGACCCACTTCAGAGAGTGCAGACTCAATTAAATCAAATTTAGTGACAAGAGAGCAATTTTCCCATTCTGTTCAAAGAAGGAAGGTTTTTGTTTTATTTTACTGATGATTATTCACTGTATCTTTTCTATAGATAAGTTTTATGCTTATGTCTCCTTTTGTCTAGATAAGTGTTATCCAGTAAAATGAACACAATGAGACTTCTGTTTACCTTAATGTTGTTTAAAAAAACCCTTATAGATTCAAGAAATCAATAACTATCCAAAACAATTTACCAAGGATTCAGTCTGGGTAGAAAAATGCAAATTTGCACTGATATTTTTTAAAGGAAAAGAAAAAAACTTGTTGATAATAAGCCTTAAGTAGCAAAATGTCATGTGGAAAAATAAATAAATTAAAACAATTAGGAGGTTAGCGTTTCCAGTAGCCATTAAAGACATTAGAGCGTAAAACCAATGTTTTAAATTGCACCCAGAATGCAACTGGAAACCAGTGCAGACTGGGGGAACACAGTTATATATTCTGTGAAAAACCCCCCACAAAACACCCGTACAGTGGCATACTGCACAAGATGAAGCTTCTGAGTGGAATGTAGCACTTAAATAAGAAGCACTTTTCACCTTCGGAGCACTTTACAGTCATTAACACACTCACAATGTCTCTGTGAGGCAAGTATTGTTATCTCAATTTTATAGATGGAGAGCTGAGGCAGACAAGGGACTTGCCCAAGGCCAAACTTAGGGTTGTCATCAGTGTTCATTGACATCCCAGTTTTTAGATCATTGGCTTTCTTGGTTTCTTCCAGTTTCTTACATGTCATTGGCAATCCTGAGTCTGGCATATGGCCTTGGGCAAGTCACTTAACATGTCTGTCTTGGTTTTTCCATCTGTAAAACTCAGGTAACTATATTTACCTCACAGGGACATTGTGATTGTGTTAATGCTTGTAAAGAGCTCTGAAGAGGAAAAGTGCTTGTATATTTAAGTGCTACATTCCACTACATTCCATTCATTCATCTATTGCAGTATGCCACTGCTCACTTAGTGGGGGGATTTTTCTCCATAGAGAGAATATAACAGTGCTCTCCCAGTTTGCACTGGTCTCCAGTTGGTTTCTGGGTTCTATTTCAAACATTGGTTTTATCCTATAAAGCCCGTAATGGTCCTGGCTACTCAAAATACTAACCTCCTCATCATCTTGTTTCACAACTGCTAAGATCAGCTAATGTGTACAAGGTAACAGGCTGCAGATTTAAAGGTCAAAAGGACTACCAGCCAGAAGTTCTCAGTGAAGAGATCTTTACTGGCTTTCACTTCCCCAAAACTGGTCTGAAAGAGGTAAAGGACCTTAGACCCCAGAGCACGCTGATAGGCCCTTCGGGTTTTTTATGAGGTGGTGTGTTGACAGGGATTGCGGTCTTTATAACAGCTTGAAAATTGGGTTGACTCCTGCATGTGCTGGCTAGTGAGGAAGGATAATATCATTTAAGGCAACCAGGGCTTTACTTTTAAGTTCCTAGAACCAGAAGTGTGAATAAGTTTCTATGTGGGGGCTCAAAGCAATGGTTTTGTTTACTTCCAAAGGGAACTCCTGCCTATAAACTGGACAATCGTTCTATTAAACCTGGCCTTTTTGACTGCTCTTAACAACTGGGTTACACTAGTGTCACAGAACAGATTTTTAAACAAGGTGGATTTCCCTAAATACATTTCCCAGATCTCTAGGTTTCAGCTGAAGTTCACAACAAATAAACGCAATTACCTTAGTGAAGCCGAATAAATGAGAGAAAGAGAGGGAAAGTTTCTCCACAATATTAAGCTGACTCGTGTCCTCATTGCAATGTCCAATATTTTGACAGCGGCGTAGTAATTAATCTTGCAAGAGGATTGCACTCTTCCTGGTATCACTGCATTTCTGCTGTGACCACTATGAAATGCTCTTTTGTAAGGGGAAAGAATGAATCTAAGTGGGAAAATTACTGGAACTGGAGAGAAGCTTTAATGGCAACCTTGGCATCCTGCAATTTCACACATTAAAACATATTTTAAAAAAACACTACTACAGTGCTTATTGTACCAGGCTAAGCTTTCCACTCTTCAAACTATTAATAAGGGCTTCCCATTGAGAAGACAAATACATGCTTGATGCATTTTTAATCCTGTGCCAATACATTTGACTAAAGCTGTTTACTGTTTCAATGACAGGATTTAACTTGCCCTTCTGTATTCAACATTTCTGATTATTAATGACATTAAAAAAAAAACACTGATAAAGGCCATCAAAGTTATAGTCTTGTCAATTTTGCAAAGAATAGCAACTAAGGGCCAAATCCTGATCACTCTATAAACACGAGTAATCCTCCTCGAAATCACTCGGCTGAGTGCAATGGGACCACTCATGTACATAAGAAAGGCAGGTTTGGTCCATTATTTAGGTAAATATTAGAGATGTTACTGATTCTCCCTGTTTCACATACACCCCAGGAACCAGAAAGTGCAGAAAATCATCCACATGTTGAGCCTACATTGGCTAGTCTACACTAGTCCACTGTACTTCAAGATCCCTTTCTGTAAATGCACACCCTGGACAGTGATTTATACTGTAAATGTGACCCACAGTCAGGGAGATAACATCCTGGGAACTGAAACAAATATTTGCTGAAGAACTTTAGACCATTCAGGAATTTCTCTCATAAATTTACCAGCAGTGTTTCTTTGAAGGAAGACAACATGACATTGGTCGCTCTAGCACAGGAACAGGGAGACCAAGGAGGACTCACGTTGAGTTATTTTTTAATGCAAAAACAAAAAAGAAAAACCCTTCCCCCAGCCTGATTGTTATTTTGTTACTTAAGCAATAAAGTAAACCTAAGGTTAAAATGAAATTACATGTGCTGATGATCTCCTAGTGACCTCCATTGTGCAGTTCCATTACATTACATGTTAATAATAGCATTAACAAAATGCACACACTTATGGCACTGGCAAGCACCAATGCAAATCAAAAGACACAGGAGGTACTTTACTTTTGTTTTAAGCATTAAAGGCTCTTATGAAACACAATATGACAGGCAGAAGAAAGCAAGGCTGGATTTTCAAAAGGTACCCAGAGTAGCATTGATTTGCATTCTGCTTGGTGTCGTTTTTACAGGGCCTTTCGCTCTGCTGTGATAGTGCATTCAAGTCCTGACCTTTTCCTATGAAAAGAAGATATTCTGTATCTCTTACTGTATATACTAGGAAATCAAGACTGTATTTTACTAAATTGGAGTTAATTTTACATATTTCAACCTTGGGATGGAAAAGCCTGCTCTGAAAACTAGAATTCTTTTTTATTTTTGCCACCAGTCTGTGGGTTTCAGGTTTGGAAAACCCTATCGCTGTTTAAAAAAGGTTTTGAGAGATTTTAATAGCTAATAATAGGAGGAAACATAAAAGCACAAATCCAATTTAAGTGAAAGGGTTCCTGTGTAAGCATTACTTGTCAGTCTTTGGTCGTACTGTATAGGGACCAGCTAGAGAGCAGTGGCAGCAAAGAAATATAAAGTCCAGATTTAATTCTGATACAGAGAAATACAATTTCAAAACCGGACGTCTTATCATAGGCATGTCCCATTGGAGAACTCATTTCCCTAGCAAAAGGCTGTCACTGCCATTATGTTGTACAAGGAACCAATTTACTACTACAGCTAAACAGGGTGACTGGTGCTGTTGGAACTTAAGCATTTGAAGTTATCGCTAGAAAAAAATAGCATTTCAAATGTCAGTGAAATGGGAAGGTATAATTGAAAAGTATCAATCAGAGAAGCAAAAGGGTTTAGAAGGCTAAGACTGCAGTTTTAGTACAGGCCTTTTCCCCCCCCCCCTTCTCTTTTTTTCAGCTTCTCTCTCTCTCTCTCTCTCTCTCTCTCTCGTTTTTTCCCCTCACATGCAAATTCAGATTTAGCTCCGTACAATAAAAGATTTTGGCTTGATACTCATTCTGTGTCAGACATGAAATATATTTTGATGGTTTTCTTCTACACTCCAGTGAGCGTAATTTCACTATACAAAGTTGCTCACCCCACCCCAGATCCAAAGCTACCAATCTGTAGTGCATCTAAATTCACGAAACCAAAGCTGATTTGGTTTTTACAAGTCCCATTAATCTATCCATTTACCTGAACCTCCATCATTTTGGGATGACTTTTTCCTGCCCCACATTTATCTTCTAGAGAATAAAACTGTTAGCTAAGATAACCTTCTGTTTGAGAATTCAGGGGTAGGAAAACATTGAGGAAAAAGAAGAACTGAATATACAATGAATTGGATCAATGTAGTTTCACGGTATTACTATTCATGCCACTGTAGTAAAACTTGTGTAACATTATCCAGGTTCAACTCCAGTCTTCATTAATTAGTACTTTTTTATTTTCCTACACAGAACAAAAATGGTGGTTTTGTTTTCTTTTCAAAACCTAAAAATGTTCAGCTAATGTAGTGAATGGCTAGGCAGGTGGTGTCGGAGAGAAGGCTTTGGATTCTTTGACCATGGGATGGTGTTCCAAGAAGGAAGAGTGCGAGGCAGAGATGGGCGCAACCTAACGAAGAGAGGAAAGAGCATCTTCGCAAGCAGGCTGGCTAACCTAGTGAGGAGGGCTTTAAAGTTGGTTCACCGGGGGAAGGAGACCAAAGCTCTGAGGTAAGTGGGGAAGTGGGATACCGGGAGGAAGCACGATCCGGAGAGCGCAAGAGGGGAAGGCTCCTGCCTCATACTGAGAAAGCGAGATGATCAGCGAGTTATCTCAAGTGTCTATACACAATGCAAGAAGCCTGGGAAACAAGCAGGGAGAACTGGAAGTCCTGGCACAGTCAAGGAATTATGATGTGATTGGAATAACAGAGACTTGGTGGGATAGCTCACATGACTGGAGTACTGTCATGGATGGATATAAACTGTTCAGGAAGGACAGACAAGGCAGAAAAGGTGGGGGAGTTGCACTGTATGTAAGAGAGCAGTATGACTGCTCAGAGCTCCGGTATAAAACTGCAGAAAAACCTGAGTGTCTCTGGATTAAGTTTCAGAGAACTTAATCCAGAGACACATCCGATGAAGTGAGCTGTAGCTCACGAAAGCTTATGCTCAAATAAATTGGTTAGTCTCTAAGGTGCCACTAGTACTCCTTTTCTTTTTGGATTAAGTTTAGAAGCGTGAGCAACAAGGGTGATGTCACGGTGGGAGTCTGCTATAGACCACCGGATCAGGGGGATGAGGTGGACGAGGCTTTCTTCCGACAACTAACGGAAGTTACTAGATTGCAGGCCCTGTTTCTCATGGGAGACTTCAATCACTCTGATATCTGCTGGGAGAGCAATACAGCGGTGCACAGACAATCCAGGAAGTTTTTGGAAAGTGTAGGGGACAATGTCCTGGTGCAAGTGCTGGAGGAACCAACTAGGGGCAGAGCTCTTCTTGACCTGCTGCTCACAAACATGGAAGAATTAGTAGGGGAAGCAAAAGTGGATGGGAACCTGGGAGGCAGTGATCATGAGATGTTCAGGATCCTGACACAAGGAAGAAAGGAGAGCAGCAAAATACAGTCCAGGGATTGTTTAGTCTGCGGAAGAGAAGAATGAGGGGGGATTTGATAGCTGCTTTCAAATACCTGAAAAGGGGTTCCGAAGAGGATGGATCTAGACTGTTCTCAGTGGTAGCAGATGACAGAACAAGGAGTAATGGTCTCAAGTTGCAGTGGGGGATATTAGGAAATGTAGGTTAGATATTAGGATATTTAGGCTGGATATTAGGAAAAACTTTTTCACTAGGGGGGTGGTGAAGCACTGGAATGCGTTACCTAGGGAGGTGGTGGAATCTCCTTCCTTTGAGGTTTTTAAGATCAGGCTTGACAAAGCCCTGGCTGGGATGATTTAGTAGGGGATTGGTCCTGCTTTGAGCAGGGGGTTGGACTAGATGACCTCCTGAGGTCCCTTCCAACCCTGTTATTCTATGATTCTAAGCCATAATGTATGTTTAAACAAAATGAAAATTATGGCCCATGAGCTATTTGCATTGTATTCTCAAGTCATCCATTACTGTTGAGTCCAGGCCAGGACTTATGTACACTCTGTGTAATAAGATTAGGCCATGTTTAGTTAGTCTGCAAGCCGGAGAACTACAAAATATAATCTGTGTTCCACTTCCAGAATAAAAATCTAGGTGTATTAGCAGGAGCGTTGTAAGCAAGACACAAGAAGTCATTCTTCCACTCTACTTTGTGATGATTAGGCCTCAACTGGAGTATTGTGTCCGGTTCTGGGCACCACATTTCAGGAAAGATGTGGACAAAATGGAGAAAGTCCAGAGAAGAGCAACAAAAACGATTAAAGGTCTAGAAAACATGATCTATCAGGGAAGATTGAAAAAATTTAAAAATTTGTTTAGTCTGGAAAAGAGAAGACAGAGGGGACATGATAACAGTTTTCAAGTACATAAAAGAGTGTTACAAGGAGAAGGGAGAAAAATTGTTCTTCTTAACCTCTGAAGATAGGACAAGAAGCAATGGGCTTAAATTGCAGCAAGGGAGGTTTAGGTTGAACATTAGGAAAAACTTCCTGTCTGGAATAAATTGCCTAGGAAGGTTGTGGAATCTCTGTCACTGGAGATTTTTAAGAGCAGGTTAGACAAACACCTGTCAGGAATGGTCAAGATAATACTTAGTCCTGCCATGAGTGCAGAGGACTGGACTAGATGACCTCTTGAGGTCCCTTCCAGTTCTATGATCTCCATCTTTATAGTCATTATTATTGCCCCTTTGCTGAGCAGTAGCAGATGTCACGATCTTGCATGTCATCTTCCTGATGGAAGAGAAATCAGTGACATACAGTCATGGTTGTTACAATGAGGAAGGAGAAAAATTGCTCTCTTTAACCTCTGAAGATAGGACAAGAAGCAATGGGCTTAAATTGCAGCAAGAGAGGTTTAGGTTGGACATTGGGAAAAACTTCCTAACTCTCAGAATAGTTAAACACTGGAGTAAATTGCCTAGGGAGGTTGTGGAATCTCTGTCACTGGAAATTTTTAAGAGCAGGTTAGACAAACACCTGTCAAGGATAGTCTAGATAATACTTAGTTCTGCCATGAGTGCAGGGGATGGGACTAGATGACCTCTCGAGATCCCTTCCAGTCCTATGATTCTATGGTTACACGCTTAGTGGAATTCGTTTTATTTTACACTATATAAACCAGTCTTTGAACAGAGATGGTTACAAACACTGTGCAGGCAATACTCTCTTTTAGTAAGCACAGCTAACATGAATGTCCATTTCCCAGGGAGCAATTCTACTCAAAGAATTGACTCTAATTAGAGAGATTAAGGGACAGAGTCAACTCTCCTGAATCTCCCCAAAAAAAAAACAAACAACAAACATTACAAACATTTCTTCAAAGACTGAACAGCTCTCATATGCTAAGAAAAAGAACTTGTAAGTCTGTGTGAGAGATCATCATTTGGTATCTCTGCCAAAACATTGTAATCAAGCCCTGTCTTTTTACTGCAAAGGGTACTACATTCCCCTGCTTCACAATATGGAGGGGAGCAAATCTATGCAAATCATCATGGTGGTGATTTGGGGAGGGAAAAGTTTCTATATACGATCCTCCATGTAGACATCTCCCCCCTTCCACAAAATATTGATGCACCCCTTCCCCACTCCATGCCTACCTGTTGTCCGAAGGACTGGAAAGGGAAAGCTTGCACTCTTCCTTTTGAATAGAATCACAATGTCATTGCACAGAGAGGATCATAAAAGATAGTTCTATTTGGGGGACTGGAAGGCTTAGAAAATGTGCAAAGGGATGTGGAGACCCACCCTAGTTCACTGGTCCTAATCTGTAGTTATTAAAATTTGTTACATCTGAGAGTTGTTTTGGGGCCCTATGTGAAAATAATTGGAGGTCTCGATCCAGCCTATAGAAAGGTAGCCCCATCACAAACCTGCCACACTTCTCTTATGCAGTGACACGTACAGTATTTTAAACTTCTCTTCCTTCTAAAGTAATTTTACCTCACACACAAAATCCTCTACCTACATTAGAGTGTAGATATATTCCTCCTCCACCACCTTTTTGATGGATTTCAAATTCAAATAACTTAATGGCTAACAGCCCGCAATTGTTCTTTATATTAATAGCAATCCATGCTCTCTTTTGAAGATTAAGGTAGTAATTCAGTTCTCAAAATTCTTCTGCTGTTTATAAATTATTTGAGCTGAGATGTCATAGCTTTTGATGTGTCATCAGAACCCTTATGTTCAACTAGACTCTCTTATTCAACTCTTCTGTGCTTGATAGTCAAGCTAAAAGTTGTGAGTAACTTGAACTCCTGTGATTTTCAGTTGATGTGGACTTCACTGTAATCCCAAGGTATCATTTAAAATCACATGTGCATCACAAAAAGCTGCCTGAGATCAGTTTCTAATGAAAATGGGCTTTTTGGTTAAATGGAAATTTTCACCAACAAAAATTGGAGGTTGTAAAAAATATATATATATATAAGCACTAAAGTCTCTAAACTTCAACATTTTCAGTTGATTAAAATTGAAAAAAAAATCAGTTTGGGGATTTTCAATAAGAAAATTATTCAAAGAAAATTTTTTTTAAATGAAAAATCAAATAAATTGTCAACAATTTTAATGGGAAAATAAAGTAATTTCCCAAACTGTTCTGATATTGAATGTGGGTTATATGTAAATTACAATTTGCCATATATATATTGTTGTCGAGATACAGCACCTTCAGAGCAACCTGATTCTTCCACCAGAGGGGATAAGTAATTCCTAATGACTTCAGTGGGGATTACTTGCTGTGGTTAAAATAGATTGAAACAGGAGGAGGGATTTCTTACTACATAGCCAAAGAAAAGAGGAACTGTGGGAGAGCAATGCTATCCTAAACCAGGGAGAGAAGAGGAACTTCAACAGAGGGGGAGGAGCTACACTCCCTGTTACTTTAATCTGACCCTAGACAATAATAGTATTAAAATATATATTTAAACAAGTTTTGGATGACCCTTGAAGGAAAAAAGTTTGGGGTGTCCTAAAGTCCCCTGCCCCTAGTAACCTTGCTTCTGCTGCACCTCTCAATATGAGAAGGAGAAGCAAAAGCCTCATTATTTGTTCAAGCCCTCCTAGTTACAAAAGTTTCAGACATCCAATCAATGAACGGAAAAATACCATGTGACTTAGGTGTCCAATCACAGCTCAGTTAGCAAGTTCCGAATACTGATTTTTCACCGTGGCCACCATTTACAATAAACTCACAGGGTTCAATATGCTCACATAAAACATCTGAACAACAAATAAAAGGAAAAAAATTCAGTCTGTTCACACGCAAATGACAAATAGAAAAAAGGGCTACATTTGTCAAACTACTTCATTATAAACCATCAGCCCAGCTCTGAGCTCAGGTCGAAAGAATTTTTTAAATATGATATTCAAACACTTTGTTAAAGCAAAGCCGACATTTCTCGGATACAATATAATCAAAAAGGGAAGACAATAATACTTTTATAGTATGGCACTTTCCCTTTAAAGAGGCAGAGGGGGAGAGAAATCCGGTGTAGAAATACTGTCTCATCACAAAGAATCCCTAGCCACCTCTTGAGTCCAGCAGTAATACTGGACAGTTTACTCCAGAAAGCAAAAATAAAGTATGCGTGAATTGAATACAATTCAAAACACGCATTAAAAAAAAAAAAACTAGGAATGATGTATTTATTTATAGGACAAAAAGCACCAATCATTTCCCCTCTTGCTGTTCAACCAGAGGAAAAACTAGCAGGATTAATATTGATGCAGCAATGGCAAAAGCAGACAGACAGGCAGGGACAAGATTGCATCCAGCCTCCAAAACACATGTAAAGTTGAGCTAAAATGTCTTATGCATTTGTAATTTATATGCAAAAATCTTTTACAGAAAGCCACCAACTGCCAAGTCGCCTTCCGCAACTGTTTGAGGCTTGCAGAAATTATGGAATTTTATATGATCCATCACCCTACCAAAGGCACGACTGTGAGAAGAACATGTAAACTTCCTTAAGACCAAGGTATTAAATTCTTCCTTACATTGCTGTGTTGGTAGCTCAGCTGGAAGACCTATTTTTTGCTTGTGTTCAGGCAACTTCCCTGGCAGTTACTGCCTGCAACAGACTGTAAGGAAGCTGCCAACATTCCAAAGCTCTGATGATGTGAGCCAACCTTAGACTAATAATTTTATATCTCAATATAAGTGGAAGAATTACATAAAAATAGACAATTTTAACAGTATGGTATTCTGTTATGAGAGAAGGCTAAATAACATGGGTGCCATATGAACATCTTTCTCCTATCTACAGTACCTAACTTTAGCATAGTCCATATGTCTATTTGTCTGATAGCTGAACTTATTTTGAAACAACACTAAATTACAAAAGGGAGCTCTTAAAGCCCAGTGTCTCAAAACCTTCGGAGGTGAAACACCTGTCAGTGGTCTTTCTGCTGTAACGATGAAAATGAAAAGTCAAATTAGCAGTAGTACTGGAATAGTCCTGGGAAACCCAAATACATCATTTTTAGAGCCCCAAACAGGACCGGGGGAGGGGGTGAAAGTAGGCATTTACAACTACTTTGTGTCTGTATCTTGACTCATACAATGAACTCCTGCAAGCAGCTCTTTAGAGCCTGGAGGAGGACGGTGTAGGTTGGGGATGGAAGATACTAAAATCTCAGCAGTTGCACACAAATGAGTCAGTGGCCAAATACTGGGGTGATTTATGGAGGAGTTGGCAGTGATTATACAGTTTTCAAGTTGCTTCAAGCCCAGCCATAGTGGCTCCATTCAGACAGGAGGAATGGGTGAGGGTAGTCAGAAGCAGATAGAGAGACAGACAATGGCCTCATGCACATTTTGCTTTCTCTTTTAGTCTCTGTTGGATACTTTACATTGGCAGAATGTTTAGTAAGAACACATGAGCTTTTCAAGAGCAGAGGCTCTGACATCTCTGCTCCCAGCAAAGAGTTGAAATGTTGGCTTTAAATTCCTTAACAGATTCCAGACCATCATCTTTTTTAATTAAATGCAAAAAAACTATGTTAATGCAACGTTAATGCTGAGGTTGTCATTGGACTGATGTCAAGAAATTCAAAGTTATAGTTCCCACAGCAACCATAACTTAGAGACTCCCCTCCCCCCACAACCCTCCTGGAACAAACTGGGCTCAGTTATGCACAATAGACACCACACTGAGGGGAAGCTCTGAGAGGGAGAAATTGTGCGCAGTACCTCTTGGAACGTCTCACTGCTTAGTGGGAGTGTGCCTGCTGCTTCAGGGGGTGTAATATTCTCCCCTCTGTTCTTCCAGCCAGTTCTGCTAGCTAATGTAGCAGGGGCCGGGTGCAGAACTACAGCCATGCCTCTTCTCTGCCTACCCTTCCTGGAGTAGGTAGCAACTGTGGAAGCACTAGAAGGAACAGTCCTTGCCTGCACTAAGGTGAGCACAATGACTGGTTGTACTTGGGGTCACACGTACCACATGCTGGATAATAATATGAAAACACTCCCATTCTCTAAAACTAAACTGGCTGTTTATTAAGATAACTATGTACAGAGATGCTGCAACTGCAGCTAGCATTTCAGCCACGTGCACACAGACTGGCTTGCTGGGGCCTCTTCTGAACTCTACCTCCTGCAGTCTGTGCTCCTCCCTCCATGTTCCATGCAGAAGCCTGTTGTATTTGGGGTACATTGGTGGAAGGCCTCTTGTGCCCTTCTCCATTTGGACACCAGCACGCTGGCCAGGAACAAGCTGATCCACAACATGTAGTTACTGGGACACAGACAATGGGTTCATTTTAGTATTAGAATTCCAAGCTGCATGTTGCATTTGTGTCACTTTGCTTTTGTTTTTCTTGCATTTTTCTGGCTGATTATTAAGTGCTTTTAGAAACATTTATAAATATGCATTCATCAGTGGTTCCAGGAGTGGCGGGATAGAATTCAATAGAATGGGATTTGCACCCACCCAACCATCCAAATTTAACTTCAGTGGCTTAATACATTCCTTTTTGGTACTTGGGTAGTTTTGATGTATGCACAGCAGTAGCCAGACTTACACACCACAGTACTTGTTCTTCATATCACTTCGGTAGTGCTTGGTCACTCTTCCTAATTGCTATCTTTATCTTCTGCATAGTAGAGGATGAGGAAGGCACACACCATGAAACATTGTCTAAACTCATTCTGAGAACATATTGTTCTGCTTAACTGTTTTAAGGTTTCCTTTACCACCCATCATCACCATAGTATTGAAGCATTACACAGGTAAATTAGATTGGCCTTCCAACGTCGCTAGTGGACGCCACAGAAACTTCTACTTTTCTCTCTGTTTATGGAAGATTCTGCTTGGGATACTTTATTAATTTAATTTCAGTGGGAGAACTTTATCAAAGAGGAAGTTTTGATAGCATGTCCTAACTGTGGTCACACACTTAGATTAATCTCATCTGGTCTAGTTCCTTAGCCATATGCCATCAACAGAAGGCACTTTGCCTCCAGACTCTCATGTAATTCATCATAGGTTTTGTGAGCTGCTTTTCCCAGAGGAAACCCAGCAGTCTTGGTGGGTCCTGGATGGAGTTGAGACTTGATTCATGAGTTACTTTAAAGATCAAGATCAGGGTTTAAACTGGCAGCAGAGGCAGATCGGTAGCTGGAGCAGGAATCAGAGCAAAGGGACCCACCTTCCTAAACCATCACGTTCTGGGGCAGATGGCTGCCTATTGCACAAGCTGGAGCTTTTGAATTGATTCTATATTCAGCCCTAGATTGAGTGACATACAGTAATCCAGCAAGGAAATAATCACTGTAGCCAACTTTTCATCTGAGAGGAAGGAACAAATTTCTTAGCAAACTGCAGACTGAAGACAGAAGAACACATTATTGCCACTGATGCTGCAACTAGATTTAATTGGGATTTTGAGACTTTGCAACATTTTGATAAAGGTGAAGGTTTGTTGGAATAGGAAGGCCGTGACTTAGTTAGCTCTTCAGAGCATTTACCACTTGCCCAGCTGAATTTGAGCCAACTACACCTTCATCCAGGTACTAATCTTGTAGGCACTGTGACATCCTTCTGATGACCCAGCCTTTCCTGTGAAATGCACACAGGAGTTTATTTTGGCACCAGATCAATGACATTTTACTACATCGCCAGGTGGTCTCAGGAAGATGTGGAAGAGAAGGGGAGGCAAAATGGACCCAATAAAGGAGAACTTTCAGGGAAGAGTAACAATTACCTATCACCATTCTCTTGGTCCTGTATTATGGGCACTGAGACATGGCCTCTATTAAACTCCCAAGAAGAGGTCATCTTTTAGTGCTACTAGGGCTATTTCCATACTGTACCCTGATTTGAAGCCTAATTATAAGGCATTTAGGGTGCTGGCAGATGTCACAGGTTGTGGAAGCTTGTCTGTCATTACTCTCTCAATTATTTTGCCAAGGAACTGGAAAGTTGGAGGGGTGGTGAAAGAAAAACATTTTCAGGACAAATTTTCAATGAAGAAGGAGGCAATTTTTCATCAAAAATGTTTTTCAAACAAAAATTTTCTACCTCATCTAACAGAGAGCCTCAAGAGTTTTCATGTTTGGTTTTGTTTGTTTTTCCCACGTCACTCTAGGGGGTGCCACTGTTACTTTGTCATGTCTTTTGTCCCTTTTTTGCTAGCCTTTTTGTTCTTTATGAGACTTGCCCAGAGGCTCTTTTCAAAAGGGGCTCTTTTCAAAAGGGGCCCTTTGCCTAAGAAGTACTTGACCTACATATGGAAAGGGAGGAGAAGGTGACAGAAAAAGAGGAGAAGAAAATCATAACCTGTAGGACATCCATCAAGTAATTTAAGTCTATACATATGGCTGCAATTTTGCCTTTGAGAAATGAATCAAGTAATACTGCCGACAGTCATTCGTTTCTGTCAGATGCTTCTTTTACTCTCAAGTATGTGGATAGCTTAAAAGTTACATTATATCTTCTCCAGTGTTAGTGCAGCAGTTTCCCATTTGATTTCATATTCAGTTCATATTTGTGGAAGCAGGAGCGGCTCTTTACTTTACTTGATAAATGGTAACATCTGGCTTTGTGATGGGCCATCACCAGCATGTTTAAAGAGCTGCTGACGCTTCATGGAAAACTTGGTAAAACATTTCATTTAGAGGCAATTCTAGTTATTTATTCTATTTTCTATATTTTTCTTCCTCTCATTTATGTTCCTAGAAACATTTGTATGAAAATAGAATTACTGTTGCCTAAGAATTCCTCTGCATATTCTTCACCTGAGGTCATAATCATATTTGTGACTCTGTAATCATTTCCATAGCAACCATTTATGATGTCACTGAAAATTATGGATTCTGGTGAGGAAGGAACAGTACACACGGGTGCACTCTTAAGAAATAAAGACTCGGGGCCAAATTCTGTGCTCGTTGTAAATCTAGAGCTACTCTATAGCAGAAAATTGAATTATTCTACATTTACGCAGTAGTAGTTGAGTGCAGAATTTGACCGCCTCTTTTTATTAGAGACCAGCCCAGCTAAAAATCATGGATTCAAGCACTCCCAAACATTGGAATGTTCATAATTCTGGTCCAAATTTGGTGGCTTTCACCCATGTCCACAACTATCGTTAACTGATTAAAAATTGGCAGGAAAAAAACCCACACCCATGCAGGCAGCTCCTAAAAAACCACCCAGACAGGCAGCTTCTGAATAAAATATTTGCATAGCCTCCCAGGAGACTCTTCTTTTCTTTGAAGAGACAGCATCAGGTCAGATTTGGCCAGAAACTTAGGTATTGTACAGATAAGCTTTTTGCAAGACCAAAAAAAAAAAAAAAAATGTTTTCATGGATTTTGTTTAAATGCAATGGAAACAGTTTGAGATAATTTTTAGGCCCTCTCTTTGTACTTCATCCTTGTCAGTGAGGGCTCAACGGAACATAGACTTATGGCTCATGTAACTTCGAGAGCACATAAGTTCCAGAAAGTCTCATATTGGGGTTACAGAGAGTACTGGCCTATCCCGGGAAAATAATGGTGAAGCAATCTGGAAGGGCTGAGGCACTGACCTACTGTACAAGAGTTACTTGAAGAAAGAGGAATCTATGTAAATGGGGTCTGTACTTCTGAACAGCCAGCTCACCCCTTTCTGCCTCCTGCTGTAGTTGCATAGGGAAAAGGGGTTATGGAGGGATATAGAAGTCAGCAGGTGATGTTCAGCTCCTTGCACAACTGGGTCTTCAGGCTCTTAGGCCTTTGCAAATATAAGGAGACTTCTGTGATGGAAGACCATTCTGTCACAATTTTGCTACAAGTAAATGCCTCAGGTGCTCTGCCTTGCCTGAAGTTGGATATACACTGCAACTCCCTCATTTCTGCTTCCAACCCACATTCTAGAAATGTCCATTTATACACTTATATACATTGTTATAATGTGCAAAAACTTGGAATTGAAAAGAAGGTAAATAGTGTATCTTTAGGCTATGTTACATTTTCTAGTAGTGCAATTGAAATATCAATCATTCTATTCCGGCCGCATTGATCAGTAATTTTCATCTTGTAATTTCAAATAAAACCTCTCTCTGCAGCAGCTACGGCAGCATTTTCCAGCATATAACTTCACAGTTCATTTTAGCTTCATGACTTAAAGATATTCTCTCCCATCGTTCTTGCACATCCTTTAAGTGGTAATTCCACTCTTCCAATTAGATTACTGGAACGCACCAAAGAAATGGGCCCCTTTTCCCAGAGCCAAAATATCAAGCTAACAACTGGGATTAGTAGCCAATGGCCCGGGCCAAATCTCCTCCCTTGTGCTGGTGCATTTCTTCTAAGATCAAGTCCTTTTGAAAATTATATTTAATATTTGGTGCTAATCAGGGTGACAGTTGACCATCCAAATGCTAAATTTACACCAGTTTTCAAGATAACAAACACATAAAATAGTGACAGACAATGATATGTAAGTAAGGATAAAAAAGAATAAATCTGTCCTATTAGTGAAAGTACACGATGCGGGGGCAAGCTATCGGTGTTCTAGTCCTGGCTCTGGCACAGGCTTGTATGAGCAAGTCACTTCATCTCTTTGTGCTTCAGTTTCCCAATATGTAAAATGGGGATGATAATAATAGGGCTGGTCAGAACCCAAAATTCCCATTCCGTGGACAATTCAGCAATAAAAACATATAATCATTCCGCACAGAAAAAAAACTCAACATGTTGAGATTTCCTGCAGGAATTCCGATATTTCGGTTAAAAAAAACTCAAAATGACTTTTCGTTTGAACTTTTTGAAATGATGTTGATGAAGTTCCCTGAGCTGCCCAGAAACTCAGCAGTCCTGCTTCTTAGACTCCTTGCCATGCAGCCAAGAGCCTGGTAGCCCTGGAGCACCAGCTTGACCTGGAGCTCTCAGGCCTCTAGCTGCATGGCAGGGAGTCTGGAAGACCTGAGCGCCCTGGCTCCAGATGGGCTCCCTGCCCCAGAGTGGGGCAGTGTGTTCAAACTGGCCTGAAACTGATTTTTTTGGAATTGTCAATGCACCAAAAAAAATTTTATTCGTACAGCTGCTTGTGAGCTTGGTCAAGTCACTTCACCTCTCTTGCCTCTCTCATGTCTTGTCTATTCATACTTCTCTTCAGACTGGAAATCTGACTCAGTTGCGGCCTCTATTGTAGTACAAATAATACCACACTTTTTTAAAAAGAAAATAACCAGTATTCCAGGTTCGAAGAACACTGCAAGCCAGAGAAATTCCCCACCACTAAGAGTTGGACTGGGCTGGCCATGGGCGAACAGCCACTCACCTCTATGTTTTTCTTTCCAACCCACTTCAATTTCCCAGTCCGCATGAGTGTGTTGGAATGGCTGTGTGAAAAGATGACTTAAGGAGGGCTGATTCCTCACCCTTTGATCACCCAAAAGTTTGGGATGCATAAGAAATGCAGGATCAGCTCTTTAGTGGCCTGTGCCCCTAACTCTGTTGATCTCTTCCCATAGTGTCTCTGACACTGGTGAAAATACTAATAAGAGCTGCACGTTTCCTTGCGTACCATGTTTCCCAGGCTTCAATAATTTAACTATCTATGGCTTTTTATGCCTCCATGAAAATGTGGAAAGCATGCTGGCCCATAGTGCAGATATTTATTTACAGCCCATCACATTTTGTGAGAATTGCAGATGGAAAACAGCATGCCCAAGACCCCAGCTCAGATAAGAGACACTGCCCAGGTGTTTTATCCATTGCTGCACAACAGAAACAACTTAACAGGGTTATCATGCAATGTGACTATAAAACACAGAACTGAAAAGAGATCCACCGGGGGGGACAAGGAACAGAGGCTGATGAGCAATGGAGGTCTAGCTTCTTATTCACTGCGAATTGCAGAAGGGATGGGAAAAGGCCAACAACCCTCACAGCAGTATTCAGTTATAAGGATGAGACATAACACCTGAGAGGGAAGCCAGAACAAGGTGTCCACACTCTTCCTCTTATTCACACAATATGGCTAAAGGTACTTCCTGCAGTGGCAGTGAAGACTAAACATTGATTAAAACATGAGTCATTATTGGCACAGAAGTCACAACCTGTGGCCCTGTCTGCAAGTGCCCCTGCAGCACCCAAAGTCAGTAGGATTTGGAAACAAATGAACACCACAAAATAATGACAGGTTTCAGAGTAGCAGCCGTGTTAGCCTGTATTCGCAAAAAGAAAAGGAGTATTTGTGGCACCTTAGAAACTAACCAATTTATTTGAGCATAAGCTTTCGTGAGCTACAGCTCACTTCATCGGATGCACATCAGCCACACCATCAGAGGCTCGTTCACCTGCACATCTACCAATGTGATATATGCCATCATGTGCCAGCAATGCCCCTCTGCCATGTACATTGGTCAAACTGGACAGTCTCTACGTAAACGAATAAATGGACACAAATCAGATGTCAAGAATTATAACATTCAAAAACCAGTCGGAGAACACTTCAATCTCTCTGGTCACGCGATTACAAACCTAAAAGTGGCAATACTTCAACAAAAACACTTCAAAAACAGACTCCAACGAGAGACTGCTGAATTGGAATTAATTTGCAAACTGGATACAATTAACTTAGGCTTGAATAGAGACTGGGAGTGGATGGGTCATTACACAAAGTAAAACTATTTCCCCATGTTTATCCCCTTCCCCCCCCCACACACACACTGTTCCTCAGATGTTCTTGTCAACTGCTGGAAATGGCCCACCTTGATTATCACTACAAAAGGTCCCCCCCCCCCCCCCGGCTCTCCTGCTGGTAATAGCTCACCTTAAGTGATCACTCTGGTTACGGTGTGTATGGTAACACCCATTTTTTCATGTTCTGTGTGTATATAAATCTCCCCACTGTATTTTCCACTGAATGCATCCGATGAAGTGAGCTGTAGCTCACGAAAGCTTATGCTCAAATAAATTTGTTAGTCTCTAAGGTGCCACAAATACTCCTTTTCTTTTCACAAAATAATAAAATTCTCAAAGCACAAAAAACATGCACCTGGCTCCCCTACATGTATCTGCAAACCTATCACTACCACCAAAACAAGCTGGCCAATATCACTGTGGCAACAGCCCTCTGCTTTTCCTGAGGCCTGTTTCCTGCAGAAACCACACCCAGACTAGAACCTCTGAAAAATATAGAACCAGATTCTTGGAATAAAGGAGATGGAAACTGCCCCCTTTCCCCAGGGATTCGCTCTGTGTGTTGAAGTCAATGAAACTATTGAAGTCAGTGGGACTGAAGCACAAGATTAAATGCTTTGGTGAATAAGGATGGGATTGCTCATGTGCTTAAAGATAAGCATGAGTTTAAGTGCTTTGCTGAGTTAGGGTCTTATTCACCAAAAAGTCCTACCCGATGCCTGAACAAAAAAATAAGCAAATTTCTTGTGAAATCCCAGCTGTTTATGTTATACCATGAGAAAAGTATTTGCTGGTGAGCTCCAAATTTCTTCAACTTTTTTCATTTTAATTTTGTTTGAACAGATATTCAGTCTGGCAGTAATTGCAGTGAGTGAATGGGAAAAACAACTGTACGCTCAGTTCAAACACAGGATAAGTATTATCAGCTCTGTGTTACAGATGGGGAAAGCTGAGATGCAGAGATGTTGAGGGGCTTGCCCAGGTCACAAATCAATAGAAGAAAGGAACAGACCCTAGATTCCTTGCATCCCAGTCCCATATTCTTCTAAACACTGGACTACAGATTCCCATCCCACCCCCTCCACATCCATCCCTCTGACTTTTAGCCTAAATTTCAGTAGAAGTGATGCACTGACATGAACTGAGCTGAGGAACAAATAAAACATGCCCAAAGCAACAAAAAGCTTTCCCCCACCCACCCCCAGGTTTCCATCTCTGTGGTGTCTGTCTGCAATGATTAAGGTGACAAATGAAGTTCTGAGTACTAATTAAACTGAAAATAGCAGATACGCCATGACAGTGCTCTCTCTCCAGCAATGATCCTGTGTGGCTTTTACTGCTCTGCTAGCTCAGGGCTGGTCTTCACTACCGTGGTAAACCCGCACCACTGCCATCCATGCAGCGGCACCGATTCTGTGTATCCGGTGAAGACGCATTATGTCGATGGGAAAGCGCTCTCCCGTCGACGTAATTACTCCACCTCAAGGAGAGGCAGAAGCTATGTCAGCAGGATAGTGTCTCCCGCCAACATAGCATGGTGTAGACACTGCTTTAAGTTGATGTAACTTTCATCGCTCCGGGGTGTGTGATTTTTTCACACCCCTGAGCGACGTAACTTACATCGACTTAAGTGGTAGTGTAGGCAAGGGCGCAATAGCACCCTGAGCAGAAGCTAATTCACCGGGGGTAGAAGATGATGGACAGCCACCCACACACACGAAAGAGTAAGATTGTGGGGAGTTTGGTGCATAAACATCAGGGTCTAGATTCATCATTGCACTGGTGCAGACGCCAGCACAGATACTGACTGATCAGGAGACAATTTATGCCTTCCCTGTTCTGGATGGGCAGAGGCTGCTTTCAGCCTCCAGTGCAAGCGAGGGCACACCTGGAGCTGCTCTATGTTCTCCCTGCTGCCATAAACCCCATCACAGCCCCACCTTCTCCCACCCCAACCTGTCTAGTCTACCCCTGCCCTGCCTCCATGCTATCCAAGCCTGCTGCATAATGCCTCATGCACTCCCCCAGCTCTGCACTAGGCAAGGGGTGAGCAGCACCAGAGGAATTAACTTGTGAGGAGGCTGTGGAAAATCTTTGCAAACCTGGCCGTAGCTCAATGATGATTTTCTCCCACACACCACAGAAGCGAAGGGGGAATAAGCCCATGCTGCTTCCACGACCACCTCTGGCTCATGTCTTACAAACTTTGAATGCTTTATGGGGTTGGGTAATTCCCTCCTGCTACCCTACCCATTTCATTTCCCCATTTTGTGGGGTTTCCTCTCCTCTCCCTTTCTACAGTCCCCTTGATCCACAGGTCCAACAGCAATTTTAAAAGTCAATTAACTTTATGGTGTGTCTCAGTGCACTGAGTTTACAGAAACACCTACTATGTATCGCTTTGGGGTATGATCTGTGAAAATTCTAGGCCAAATTCCCACCTGATGCCTGTGGAATTATGCCCAGAGATTAATTTGGCTCTGTATGTTCATTTGCTCTCAAAATGTCTCCTTCCTTGATGGTGTGGCTTATGCATTGGGATATAGAACATAACGCATATAAGGACACACACATAATCAAAGAAGTCCTTCTTCACTTCACTTCACTTACAATACACAAGTGGCTCTTTACCTGGCAACTCAATATTCATTTCTTCTCATTCATACCTTGTACCTTTAGGAGAAGACAAACAGATGCTACTTGCACAGATAGAGGAGAACAGAGAAGCCATGTAACTACTGTGGGCAAGACAGGGAATTCACATGAGAGGGATAAAAGATACAAAGGTTGGGTCTGTAAGTCTCACACCACAAGCAGTAGATATACTATATAAAAAAGGTAAAACTGGGATTGGGAAGATGTGATGTTCGCTCCAATCCTATAGTCCAATCCATGACAAATTCTTCCCTAAGTTCACCCACGTACCTGTTATATTTAGGTCATTTTAGAAACATAGGGATTGCTACTATACCCAATCAGATCAGTGGTCCATCTAGTCCACTATCTTGTCTCTGAAAGTGGCCAATACCAGATATGCCAGAGGAAGATGAAAGAAATCCCATAGTGGACAACCGTAGCCATAGTGGAAGTTTCTTCCTAACCCCTATCAACAGCTGTTTGGCTTGTGCCCTGAAGCATGAGTATTGATCGCTTCTAAAAATAACCCCCAAAACAAAAACAAATTATTTCCTTGTTTAAAGTTGCTGTTCTCATTATCCAGATATATGCCCAATCATTTAGATGATTAGCTCCTGGAGGCAGGAGCTGTCTTGTTGCTGTTTTGCATAGCACCTAGCACAATGGCATCATGGGCTATCTTTGGGGCTTCTAGGCACTCTCACAATACAAATAGTTAATAATAATAATAATGCCCACATCTCATGTGGAGCTGTACAGTGACTGGGATGCTATCAGAGAAGATAACAGCAGACAGCTTGGAAAGCTGATTGATGAGTAAACTACCTATTCCTCCCTTCCTTTCAGAGTCCCACTGTAATGAGTGACTCCATTCACTTGAGAAGAACTTTTGCTGGTATTAAGGATGGAAAGGAGTCAAACAACATAACCCATCTGTGGCAGGTTAGAAAAGCGGTCATGGAGTAAAATACTCCAACCTACACTCAGAGCTCTTCCTAACTGATTTAGCCTGCCTCGGTCCTATGCATAGCAATGTACTTTGTCCTTTATTCACCCAATTTCAAGGTTATACTCAAACACGTACTGAAAGATAAAAGCTTTAAATAATGTACGTTCTCTTGTTGTCCTTTTCATCAGGAGCACAGGTGCATGACCTCGTCCCACAGCACAAAAAAGCTGTTGTCATGGAAACTGCTCAGGATGCCAACTTGACAACAAGTGACATTCAAACCAATAGGGACACCATTTCTTTCCCCCTCCCCCACCAATTTGACCGGGGCCAAATCTGCTATATTCCTTCCTCCCTGGAAATTGAGTGCATGATATTATGGGGGAATATGGATGCACTGGGGAGGATTCCCTCTGGAAAATTACAGTTGACAATAGATTCTAAATAAATGGTGCTGAGACGAGCATGATTGTTTTTTAATTTTAGAGAAAATGGGGTGAGGGAATAGGCAACCTCTCCTAATGGGTAGAGCAGAGGACAACATGTCAGGTTCCCTGGCTTTTATTCCAGATTGCCTCTGAAGCGCTGCTTTACTATAGGGAAATCACTTCACCTCTCTGTGTTTCAGTTTCCCCACCTGTAAAATGGGGATAAGCTCACGGAGATCCTCAGATGAAGATCACAAAGCCCCTAGTATTGTTAATCATTTCTTTCATGAGTTTCTTGCCAATTGTACCAATACACTGTGGTAATTACCTGAACATCTATTCCTTCTAATTGTATGTGTCGTACACTACAAAGTCAAGGGAGCAGCAAATACACATATGTTCATATATGTAGGAGCAGCGAATACACATTTTCTATACAGGAGTAAAGTCAAGTAGAAAGCTCCCTTATTAATTGTAATGTTATGCCTAAGGGACATAGCTGTGAGAAAAATATACGGTTAAAGCACACACATTGGCTAACCCTTCCCACTAGAGGTTTGGAGAACCAGTGAAACGCTGATGATACACAGCTCTACAGTTTAAGAAAAAGTATCATGGGGGGAAAATATACACAATGGCATTTGCTTTTCTGTGGACTGGTGTGTATTTTCATGTCTGAATGCTGTCTTGTGATCTCTACATAACCTCTGAAACACAAGTGCATATTTCACCCTTCCAGACTAGCCCTACCATGTTTTTGTCATTCCAATTTCATTTCCAGTGCTGTGTGGACTGCGGGCTCAGCAGTCACTGGAGTCTGAAGTGACTCTTGGGACCTCCTCACTGTTCTATATGCAAATGTCCCTGCACCTGGGCAGCAGAGCGGGCTTGCCGACAGTTTAGTTATGCAAATCTGATTGATCGAGAGCATATTGCAGAAGAACACACGCAGGCCTGAGACACTGGCAGCTATATTTCACTGGCTAAATTCCCGAAGAAAAAAAAAATTAAATGCCAAGCGTTTTGATGCATATTCCTTTCAACCCCTGAAGTGCAATAGTGTTTATTTCAGTATGTTTTCAACACTTTGGTTAAATGTTGTTAATGTAATTTCTTGCGCTATTGCTGAATTAACAGAAGGGCTTGTTTTCTCCGGGAAAGAAAAAAAAAGAGAGTTGCTATGATGTCACAGCACAATAGGTCTGTCAGTTTATTTGAAATAATTCTCCAGGCAAATGGAGTAAATGCAGTGTTAAAATATAATTAGGTCCTACAGTACAGAGGAGTGCAAAGAAACTGATGTACTAGCACAAGTTGCTCAGACTTTATTCTTTCTGTAACAAAAGGTAAAACAAACAGTGGGGATGTAGATTACATACTGTCACCCCACGTCTAAAGCACTTCTTTCTATTTACCAAACAAGCTGTATAAAAAGGCAGAGAAGCTAAAAAGAAGGGGAAGATAAAAGAATCATCTGGGATCAGCTTAAAATAATAAATGCAGTGTTATTTTAAAAAAAGAGCCACCTACATGTATGCATGTGGAACCCTCTAATGCTGAACAAGCTTCAGGCATCAGGTTACTCTTGGTTTATTTCATGCAACTGATTTATCCTCACTTATAAATGAGTGGTCTGCCCGGTTTCTAGTATTTGCATTCTTGTAGCTGTGCTTATGTATTTTAATGCTTCAGAGAGCCATTTATGGGGTTGAAACAACATGCGATTTTTCAATTCCTGGATAGAGAGGACACAAAGTACTTCAGTGCCTGGACAGAGGAAATATCACACTGAAAAGTCCAGGAGTCACATGTTCAAAAGCACCTAAGGGTATGTCCGCACAGCAAAGAAAAATCCACGGCTGGCCCTGCCAGCTGACCCGGACTCCTGGTGCTGTTTCACTGCTGTGTAGATTTCCAGACTTGGGCTGGAGCCCAGGATCTAGGACCCTGTGAGGTGGGAGGGTTCCAGCCCAAGCCTGAAAGTTTACACAGCAGTAAAAGAGCCCCACAGCCTGAGCCCTGGGAGCCCAGTCAACCGGCATGGACCAGCCATGGGTTTTTCTTTGCTGTGTAGCCATAGGTTCCTAAGGTCACACAGGGTGAGTCCCATTGTCATAAGCAACTTGGGGGTTGATTTTCAAAGGCAAAAACAGCAAGTGGGCACCTTGGTCCCACTGCAAATCTGTCCAAGTTAGGGCCCTAGCTGCCATTTGTGTGTAAAAATATATCCCACACAGACACTTAGGAGCCTGAAACTCATTGAAAGTCAATAGGCTTTAGGATCCTAAGTACAGAAGTTGCTTTTGGAAATGAGATTTAGGCATTTTTGAAAATTTTAAAAGAGATCTTAAGTTATTTGAGCTCATAAATGGCTCCCCAAAGCACCAAGAGACAGATTCTGTCTCTTTCTGTGTTTATGTTGAATGCCTAACACAGTGGGATCCTGATCGTTTGGAGGTTCTAGGTACTACCGTAATACAGATAAATAATAAAACCCCAAAAGGCCATGAGAAACAAACTCAAAGACCTATATAGTCTGGTGCCTGCAAATCCTGAATTCACAACCATGCTCTAAATAAAATACACCTCCGATGTAGATCAATGCCCCAAAGCACGTATATGGAGACATTTTTAGATAAATAGAAATTAAATATAAATGATGAGGGTTAACTTGGTAGGGGGAAGCCCACACAGTGTTAGATTTCCATTCTCTAGAGCTCTGTATGTCAAACACAATTTCTTAATAATATGAAAAATTCCAAAACCATTCGAAAGCAATTAGAAATACAATTAGAATTTGTACAAATAAGCACTCGTTATCAGATACTCTTAAAAACAAAAAGCAACCTCCTGGAGTGTTGTTAGAGCATAACATACTAAACAGGAAACTATTTCCTATTCCTTCAGTTGTGTCACCCTAGGCACAGATTCATACTCTGAAAATGTTGTCCAAAAACACATACAATATACACCAGAAAAGTACTAAAGGAAACTGGTTTAGATGGACACTTTACGGCTGACAGGGAGTTGATTCTGAGCATTGTCCGCTGTTTTGGGATGGGGGGGAGAAGAGAGAGAGAGCGTCTTTGTCTGTCCCTCCAACCTCTGCTTCTCCCTCTTTTAAAAAGAAATGACCATCTGACAAGCAAAGCCTAGCCAGAGGGTCAAAAATGAAGATCCTGGGAAAGGTCAAGTTTAATCTCTACCCACGATGCCCTAGTGCATCCCTCACAACAGCTGACTAACAAAAGGGGCTCAGCACTGTGACTGACAGAATTCTTAATTGTATCCACTCATTCATGACAATTTGATTAAAATATTACGCCAAAGTCTCACCCCCTGTTTGCTTCGATCCTCCAAATCTAATTTTGAATTTTCAGAAAGGAGATTACCTCCACAAGCATGACTGGGATGCTATTAACTTCTACTTAATCTTTATTACTGATGTGAATTTAACATATGTATGGCTTCGTCTCGCTCCTGTTGTTTTCTGTCTAAAGTAACGTCTAGGCAATATACAAGTGGCGGACATTAATTTTCACTTTGATATCCTGTCATACCAAAGCTCATACTTTCATACGAAAACTTAAAAACATACTGTCTTAATACCATAGCCCAATTAGGCTGCATAACAAAAAAAAAAATGTTGAAAAGCCTTCAGGCTTCAAGGTTTTATAACCTTCTGGAGTTGTATCTATCTAGATCCTCTTCATTACCGTCTGTTTCAAGGACTGACTAAAACTGGCAAATTCCAGTGAGTGTCAATAGTGCAATCACAAAGAAGTGAAACAGGCATCTGAACATTCCAGTCAATTTAGATTATTCCCAAATTCATGAAACTGGTATTTGGATATGGTCATTGTTACCCTTGATCTTATATTAAAAGCTTTGATTTGATTTTCAAAGTAACTTAATTTTCCCCCTTTTGCAAATAATGCAAAGCAAATCAACATTGCAACTGCATGCACATGTGGGCATATACATATGCATCTTACATGAGACATCACTAATAGGTAGATCTGGTTGGAAAGTTCCATCCATTTTTTTTCCAATGAAAAACATTTTTCTACTACATTTTCACAAAGCATTTCCCCCAGTTTCTGACCAGTTCCAGCAGTATGTTATTGTACAATGGGAAGCAATACATTAATCTTTCCGAATTGAGATTCAGTGGCTTTCTTATTTGCCTGTCCAATTGTTACTACCACTGAATGCATCCGATGAAGTGAGCTGTAGCTCACGAAAGCTTATGCTCAAATAAATTGGTTAGTCTCTAAGATGCCACAAGTACTCCTTTTCTTTTTACCACCAGGAGGACATTTGAATTTAATCCAAACTTCTATAATAAAAAAAATATTCACCTACAGGCTCAGCCTCTAAGATTAATATCACATCACAAGAAGTTGTCCAACTGATGTGAGCTCTCTCAAATCCCATGTTATTTGGGCACTGGAAAGTGGATTGATTTACAATGCCTTCAGGGGCTCTGGTCATTCTCTTTTTCTCAGGCTCCTCAGCCTTCCTCTCTGTCAGACAGTAGGTGAGTTTCATGCTCAACTTTGATCAAAGACATTTTTCAAAAGTCTGTATTGTCTGATCAAGGAAACAATCCACACACCTCTTACACCAATCATCCTTGCCCAGCTCCCAGAATAATGTTATGAATCTAGCTCAGATACTTGGGTAAATCACTAAATCATTTCACTGCCGTTGCAGGGGCTTCAGGCACCGGCTCACCTTAGTCCCTCCTGGTCTCTAGCTGTGGCACACAACAGTTTACTCTTCTGAAAGCTGTAATATTACAGTCTACTCCCGGTTATAGGACTCAGTGCAAGAGTAAATAGGTGGTGGTTAGTGGTCTGTGATAAACAGATGATCTGGTGGATGTCTCTGGCTTTGAACTCTATGACTCTATTTATGAGGTGCCTTTCATCTTAGTATATAGAAATAAATGCACATTTTCTCTAGCCTGTGCTTACTGGTGGCCAGCACTGGGCTGCTGCTGCATTTGTACTAAGAGTAGTTCTAATGCCATTAGGGCAAACTTCTCCATACTGTGATCCCATGTTATGACATTAAAAACAAGTTCCAGGAGCTTCCCTCCCATCTAGCCATAAAAAAAAAAAAAAAAAAAGTTTCAGGGGGTCACGTTCATCCTCCCTGAGCAATGTGAGTCCCAGATTGAGAACCTATGGCATTAGGGCAATTAACTAGAGCTGGCTGCAAAAGCATGGTGAAAATGAAATTGGGACCAAAGGAGGAAAAAAATTCGAAAATTTGCAGAATGTCCCGTCCCCCCCCATTCTCTGACTAACTCAGAAATAAAGACTGCTATTGTACCAATAGAAGGCACACCCAAAGGAGGGTTGGAGGGCTACTGCAGAGAATGCTCCTACCAGGAATGTGGCCGAAAGCCCCCACAACCCATCTGGTATCACTGGAGTACTTGGAAACTATCCTTTCCTGGACTGCAGCTAGAGATAGTTGGAAAAACATCTGATTCAGTAATGGCCCAGACGGTCTCTGAAAATACAGCGCGGTCTAATGCACTGCCACTGTGATGAATCTGTGATTGATAACAGCAGCACATAACTCTCTTTAAACTGTTACAGTTGCTCCCTTGCATGCGCCATAGAAAATTAGAGGGCAAAATTGCTGGGCCAATGCATTTTCTCACCAATTTTGCGTGTTTTTTAAAGAAGTACAAAGATTGGCATGAAGCACACCACACAGTTGCGAGGATAAGGAACTCTGAGAAGCATGAATCATGCTTTGCATTGTTATTTTACCTCATCTAATCTGTCTCACTATATTTAATATGGTTGAAAATTGAATCTTACCTAGTTACCTTTAGGCCCAAGCAGAGGCCATTTTTTACAATCAGGGACTTGTACATTTATAAAACAAGCCCATTACAATTGTCATTGGGCACATGCACATTAAAAAGGACAACAGTACTGTAACCCCTCTGCCAGGTGATGTTGGCAGCAATGAGGGCTGGGTTCAATATCTAGGGGTTGTTCTTAACATTACAAAACAGAGCCCACTGGGCACTTCTAACTGGCAATACTTCCCCACTCATAAGCACTGAGTCTGTGTTTAACAGAAGAAAACGTGTATTAAAAGGGAAAGAAACCCAGCATTAATTTGGGAAAATACAACCACAATTCAAAAGCATGTAACCATAACCAATCACCTCACAGTATTTCAGGCAGTGCCCTTTGCCTCAGTTCCATATTGCAGTGTGAAAGTCTGACAAACAAATGTTCTTTTAACATGCCACTTACCTTTCCTTCCACTGCACCCCACTCATAGTCAGCTGTCCTTGGTCAGCGAAGACCCAGAGTTCAGGGGTGTGTTCATGTGGGTTCACATGAATCTCAGTGATTTCACTGGGTAGTGGGGAATCTCTCTGCTAGCACTGTCTCTGCATTGTCTTTCATTGCAAACAATCCCTACACCAGGTCTAAGTTTTAGCCCCTAAATGTGCTCATCAGTGGTTTCATCTCTAGTAATCGCTGAATAGAAAGAAGGACTTCCAACTGAGTTCAATCAGCTCTGACTTTAAATACCGGAATAGGGAGGGTCAAATGGTGCCCAGGACTCTTTATACAGAGTCCACACCATCAAGTGGAAACACCTGTCCCCACCCTCTTCTCTTTCACTTGAATTTGGCATCCCTAACCCTTGCTTAGTGAGTGAGGTTCAATTTAGGGTAATCCCCTCAGTTAGGGCATGCTAAATACAGTTCTGCTGCCCTTTATTCATACAGTAAGGTTAAAATATTTCTTTACTCCTGGTTTCAATACTAAAGTGAATTGTAACCCAAAACCAGCCCAAATTGATCACTTTGGCAAAACAATTCTGTCTGCTGAACACCTAGGCAGAATAGGTGTGTCTATGCAAATACGTTCTGCTCCTGAAGCCTTTCCCCCCAAGTTCTTCACTAGATGTCAGGGGAATGCTCATTTAGTCCCTGCTTACAATATGTTAACCACAGGCACAAAGTTCAGATCTCAGTCAAAGTTCAGAGCTGGACTCCCCCCAGGTTTTGGGTTGGACCTCTCTTGAATCAATCCATATCAGGTACTGTTTACTTAACAGCCATTTAATATTTCAAATAAAAACCCAAGAAAAAGGCTGAACCTTAGTTAGGGTACCAGGTTGAGCTGTACCTTTGATCCCTGAGGGTATCTCTTCCCAATGAGAGGCCCAGGCGTGTTCTTCTCTCAAGGTGGAACCCTGAATTTCATCACACTGCCCCTAGATGGCAGCACCCTGTTCAGCATCTGTGGTTCCTCAGAAGATCCAGCTGGGTTTTGGGGTCTGCTCTAGACTTTCCTATGGAGGTCTAAGATCAGTGTAAAAATGCAGTGACGCGGAACAATCTCTTCAAAACAAAGATTTGTTTATCCATAGGAACATAACAAAGAGAGGAAAAGGCTGAGAACAACAAAAGGCCAATGTGTGTATTATATTATCTAAACCCTTAGCCTTTCCTTGCACGTTTAGATAGGTTCCATTTGTTCCAGGCACACACCCCTCCCAGCACTGTGGTTGAGTGAGACAATCTGCGGCCACTGCATCTGTCACAGGCTGACCCACGCTGAATTTTGATGAACTGCACAATAAATAATGGCCCTTGCTTTGATTATTAAAGTGGTATTGCTTGGCTTGTTAGCCTATATAATTACAGGTTTCCTTTCATCTCCCACTAATTTTAACACAATTGCTATAAACCACCAGACTCTCTGTTTCTAGCAGAACTCTAGTAAAAAGAAGTTAAGCTGATCTCAACTGTATTTCGTCCCCTTCATCCATAGTGAACATTAACACAATTCAGCATAATGGGCAGCCTCCTCAGAGCAGCTCTGGGGACTGAACTATCTGTAGACTGAATTAGCTCCTAGCTTTGGTTAAGGCTGGAGACACCAGGTCAGGGTGATAAGGTGACTGAGAAGATACACAGCAACTCAATTTCCAGCACTGTCACTCTCATACATTTGAAAAAAAGTCTATTGGCACAACGGGAAACAAGTCATCTTCATTTCATCATGTGATATGTACAGCTGTTGTTGCTCCCTCACCATTCCCAGACCAAAAAGCCCTTCAATAATAAAGTTAATGCTCCTTTTGGGGCCTGATCCAGAGCTCATTGAAGCCAATAGACTTAAATAGACTTTGGATCAGGTCCATAACTTACAAAACTACATGTGTCAAGGAAGTTACTTTAAAAATAAATCCTACATTGAAAATAGTATGGCAAGTCTCCATGGTATGGAGGCACACTGCTCCAAGCCACCCACCCCCTTGGCTATATGGATGGAGTTGGGAGCCAGAGGCAGGCAGCCCTGGAGAGAGATGTGAGATGCACAGTTTCAGCATGTCTCCTAGAAAGCTCTAGCCAGAGTTTAAAGGAGACTTTCAAAGAAGCAGGGTTTGTGCACTTTTTACTTTTTTACACTATAGCAAGAAGACCTGATTACCCCCACCATCATCCCTCCAAAACTAAAAAGAGAATTTTCCTTCCTGTTTTTAATTCTTGTCTTTTCTACCCTGGAAGACTCTATGGAGAACTACAGAACTTGTAGAATTATGATGACAGATACCAAGAAGTGAAACCTGATTAAGGGCTCAATCCTGCAAGGTGTGCTGAAGCCCATACCTGCCATGGTAATAGGTGGCTTGCGCTAACATACCACCACTCCAAGCAGACTTTCCACACTAGGGGCCTGCAGTTTATGGAGCAAATATTGAAAAAAGACAGTTATTTCAGTGGGAATTAAGGGGAGTCAGCAGCTTGCAGAATCAAGCCCTAGAAGAGGTGGGGGGAAGGCCAGATTCTCAGCTGGCATAAATCAACACAAATCCATTGACATAAAAGGAGCTACACCGGTATACATCCGCTGAGGAGCTGGCCCCTTATTTTTTGTTAACACATATTTGTCTAAAAAAGTTGTGGGAGGAAAGTTCTCTTTGCTAAGCATCCAAAACCTCCTCCTCTTTAAGTGCTGAGAAAACTCCAAAATCCACATCCTTGAATCATCTAAAGAGTCCTCCAACAGAAAACAGGAAGATTAGACTCAGTATTCCTGAAATTTCTAAAGTGAAAAATAAGGGGCGGGGGGGCGGGAATTAAGCCCTGCTTCATCTGTCATAAAGAAAGGGAAAAAAGGGCAAAAACCCACTTTTCTTTATTTGCAAGTCACCTTTATTTTATTCTAGCTGGATTTTTTTTAAAAAAAGATGCCTATACAAGGCTTTAGGCACCCTAATGCATAATTCATAACAAAAATCCCAGAAAAATTAAAATCATTCAAACAGGAACTCAGCTAGTCACCTCTAAAAACCCCTTTCCAATCTTCCGTTTGTAGTTACCACACACTATCAAACAAACCTTTCACAGGCCACGCCACCTTTGCCTTTCCTACCACAAACACACTCCCGAGTCAGGGGCAAGTGCAACTTTCCTCACATTGTACACACAGGAGTGAATCAAGCCAGTTAACGCACATAAAAATATGTAAATAAATGCAAAAAATAAATAACTTAACATGTGACTTTTGTTTTTAAGGAGGCAATTTACTGTTCTGTGAAGCTTATGAGCCATGTTTTTCAACCTTATGGGGAGCATGCAAACAAATGCATTGCATCCATATTTTCATGCATATCTGCATATGTGCATTCAACCTGTGAAAGTGTGCATTCAAATGGGTAGTCAGAATTTTGTGTAGGTGTTCATGTAGGTGAAGAGTGTAGGATAAGACCCTATAAGGAAGTTGTTATTTGCATGTGTCATTCCCCCCATTTTCATGGCTAACTAGCTGAGCCAATGGGTGGTGCATACTGAAACTTACATTTGCCTCATAAGTGGACCTTGCCCTGTTGGAATTGTAAACGTAAAAATAAGACTGTGGTATGATGTGTTTCAGTGATATAACAAATTTGAAATCAAATGCAAAAAAAAAAAAAAAAAATTCCAAAAGCCCCAAGTCAAATCTGGCAGCTGCTTAAGGATTCAGCCAATGTTTGAATAAAACAACCCTGCTTTCTGCTAGATGTATGCCAAATGGTTTGCTGTTATTTTCAGCAGTGGCAATATTTTATACATTTATTTAATTGTTGCCTGTTCACAACTGCTTTCTATTGTCAATGTCGTGAATAGCCAACAACGATATAAAGTAGTGGGCTCCTATCAGCATTGTTCTCCTGTTCAGAGGCACAGTGAACAAGAATACAGCTATGTTTTCCATACAGCGCAGAAAAATGTAATTCTCTGTTTAGTGTCATATCAAGAACTCTTGTTCCAATTCACCGCCATGGGCAATGAATGACAGGCTGAGCTGTCCATTCTGACAATGTGACCATGATATCTGTGGTCAAGGCCACTATGTCATTTTTTCTCTCACACAAAAAATGTCTGAAAAACTCCTATTTTTACATCTTTGTTTATCTACATAAACACAGATAAAATGAAACTGAGTTCATTAAATAATGTCTTGATAGCATAGGAAATGTTACATTCTCTAGCACTGCGGCATGTACATTGAGTAGAATGGGATTTCTTTATAATACTAATAAAAAAATAGCTGTATTCCCCTTCTTCCCACAAAGACAAGCTCTTGCCCCCTTCTTCCTTCTCAGGAATCTTGTGCAATTTTTCCCCCGGTATAAACCAGGGGAATTTCCCCCTCCACAGTTAAGTAGACACATCAGAGCTAACAATATGTATCCAAAGGGTGATTAACTTTGGGTACCAAAGGACTGGAACTAGCAATAAAGGGGTTGCTTGGAGCTCAGCACAGAAAACAGCATCTATTCAAGGGAACAAAACAAGACTTTGACAATGCTGGAAAATGGTAGGAAGCAATAGGTTGTGGCAGCTACAGCACAGCAATGATTTACATGCCATTAACGTACACTGGCTGTATGTTGCTTTTAGGCCAGTATTTAAATAAAAGCAGCGTTAGCCTTGGCAGCCTGTGTATTATCACACTGAATTTATGTTGCCTCCAAGGTAAAGAGCATCATCTTATTGTAACACACACAGGTAGTATAATGTGTCAAGTGCACTTTTGGCTGCTTGTTCAGGAAAAATGTTCTGCACGACGCATAGTTTGCTTGGTTTTATTTATTTATTTTCCTCTCCCCTTGGTTTTATGGCTGGCTTAGAATGATTTTCATTTGTTCATAAGATTATTTTTCCTCTTAGATGTTCTTTTTATTGCTTGAAACCTAAAGCATTTCCACCAAAAGGGGTTGGAGGGGAGAAATAAATGAGAGAAATGGTTATTGTACAGGAAAAGAGAGATTTCAGTGCAGTGGACAATGGGTGTATACTTTAACATGTGAGATGCAGCAGCTGTATTTGATGCTGCTGTTGAGTTGCACAAGGTCTTATAACATGATGGCTGGAAATTAACTTCTTGAGGTTTGGGGTGTAGATACATAGGAGAGCAGCTAGAAGTGTGATGTCTCTGAGCAGGCCTTCTGACATTTTGCCAGTGTCAGTGTCATCCTAGTGCTGATCTTCCTTCACTTCCTACATGGCCCTCCCAAAGCCATCCAAGCTGCCAGGTAGTGTCTGTCATAGGGGGATCTTAGTAGCTGGCTGTTTTGTGACAAATGACACAGTATCAACAATAGCATTTGACTTTTACGGATTCTGGCTGTAGCTAGAAGTGTGTGAAATATTCACAATGAAATGCAACACCTACTTGAAATTCAAGTTGTTCCTCAGACAATTAATATGGAACCAAAACACCTAACTGCCTTATAATGGTAGGATATTTATAGTGCTGCTTTGTCTTGTGCATCGCTCTACAAAGTAACTGCTAGTCAGAGTTTTTGAAGTACAAGGCCAGTGCTGGATGACTTTCTACGGTGCAGATGAATGACAGTGAGAAAGAGCAAACCCGCTAGCAGCAACATGATCTGGAAGGTACACATGTACCTGAAGACATGAAACACTTCAGTCGCAGTTAAAATAAGCCATTGCTACTAAAAAACGTCAGGGTAAGATTCAACCTTCGGCTCAGAAAAGCAATAAAAATTTTTGCTAGAAATATTTAAACACAGACTGTATCAATAGCCAATGTGAATCACAACATCCTTCCCACCCAGCCAGCCCAAGACAACTAAGGGCTTGTCTCCACTTACTGTGGATTGATGCTGCAGTGGTCAATCGACCAGGAGTTGATTTAGTGGGTCTAGTGAAGACTCACTAAATCAACTGCCAATCACTCTCCTGTCGACTCTGGTACTCCACTGAAATGAGAAGCATAAGATAAGTCGACAGGAGAGTTTCTCACATCCACCCAGCACGGTGTAGACACCGCAATAAGTTGACCTAAGGTACGTCGACTCCAGCTACGTTATTCACGTAGCTAGAGTTGCATAAATTAGGTCAACTTAACCCTGTATGTTAGACCTGCCCTACAACTGTTTAGCTGCCAGGCCCACCAACAGAAATTCTGGGCCCCAGGGCCAGGGCTGTACCTAGGGGGGCGGGGACCAGGGCAGAAATGATGAATATGTCACTTCTGGGACCGCCCATGCTGGACAATCGCGCCGGCACGTGGGGCCCGGAGCAGTCTCGCGCACCTAGGAGCCCTGCAGCCCGCCTGGGCAATTGGCCCCTTTGCACCCCCCGTTTCAGTGGGCCTGTTAGCTGCCATTGAATCACCCTTCATCTTTGGAAACCAGGTGAACTTGGCAGCATGCTCTGAAGATCAACAGACTCACACCATATGTGAGGAAGCAAACTCCACTGTTGAAGCCAACACTATACCCCACGCCACACTGGGAGCCCTTGCCTGCCTACCTACCTCATAGTAAAGTTATAGTGTCTTGTCTGCACTAGGATTTTATGGCAGAATAGCTAATGTGTATTCATTTTCCCACAAGACATAGCCCAAAGCTCACATCATCCTGAGCATCCCAATGCCAGCTCAACAGTGCAGATGCTCAGGTCTTCTCATCAGAGCACTGGAACATCTGTTCCTCCTGCCATTATCTCCAGATCTTTTGTCTCAAACACCGATAGGTCTTTCATCCTGCTTCAGGCTCACTCCACCCAGCAGTCGGATGTAGATTTTGAGTGCTCAGATAAAAGTATAAGGAATTCTGCTAGAAAAATGCAAGCGTTGTACTCAGAAAAAAATACGTGCTCTAGCAGGGGAATAAGTAGCTCTTTGAACAAAACTGATCTTGCTTAATTCCTCTTTCATTATATTTGCTGTCCGTACAGAAGTCTGGGCTTCTTTTGCCACCAATAGGGTGCACTTGGCACCTATACCAGGCTATACATCAAAGAGTTTCAGGTTTCAGAGTAGCAGCTGTGTTAGTCTGTATTCGCAAAAAGAAATGGAGGACTTGTGGCACCTTAGAGACTAACAAATTTATTTGAGCATAAGCTTTCGTGAGCTACAACTCACTTCATCAGATGCATTCAGTTTTTCTCATCTGACAGTATAACGCAGTGGTTCTCAACCTTTTATACTGGTGACCCCTTTCACATACTGCGTGTGACTCCCCTTATAAATTAAAAGCACATTTTTGTATATTTAACACCATTATAACTGCTGGAGGCAAAGTGGGGTTTGGGGTGGGGCTGACAGCTCGCAACCCCCCATGTAATAACCTCGTGACCCCTCTTGGGGTCCCGACCACCAGTTTGAGAACCCCCCAGTATAAAGGTTGCTTAAGTGCCTAGCCCATGTTTAACCTCCAGCATGGGATCCACTCCCTATAAGGAATGTTAACTTTATGCTGATAAGACCCTTGGAATTAGCTGGGGACTGGTTCCCTCAGCACTTTTGAAAGGACATGCCACAGGAACAGAGCTGCATAATTAACATAGGCAAATAATTAATTATTTCATCATATTTTTTCACATTTAACAGAGAACTCCATTTACCTCCATTATTATTATTAAATAAAATAAATAAATAAATAAACAAACAATACTACCTAGCTCTTATATAGCACTTTTCATCCATAGATTTCAAAGCACTATATCCAGTTCAGTGTCCAGATTCATAGCCTGGAAAACCTGCCTTACACTGAGAGCATAAAGAAGCTCAATCTTTAGTTTATCCAAGAGAAGGTTAATATGTGACTTACATCAGTTTATAATTACATACATGGAAATAGGATTTCTGATAGCAGAGAGTTCTTGAATTTAGCAGACAAAGGCATTGCACAATCCAGTGGCTGGAAGCTGAAGCTAGTCTAGAAATAAAGTAAAAAATTTTAATAATAAGGATAATTAACCACTGGAACAATTTACCCAGGGACGTGCGTATACTCTATCACTTGAAGTCTTCAAATCAAAATTATCCAATCAGTCTTTCTAAAAGTTATCCCCTAGCTCAACCAGAAGTTGTAAGCATGATGCAGGAATGACAGGAATTAAATTCTCTGGCCTGTGTTATGCAGGAGGTCAGATTAGTTGATCATAATGGTTCTTTCTGGCCTTAAAAATCTTTAAATCTACAAATTATCACAATGACCTTCCTTGGCACGAAGTATCAGAAGGGTAGCTGTGTTAGTCTGGATCTGTAAAAGTGGGTATTCACCCACGAAAGCTTATGCTCCAATAAGTCTGTTAGTCTGTAAGGTGCCACAGGACTCTTTGCCGTTTTTCCTTGGCACTGGAGATCTCGATAGCTCATTGCTCAGCAAAAGATGCTGTTCTGGGAAAATATGACATGAAATTGAATAAAGATATATGAAATTATAGTATGGAATGGGGTTGCATCAAGAAAAGTTTATGCAGATAAGAGTTCCTAGAGTGGAACACTAATGTTAGGGAAAACTAATATCTGATGAGCTAGTGCAAAAGAATATGAAGTTACTACACAGATACAAAGTCCACATTGATTATAATGCAATCTGATTTAAAATGTTCCTTGGGGGATGGTTTTAATTATAGTTAAAAAGGCTTGACAGCCCCATGTCATAGCATGTCCATGTTATTAAGCCATAAAGCAACTGTCTTGCTCAGAAAACAGTCCAAACTGCAAAACACATGCTGGACAAAGCCAAGGACAATGGCAAAAATCCCTGCTGAACCTCAGTCTGCTTAAGTATTGGAACACATCTACAGAGAACTTGCCTAACTCTTGACAAGTCAACATCTTTGCACAAATCTGCCCTGTTCTGAGAAACAGCTGAAACATGAAGTAATGAATCCCAGCCAAATGTAAGCTTGACTGAGAGGTAACAAGGTCAGGAGTATCACTAGGACAAATTTTCTAAGCCACGCTCAGGCCAGACCTACACTACAGAGTTAGGTCGACATAAGGCAGCTTACGTCGAACTAACTCTGTGTCTACACTATGGCGTCGTTCCCGCCGATGTAAGCCCCCCACTACACTGACCTAATAACTCCCATCTCCATGAGAGGCGTAGCGCTTAGGTCAATGTAGTTAGGATGTAGTTAGACACTGCGTTACTTACATTGTCTGTCAGCACCGCACTGCCTGGCGCTAATAGCCCGTGCTATCAACTCCATGCAGAGCTCCAATCTGGGAGCCCTGCTGCTGGGCATGGAGACCCCAGGCCATCAGCTGGGAACCCTGGACAGGGCTGACAGCTCAGGCTGTCATACCTCCCTCCCCACTGCCCCACTTAAGTCGGTGGAAGCACTTCTGGTGAGGATGCGCACACCAGGTGAAGGAGGGTAGTTAGGGATCTGGGGCAAAAAAAATTGGGGATTGGTCCTGCTCTGAGCAGGGGTTTGGACTAGATGACCTCCTGAGGTCCCTTCCAACCCTGATAGTCTATGATTCTACATGAAAAACTGCAGTAATTACTGCAGTGGCTGTAAGTTGACCTAACATAGGTCGATTTAATTGCATAGTGTAGACAAGACCTCAGTGTTGAACGCTGGTACTTCACTATGAGACACACTGTATGACAATCAGTGGAAACTTTATCATTATGACAAGCAAATGCTGAAAAATCATTTCATGCTTACACCCTGGTGGGTGCGATTATTTTCACAGTCATTGTCCATTGTTATCTCTACCCTCATGTGGTCTGAACTTTGGGTCCTATGATTTGTCCTCAATCTCCTTTTTTCTCCATATATCATTTATGTTCACTTGCCTTGTTGTTCTTATCCCATTACTGTTAATGTTCTTTTCCATGAGCTTCTTTTTGCTTTTTTTGTTTATCTTACTGTATTATTAATCCCCTCATTCTTTCAGTGATTTCTATTATTACATGCATTTTTATCTAATTTTTATACTTGATAACTTTCTTTATGCTTTTGCTGATAGAACTTGAAATCTGTGGTGCATTGGAAACGATTTCTGCTTTTCACAAGTTCTTTTTTCATAAGATCATCATTATCTTTGCTAATTAACTTTGCTCTCTCCAGCTCAATGTTTACATGGCTCCTATATTTCACCATCCTGTACTGTCTTCCTTTAACGGGCTGAACATAGTAATATCTTGCTAAATTTGGCCTAATCAGTCAGAACAACATCAACCACATTGTTCCTCATGTTATTATCTGTGCAACCTACTGGATTCTTTTCATGTAAGTCATATCTATGCATAATTCACATTATTAGTACATTCCATCAACCTGTCTTCTTCTAAACCTATTGTAACATCTCTTCCAACATAACTTGTTGCGGCTTTGGGCCCTGTACTACTGTCTGTGTTTGACATCAATATCTCCATGACTTCATGGAGATACATTTTCTTCATCAGCTAAATACTTAGTATTTGCATCATGCATTCTATCTTCAGAGGTATATGTAACTATTAACCCTCAGAACACTTCTGAAAGGCAGTGTCATACCCATTTTCCAGCTAGGGAACAGAAAAGGCAAGTAACCTGCCAAATATAGAGTCCCACTCCAGAGTTCCTAGCTCTCAATCTTGTGCTCAAACCAGGCTTATCTTTTAATTGTTCATTATTATTTGTATTATAGAAGTACCTAAAGGCCCCAACCAAGATCCATGCCTCATTTTGCTAGGTACTCTATGTACACACTGTGAGATAGACCGTATTGTGAAGCGTTTACAAGATAGGGCTGGGATTCTCAAAGGAGCCGATGAAAGTCAATGGGACTGAGGCACCCAACTCCATAGACAAAGAAAACTCCATTTTATGGACACACAAGGACCCGATTTATTACAGATATTTAGTAGATGCCTAGTGGGTTACCCACATTGAAATCATTGGGAGTTAGGCTTTAAAGTACTTTTGAAAATCCCACTATGTGCCTATTTACACACCTAAATACCTGTCCAAAAAGATCACACAGCAAGTTTCTGGCTGAGCTGAGAATTGAACCCAAGTCCTCCTGAGCCTCAGACTAACAGCCTAACCACCGGATCATCCCTCCTTTACAGAAGGCTTTGTTAATAGATGTGGATGGGTAACATGACTGTACGCTTTCACAGTAGGGGACAAAAGTACCACCAACATCCAATCTGGATAGTACTTACTTCCAGAAGGCATTCAATAACAATGATTAATCAGACAGGAGAGAAAGGTAAGACAGGAAAAGTTCTGTCATTTGAGTTCATCTAAACTGTCAGCACGTGGAACTGACAAAAGCCTTAAAAATAAGGGCCACTTTAGAAATTCACACGAAAGACACAAAGAAGATGTAAGTAAATCACAGACAGCTGGACTGGCATGAAGGCTTTCAAAACTAACCCTGGCAATGTCAGGCTCCCCATGGTGGCTGTTACTTTATTGTCCTGGAAGTCACTTTTATTTTTAATAATACATTTATTGATGAGAGTACTGCTAACGTAGCATGAAGAAAAGGACAGATAAGAATGCAATTTATTTGTCGATAACCTGTCACTATCACCTCGATTTGGAGATGTTACCTAAAATTAACAATTGCCTGATTGTCAGAGGTGTCACCTGAAATTGTGGGTGCTCAACATGTTTGAAAATCAGACCACTTTTGTTTAGGTACTCAGGTTTGGAAAGTGTTGTCAATGTGTGTATTTGTTAAATGCTTTGGGATCCATTGGAATAAAAGGTATATAGAGATGTAACAATCTTTCCAATTTTCATGATTTTATTATGAATCTCATGTTATTGGGTATTTTTCTTAACACACTAAGAAGTTGGGGTTATATTAGGTGAGTATTTTGGTTTTCATTTAAAAATAAGTAAATTTCAAATCATCATAGTAGCAGAGAAAAGCCTGAAGATATGAACCTCTAAAGACTCAGAAACCAGAAGACAAATAAAAAGACCCAATATTTATTATTTGAAATCTCATGATCTTAAGCCAATCTCATGATTTTGGGGGGCTTTTTCTTTTTTAAAAATTGGGGTTGGCAACACTTTGTATGTGATTATTTTTAATACTCTATAGTGTAGTAGAACAACCTCAGACTGAAAAAAATATTTTTTGCTGATTCTAACGAGATAGAGACTTACATAAATTACTTCAGGACTATCAATTTAGTGAAAAAAACGAGGAGTTCCTGTGGCACCTTCGAGACTAACCAATTTATTTGAGCATAAGCTTTCGTGGAAGTTGCCTTAACCAAGTGAGGGGTCAGTGCTAATGAGGCAATTCAATTAGGGTGGATGTGGCCCATTCCCAACAGTTGACAAGAAGGGGTGAATATCAACAGAGGGAAAATATATTCTAGGCTATATTCACTTTTTCTTGTCAATTGTTGGGAGTGGGCCACATCCACCCTAATTGGTAAAGCAACATCTTTTCATGTGCTATATATTTATACCTGCTTACTGTATTTTCCACTCCATGCATCTGATGAAGTAGGTTCTAGCCCACGAAAGCTTATGCCCAAATAAATTTGTTAGTCTCTAAGGTGCCACAGGGACTCCTCGTTGTTTTTACTGATACAGACTAAAAGAGCTACCCCTCTGAAACCTATCAGTTTAGTGGTTTTTAATAACCTGAAATTGTAAAACAAGCACAGTGTATTCCCTCACTTCAACAATAGCCCAAAAGTGCCGAAATCACTTGTATTTATTTTCAGTCACTGAAGTAGATGGCAGGACCAGAAGGAATCTTTATCTATTGATAGCTCTGGTGCTTTGCAATTGTCTTAAATATTTCAGCAAAGAGATACCTCAGTGTATTTTCCTGGCTACTGATGAGTTGTCAAAGGTCAACAATTTTAGCTTCAAACATTGAGAGGGATCTCTAAAGCTTTCCTTGCAGCTGAGAGATTAAGGCAGACTCTTATAAACATATTTATAAAATAAGAGCAAGGGACTTCAGCTTGGCAGCTTGGAATCTAACACCATTCTGTATCTATATTATTTTCAGGATTAGAAGCCATTAATTCCTAAAATTGTGCTCTGGAGCATAAGTGGCAACAGCTGTAGCTATCTGTTCACTGTCTTTCCACATGGGCTGCTTTCTGTGCAAGATATGCATGAAAAACACAATAAAATGAGGTGCTACTCATTTAGACAGTGTTTGGCAAAATAAAATAAAAAACTGAAAAGCAGAACCATGTTTGCTATAGAATGATGAACTTAGGTGTTAATAAAAATGGCATCTTAAGGCAAGTGCTTACACACTTCCTGTTCTGTAATCCATTCTTCTTGCATGCACAAACTAATAAACTGCCTCTTCTTATTATGTCACTACTGTACATGAAACATTTCATGCATGAAATATTAATCCCATACACAGGTCTTTGAGGGACTGATTGCACTGGCTAAAGGAAGAGAGCAGGATGGTTTCTGAACACAGCTCTGATAATGCATTTCAATCCTGACTCACAGCACCTCAGCTTTTCAAGTCCTTGGCTTTTCCACAGCACAGACAAACCAACTCTGTGACAGTTTTGTGGTGCAGACAAATGTGCATAGGTAACCGGAATGAGACATCCAATGCATTTCACTTGGGAGTTGAAATTTGGTCTACAAAGATGAACGGTTAGTGCATTTGCCTGCTTTGTCATTTACCTCCCACTAAACCTAACTTCTTAAAGAACTTACTTACAAATACATTTAGGAAGCAAAAAATTCAATTCTCCCTATGTCCTGCCCACCCCAAAAATAAAAAAATTAAAGTTTTTCAAAACTGAGTAATAACAGAATTTTCTCCTGATAAAAATGAAATGAGGGCTCTTATTGGTCACTAATATTTCACAAGTTTAGAATTCCATGTTAAAGGTAACCTACTTTCTATGAAATTAAATAACCATTACTGTCATTTATAGCTTTTAGCCATGTTTGATCTGAGATTCCCACATGTTCTACTCATAGACAGTTACAGCTGGGGAAAAAGAAATCTAATCCATTCTTCCACCATCAAAATTTTCTCTTCTACAGTTTATTCTCCAGGGCTTCGTCCATTCTAGTTTTAAATAACTTAAGTTACAAACCCCTACCACTTTTCTTGCAAGACTGTTTCACAGTGTAAGAGGCCTGATCCTGCAAATTCTTACCACATGATCAGGCCTTGTTCAAACAAATAGTCTAATTGTCTCCAATGAAACTACTCACCTGAGCATAGGGTTGTGGGGTCAGTCCATAATAGATTTCAACTTTAGGAAGTCTCTCCCGATAGCTAATTAAAATTTTCTTCCAGGTCACTCCCAATAATACCCTCTTGGAGCAACCTAACCAACTGTTTAGTACTAAGGTCCCCAAATTATTGTAGATAATTTTGCTCTTTCCTTTTCAGTAATTCTTCCAGCCCCATCCTTCTCTCCGTCTCTGTTATTCTTCTCTGCACTCCCTTCAGCTTACTGACCTCTGTTGTGGCACGGAAGCTCCTAGAACAGTTTGTAGTATTGTAGTTGAGCTCTCACCTCTGGTCCATGACTGGATGCCTCTGCGCATACAGGCCATGGGTTCAACATAATAAACAGAAATCAGACTGCCTTACAGTAAAAGTAGACTCACATTAGGACTCACACCACTTCCGCATATGATTTCTTCTGTATTGGGTGGGAACAATGTCCAATTATAGGCTTTTCTGAAGAAATAAATTAGAACTTCAATGGGGTATTGACTAATTATCTCCTAGGAAAAAAGCTTTAATTTGATGTTAATAGGGCTAATGGAATATTTAGCTCTGTCATTTATGTATGAAATGGAGCTATAAGCCCTACCATATAGAAGTGCTAAAAGTATTTAAATCAGTAGTCTTTGGTGCCACACAGTAACCTTGCCACCTTTTCCCATGTGGAATGATGTTCTGGAAATTGCAGCACAGGATTAATTACAGGCTCATCATGGAATTCTAAAACCGCAATAGTTAGTCAGCCAAACAAGTACAGTTCTCTTAATAGATTTAATCAACTGTTGGGTAAGCCCTCAGCTTGTGTTAGGAGACTTGACATACAGTAGAGATGATATCAATGAATTTTAACTGGCAAAAGTGCAAGTTCATGTGGATAAGAGAAAAAATGTACCAGCCAGTTAAAAACATGTTATTCAAATATAGTTAAATAGTATTTAGAAACTATGGAGCTCGTGTTGACTCAATATGAAAAGAATCAATCAGTTTTGAACCTATTCTATGGAATCTTATTCCCTTAAAGGTGATCTTCCTTTCCAGAAGGACTCCGACCAGGGAAATGTAAGGGTGACTTATCTGAAAGGTTTGCAACTATTAGACTCTACAAATGTCATCCCCTACTGTTGGCACCAGACTGCCATTTAGCTCTCAGCATATAGACCAAGGAGTACCCTTTCCTAAATCTGTTGTAACGCCCAGATTATTGCCTGTATTTCTCACATAGCATATTATTTTATAACACAGACACACTTGAATTCTTATAATCAATTAAAAATAAATTACACCTGAACAAACTCATTGTCATATTTTCATTTAGCAAGTAGTTGAATGTTTTGCTAATCGCCTCACATAGGGATTATCAGTAGAAATACAGTTGATCAAAAATCAAGGTATTCTGAAGCACAGGCTGATAAATACAACGTGGAATTATAGAGCCATAGGAAGGTTATTATTATTACTATTTAAAAGAAAGGGAGATGGAATCTAGCCATTTTCCTTTTAACATGCTAAAGCTTTCAACAGCTTTCAGGCAGTTTAGAAGCAGTAGTGTAGTGTTTGCTTGCCACTTTCAATTAAACATGGTACAACAGTCTGATGTCACCAGTATTTGCTAACAGGAAGAATTTATTTAAGAGCGTTCAAACCCTATAATTTCTTGTTTGGCTGTCTGCATTTTCTGGGTAAACAGGATGGTATTCTCTCAAGATGGGAAAAACACCAGAACCATTTACCTGCCCATACTCAAGCTGCCCCAAACATGGGGGCCAGATAAATTAGAACCTAGAGCCAAAAATATTTGACTCTTGTGTTTCTGCAAACCTAGTTTTTCCCATCTTGGCTTGAGCAGTAGATATCAAAATAGTGCTGAGCAAAGTTGTTTCAAAAATAAAGATTTACCCTAATCTCATCCCAAGCTATTACTTTAAGTAGGTTCAAATAGTCTTCCCTCCGATCTCCAGTCAGTGGTCTTTCTTCATGGCCTAGCTCATGTTCTCAGAAGGTTCCCCTGAAACAGACATGAGATGCTTCTGATATGGGAAGGTCTCAGACAAACCTAAATTTGAATGCAGCCTCCTTCTAGGTCCATTAGGACCTAGATGGCCAGACCAGTAGAAACACCAGCAATGATGAGAAAACTGTTGGAAAGAGTGAGTTAGGGATCATGGTAAAGGAGTTGGGGCAAGGGAGATAGACGTGAGAAGTAAGTAGTCCTATTAAGAGAATGGGAGAGTGAGAAAGGCAATGGAAAGAGGAAGATGGAGCTAGGAGAGAGAGGAAGGTTTGAGGGAGGGGAAATCTCAAAAGGTTGTTATAAGTTTGGAAAAGCAAACAAAATTTGTTGTGACTTGTCTGTTTGTGCTTGATGAGGAATCCATACAAAGACTGTCTCTGATTTTATAAATCTCTCTCTAGAGGCCATCAACTATCCCTTTAAAACCCATTTGCCGTAATAAATGGACCTGCACACTGTTCCCTCTAAGCTGTGTGCATGTGCACGCATACACAGATCCTAAACCCCATGCACACGGTGCAACACCGCGTGCACAAAAATTTGCACAGAAGCACAATTTGCACAGAAGAAATTTTTTGCTCACACGGCCTGTCAAAAATTAGAGGGAACATTGGACCTGCATATGGAGATTTACTGAGATCATTGTTTTTAAATGGATAGCATAGGTCTGTCCAAAACCACGGCCCTACATGCATGCCCCTAATTTCACATGAAGGTTAGCTAACTAAACATTATCTGTAAACTGCAAAGTGTTACTAAGGTCATTCACTCGGAAAGGTAGAAACAGAACTCAGGGGTTCCTAGCTACCAACTTTCTGCTCTGTCCACTAAATAAGTGGCCTGTACAGGGCACCATCACTGCCTCCTTCCATGCCTCCCTCATATCAAATATTTGCAAGAATTTCAGATTAAAAGTTACTTTTCAGTTTCAAAAATGCAAGGACTGGGGAAATGATATAGGAATACATGATAGAGAAATGATATATTAATAGAAAATGCTGGTACAATAAAGCTTGGTGAACTCTTCAAGTGGCTGATTTCATTGAAAAATATATCTAGTTATACTAAAAACACACTAGATTGTCACAACAAAGACACTCAACACCACATATGTAGTTTGTTTACTTTTTGCACATCAGGCAGAGAATGAAAGAGAGAGGAGTCAATTTCATTTGTATTTATTGCCTGCTTCTACTCAGTTTCTCATACATTAGCAGGATGCTGCAATGTTTGGACTACAAACAATGCAGGGAAATGCTGTTCCTTTAAAATTACGCTTCCCATGGACAATTTTTTAAACATCATGGAAGCTTTTCAATTTCATTATATAAAGTTGATTTACAAAATTCTATATTCTGATCTTAAATTGAATTGACAGTGTCTCACATAAGGAGTAAGATTAAAAAGCAATAATGAATTCTATTCTTGGCGTGCAGACACAAACCTGACTGGAACCTGGAAGTTGAGTGCCACCGTGCACTTTCTTCCATGCCATTCCTCAGACACCATTACACAGCGCATGATTAACGTGTGGTTCTAGACTGAAAAGTGACTGTGTATGACTAGCAGCCTCTTAAGCAGATCATCTCCCAGTGTGTAATTAGTGTCACATCTGCCTACTTTCCTGACAAAATTAAATTTTCGTTGTTTTTTATTCCTCTTAGTACTGCATAGCCAACACATCTAGGAGAGTGAGATTCTATTCCTTCTTTTACATTATCAGCGGAGTTGTTTACTAAATTCCAGTCAATGACACCTGTGCGAAACTAACTGACGTCATCTGGTTATACAGATATGTGACAGGGTGGCTAGGGCTAGTGGGGGCTCAGCCCCCCAAATCTCTCTCCCCCTAAGGGCGGAGCCATGGATGGGACTGGGTGGGTTGGCACCTAGGCCCACCCAAATCTGAGCCCCAAGGTCACACCCCCAGAAAAAAAAATTAAAGAATAAGCCTGGTCACTGGCGGGGGGGCAGTCTTTTAGTAAAGATGCTGCTGCCTCATACCGCGCCACTCCACTTCCCCTCAACACAGGCTCCGATTCCACCTCATGCCATTCAGTGCCAGTTACCACCTCCCCGCTGGCTGATTGTTTGGGAGCTGAGAGCCAGTCAGGTTCTGACCAGGGCCCCTCTGACAGTGTGGGGGAAGAAGTAGTGTGCCCACAAGGCTGAATGGGGTCACGAAGCACCCAAACTACCATTCCCATGAGACCTGAAGAAGAGCTCTGTGTAAGCTGGAAAGCCTGTCTCTTTTGCCAACCGAAGCTGGTCCAGTAAAAGATATCACCTCACCTGCCTTGTCTCTCTGTAATGGGGCATTTCAGGCAGACAAATTAATGCTGAACTGATCCAAAATGAAACATTTCAACATTTCAAAATACAATTTTTCTGAATTTTTATTACACACACACACACACACACACACACACACACACACACGATATTTCTTTTATCCCAATTTGGATGTTGCAGGAAAGAAATTCTGTTTCTTATCAGCTCTAATAAACAGATACCATTCCCTCATATGCTGGCTCTACTCAGCTATAATATGTTCTACAGCCACACATACAGGAGTCAAACAATGAAATTCCGTTCACATATTGAACCGCTTGGGTAGAAATTACCTTTCTTACCTCCATCAACTGCACTTTAACTGATGTTTGCCACTGTCTTTACTCTGAGCTCTCATTACTTCTTATTTTAGGATATCCCTCAAGCTACTTACTCTCCAAAAGTGGGAATCCTGTGATGATGGTATCTGGGAGCTCAAAGGAGGGAAATTATTTACCCGGAATTCTGCTTCTTTGAAGATATCGCTACACAGGAGTCTCGCTCTCCCGTTGCCCCTCAGAGTTTTGAGGAATGTAGCTGAGGTGGTGGTTTTTGTTCTGGCTTTTTAATGTTGCATTCCCAGCAATTATTTTTTGGCATTCATTGTATACATTTCAGTGTTCACAATCTGCACAATTTTATTGCAAGCCTTGCAATATTTGATATTTTTATAAAGCTCCAGCCCCTGGAGGCAAGTGATTAGGGTTGAGTCTCAACTTTCATTTTTTAAAGAGAGTACATTTTTTGGGACTGGGGCAGTCCTGCATTTTTATTTATTTGATTTCTGATTGGCTGGCTCAGGTAATGCCAAGTTGGTTTACTCAGAGCTGTTTCTGCCTGTGACTTTTCACATCTTGCCCCAGGATAAATCCTAACTCTGACAGACCCCAAGGATGCTCCTGTGACATATTTGAACTTCTCTACGCTCAGTGGATCACATTCTGGCCCCTGCTCCTGATCCTATATGCAACTGCAGTGGCATATCAGAGCTGTATGGAGGCAGCAACAGACATGGGAGAGTAAGCCAGTGACTGGGACAATGTAAGCAGCCCAATGCTGCACCTTCGCAGCTCCTAGAATATAGATGTGTTTGTTGTTCTTGGCACTCTGGGAATTCTGAGCTGCAGAGCAGTTCACACAGGGCACAAGTAAGGTCACTGCAAGATAGAGCAGCCTTGTTTCAGGCCCTGCAGCCAACCAGAATCTGGGCAGCACAAATAAGGTGTAAAACTGCCTCCTCTCCTCCTGGGCTATGCTGTAGGAGACAACACCAAACCTAGCTCAGAGTCTTTTGCCTGCTCATCAGACCCTCTAGGGAAACCAGGTCCTGGAGAGCATTTCTCTTTATTCTGTCTTAGGCTTGGATTCCCAAGATACCTTAAGGGTATCTTAGAAGGACTGTTCTCCCAACAGCCTCAGAACCTTCTAATCCTACATCCCTTTTTTCCTTTTATTAAATGGACAGCACCAGATATGGCATCTTGCTGTTTACACCACTCTCACCCCAGGAAAGGCTTATTCAAAGGGGACACCTTGAGCCCCTTTGCACTAGCATAGTTAGAGAGCATCCCTTAGTGATTCCTTCCCCGCCTCCAAAAAAAACCCAAAACCACTTCAAGATTAGTGTGACCCCCATTAGAAGTCTCCTCTTCCCCCCCCCCCCCGCATACTCTCACTGAGGGTAAGACATCAGCCCTCCATCAATCTGCCCTGAATATTAAGGAAAAAATCCCCCTTTATGGCACCCTGTCCTATAGGTGTTCCCATCAAACATATACACACGCACAAAGCATATAGTCATTTTATTACACCATTTGGCATTCTCTGACTTGGTAGGAAAGATGGCCTTCTAGCAAAGTATTTGACTGGGAAGATCTAGGTTCAACTCCCAGCATGACCACAGAGTCCTTGCGTGCACTTGGACAAGTCACTTGGTCCAAAAGTGAACACTGGTACTGGAAGTGGAACTTGACTTCTCTTGGGCTTGATTTTCAGAAGTTCTGAGTACTCACAAATCCAATTGTACCCAACAAGAGCAGTGGGTGAGCAGCACCTGCAAAAAAGAGAGGCCCAAGGTTTCTCACCTCAAACACTCAAAATCAGTGGCCACGTCTGAAAATTTTATCTTTCTGTCACTCTATTGCAATCCATAAAATAGGGACAACAATACTCCCCTACCTCAGACGGGTGTCACAAGCATAAATTCATTCATTTGTGAGGCACTTCAATAATACAGCTATAGGAGCTACGCAAGGACACAGATTCCCTCATCTTCAGTAACTATTCTTAAAAGAAGGGGCATGACTGAGTTATTGGTGTCCATATTATTCACAACACTAAACTTCCAAAGGATAAAAAAAAATTCAAACAACATGTGATATCAGGAACTCCCCTTTCATCTCTTCATAGCAGGAGGGCTCTGTTCCTTTGGCGATGGTGTGTATTTCAGTAAGGAGGATTCCCTATTGTTCCCTGCCACCCCCAACCCCCATTTCTTATGGTGCCAACTTGGTGATTTACTCTGCCCTGATTTTTTATTTTTGTCTTAGAGGTCCCTTTTCATGTGGCAAAGGAGGTTCATTTAATAATGTCCTCTTAATCCCAGAGCACTATCAGCAGGCTTTTTGTTCCAATTGTTTGATTGCTTTTTAGAGATTATAGGAAACTTCACTGTCATCCATCGCACAGTGAATAAGTAAATTTAAATGATTAGATAGATAGATAGATAGATAGATAGATAGATAATGCACACAGTATATATACATTTATATAGCTTGCAGAGACAAAAAAAATAAGCTACTTCTCCCTGTATGCCATACGAGAAAAATCAAATCAAGGCACGGAGAAACTGAAAAAAACCCTACATGTATCATTCACCTGATTTCAATTGTGACTCCCTTTGAACCTCGGCCAAATCATTTTGTACATTAAAAATTGGTCAGGGATGATAAGATTCCATTTTCATGGTTGGTAATGCAGAACCAGTGAAAGAATACAATTACAGACCCCTGAGTAAACTCTGCGAATGTCAACTTGATGTAAATGATCAAGTGTCGACAAAGGGGCTGGTGGAGGGGGAGGGAGCAAAGAGAGGAGGACAGGGAGAGAGGAGAGAAACAGAAAAGCTTCAACTTCCTCTGCAGTTTCTAAGATAGTGGAGAACATGCACCTCCATGGGCCCTGTGCTTTGGGGCCCCGTCTTCCCCAAGCCCACAACATGCCCAGAGCCTGCTGCTGCTGCTCTGGGATCTCTTCAAAGCACTGGGAACGAGACACAGAAGATGTGCCCCTGCGCGTAGCAGGACCACAGAACAGAGAAGCCAGAACAGAATTTCTAAAAAAAAAAAAAAATAGAACTGCACTTCTTGACCCAGATATTAGTCCTGCAAGATCTTGGAGCCCTGAGTTTGCATTGAAGAGAGAACTCCAGAGACAGAAACAGTCTGTAATTTAACCCTTGAAGAGAGGATTAGAGACACTGCAGTTTCAAAAGTCCCAACAGCCTCTTGCCCCCAGCACAGCAAGCCTCCCACACAAAAGACTCTGGAAATTAGCCAGCCCTTAAGTGACCCTGCTCTGTCCTCTCTCCTCCCTCCCCCGAGTGCCGCCTAGGACAGAATCAATATTTTATTACCTTGTTACAGAATATATTTGTTTTCATATTCAGATGATATGGGAATATGAGAGAGAATAGCATGATACAGAAGGTGCTGATGCTTTAAGTCTGAAAAGTCATTTAACGGTATGTAGCAGTTTTCATCCAAAGACTTTAAAGTGCTTTACACACATTCACTTTATGTCACATGACATTCTTGTGAAGTGGCTAAATATCCCCATTTTATAGATGTGTAAACTGAGGCACAGAAAGGTTAAATGACTTACCCATAGTCAGTAGCAGAGCTGGGAATGGGACACAAGAGTCTCAGACTCCTCAAACTCCATTTTAACCACTAGACCACATAGATTCCTGGTGATAAGTGTCTTTATATAGCCAGTTCTGCAGGCTACTTTTCCCCCCAAAGAAAGCCAGCACCAACATCAGTGGGTTTAATCTCACCAGGACAGGAGCTGAAGTGAAATTCTGGGAAACAATATAAGAACATACATTCAAATCCCATCGCCATTCATGAGCTGAGAGAAAGAGTGATTTCCCAATTTATTTTAGAATTATCATCTGAACTGATTAAAGCAGTTATCAACTTCAGTTGCTCTTTATACGTTGTCTTCATTTCACAATTCCAATGTTTTTTCATGTGCACACTGCATAAATTATTGAAACATTATTTTAGTTATCCATCCCCCTGTGACAGGAAAAGGTTTCCTGAAAGCAAGTCTCTCCCTAATCAGTTTTGTTTGTCTTGGTTTCTCCTCTCAATATTGCCACTACTTTTAGGTTAGTGAACAAGTAACACTAGTTTGCTTTTGCGGAGAACAAAAAGCACTGTGGGCTGATAAAGACAGGGTACTAAATTACAGGGTTACTTCAAAATACATCATCAGTGGCTAGGAAACAATAGGCTTCCAAAACTTTTAGCAAACTGGGTGGGAAAGAAAGATAATATACTGAAGTTACACAGCGTGGGGATGTCTAGTTCCCAACGGCTCAGATTCCTATTGAGCTTTAACTTCAATACATAACTCCCCTGGCTTATAACTACCTCCAGAATTGGTCATTGAGAATATAAGGCCGTGAAATAAGCTAGCCCCATGATGCTAGTACATAGGCTCAGGTTTATATCTTATATAAAAATGGCATAATAGGATTGTCTATTTCTAGCCTTGTGCTCAATTCTTTTTATACACTAATACATCAACAAAATCCGATCACCATAGCAGGGCATTGTTACAGATACATTTAGAACATCATATTTCCTACTTGCTATTCAATTATTTGTATTGCATTCTAATTACCAGTGTAATAAAAATTAATGTTGTTCCTACACACAAGATCTCTGGATGCCGCAAAAAGAACCTAACCATGACTGACTTTGGCATGAGGGTGACACAAGTTTTGTTTAGTTTCGGAAGGTGTCTAAAATCTGGTTAACTACCTGTACTTTAAAATCAGCTCCACTCAAAATATCTCAAGTAATATTATTAAAGAGTCAAGTGAAGATCAGAATGTTAGCAGGCCCGTTCTGCTTTTGAAGTTTCAAATAAAATGAATATTAACTAGTGCAAAATGTTGTAATTTCTCACCTGCACATATGGCTTAAGACAAATTTGAATACTGAGTGTTATCTGAATCTTAAACTTTGAACCACAATATACAAATACGGCTGGGGAAGTGGGAAGCTGCAGTCAAATCCCTTTGCTTTCAGTCTGAAATTATGTAAACACCAGATTTGATTTTTTTCCCAGTCCCTCTCCTTGATTCCTTCAACTGTGTACCCTATATTTTATTCATGGATCCCCTAAACAGCATAAAATGATTATTTTCATCCATGTCACAAACATATTAACTGGCTTGAGCCTGTTAATAGGGGGGTTAAGTCAACACATATTATCCTTTTGACAAACTTTACTGCGTGTTGCCAGTCTTTGCAGATCATTATAGAAAATTAAATGCAGTTTGTCTTTATCAAATAAGGAAAACAGAGCATCTTTTTCCTTATGGAAACAGAGCTAGTCAAAAAGTGAAAAACATCACAGGTAACATGCACTACCTTATTTCCTATAAAACCCAGCACAATCTCTTTCATAACATGTAGAAGTGACCATTTTTAAAAATATACTGCCAAAGCTCTAAAGAAATTCTAGATTTGAGATGTAAAATCTGCAGCTCCAATATTAAATAGTGAAAAATAACTGGTCCATGTTAAATAATAAATATTTCTTTGCATATTTGTAGCTTTAAGTTCTGAACTTCTTACCATCTCATATATTTTTCACCTGATCATTTTGAAATGATCTCATAGGATTGATACTTTTATTAATAATAATTAATATGTATGCATTGCTTGTCATATTGAAATTGCTTTACAAACACACACTCTAGTTAATAGAGCTGGTGGAAAATTTTCTATCAAAATGTTTTTTGATGGGAAAATGGCTTTTTTAACTGAATGGATTTTTTTGTGAAAAAAATCTCTTTTCATAAAAAAGAATTCTTGGTTTTTCAGCAACCCCCCAAAAATTTTGACCGCAAAAAATTTCATTTGTGTCACAAATTATCTCGTCGGGTTTGCTTAACTAACCCTTACCACAGTCCTGAAAGGTGAGTATTTCCCCCCTTTTACTGATGTCTAAACTGAGGCAGAAGGTGAAATGCCCACATGGGCAAGATGGTGGGCTCCTCTTGCATGGAAACTTCACCTCTAATTGAAATCAGTGGACATCAAAGATGCTCAGCATTTGGCAGGAGGCACTCAGCATCTCAAGGACTAAGCCCTAAGGAACTTACCCATAGAGAGTTAGGAGAAGAACTTGTGACTATGTCTGATTTGAAGTCTTACATGCAGATCCCTGGACTGTTATGGGCAGATCTCCCTCTCCCTAGACAAGAAATGGATTCTTTCCTTTAAAGAAAGATTTTTTTAAATTTTTAAGATGTACCTAGGCAATTTTACAGGGAAAAAGCTTGATTTGAAAATATCAGAAACCTCACCATTGCTCACTCTGATAGGTGAGCAACTCAATCCTTCTAGCCCCTTCAGTCAATTACTGAATGGCCAGAAAATAATTACTGACTGCCCACCCTCCGGAGGAGAAATATGGTCTTGTGGTTAAGAATCAAGCCAAGCATACTGTGGTTAGAGGAGGAAAGAAAGAGTTAGGAGACCTGTGGTCTAATCCTGGCTCTGTCACAGTCTTTCTGGGCAACCTTGGGCAAGTCATTTCAATGCTATGCCTCAGTTTACGCACACACAAGCTCTTGCCAGCTTTTTTTTCAGCTGCATCTCTAGAGCTTATTTGTTTTGACTCCAGTATGAAACTTTAAAATGTAGTTCTTATATAAGGTAAAACACAGGCACATTGAGGTAATAGACAAATGACAAAAGAAGTTACAGTTTTCTCTCAAATGAATGGAATATGATGTACTTAGCTTCTTTGAAACACACACATTGATTCACAGAGCAGAGAAGCTGCTATAGCAATCAAGATTAGAGCTCTTCAAATAGCAGATTTTTATTATTAATTATTATTATTATTTGGTTCTCTGGCATTTCCACAAAATTGGGAAAAAATTATTTTAGGTCAACCAGAAAATTAAATTTTTCAAGATTTTGGTAAATCAAAAAGTTGAAAAAATAGTTTGGGGCTATGTTTAGTTTGACCCCCCCAAAAATGTTTTAGTCTGATTTCAATCCTGGGGTGGGGGGTTAGTGATGTTTCTATTAAAAAAAATAAAATTGAAGGAAGTTTATAAACAAAGTCATTCTGGGCCCCCCCAAAAATCGGAACATTTTGTTTCAAAAGTATCAAAATGAAATGTTTCAGCGTTTTCAGAGTTTTTTTCGTTTTGGTTTTTCATTTTTTTTTATTTGTTTTGTTTTTTTCCAGCTGAAACAATTAGCTGAAAACTGACAAGAAGTCACAAAGTGTCATTGAATCTGCATATTTTGCCAAAAATGTTTTGGACAGAAAATTTTGCCCAGCTGTAGTACAGACAGAGAGGCAGGGAATTAGGTGGGTGAAAGGCTTTCCAAACAAGGAAGCACCGAGTCAAGTGTTGAAATAACTCCATGTAAAGACTGTTGTAGCAATCTACCTCAAGGTGACAAAGGAATAGGTGTAAGGGCTTCACCTGAAAGAAATTATTGCAACTTCTTGGTTATCCATAGATGGGGGTGGGGAAAAGCGCCACCCTGTCTGCTGGTTTGATCCTAGATGGCATGCGACTAGTGCTTCACAGGGCATGTCTTCACTGCAGAGTTAACTCAGGTTATCTACACTCGAGTTATTTCTCTTGAGTTAGTCTAGTGCAAGTGAGAGTGTGACCATGCTACAAAATAACATTCAAGCTGCTGCCTCCACACTGGGACTATATTCACTCATGTTTGGCGCTAAGAATTCATGTTTGGCGCTAAGGTTCTTTGAGATGGATTAAGATGAGCCTCTCTATGAATTCTTTCCCAGTGAATCATGGGAAAACCAGTCTGTCTTTTTGGCATACATGAGAGAAATTATGGGAAGGCATTGAAGGACTAGTCTGCATCCATACCACAGAGCAGTAACATTAGCAGCTAACAAATTGTGCTCACTTGAGCATTAGCCTATACTTCTGAGGAGCCAGCCAACTTGAGTTAAATGTACCACCACACCCAAATTAAGGGTGGTCAGGGTTCAAGTTAGGGACAACAACTGAGTTATAACTCAAGTTAACCTTGCAGCAAAGACAAAGACCCACCCCCCCTTTCCCCAATGTGATGCTGGCACTGTTGCAGCCTGCAGTCCCCTCAGCTAGAGCCCCATTAATATAAAAAAGGGCTATGGCAGGGGTTCCTCAATTTGGGCCTTGTACCTTTGAAATTCACTTCCTCCTTTGGTGCATAACAATCTTTAAAGCTTGCTGCAAGGCACATCTTCTCTCTAGCCCGCAGGACAATGGGTGAGGTAGGGACTGTGGTGGTGATTTTGTTAGTGGAGTCTATTAAATTTGGGTTTAGTCTCGGGGCTGCTGAGATATTTTTCCTGTGGGTAATTGCTGGAATCTGTTTATTATATGAGATGTGTTTTTAAGAGTTTGTCCATGGATTGGGATGAGTTCTCCTTTGTTTAGTGTTATATTCATTTGAATAATAAATAGCAGAACTTTGCAAAACCAGGGAAATAGAGACAACTCACTGAAATCTGCTAGGGTACCTTGCTATGCACACCTATGGTACCTGAGCAGCACTTTAGATTCTACTGTGATGGGCACTAAAGAAAACCCTAACATGCATCAGCTTAAATTAATATTAATGTCCTGAACTAAGCGTGCTCTTTACCAGGTTATAGTGATGTTTTCGGTCTCAAGCTCACATTATTAGCATGCATTTGGTGCTCATTCACTTTACTTTATATGGTTGTCATCTCGTTTCACCAGGTGTCTAGTTTGTATAGTGTGATTGTCATGTCTCTGAAGGCTTCTGCGTATGGCACCCAGTGGTGCAGCATTATTGCTGTACACCTCATGCACTTTGGCATCAGCTCTTCAGTGTGGTGGGATTGTATACTGGGTGCAACATGGAACCATTATATATTAATGTGGTGTGCACCACGCTGCAGCACCCTTCAATATTCGTGTTTCCCCACTGAAGTGCGGCTGTGCTATCTATGCTGGATATGCTCCTCTGTGTATCATTACTATGTTCGGTATGCTATACTCACTATTACTACATTTTTACCTTATTAATATTGTTACATTTTCTGCTGTGAATATTGGCATAGCTATATTATGGAGTACAACTCTTACGTAGTAGTGCTCTGCTGCATAAGTCTGTAGTTTACTGTTCCGAGCTCTGAGTGGTGTTAGCAATGGGCAGGCTGTGATGGGCTGTATTAGTACCATGCATTCTTTGCAGTGTTGATGTACTTTATTATTTTTGCTGGTGCTGTAGCATGGGTTGTGCTGCATTAGTGTGTCTGGCCTTTTGCAGTGTAATTAGAAGATCTTGTCAGAAATTGGAACTTCTGTGCCATGGGAAACTCCAACATTTAAAAAAAATATTCCAAATCAGGGAAAAAAACCCAAAATTTTGAAATTTTCTGCAAAAAAAATATTTCAGGTCTATTAAAATGCTTTGTTTCAATAAAATCTAAGTTTTCTTGCAATGTTGACTTTTTAATTTCTTTATAATATAAAATATATGTCTAAACAAAAATAATTTCGCTATATAATATCAAAACGTTCCATTCAATTTTATTCATTTTGGTTTTTTTTAACACACAAAGGTTCATTGAAATTGACACATGGAAGATTTAGATTTTGATAAAACAGCATTTTCCAATGGAAAAAGGATCCACTGGAACATTTTTGACCAGTTCTAAATTGTACATATCAACACTGTGTGCTCACATTTGTGTTGCAATTTATTCCTTTTAGTGAACTGTTGTGGCAACATGTGTGCTTTTGCTGTCGTACCGCTCAACACATTGCGGTTGTATGATGCTGATTTTGTGTGCTGTGCACTTATTCACTCATTACCACCATTGTGTACTGTTGGCCTGCATTGCAAAGTAAGGGTGTGCACTCTGTGCGATGGTCTGCATTTTGCTGTGTTAGCTTTATTGTAGGTGTTTGGGCTGTATTAATTTTGTGTGATCATGGTAAGTTGTATTAACATTGTAGCCTTTGTTCTGTACAGCTATGAAATGTACTGTGAGAACACTGGGCAGGATACGGTGTTGTATAAATGTATTGTGCACCACTGCACAATAGTGGTTTGGCATATTTTTGTGACTGTGCTGTAGAGTTGTTCATTATTATTGTCGTTTGCGCTGTAGTGTAGGGATGTGTTACATTAATGTTGTCTGGTTTCAGCTGGTATGCTAATGTTATATCATTGTGCACTCTGTGTTGAGAGGTTGTGCTGGATTTATATTGTGTGCTGTGTATTATAGTAATGTTGTCTAAATTGCGCTTGAGTAGCTGTGCTGTTTATTATATTAGTGCAATGTGGTGTCAGTTTCTTGTGTGACGTGTTGCCAGGCTTGCTGTAAGAGCACAGACGACTCTATGCTTGTATTGCGTATGGTTATGTGCTGCGTGAATGTACTGAATTAATGCAATGTGATCTGCACTTTTGTTATTTTGCATTAGTGTTGTGGGCTCTCTACTTTTGGTTGTGGTGTATTAGTGTCAAAATCTTTTGTGATCTGTTGCTGTATGGTTGTGGTGTAGCCTCTGATACAATGACAGCTTCATCCCTTCATAATGTAGAATTTTAAAAGAACAGCAAAATATATAGCAATCTTTACATTAAAAATACAGCATAATTGTATAATTACAGTATTTGCATCATGCTAAACAGATTGGCTGGGTTATTTCACATTCTTTAAAGTCGGGATGGCATCAGGCCTATGGTATTTCTAAACCGTTTTGCATGTCTCCAGTTGTATAATGAAACACCACAAATTCTACCCAGCAATACTTGTGTTTTTCTAAGTACCGCATTAGGGGCATAAAATTACCAAATGTACTGATGCACTTACCAACAGTGAACTAAAATCTCTTACCTCTCACCCACAAATTAAGACACTACAGATTGTTTTCTTTTTTACAATGCTGAGGTAATAAATATATATCTTTTATTTCAATAACCATTTTAAGAAATGCGGAAGGAGCCCACACTATAGTTCAGCAGTTAATTTATACGAGCATAGCCTCTTGAGTAAGTATGTAATAGAAATACACAGCATTTATTTCCCTCATTTGAAATCCCTGTTCCCTGACACACAGACAGACACACAGACACAGATCACTCCAGCCCAAATTGGACTTCAGAAAAGAAGCGTGGACTTCTTTCCTATCATCCCTGATTGCCCTGTGGGTTGAGGAGTGGCCAATTTAAAGCATGCATACAGTCTGGGGATACATGAATCATGAATCATGTTTGATGTATGGAAAGGCACAGTCATTCTGAAAGGCTGCAAATGCAGTCATCTGCTTTTTAAGTAAAAAAAAAAAAAAAAAAAGCAGCAGCAGCAGCCTTCAGAACAACAACAACAAAAGGAGAGATGAAATACCTGGGAAATATTTTTTAAAAGATACTGTCTTTGCTTTTTTATTTTTAATTGGGTTGGAAAGGGTTACTTCATTATGCAGCAAATTAGAAAATTCATAATTTATCATTGCACCCAGTCGAAATGCCACCCAACTGAGTCGCACCCCTGCGAAAACCATCACATAGTAACAAACTGTCAAAGCCTGCTGCAGCCGACGGGCAAAATTAATATGCAAATGTATGCAAGAAATTAAAAAGCAGAATTACCCAGGCAAATGAGGTAGCTATACTTGAATTGTTAGAATTATGAATAATTACTGCGAATTTTCTGCTCCTAATATAACTTGTTTTTTGATAAACAAAGACTTAATTATCGAGATGCGCTGGAGAATTTCCGTGGCGCTCATTAATCTTGCAAAAAAAACAAGTCCCTGGTGCCCAAACCGTAATGAAGAGCGCGTGCCCTGAATCTTCAGAAAGATCAGAGGCACCAGGGTGCCAGGGCTGGAGAAAAAAATGACAGTACCAATGTCCCCTCCTGTACCCTGGAGTGTCATAACGTCTTCCACTAATTATCAAAGGGACTTATTTATGCCAACAGCTGAGCTATAAGTCCAATTTACGATGCCTTAAGCAGTGGTGAAATGATCTGTTGATGTGCTACGGAAATGCCATCTTGCAGTAGCTCGATTTGGTCCCAGAGATACCAACACGATGAGGACCCCTCTGCTCCTCTGCTAATGGATGCAGCATGACAGACCATAATACACAAGAGGGACAATCTTTTAGGACCGGTCTCAATGGTCCTCCATTAATCTTGGTTCTGCAGTGCTGTGGTGTCCATGGGAACAAGGGCATTATCATAAGCACTGGTTTTAAATGTCCCCATTAGGGACTGCACTACAGAGGAGGGCTGTGTGGGGTAAGGGTATGGGGGAGATAGTCCACTATGAGTTTACATTTTCTGTTATGACCTGGCTTCCAACTGCAATGGACAGTTTAGGGAATTTTCTCTTCCTAAATATCATATAGAAAACAACAAAGGGGGAAGCAGCTAAGTGTGCAGTGCGGTGCTGCATGCTCTTCTCCTCTGTTTTTACAGCTAGAAAAATCAGCTTGGCCCTGGTGGGCTGAGATAATTTACCATAAGAAAGCAAAGGGAAAATAACCCCAGGTACTCTCAGCGCAGACCAAATCGAACCCGCTGTGAGCTTATTATTACTTAAAAACTGGCATCTAAGTGGAAATGACTGACTCTCTGTCATTATCCCTATTACCACCATGATAAACCCAAGCAGATAAGGCAAAATTACAAAACGTCAGTTCTGGAGCTCGGAGGCTACTTCAGGAGCTCAAGGCAGCCGGCATTTTCAAATGTATCCCTTCTGAATTCAAGTCCCCAAATTTCCTGATGCCTTGACAGAACCATTTCACTGCATAGGTAAATTGTCACCTTTTAAACCAGGGCATCTGTCATTTTTATACAAGGCTTCACCACTCGCTCATTCTCTCCCCTAATTCTCCAATTTTTCTACATACACAGAGAGGCTACACAGCACCATAACATTTGAAATTTTTATTCTTACAGCCTGCGCACACACTAAAAGGGGAAGAGGTGAGGGGAGAAACACCTTTAACTCTGATAAGAATGCTACATCTCCAGATCATTCATCTCTGGGTTTTATTTTTTATGCAGAACGGGGAGCAGCTTGCCTGCTCCTGTATCACCTTCCCTGAGATTAATTCTCACTGTGATAGTAGGTCGAGGTGAGAAGAAATGAGCAAACACAAGAAATAAAATGCAACCCAGAACCTTCATCTTCATATCCAGTGCTGATCCCTACACTAGCACCCTCTATCACCTTAAGCAAAGAGGCCACCACTCCCGAGCCAGCCCCTTCTTTCTCCCTTCCCCTTATCCAGGGTCCTCTGAGGGTACATCTACACTACAACCACTAAAGCAGCACACCAACAACATGGCAGCTGGGCTGCTGTAGCACTGTTGTAACACTTCCTACGTTGACAGAAGGGGTATTTCCACTGAAGCAAGTAACCCACCTCTCTCGGAGGCAGAATCTAGGTCAATGGAACAATCCTTCCATCTACCTACCCACATCTACACCAGCAGTTAGGCTGACCTAACTACAGTGCTCAGGGTGGGAAATTTTCTATAACCCTAAGCAACTTAGCTAGGTTGACCTAAATTTTAGATGTAGGCCAGGCTTCTGTAACTCAGCACAACTCCCACTTAATAAGAAAAACAACCAGGAAGGAATGCACCGTGAGCAGCCAGTGTTCAACAACATCTCTCTCATGTTATCATGGCCAAGAAACAAAATTGTGCTGAAACAGGTATGTCAGAGTATTCCTCCCACCCCATCTTCCATGACCCAAATAGATTCCACATTCCCCAAACAGAAAATGGCTAGATCTGCAACACAACAGAATAAAAAGTGGCATTTTTTGGTAAGAAATAAAGTGGATCAAACTCTGAAGTCAAATGGAATTTCCCTGGAGTTAAACAAGGAATAGAATTTGACCCAGTCAGGGAAGTGCTGTCTCGGTCTGAACTTGTTAAATTTGGCAGAGCCTGCTGATAATTCAGCTTTACACCTGTTTGGAGGTATGGGGCATTAGGAGGAGGATCCACTGAGAAGAGGTGAGGTGGGAAGGAGAAGTAATGGAGTGTTATCCAAAGTTCTTAAGGAAGTAAATTCTCTCTCTCCTTTTTTCATGGCAATAGGGGAGTTTAATTTTCAACTCTTTCTATTGCCAAGGCAAGTTTTGTACACAGAGCACCATGGTTACCACAGAAACCTGCACACGAGTGTTTCGCAGTCCTCTTAATAAGTGTTACCACCTCGGGCTGAGTCATGTAAGTGTTGGGGAAGCTCGCCTGATCCCTGCGCTTTGATAGCATGATGCTGCTGAACCTGCTGCCATCTCCCATCTATTTCAAGGTACAGGATATATGGGATCATGCTACTGTTGACACTAAAGCCTGTTTCTCAGCTAAATGCCCACAGTATCAGTCTAAACAGTTTATGGTGATAAAACTGCAGTCGGAATAATGCTGTGCAAGGGAGGAGCCTGTGAAAAACCCTGCAAGAAGTCAGATTGCCTTCAAGGTAGGTTTCCCTACCTTACAAGAGTATTTCAGTGCATATTGCACAGTCCTCTCTCCATCAGATGGAAATTATTTCCCCTCCCCCAGTCACAGGCACCTGTCCTGCATGTAACCATTACCACTTTAAACCTCATCTTTTTCATTTATTTTTCTTATCTTGGTGAACGGGAAAATGGGGAGCTATAAGCAGAGCTGAGCAAATCCACTATGAAAATTGTGGAGGATGGTGCTAGACTCAGTGTACCTGTCCTAGAGGTGGGGGAACAGTTGCAAAAGGAAAGCAATTTGTACAAAATTTCAAAGTAGCAGATCGCTTGCTGCAACTTGAAAAGCCCTTCTATTGAAAAAAATATCAGACTTGAGAGGGAGTTGAGGAGAGACAGGTGGGTTCTCCAAAATGCTACACTAGATGAGAAAAGTGAATAATGTTAGGAGCCAGGAGATCCTAAGCTCTGGCTGGCCCTAATGCTGCTTGGTACTTATGTTCATTAATTAGTTTTTAAGTAGGACAATTGCAGCTGCTGAATTTTACAGATGAAGAAACAGAGTGGGGGTGTTAAGTGACTTGCTGAACAGGATATTCTGATCCTTTAAGAGAGGCATTAACCTAGCATGGCTCTGTTCCAGGTTTCAATTCAGAACAGGGGAATTCTGGGAGGTGTAGTTCCCCAGACTGATGGGCGTGGAAGGCCTTTCAGCAAGGGATGCTGAGAAAGACTGCCAGGGTATGCAAGCAGCTATTCCATCAGAACAGAGAGAGGCAGCGGGGCTAAGAAAAAGGATAAGAGCTCTGGGACTCTTCAGGACAAGGACCTCAGAAAACCTGGGAAAGCTTTTAAAGAAGCCAGAGAAAGGGCCTAGAAAGAGGCCTAAAAAGAGAGTCAGATGGCTGGATAAAGGAGTCTAAAGAGGGGATGTTGCTTTTGCTAGAGAGAGAGCCAGGTTCCAAGAGGGGAAATCAGTGGACTTTGACAGAGCACAGGAAGTAGTCTTAGTGGAAGAGAAACAGGGAAAGTTGTTGATCAGAACGATGGTGGCTTTCTTGTCGAAGAGTACATCTACACTACATTTTAAAACCTGCAGCAGGGAATCTTAGGGCCCACAACATTGTAGATGCTCTAAAGCCCAGGAAGGATGTGGGTTTCAGACCCTGAGCCACAATGTCTACATGGCTGTTTTTAGCACCATAGTGTGAGCCCAATTCTGTATACCCAGGCTCTGAGAATTGCTGCCCTAGGTTTTAAAATGCAGTGTAGACAGACTTTAAGACTTCCAGGCTGGAGCTCCCATCTAACTCCAAGAGACCAGCAGGGGGCAGAAACCGACAGATCCTTGAGGGAGGGCTGTGACCAGGGAAGAGACTGGATAAAGGACTTGGACTTTTGTTTACTCCAGAAAGGGCAGTTTTTGGTTTACCCAGATGGCTGAGCTACTCAGTCAGCACAAGGAAACTGCAGCACAGCCCCCTTTGCATAGAGGAAAAGTAGGGTACCATTTGAGAAGAACACAGGTTGCCTCCAAGACAGTACCTAATGCCTCCGGCCACAGTGCTTCCTGGGCAAACTGCTTGAGTAACCCACTGGTGACTGTGTGGTTCGCCTCTGTGCCGATCCACAGAGGATATGAGTTATTACAGCTTGCTGAAGCAGCTTGTGCTTTTAGCTCATCGGGTGAGGGAGGGGAGCAGAAGTGGCCTTATATAGGAATGGACTTAAGCACTTCCTGAACCACAGCCTGAGGCAGCAGCTGCACAGGGAAGTCCTCTCTCACGTCTTCCAACCACCACAACTAGTGGTTGTATAAGCAATCGTCTTACCCAGAGAATGTCACATATCTGACTGAGGTGGATAATTTTGGAGGGGGTGGTGGTTAAAATTCTGGCATCACATCACTTGTCTCCCATTTGCAAACAATTGCAATAGCTCTTGTCGAACAAATGACTTGTTCCAAACGGTGTCCTTTCCCCAGTATTATGGCTGTGATCATGAGATCTCAAGTGAAGGTTTCAGTTCCATGTCAATGTGTTACCACTTTGTTTGATATAAATCAGCCTCTCTCACAGAAGCATAGACATGGTTTCAATCCAGGTCAGTGTGCTAGCAAGGGAACGCTAGAGGAAAATATACGATGTGCACCTTTCCAACAAAACAGTGGCTCACTCAGTCTGCTACATCAATCCCAAGGGAACCAAACAATTAAGTATATTTTTATAACAAATAGTTTTCGGGTGGAAGAGTTGTGCTCCAAGTATCAAATTGTCAGCTTGAGAGTTTCAACTGTGCTGAAGAGGGGGAAAATGGCTAATAATATTCCCAGTGACCCACATACCATGAAACATCTGCTGGCAACATGGCTGGCTTATTGCCCAAGTTCAACTATGAGCTATCTCCAGCTGATCTGCTTTGCCCTTCCCATGATCAGGAGATGCTACTGCAAGCAAAGGAAATAGTTAGGAATACAAAAGTAAGTTGGCCATATCAAATTAAAAGATAAACTACAACAAACTTGTCCATTAAAAAAAAAACACTACCACTATTTAATGTAAATCTTGCTAAATGTTCTCCCCACCCCCATCCCCACCCCCCCAAAAAAGATAAGAATATATAACATTTTTATTATGACCCTTCATGCTTGCAAAATGCAGGTTGTTAAGCTGTAGCTTTTGGCGATGTTTGTGCACAGTGTGATTAGACAAAGCTTTAAGGCAAAGAAAGCACTCAGAACAGAAGTACCTTTTGTACTGTCATATTCCACCATTGTATTAAGTACAGTATTATTCCGTTTGTAGAGACAGAAAACAATATTTTTAGAAGCACTTGTGTTCCCTCCTTGTTCTTACATCTGAAATGGCGTTACCCTGTCATGCAAGCACATTGATTTAACTTGACTGTCATCCTCCCCCTCCATTATTTAGGGTTATTACTTTTTGTTATTATTTTTATTCAAATCAGTAATTACTCTCCACTTTCACTTTTTTGTGATTTCTTTGTTCTTACATTTATGCATTCAGTCTCCTTTATAAATGCATGTGACTGCTCAGAATATAGCCATAATCATACCTAATATTGTTCAAATTAATAGTCACTCACTTGTGATTATTACTTCTTTTGCACCTTTTATTGCCAATGTAACAAACCTTGCCAACCCAATACAAAAAGGCTTTCAGCATTTAGTCTTCCCAACAGAGAATTCTCTAGTTACTCTGTAGAACTCGTTAGTCTCCATAAAGGCCGAAGAGTACCATTGATACAGTGGGAACAGAGGTCACTCTGTAACTCACTGGATAACTTGGCCTAAGGCAAGATTCACACCACTTTGATTCAACACAGAACCCACAGGAATGTTTGCTCTATCAAGCTAGCATCAGCCTATCCTTCAATATACACACGGCCTCTCAAGTTTTGTTTCAAGCTGTTGTGTTAAAGGGCCCAGTCTTGTGATGTGCTGAACGCCCAGAACTCCTAGCGATTTTAATGTAACTTGTGAGCGCGTAGCATTTCACAGCATCAGGCTCCAAAGCAGCACAACCGATGATCTCACCAGTCCTTAAGTACAGTATATGTAATGTTAAACTTCAAGAGTCAGAGTAACCAAGCCTCCAGCCCCCGCTTCCTCAAAGCCACAGAAATAGTCAGAAAAAACTCAGTGAACCAACCAGGCCCTAATGCCGTTGGACAAATACATCCATTTGCTAGCCTGGCCTGCTCACAACTTTGGGGAGCTGCATGAAATTCCAGAGCAGACAAAGTGAATGCTTTGGTGTTGGGCACAATGTACACCAACTGTATATTTAAAAATACAAGGCTATAAAAACAAAGCAAATAAATATGACAGTGAGAGACAGCAAAGATGATCCCTTAGGTACCATAGCTAGAAGCTTAATGGCAGATGATACTGCAAAATGTCTTCAAGATGGAGTATTTACAAACCCACTTTACAAGAATTTTGTGCCGTTCATCACAAGTCTAAGTCCTACCTTATTAGTTCCAATCCAGCTAAGTGGCTCTGTAAGTGTTTTCAAAGGTTTCCTTTGTTAAACACAGGTTGGGAAATCACAACATGCTATTCCAATTTCCCACCCCTGCCCTCCTATCAGAGAGATTTTTTTCAGCTTTGCCTCAACCCTTCTGAATATTCCAGACATGTAGGGTTCTTCATTTGATTCATTCTGATAATTTTTTTTAGTCAATATTACTTTTTAGACTATACTGGTATTGCAAATTAAATATTATTTATAGCTTTAATTTGTGTCCTGTTTGGATTATACATGCACAGGGCTAACTTGGCTATCATCATTATCATATTGTTTTATACTCCTCCTAAAATTAAAATCCATTCTTGTCTTTAAATGTTTTATTGTTCTTCTCTTTCTTGTTTTGCATTGTACAGTCCATGATTAATTCTGTTAGCCAAGTGCATATGGCTTGCTTAGCTATCATCCATTATCTTCATCACTGTTGCCTCAGAATGAGCATTTTATTATTACCTTTTTTCATCTTTTCAATTACCAGATGTGCTCTCACATTCCCATAATTTTCATACTACACATAGGCCCACATTTAGGGTCAAGAATCCAAGTACTTACTTATTTTAAGTCAATGTGTATTTTCCCTGAGTAAGAACAGAAGAACTGAGAAAAAAGGGCAGAATTTCACCCTTGAAGTGGAATTCGACTTGTTAGAAGCAAACACAAAGAGGATTTGGCCATTCTTACATCACCAAAACAAGATTCTTGAATAAAGCTGTTAGAGTTCCAGACTGGGGTTAGAGGAACTGATTTAGATTAAATGAGAATCCCCATGAACCATTGGACCTTTAATAATGGAACTTGAATAAAATCTTCTCCTGGAGCCTCAAAATTGTCAGAGAAATGAGAAGGTTGTTTGAAGGTTCTCTCTCATCCCCCATTACTTCTAGGACTAGCACCAGAAATGCCCAAATACCACAAAACAGATTGTGTTTACAGAATTTCTACCCAGAACTGAAAATGTCAAAAATTACACAGGAGAAAGTCTGTTCTTGTGAAATGAGTCCACTTTTTCAGGTTCGGGGAGTACAGATAGATTAGTTCAGCATCCCAATCCTTAGATATTCATCTGAACTGAACTAACTCCACACCTTGCAAAGTTGGCTTAAGTTTAGATGAGTTAAATGTGTTGTGCTGGGGTACACCATGGAATGATGGAAACAATGCCGAATCAATGACATCATTTCTCTATTTCATTCATTTGCATTCAGACAGAACTGACTACCTGTGAGCCCAACACCCACTGTAGTCTTTTTCTGAGAGCCTTCTGTAAGGGGAAACTATTGATTTTGGCTGTTGGCATTTTTACGGTCCCATTATGAAGCATTAAAAAAAAAAAAGATCACTGGAGAAACGTTTCATATTATGCCACAAACTCTTTTTATGAGATGAATATTTCAAAGCGCCCATTAATTCTTGTAATATTCTAATTTAGGTCCTTTGATTAAAAAAATTAATGAAATAGGGGAATCTCCAAAATCTTTGTGCAATAAATCTGTCTAGCCCAGAATCTACTCATCAGTCCATGAATCAGTGATTACACTAGATCTGAGCCCATCCTTAGGTTTCTTAAGGACTTCTCTATGTGCAAACAAGGGAAGAAGTCAACACACACACGATCAGAGTTGCTGCTGGTTGCCTGGCCAAAGTGCAGTGGTGCTGGCATGAGGCGGCCTCTTACTAATCTTTCAGGCTTAAAAAACTTGATGGTGGTAATTGAGATTTAGGAGGAGGAGGAGGAAATAAACAAGAATAAAAATACCTCTGAATGGAGTGGGATAATCTAGGCTTTGATTTTCAGAAGTGAGTAGCCATTTTTGTTGCTGAAGCACCCTATGGCGGCCTCATTTTCAGAGGTAGGTGCTCATTACGGACTCAAAATCTGGCGTTTTAACTCATCTCAAAGTTGGACACTCAAAAACAGATATTCAAAATCACTAGGGAATAGCTTTTGAAAAAATGGCTCTATAATCCTGTCAAGGTTAGAGCAGTAGACTAAGAATCAGCACTCGGAGGTTCCATTCCCTGCTTTGCCTTTGGACAAGTCACTTCGGATGAGATTTTCAAAAGTGGTTTTAAGTGCCTCAGTATTTTAGGTGCCCAGCACTAGATACCTTAATGGGGCCTGCCTTTCAGAAAGTACTGAGGACCCATCCTCTGAAAACCAGACCTCTTTAAATTCTCTAATTGTGAACCCGAAAACTTTAGCCCCTTTTGAAAATATTGGTCTCAATATCTCTGCGCCAGATTCTGATATCCTTATTCATGTTTTATAGCACCTTACTCCGGGTGTAGTCGCACTGATGTCAGTGGGACTTCTGGAGTAAGGTGCTATACTGTGTAAAGGTATCAGAATTGATCCCTCTGTGCCTATACTTTCCAATTAGTAAAATGGACCCAACATCTATTGACCTCACAGAGGTATTGGGTGTCTAATTAACTAATGCTTATAACACGCTTTAAAATATAGAACAAAAAATGTTATCCAAATGTTATCCAAACACTCATTGATTTTTATCAAGAAGAGTTCCAGATTTTTACCCACATCATTAGTTTGGAACGACCACTTCCCTCTTTTGTGCTGTTGTGTGGGAGAACTATTTCTACCTGAAATGATTTTGCATTGTTTGGTAACTACAATCTCTGCCTCTTTTAAACCTTGTTGTAATTACTAACAATCACATAATAGCTCACATCTTTTCAAAATTATCCAAAATTACCTTTTTGGTGTCCACAATGTGCGCTCCTCCATTGGAATATAGGGATTTGCAATTGCGTAATATCTTCTCTTGCTTTTGTTAAAGAGCAGGATTAGCAATGGTAGATTGTCTTCTGTACTCCTTTGCTCTGAACAGTTTTAGTGACAAGGAGTCTGGATACAAAACTTTGTCACGTTATGTTTTAAAATTTTGTAATGGCGAAAAAAATGGCGTGCATCTAGGAGCATTTATGAAGGAGGAAAGCTAAGTGATAAAGTGCACCTTTAACATAATGACAGTAATTCAGTCGCAGACAGTGAATGCTATTATACCCCCTTTAAAAGACTAGAATAAGTCATAATTGAAACGACAATTATGATAATCCTCATGTAATGAAGATTATTTTGAAACAAAAATCTTTTTTTTGGTGTATGTATATTTACTGTACCTCAATACAGTTTGACTCTTCCATTTGGCTGGAGAGTCTAAGTGAATATACAAGTATTTCCTACCCATTTTGCTGCTACAGCTGCTCTCTCCATTCATGTATAGTAGAAGACTATTCCCTCCTTGTCTAAAACAAAAACATTTGACTATTTAGATACGCAGCTCAGTCTTTTGCCACTGATCAGATACCAGAGAGATAGGCAATCTTATAAAAAGGTTAGTTGGATCGGTTAGTCATAGAATTCCACATAACCCGCAAAGAATTCAGTGCATTTACACTGCGTTTCATCATAGCTCTAACAAGGAAGCTACTGCAAGTTTCCAACAGCACTGGCATTTTACAAAGGACAATGAGTTACAGCAGACATTCTTGTAGCTGGGAGCCAAAATATGGTAGGCAGCCTTTCAAATAGTATGAATTGCATAGAACACAGACTGACCTTCTGAAGGCATTAATAATAATGTTGGCTTGGATTTTCAAAGGTGTCTAAGGGAGTTAGGCACCCAGAGCCCATTGAAATGCAATGAGAGTTGAGCCTCTCATTTTCTCAGGCTCGTTTGAAAATTGTAGTTTTTCCTAATCAAGCACGCCCCAACCAAGGCACTCAGATTGTACAGCTCAGGCAGAGTGGGCGACAACTCACTCCACACTTATCCATATAAAGGCAATCCGGGAGAAACAGAAGGGAAAGTATTTGGTGGGGGAGGGAAGCGGAGAAAGTAATAAATGAGATCACTATAATAAACCCTGAAATAAAAATCCCTTGGTGAGCTGAGATGGATGTTAAGCATGAGGCCTGCTCCCCAATGCTCATGACAGCAAAAGCACTTCTGAACTAAAATGTAATACAGAGCAGCGTAAAGGTTGCAACCCAATCTCTAAATGCTAGAGGCATCCAAGGACCAATACCCAGTAGGAGAAGGAAAAGGTGGTGATGTCAAAATGTAGCCATAGCCTAAAATGTTTAGGAGCTTTAAAAACCAACAAGGCCAATATACGGTGCCTCTCAGGACTAGTCCCATAGTTTACACATTGCTTTCAGGTCCTTGGGGATTAACAGTACTATAGAAAGGTAATTAAAAAGTGAAAGATACCAGGAAGCCAGTGTGGTCCAGTGGTCAGGGAACAGGCCTTTGAGCCAGGAGACCTGCATGCTAGTCCTGACTCTGCCATTAGCCAGCTTTATAATCTGGGGCAAGTCCTGTACTGCCTGATCCCACTCCCATTGAAGTCAACGGACAGACAGACTCCTGTGGGACTGTAATGGGAGCTGAATCAGGCACTTAATCTCTGTCTCAGTTGCCCTATCTTGTCACGATGATACTTACCACCCTCCTTTGCAAAATTCTTTGAGGTTTACATGTGAAAACTGCTATGTAAACGTTGTGAAATGTTCTGGTTTAGTTCGGGATTTTGTACTTTCCTTTGCTCAGTTCAAAGTGTAGAATTAATGAAGAGCCTTTGAGAAAATCCCTGGGAGACTTCCTAAGGCCAGGAGCTAGTTTACCTGTAATATTAGGCAATGGAATAGGATGTGTTATGCCTTTGTTGTGGGTTTGTAATTAGAACCAGGGAATATATATATTACTTGCGGAGCTTTATTAATGTGAACTACCAAAAGTGGCTTTCAAATGGTTATTTCTTCTTAGACCTGACCTAGTTCTAATAATTTGCCATTCAAAAGATGCAGAACTTAGATCTTTGCAGGAAGTTGTTACAATTCACTGTGAACAGTGGCCTAAAAGGGTTGCTATATGTAGTCAAATACATTAGCACAGTAGGGAGATGTGATCTTTTCTTAGGCTATTATTCTAATCATTTCATCTAATCCCTTGTCCATATATAATATGCACTGGCACAAAATTAATTTAATGCTCCTTTTAAAAAAAAAAATCCTTGCTACAGTACAAAAACCCTCTGACAAAGCACCGTGTATTGAACATGTGCTTTTAGGAAGTCCTTCATTCCCTGATAACTGCACAATGCCATTGCGTCAGAGTGGGCTAGATGACCAGATTTTTCTTTATTTTATGGCAATATGTAATAATAGCTGGAAGGCAAATGGGGTAGCTAGCACTAACTTTCAATATTTATAATTACTATCAAACAATTGTACATATATATGTGGTCTATATCTGATTGCATCCCTTTCCATCCCCTCCCCTTTCTTATGTCAGTCACCTTAGGCCCCGATCCTGCAAGCTACTTGGTGCAAACTTCATTGGGGCTGCACATGGATCCATCTCTGAGGAGCCACTTGCAGTATATTGAGGTCTGAGACTGAAAAGCTGTCCAGGATGAGGACTATGCCCTTGTGTTAATACAGTACTTAGCACAATGGAGCACAGATCTTGATAATAAAATTAACATTTTTAAAGCATCATCTAGTCATTATGGCCAAAGTCTACTTTTATTTATGGCTGGGGTAACATAGAATTTCACCACATTTCAGTCTTTTCATTTTATTTTGTTGTTAGTGCAGAAAAGGAGCACAAAATATAGTCTTTTGTCACTCTAAAAGGTTGTCATACAATATTTAAGGACAGATTAGTAGACACCCATATGAAGAGCAGAAACTCCAGTTCTGATCCTAGTGCTGACACACTCTACACAATTCACTTCACCTCTCTATTTCAGTTTCTCCATAAGTAAAATGGAAAAACTAAGGCTATGTCTACACTGCACTTTTGTCCATGAAACTTTTGTTGGTCAGGGGTGTGAAAAACACACCCCGACCGACAAATATTACACTGACAAAAAGCACCGGTGTAGACAGCACTTTGTCGGCAGGAGACGCTCTCCCGCTTTTACTCCAGGATAAAAATTCTGTTTTGTGAACAGCTCTAATCAGCACCTAATTGTATGTGCCTATGTTTATCAATTCAGTTAAATATTTCATGTTGGAAAAAACTTCTTGTTTAGTCTTTGATATTTAGAATCCACTTCTTTAATGGACTCTTCTTCTATATATTACGTCTGTCCGAGATGTGGCTGTGCATATTACTGACTTTAAAACAATAGGGTTCCAAAGAAAATAATTCAGCTGCTGATATCTGTGTTGTACGTTAAAGTTCACAGTGATTAAACCTCATCAGAAAGATATGCTTTCCTTACCAAGCATCACAGGCTGCCCTCAGTATAAGGGCTTTATCTGCAAGCTGTAAACAAGTCAACATTACATTCTGTAGAACTGAGAATTATTTAACAAGGTAACATGCTAGATATCAAAATAATTAGCCTAAACAGTAATGAGGATTTGATGAGATTTTTTGCACAATTGAAGGATGGAGGTAAATGCTTTGTTTGTTTTTTTTTAAACCTACCTTGTGGCTAATGACCTCAGGTGGGAATATGAGAGTATTGCATTTAAAAAGCAAGAAACTCAAGGAATGAATCCAAATGTGGACTTTTATTGCACTGTGTGCTATGTAAAGAAAGACCAAAATCAGAACCTTTTAGCCGAACCACAAACTTCAGCATTTTTGATAAAGCAGGGCACAGCAAAACCTGAAAACAAAACACAACACAACACAGATTTCTAGGCCCATCTCTAACACTATTTTGAGTCGGCACTGTGTGAATGAGTCTGTGTTTTTTAAACAGTGGCCTGCTTGTTTATTTAATACCACAGCATTAAAGATGAAGATTGCAGAGAGTTTAACACTAGCTATGAGCAAAAATTTTTATTCAAGGGCCCTGATCCTGCAATCAGATCCATGCTAGTGGACCCAGGGCCAGAGTCCTAGCTTCACACAAGGGTACATCTACATGTATCCGATTGCAAGATCAAGGCCAAGTTTGTTAAGGGTGGCTTAGCCAGCTTTTCTTCCATTTAACTTTGTCAAGACAAGAAATTGCATTTTCAGATTGATCCAACATCCTGCTAGCTTCTACTGCTTAGGAATAACTCACTGGTTGAAAACCACCACTAAAGACAAGTAAAATGATATTTTTTTAAAAGTAACAATGAAAGCCACTTACATAATTTTGCTTTTTAATACACTTAAGGAATGTCATTTTATTCAAAAATTAAACAGCCCTCTTTTAGAGCCAATATATATATTGAACTAATAATAATGGTGTATTTTATGGCATATGAACTTTGCCATGTGCACTATAGGCATCAAAAAGTCAATATCAGTCAATTGACAAACTTGTCAATGAGTGAAATTAATTTTCTTTTTCTGGTGCCTCCTCACTAAACATAATATTAATATGACACACTGGAATTCACTGTCCGCCCTGAGGGTTATGTAGTTGGGAGACAGTGAGGTTATATCTGAGAGCATGATAGAAAGTATTATATCACAAGCAAAGAGGGAGAATAGAGTATATTTAAATACTGTAGCAAATCATTTGCCAATTTATCTCCTAGAATCCCAGTCTCTTCAAAGTTAAAAGCTAGAATTTCCAAAAGTCTCCACAAAGTTTGGGTGCCCAGCTTGAGACATTTAACACCCAGTTTTCTGAGATGTTAAGCTCCTAGAACTTCCAGGGATGTCTATGTAATTTTAGCTTGATGGAGAACAGCAGAACTTTTGCCATTATACAACCAAAAATAATTTATTTAGCTGCTAGATGATTTAGAAAACAAATATCACAATAGTTCAGTGTATTAAACAGCATTGGGTAAACCTTTGAATCATGAAACTCTGAATAGAAAGAATAGGGTCATAACATTAAGGGGTTCATAGTAAAAAGGCTTTTGCATCCTGAGAACATAAAGGTGGGATGATGGCAGTTCTCCACTGCATAGTTTAGCATTATACAACCTTAATCTCAGGTTTGGAGGGAGTGGACAACATGTGCATATGAAATCCTCACTCTTAAATATGTGGAAAGGAACTGGGAAATGCCGCTAAGGCACTCAGGAGGTTTTTTGTTGGTGTTTTTGGAAGAGGATAAAATTAATTTAAAAGGAGAACAAGTTGTTTTTTACCCCCTCAATAGCTTGGGTGTGATTTGTTTTCCTATTTACATTTTGGACAACAAGGAATAGGATTTTCCAGAGTAAATATTTTGTTGTTTGCAGGTGTGTTTCTGAAGCTGAAATCAAGCAACTGGATTAGAAAGATCCTCTGGGATAGGTGCTAAGGACCATGTTTTTCACCTTGGTCTTTTGGGCCATGTCCTTAATTGGAGCTTAGTGTCCCATTAATGATTGCATCTCCTGGGATTTATATGACCATTTCAGCACTGCAGTTACTGCCTAATGGACTGCTGAACAACAAAGAGTCCTTGTAGTCTTGTCCCAGAGGCCCCCCCTATTAAATATACAGCAGTCCTCAATTAACCTGATGTTTAAAAAACATAGTGGCATGATAGCTTTAAAGGCTATCTCCTTAGGAAGGTCCCTGGTCTAAACTGATATGATTTAATTGTCCCCTAATGCAAATATGTCCATATGCAAAGACCAGCTTGCATGTAATACTAATAGTTGACTTTATGCACTGCTGTGACCAGGCTAACAGATTTCTATACCCACAAGTATCAGTTTCAAGGCATTAGAATACTGAAATTGACCTTGATTGTATCATGGAGTTCATATTATTGGCAATTTTAAAGAGAATACATGAGTTCTTATGAAGTTTGAGCCATTGCAATAGTAACAGAGTACAGCTCTTCCCATGAGTCTGTAGGGTGGCTGCGAGATAAGCAGATGATAAATTCTCTTATCTCAGCTGCAGTGTGGAGAGATGGCACTGACATGTTTTCATGTTCAAGAAAGGAATTTCTGAAGCTTGCACAACACATTTGTGCCACCCCAGGGGATTTCCAAAAGGGATGGTGGTAAAGCCCCAAAGGAGCATTTTCGGCCTGCTACATTCATACAGATTCTCCCCTCGAAACTATTTTAAAACCACATTTGGTCAGCCCTTTAAGTCATTCAAAGTATATTTGGCTCTTTTCATCTCTCCTCAGAAATCAAATTCCTCCAGCTTCCCAGTTACTTTTCTTCTTTTTTGAATTTTCACCAATTTCCCAATATCTTTGGTGCAATGCTGTGTCCGGAACCAAAGAGATGTGTCCATATCAGGCTCATATATATAAGTATTACTAGTTCCCAGCTCTGTGATATGATCCTCTGTACACAAAGACCAAAATTTGCTGCCCTCTTGCATTGCAGCTTCATGTCTAGTTCACTGTCCATTCTCACCTTGCAGCATTACCACCGTGCAAGGGGGTCTCCCACTCAATATTGGGGGACTATGATTAGGGTGAGTTTGTTTTCGAATGAGATCATCCACCTCATATTGGACTATCCCTATAGACCAATTATTTAAACCCCCCCCCCAACACACACACACGTGTGTGTCACAGAGTCAGTTTTTGCCAGATAGGCTCATGTTCCAACTGTACTCAAGAAAGCTAAGAACAAAGAAGTGAGGTCTGCATTTGCTGATTGAAATATGGCCCCTTGTCACAGCAGCACACATACACAGATCTAACTCCACATATGGGACTAGTCTATGGATGGAACACGGACCACACGTGCAGGGGAGCGCAGAAGTAGAAAGCCCTCCCTTGCAGCCAGAATTGCCTGTAAAGGAGATGTCATGCAGTGATTTACTGGCTTTGGAGAGCACTGCATATGGATTTTCCCCACAGGACAGAGTGCTGAAAAATGTTGATTGGGATCAGATTCAAGATCCCATGGACTAGGATAAGTCGGTTTCCTCGATGCCTTCTAATCCCAGCCCTGCCACTGCAGTGGTGTGTGATGTTGGGGTAGCCCCATCACTGCTCTGTGCCTCAACTTCCCCATTTGTAAAATGATAATGAGAACTCCCTTCCTCAGGAAACGTTTGAAAAGTCCCATATGAAAGCTAAGTACATGGGGGACCAGCAAATTCAGCGCTATCACTGATCACATATCACAGTGATACTAGAGCCAGGGAAGAGAGACAGCCTCTGCAGCTGTGCCTCTAAGATCACCCTAGCAGGTCCCACTGCACAGGGAAATTGGCATTTCACCCATTGTTAGAACCGCTTGAAAAATCCAAATTAGTTCCCATTAAACATTTTAGAGAAAATGAACATGTGTTTTGTGTAGAATACTTTAGTCAAAAAATTAAACCAAATTTTTGATTTGGTTAGAGAGATTTTTAGGCAAAAAATGTTTGATTAGCTCTATCTGTCCTACATTAAGGAGAGGGGAAGAATGGCATTCTGGCTGAGGCACTAGCCTAGGACTCAGGAGATCTCAGTTCAATTCCACAAGTTTCCTGTGCGATTTTGGGCAAGTCACTCAATCTCTCTTTCCCAGGGCCAGTTTAAGGAATTGGCAGTATGTGGTACTATTGTGCACAGGGCTCTGCTCCTGGAGACATATGGTGACTTCAGAATCTATGTGTGGGGTGTATATCTGTTTTTACATCCCACCATGGTGAAGAAAAAGCTTGAAAACACATCCCAAGCATAACTTGATGCAGGGTGCCGTCCTGAGTCTGCAGACAGCCTGAAACAATAGTTGTCAGCTGTAACTGTCCCCATTCATCTGAACGGGTTAACTCTGAAATCCACGGCTCTGAGATGCCAGCATGCCAGTAAAGCGCTCAGGGGCTCAACGTCACCACTCCTGTTACAGCTTTGCTGGGAGGTGTCAGCAGGGACCCTGTGCAAAGTGCAGCCTGCCTGAAAACAAGTAGTTCTGGGGCTGGGAGGGGAATGCACAGCTTCACCAATGAGAAGTGGTAGTGGCTCCTCCACCAACCCAAAAAATGGCTCATGCAGGTGGCTGGAAAATTCCAACTCATGGGGGGGGGGGGGGAAAGAGCCATGGAGGGGTTTCCTAGGGCCCATGGGTGCTTTAATCTAGACCTGCTCTGTGCCTAGGTTCCCTATCTATGAAATGGGAGTAATACTCAGTTGTTAGCATAGGTTGAAACACTAACTGAAGAGGGAAAGCTGTGTGGGAGCACTGCTATCCCAATGGGGGAGAGGAGCTTTCTTGTTTTTAGCAATGAGAGATACCCTATGCACTTACTCCCTCTGTTATGTTAACCTTTGATAATACTGTCTTTGTCTGTCTTGTTTATATTGTGAGCTTCTCTTACTAAACTGCTGAATGCTGATCTTGGTTGGGGGCATCCATCTAAGGTATTTACAGGGCCCCCCTTCACTATATTATCTGAGCATCTCAGTCTTTCATGTATTTATCCTAACAACACTCCCATGAGAATGGACAGGCAGGCTAAGTGACTTACCCAAGGTCACATGGGAAGTCTGTGACAAAGCAGGGACTTGAACGTAGCTCTTCCAAGCCCTAGGCTAGCACTCAAACCACTGGACTCGTCCTTCGTCTGGGAGCTACTGTAATACAAACAATAAATAGGAATGCCTGTAGTCAAACAATAAACAGAAAAAGTTGCTCCTCCTGACTCTTGAACCCCCAATGGAGCTGCTAATGAGGCATCAAAGAATAATGGTACAATTCGGCATCAAAGAATCCAATCATGCAGATTTCCTCTCAGAGGGCTTGGGTATTCGACATATGCTGCTTTCCCTCAGAGAAGGGCTTTTATTATTAAACATAATTTTATCATTACAGATTTTAAATAAAATTCAGTAAATACAATAAGAAAACAGCAAAAGGCTTGTACAGTGCAAAGCCACCATTCCCCTCCTCAGAAATTACAGCATGGAGAATCTAGAAAAAAAATCAAGTGTACAAATTATCTGATGTTCATTGTATGACACCCGGACAGTTATGTTAGTACTGTTAAAAGCCATATAGGAGAACTTGTATGTAGTGGTGTTGTAGCTGTGTTGGTCCCAGGTTATTAGAGAGACAAGGTGGGTGAGGTAATACCTTTTATTGGTCCAATAAACCAACGACACAGTGCAGATGATACTTCATAATGCTTTAGCCTAACTATAGTCAGTCTCCTCAGATAGAACATGACGTGCAGAAAGCCACGGGATATTCAGTTCAGTTCAGCCAGTAAAAGCTGTTTGACTGAGAGATTAGTTTGTTTTTTAAAATTTATTTATTTTATGCTAGAAAATTTAATGAGGCTTGGGGCAAAAATCATGGCCTTCAAATTCTTTGCTTTCAAGTGTTACTAAGGCCAGAATGTTAACTTTAATGTAGTGCTTTCTAGTCCAATTAATGATTTTCAATTCTCTGTTTTTGTCAGAAGAATTATCTGGTTATGAAAAGATGGGTTAATGCCCTGGCCTTTCACCTCTGAACTTAGGTTCAGACCTGGCTTTCTATAGATCACTAGTGAAACGACTGGATAATTATTTGTCAGTGCCACAAAGCTAGTAAACTACTAGCTAATTTGGTATGATTGATAGTCTCTGCTCAAGATGGGCCCAGGACTGGAATATCACATCCAGACTGAAGTACGCAGACAGACTGTATGGGAAAACTTCAATATTATAGCTGATTATTTCCTGATACTAGTTCTCTCTATTGAGAAGTAAAAAATGTTTGCTTAGAATATGGTGTAGAAAGTTCTTTTTAGAAAACAAATCAAGTGGGGAAAATATAATTTTCTAAGCAAACAAGACGTCAGCTCAACAGTACAAATGTTATATTTACATTAATTTCATTATTAAGCTTTATACCATTTAATGCGTTTTAAGAATTATTCCATAAACAGAATATGATTTTCATATAAAAGGGATGGTATATTTTTAAATCGAGCCTGTAAAAACTTGCTCATCAGTGGTTTATGAAACTTGAGTATACTGATGCTTCAAGTACTCAATTAACGTCAGGCAATATGGATTTCAATCTGGCTTGAAATATATTTAAACAAATGAAGTAGATACAAATGTTGCCTCTTTGGCCAGCTAGAGCTAAAAATCCATTTTCTATCCCATTTATAATAAGAAGTAATTTGAATGTAATTTATCTAAAGCACAATATGTTTCCTAGTTTTTACATGTAACCATTACTTACAGTTTAAGTAATAGTTATATCCATGGATCTTAGTGCACTTAATTGAAAATGCATGGTATTAAAATGCAAGGCTCCATCCTTCAAAAAATAAAAGCGTTATGCTGAAGAATAAATACTAGATAGGGGGAAGAATCTTTTAAAAAACCCTCTTTAAATGTAAACATCTCTCCCCTTTATGTTACATTAGATTTGTGTTCGAATGAAGTTAGTCTCTCTCAGTCCAGTATTTCAGTTCAGATTACAAAATTCTCTCATCTGACTGTCACGTTTCACACTGAAGTCCAATTCTTCTGCAGTGGAGTGACATGTCAAGGGTGACAGTGACAAATTGTCAATAAGTAAGGAACAACACATGACAGGGTGTGCGGTCATAATGAAATATATGCATGCCTCGAGAGCGTTTGGAGGCATGAGGCTGAAGGGCGAGTGCTCTCAGCACTCCCAGTGTTGCTAGGTCTCATTAAGACTCCATGCACTGGAATGGGGTTTTAGACATTAAATATTATATATATATATTTGAATGAATAAAACACAGGAACAAGTTTTATTTTTATTTATTTACAAAAAGTTGGGTTTGAGTTATAAAGGCTGGGGAAATGGATCATTTATCTATCTCTTAGCATTTTATGTTGCCAGCCACCACCATCTGAGTGCCTTCTACATAGAATCAATAGCAATAGCAAGGTCATGAGGGATCATCATGGAGTCTCTGGCATGTTTCCCTTTTTGCGTAAACTCTGCTTTGGGGATGTTACTTTCTCTCTCTTTCTCTCTCTGTAGGTATATAAAGATTTTATTAATTTATCTTTTTCGTTGGTAGGGATTAAAGGTAGAAGGGGATATGTCAGTGTTGTGAGTGTCATTCTTATAGAGCAGTGTTTCCCAAACTTGGGACGCCGCTTGTTCAGGGAAAGCCCCTGGCGGGCCGGGCCGGTTTGTTTACCTGCCGCGTCCCTGGGGCAAACCGGCCCGGCCCGCCAGGGGCTTTCCCTGAACAAGCGGCGTCCCAAGTTTGGGAAACACTGCTCTAGTGGAAAGCCTTCCAATTTCATCTTTAGGATTTGGTTCCTAATGATTTTAAACTTAGTATCTTTTGACTAATTATAAACAATGAATTATAAATACACTTCTAAAACCTGGGGAGACTGTCACAAAGTGGGCAGTTTTTGGAAAAAAAGTCAACCTTGTGGTTAAGGGGACTAGAAGTCAAATATATATTCATCCCAAGCAGAGTCTTTTGAAGTCAGGTAAGGGAGAAGAGTAGAAAATGATGCTATGGAGTCCATTACAGGCCTTATGCTGCAGATCTAATTGATGTGGGTAGATCTCAGATAGTATGGTGATGGGCGTTTTACAAAATCCCAAGTCAGAGAGACAGAGATGGGTTCAAGTCCTGGTTCTGCCACAGACTTCCTGTCTGAACTTGGGCAAGTCACTTAACCTTTCTTTGCCTCTGTTTCCTCATCTATAAAATAAGGATGATACTTCCTTCCCTTGTATTGGGCAGTGTCATTCATTAATCTTTGTGGATGGAAGGGGCCGTCATAAAGACTACAAATATAAAGCACTATTAGCACTATTAACTTTGACTCATGAAAAGTTTGTCACCAAAAGCAACAGTTGCCAATTTGCTAAAATTTTTGTCAAACAGAAAAACAAAAGGCCTCCACAATTGCTTAGTTCCCTTTTGACCATAAATGAAGGCAGACTTCCCTCTCCTCCTCCAGCCCCAATAAATGCAGTGTGTTCATTTTGCTCTGCAAAACAGGAAAGCACTATAACATTATCATTGGAGTGGCCACCCCATTCCTGAAAATTCAGGAAACAGCCCTGAAATTCACAGCATATTTTGGCACTTGGGAATTTTTTCAGCAGACTTTGATACCTTAAGAGCTAGTCAAATCGGACGGGTTGGCAGGGGTGGGGGATGGGAAGAAGGCAGCTCCCAAAAGCAAAGGCTTGAAGTCATGCCTGGAAAGGAAGCTGCTGCCAGTTAAACAAAATTAAGGAAGCAAAGTGATCTTCTTATTCTAATAATACTTTACACTTCCATAGCACCTGCTGTCTGAAGCCCTCCCAGCATGTTACCAAACCCAATGAATTACACTTCACTTACCTGCCATGCGGTAGGTTACTCTGAGCCACTGAGGATACAGAGGCACAGAGAAGTTAAGTGACTTGCTCAAGTCTGTAGCAGAGCAGGAAACGAAAAACCACAAATCTCCCAGACCCGGCGCTTTTCCCACCAGGGAGTGCTTCCAGATATGCAGAACTCATTTTGTAAACACTTGTCTCAGGGATGTGTGGAACCAGACGTAGCCCCGAAAACCTTTAATTTCTGATTCGGAATAAAAGGAACTTACAGATATCAGAGCCACCTAATTTATTACCAAGACCTGGGGAATTCAGAGGAAATGTACTTGGGAAATATGTAGAGCCCATCAGATTGGCCTAAGGCCCCCCATTTGTTTACTCAACCTCTTTGCTCAAGCAAACTCCCATTGTGGCATTTTTCTTCCTGCCAGGATAGCAGAATGTGATCTTAAGTCTCATCCAGCACTTACCCAACCATGCACACCATCCTCTAAATACCAGTGCCAGCCCTGGGCCTCAGCTATCCCATTCAAACAGTTAAGTCACAGGCCTGTTGGATTGTGGCACCACCCCTATGGCTAGAGCTGTAAACCTTGGAGTCACTTCTCCCTGCAGTAAATGAGTTATGTAAGTATGTAAATTTCAATTACTGAATGCTTCTGCGGGATATTCCCAGACCATACTATTTGTGGTTTTTTCTCTGGCGATGGAGCCATCCATGAGGTTTTTAAACCAGAATGACACCTAGGTTGTAGCATTTATGGGAATGGCCCATTTCATACCCGGCACTTTAAGTGTCCCACAGAAATATGTTTCACAGATGGGGTGATCACTGAAACAAAGAGGGAAGCGAACACAATGTTGGCAATTGTTATGCTTTGGCAACATGTCTATTTTAATTTTAGACTTCCCTGATGGCTGTGTTGGCCCTTCACAGCCATGGCCCCTGGATATTGTGGAACAGAGTTTGGTTTTTTTTATAGTACTATTTATACTTATTGTATCACAACATTCTACAAAGTAACAAATTCACTGCTGCTATTTAAGTGAATAAAGAAGCTTTGAGGTGCCCAGTGGGTCACATGCACCCTTGGATGTTGATTTGATTTACTGTATTTATTATTTGTCATACGGTAGCCCCATCTAGATGCCCCAATTGAAATTAGAGCCCCATTGTATAAAGTGCTATGCAAACAAACAGTGAAAGAACATCCATGCCTCAAAGAGCTTGCAGTCTAAAAAAGACAAGATAGACAAGGGAGAAGGGAAAGAAAAATGATTTGCCCAAGGCAGGGGTGGGCAAACTTTTTGGCCCGAGGGCCACATCTGGGAATAGAAATTGTATGGCGCACCATGAATGCTCACAAAATTGGGGTTGGGGTGCAGGTGGGGTGGGGGCTCCGGCTGGGGGTGGGGGCTTTAGGGTGGGGCTAGGGATGAGGAGCTTGGGGTGTAGGAAGGTGCTCTGGGCTGGGATCGAGGGGTTTGGAGAGCAGCGGGGGATCAGGGCTGGGGCAGGGGGTTGGACCATGGGGAGAGGCTCAGGGGTGCAGGCTCTGGGCGGTGCTTACCTCAAGTGGCTCCCGGAAGGAGCAGCATGTCCTTTCTCCAGCTCCTACATAGAGGTGTGGCCAGGCAGCTCTGCATGCTGTCCTGTCTGCAGGCACCACCCTGCAGCTCCCATTGGAGCGCCAGAGGGGGACATTGGAGCGGAGTCATTGGAGCACGCAGGAGCCGGAGGGAGCGTCCCCCGACCCTGTGCCCTGGCTGGAGCGCAAGCACCAGACCCCACTCCCGAGCAGGAGCTCGAGGGCTGGCTTAAAGCGGCTGGCGGGCCGGATGTGGCCCAGGGGCCGTAGTTTGCCCACTCCTGCCCCACGGTCACATAGGTCAGTGGCAGAGTCAAAATTTTAGATTTCCAGTCCAATGCCTTACCCACTAGCCCATAGTGCCTCCCACTATTGTCCACAACATCATGACTAGCCCTTACATTTTCCAAGACATGACAATATCTTTAGTAATCATTTGAACAGCTGACGCATACCAGTTAGCAGGGATGAGCATGAGGAACAAACCCAAAATTCTGTAAGTTTGGGTCTAGGTTTAGATTCAGCTTGTTACAGAAAGAAGGGACAAAATCAAAGTTTGGTTTCTCCACATAACTTCCCCAGAGAACAAGTCCATTCCCATTTTATTAGCAAACCATTGATTACTACTCTGAGTATGGCCTTTCAACCGGTTGTGTGCCCAATTTAGAGTAATTTCATCACACATTTTCCTAGTTTGCTTATGAGAATGCCATGTGGGACTGTGTCAAGAGCCTTACTAAAATCAAGATATATTTTATCTACTGCTTCCCTACCCCCTAGGCCATAACCGTGTCAAAGAAGGAAATCGGGTTGGTTTGACATAATTTGTTCTTGGGAAATCCATATTGGCTATTCCTTATGAACCTATTATCCTTTAGGTGCTTCTAACCTGGTTGTTTAATCATTTGATCCCAATATCTTTCCAGGTTTTGTAGTTAGATTGGCCGGTCTATAATTTCCCAGGTCCTCTTTGTTCCTCTTTTTAAAGATAGGTACTATGTTTGCCCTTCTCCAGTCCTCTGCAATCTCACCATCCTCCATGAGTTCTCAAAGATAACTGTTCCAAGGGCCTACACTTTACTTTGTCTCTCTCTTGCTCTGAATATATTTATAGACCTTCCTCATAATGTCTTCTATGTTCCTTGCTAGATATAACTCATTCTGTGCCTTAACCTTTCTGATTTTGTCCCTACAGGATTGTACTATTTTTGGAATGCCTGCTTAGCAATTTGTCTATGTTTCCACATTTTGTAGGATTCCTTTTTGATTTTCTGGTCATTAAAGATCTCATGAAGCAGCAATATTGGCTTACTGTTCTTCCTATCTTTTTTAGTTTTCAGTTGTACATTTAAAATTGTCTCCTTGAGCAACTGCCATCTGTCTTGAACTACTTTATCCCTTAGGTTTCCTTTCCATAGGATCTTACCTACCACTTCTTGCAATTTGTTAAAGTCTGCTTTTTTGAAGTCCATTGTCCTTATTCTCACTCTCTCCTTTCCTTAGAACCATAAAATCTATCATTTCACGATCACTTTCATCCAAAATGCCTGCCATCTTCAGATTGGCAACCAATTCCTCCCCATTGGTCAGAATCAAGTCTGAAATGGCTGTCCCTCTGGCTAACTTCCTCCATTTTCTGAAACAAAAAGTCTCCAAAACATTCCAAGAACTTACTGGGAATTTTGTGTTTTACCATATTACTTTTCTAACAGATATCTGGGTTGTTAAAGTCTCCGATTATTACCAAGTCTTGTGTTTTGGGTATTTTTGCTATTTGTTCTAGAAATGCCTTATCCACCTCCTCTTCCTGATTCAGTGGTTTATAGTAGACCACTACCTGGACATTGCCCGTATTTTTCCCCTTTTATCTCTATCCAGAGACTTTCAATTGGTCTGCCTCTCACCCCCTACAGCATCTCAGAACAAGTGTATGTATTTTAGATGTATAATGCATCACCTCCACTCTTTTTCCCCTGTCTATCCTTCCTGTAGAAGCTATATTCCAGTCATGAGATTTTTGCCACCACATCTCTGTGACACCAATTAATCAATAATTAAGTTTATGTACTAATACATCCAGTTTTTTTATTCTCCATGCTCCTTGAAATTGTGTCCAGACATCTAATATATCAAGTAGATTTCCCCCAGTGATTTCACTCTTGTTGCTCCTATGACCTTATTGTAATTTTCCATGTCTCCCCTTCCCCCAACATTTAGCTCTCTATTAAGGCTGCTTTTTTTAATGCTTACCTGTGGGCTTTTGCACTTGCCCCTTGTCACGCTGTCTGGAGTGGCTCAGGATCATGAGTACCAACCTCAGGGCAGACTTTTAAAAAGCAGGGCACACATTCCAAATTGGCTGTGAGCACCATACTTAGATTTCACCAACCAAGTATCAAGAGTGAACTCCTCTGGCACTGTAACAGCCTCAACATGGAGTCACAGATAGTCCCACTGGATACTCCAATTCATCTTGCCACTCAGGTAAGCTTGCCTTTGTAATAGATGGTCCCTTACACCAAAAATCACAATAATATTCAGGTTACTCTGAGTCCCACTGGACTGGTCACTTACCCCAGGTCAACTGCACCTCAGTTGCACACCAAAGACAATCCTGAGAGCAAATCCTATAATAAATTAACTAAAGATTTATTAATTAAGACAAAGAAATGAGAGTTATTTACAAGGTTGAAGCAGGTAAACATACACACACAAATATGTTATAGTCTTAGGTTCCAAAAGGTAATAGAAGTTTCTGTAATATGCAAGCTCTATATGTCCTCTATGGCTAACCCAAGCTAACCAGCTGGGGATCCCTTTCTTATGCTTAGAAATTTTGCCCTCTCAAAGTCCAAGCAGCGTAGAGATGCAATTTCTTCTGGACAGGGATTTTTATTCCCTTCCCCCAGAGTTCAAGCTGATGTGACGAGTCCCCATGCACATGTCTTCCTGGATGTGGGCAGGAGCGCACACAGTATTCCACAATGGTTTGTCTACTGTCTATGAGCCTTCTTTCGGGTGGTAGGAGAGAACACCTCCTGTAGTAAACTAGTGTTTCACACTTGATACTGCTTCTCTCCTGACTGTGGGGTTTACAGTTTCAGAGCAAACATTTATGATTAGAGAGCAAACCCTTAATTACCTTGTAACATTAGATAAATATACTATAAATCAGATTAATGCATGCAGCAACTTACAAGCATTTCATAAAGCCTAAACACTAAACATTTTCATAAACCTAATGCCTATTTTAACGATAGTAACACATAGATAAGCTGGACTGAGTTCCACCTATGCATTTGTCAGTGTTAAGTTGAAGCCTATGGCCTTGGCATGAGCTGGCACCTGCTTGGCAAGCACCACACCCCTTTTCAACCTAATTTAAAGTCCTCCTCACTGGACAGGCGAGTCAGTGCTCAAAGATGCACTTCTCTTTCTTGGAGATATATAATCAATCAATATGTTCATTGCATCTTTTCTTTGTGGCATATTCCCCCCAAATACCCTATATTTATGGTGTTTTTACTCCATCCCAGAAATGTATAGTACTAGTTTGTAAAATTGAAATTTCCTCCAGATTTCTCAGTCTAGACACTGATGACTGGGTTAAGGAACTTGACACGAGGCTTTGTGTGGTAGAATCTTAGAACCATAGGGTTAGAAGTGACCACAAGGGTCATCTAATCTAATCTAACCTCCTGCCAAGATGCAGGACTTCGGGGAAGAAGGTACAAATCCAGTGTACATCTCTTAAGAAAAAGCTTTAATGTCACTTCTTGTCTGTCATCTGTCCTGTACCTCTTTGTGGGCTAGATTCCCTCATTCTGCCCTCCTTGGGCCACCTCACCAGTGTAAATTACAAGGAAAGCTGTCCTAAGGGGGAGAGAAGGAACATGCTGGAGTAGGAGGGACACAGCAGACTATACACTGCTCCATCTGATCACCAGTTGTACAGCAGTCACGTGGAACTGCTGGATCCAGTGTAATTTAAAGCAGCCCATAGGCTTTTTTCAATTATGCCCTTGGCCAGCCAACGGTCAAAGGAGCAGAAAGGTGCTCTAAGTCACCTTTCACCCCATTCTCCTCAGCTATCCTGAGTTTAAAGAATAACATTTCCCCAGTTCGTTTCCTAGGGAGAGGTTTAAGCAAAAAGGGAGTAAGGAGGTATACAGAAGGAAAAGAAAATCTAGAAAATTGTCTTGAGCAGCATATAGCTCCAACTTTGCCAGAAGAGGATTTTGCAGCCCTTACATTAGTAGCACACACAATTAGAGCCTTTGGCTGTAATAAGATTACTTGTATGAGTGCTATTCAGCTTGAGTTAAGGGTTAAAGACTCAGGGCCAGATCTCTTATGTTCCTTTCTGCTGCATTATTCACTTGGTGCACGCTTAAGGCTCTTTTTGCTTTAAACTTCAGCATGCTCCATCTATGCTAAGTGTAAGATGGGAAACATCAGCCAATTTTGCTCTAGCTTTCTATACATAAAGTCTTTTTTCCCATCCTCTGCCAAAGTTAAAAAACAAACAAAACACAACAGCTGAAGGGCTTGTGCTAACATTTTCTGAAAAAAATCCTTTGCTGGGAAAAGGACTGAGGTCAAGTATGGAGCATTTTAACCTAAAAGGCGAATGTCTGGGGACGTAATTTGTTTGTGAAAACAAGGTGTTCAAAAAAAACTGTTTCACAATCTGAACTACATCTGACTACCAATCACCCCCTATAATGACTATATTATATTCTCAAGTGATGGTAGATATGCAAGGAAAATAGAAACAAAAGGGGAAATGATGAAAATGAATGGGCTAGTCATAAAAATATGCATTATACATCACAATTCTGGAAATCATCTCCCACTGCTCAAAAAAATTATATTCAAATATTAAATCACAGCAACTAACTCGTTACCATTTTAAACTTCTAAAGCATGTAGAAATCTGTGGCTAAATAAATCCCCACATTTTTAAATCAGCAGAACAGTAGCAAAGATGCTGACTATATGCCATTCATTATATAAACTAATTCATTTGACGGCTGAGTGGAGACTGACTGTTACCTTTAAACTTGAACTTCGACTTGACCTAATCCCATATCAAATGATAACAGTTTACCATCTGTCCTTGGTCAGCCCAGTGGAAGACTTCAAAGGGTAGATTTAATAGCATATAGCTTGGCCTTGACATACAGACTGTATCTGTTCTTACTTAAAGAACAATGAAACCTCGTATTTAATTTCTTTTTAACAGATGGAAGGCTGGTGTCTTATTCCATTCTGTCACCCCATCTGGATGCCTTAAAAGTGATATTAAGAAATGTGGGGTGAGCCCACCAAAAGCTCAGTTCAAGTCCAATTACAAATTATGATTTGTAAGCAAAGTCTAAATGAACTCTCCCTGACAGCTGGGGGGAAAAGGCTTCAGGACCAGATTGTATTTACATTCACACCTAATCTACCTAGGTATCCAGCAAACAGAGCTGCATTGCCCAAGTGATTTTGGCTGAGGTTGTGTTACAAATCACTTGAATGCGGCAAAGCGGGGTTGGGGGGGCATAATGAACTGCTGTTATTCTTATTGTAGGAGTAAAGGGCAGTAGAACTGTACTTAGCCTGTGCTGATTGAAGGCATCAAGAGAGAGGATGGGACAGGTGTTTTGCTTGATGGTCTGCCTGAGTAACAAGTACTATTTGACCTGCCCCTCTCCACTATTTAAAGACAGAGCTGATTAGGCTCCATAGTCAGTCTTTTGATTTGTTAAGAGACCACTACAGTTGAAATCAGGTCTAAGTGCTTAGACCTATTGTGGGACAATGTTCTATGGAAGACACAGCCCAGTCTACACTAGCAGTGAGGTTCCCCCACTGAGAGCTCAGCTGAAATCACTGAGAGCTGGGTGGAACCTCAAGAGACCAACTAGCAGAGGTCACAGTGGCAGGTGGCAGCAGAAGGTGATGGTGCAGGTTCATTGGCAACAGAGCGATGGAGTGAACAGCAGCACAACGAACAACAGTGGCCAGAGCAAACAGTGAGCAGCTGGAGGAACGAGCAAGGTGCCTTCTTGCCCCCCACCTGGGAAGTGAACTCATGTGAAAGCACCTCTGAACTCTGAGTCTCCACTGACCAAGGACAACACCGGTGAGTGTTAACGAGGCTGTTAAGAATGCTGGAGACACAACACAGTGCATGCGAACAAACATGGCTGTAGCACCATACTTTCTATTTAAGCGAGAGATACCACACACTACAAACTGGAGACCAATGTTCAGTGCATTGTCACTTGTTCATCCTGAAGTTGAACACTGGTTCTGAACAAGACCAGCAAATGCTCACCATCTTTCTGCAAGAAACTCAGCTGACTGGCTAGAACAGTGGTCCCCAACCTTTCTGTGGGAATAGCACATTCCTATTCCAAACACCCCGCTGCTGAAAAGCAGCAGTGGAAAGAAGCCTCGCCGCCAAAATGCCGCCGAGAAATGGCAACGCTTCTTGGCGGCATTTCGGCGGGTAGTTCTCAGGTGGCCGCACTTGGCGGTGTCATTTCGTCAGTGTGGTGTCCTGCGGGTGCACACAACTTCCCCGGCAGGCACCACTGCGTCCACGGGCACCACGTTAGGGACCCCTGGGCTAGAAGCATATGGTGCAACAGTGAAAGACTCAGTTCAAAAAGTGATGAATGCACTAATGCAAATGGGCATCAAGTATTAAGTCATTGTATATGTTATCTTGACGTCAGTGGTAGGCCAGTAGATGCATTTCTAGATGTTCAAATTATAGAAGACACATTGGCTGCATCTGTGACAACCCACATCTTAGAGTTAAATGCTTGTCAATTGGACCCCAAACAGATGGCTGCTTGTGAATTTGATGGAGCTGCAAACTTCTCTAGAAGACATGGTGGAGTACAAGCTTTGCTCAGAGAAAAGTGCAACCCTAATCTCTCCTATACACACTGTAGAGGCCATCTACTACAACTAGTGCTAGTATGAGCTGCAGACTCTTCAAAAGACATTTAAAAAGCTATAAATGTAATGTCTTCATTATATTCTTTTTTCAGCAAAGAGTCCAAAAAGACTGAATATCTTGGAAAATATAGAAGATACACTGGGACTGAGGTTCAAATTAGTCCAACCTGGGAAAACCCTCTGGCTTTCTCATGAGCGATCCTTGGCTGTTGTCTTAAAATTACTCCAGCCATTATTACTGTCTTTGGAAAGTATCTACCAAGATGGGATGGATCTAAGTAGTGAGGCTGGTGGATTACTTTTGCTACTACGTTCAGAGAAAACTATTGCCATTCTCTCCCTTATAAGTCTACTGTTGAAACCACTTGGGTCATTAAACAATGCCATCCAGGCATCTGCTACAACAGTAGTACATCTTTGTCCAACAATAGAAGCTACATTTGGATCAGAGAGCTATCCATTGAAAAAGTACTGGAAGAAGCAAAGACTTCAGTCCAGAAGTTGAGTAATGAAGGCATTTATATGGAATCCTTACGTGAAGGGGACAAGAAGTGTTTGTTAAGACAACTGAAAAAGTACACAGACTTGATTCTTAAAAATCTACAACAGCAACTTACAGATTCTACTCAACCTCTACGTAGCTTTTACAGATCTCTGTCCTTATAAAACACTGACAGTTGAGTGGAGTGAGGCACTACCAGCAATGGGGCTGCTATGTGCTCAGGACAGAATAGAGAATTTGAATACACAGTGGAATATCACACGATGGATGAATGAAGATTTGATTTCAACTTCTTTTTTATCGTCACTGGTGGCTTGACCCAATCTTTGTGCTACATTTCCCGGGATGAAAGAAGTAGGAATTCATCTCTTGTTACTCCCAGTCACAACAGCTACAGTTGAGCGTTCTTTTGCCTCATTGAATAGAATTTTGTGTTCTGAAAGAAGTTGCCTTCTGCCTGATCATGTGAATGATCGAATGAGCATATCAATTGAAGGAGTGGAAGTACTGGACACACGAGAAGCCACCAAAGATGAACGCATTGCATTCAAGACGTTCATTAACAGAGTTGTGCAAAATTATAACAAGAAACCAAGAAGGATGAAGATGTAGTACTTCATAGAAGGCTTGAGTAGCCAACTTTAATTTTTGTGATGATTTTAAAACATGAGTTAAATCTAATTAAATGGTCATGAAACATTTTTCAGTTTTTACTATAGTGCCATACAGCCACCTTCACCCTCATGGTCTCACCCTTCATCGGCCCTGACCCCCCCACTATAAATTCAAACACCCCTCCTAATTTCAATTCCTGGGGAAAACACTGGAGGGAATTACTCTTCACTAGTATGTAAGTGAACACTACTGAGTCCAATAATATCATTGAATTACAGAAAATCTTTTAGGGATATTCAGTCTCAATTTACATCAATGCCTTCAACTGCATGTGGTCTATTTAGACAGCTAGAGACAGATCAAGTCAGCCACTAAAAGGGAGTGCATCCTAACCATGTCAGATCCTTCTCCCTTGCCCAGACAAGACAGTACTGAAATACAAAGAACATGGAGGAACAAGGCAGTGTGGCTCCAGGGTGCAGCTTTGGTCACTAGAAAATTAATCCTGCAAAAATGGAAAAGCTGATCCCACTCTTCCAGTCCTATGATTCTAGATTAGAGTTCAGGTAGTCATCAACAAAAAGGGTACCTGTGTTTTGAAATAACCTGTGAATTAAGACCTGGTCAGAAAATTTTCATCAAAACCATTTTTTTTTTGGGCAGAAAAAAAACCTTTTGATTAAACCATTTTTTGGGGGGTGAAATCAGAAATGTATGGCGGGAAGGGACATTGAGAAGTCATCAAATCCAGACCCCTGTGCTGAGGCTGGTAAGTAAACTCAGACCATCCCTGATAGGTGTTTGTCCAACCTGTTCTTAAAAACCTCCAATAATGGGGATTCCACAACCTCCCTTGGAAGCCTATTCCAGAGTTTAACTACCCCTAAATCAGAATTTTTTTCCCGAACATCCAACCTAAATCTCCCTTGCTGCAGATTAAGCCTATTACTATCTGTTATACCACTTTTGACAAAATTTTCCATGGGGAAAAAAATCTAAAGAAAAGTCTATTTCACAAAATTCTGAAATTTCATTTCAGGAAACATTGTTTTGAAAATTTAAATTATTTTTTCATTTTTATATTGTTGTTATATTTCATGACTTGTCAGCAGTAACAGTCAGTCAAATATATCAAAGTTCAAACTGTTTCAACACAAACAGGAGACATGAATCTAGAAAAGACTTTTCTTTCTGTACTAACTAGAAGCCGCCCTTCATTTTTTTTTAATTAAATAAAAATGGGATATTTCAACTATTGTCAAAGTATGCATTACTATTACTGATGTCATGAACTAATGTAAAAAATATAAACAAAAATTTTAAAACCCACATTAAAAATTCAAAACGAAAGTTCAAAATTCCAAGCAAAAAATGTCCAAAACAAAATTTTTTTTAGAATTTTCATTCCATTGCAAATTTTAAAAAACTGTATTTATTTTCATCCCAATTTGAAACAAAAAACAAATTTTGAAATGCTGAAATTTCCTGAGAAACATGGAATTCCAAGTTTGGACCAGTTCTGCTGGGGATGCCTGTAGCTGAGGTTAGTAGGGGTAAACAGCAGGATAGACGTTTAGAATCATAGGATATCAGGGTTGGAAGGGACCTCAGGAGGTCATCTAGTCCAACCCCCTGCTCAAAGCAGGACCAATCCTCAACTAAATCATCCCAGCCAGGGCTTTGTCAAGACTGAACTTAAAAACCTCTAAGGAAGGAGATTCCACCACCTTCCTAGGTAACGCATTCCAGTGTTTCACCACCCTCCTAGTGAAAAAGTTTTTCCTAATATCCAACCTAAACCTCCCCCACTGCAACTTGAGACCATTACTCCTTGTTCTGTCATCTGCTACCACTGAGAACAGTCTAGATTCATCCTTTTTGGAACTCCCTTTCAGGTAGTTGAAAGCAGCTATCAAATCCCCCCTCACTCTTCTCTTCCGCAGACCAAATAACCCCAGTTCCCTCAGCCTCTCCTCAAAAGTCATGTGCTCCAGCCCCCTAATCATTTTTGTTGCCCTCTGTGGGACGTTTTCCAATTTTTCCACATCCTTCTTGTAGCGTGGGGCCCAAAACTGGACACAGTACTCCAGATGAGGCCTCACCAATGTCGAATAGAGGGGAACAATCACGTCCCTCGATCTGCTGGCAATGCCCCTAATTATACAGCCCAAAATGCCATTGGCCTTCTTGGCAACAAGGGCACGCTGTTGACTCACTGTTTGGGCGCTTGTCCCTCCAGGAGAAGGTGGTTTGACTCTGGCAGCTCTGGGAGTACTTACAAACAGCCATAGAATATGAGTGTATAAGGAGAAATAATTAAAAATATAAACTGGAGAGATTATAACATCAGGAAAATGAGTATAAATCTATGGACCCAGGTCAGACTGACTCAGTAACCCGACTCAGAATCTGGAGAATAACCTCTTGGAATATATACCTGATTAGGGTTGGATGAATGAGGTTCTCAGATAATTGGAGCCACACTGCTAACAGGAGTACCCTCCTGCATCCAGCTCAAAAACTCCCCACCACAAATGAAATCAACTTCCAACATAAAACTAGTTCTGCCCTAAACTGTTCAGCCTCCCACTCTGGGAGGCAGGGGTGTGTTTACATGATGCTGTGCCTGCAACTTTCAACAAGCAAACGTGTATCTTTTACCTGGATGCTCATTTAAAGAAAAAAAAAAGATTTTGTATTTATCCTATGTCTTTTCATAACACTGGAATTCTCTAGGCTGGAATTTTTCCCCATGCAGACAAATCATTTGTATATGTTTACAGTTTTCTACAATTTAACAGGCTTTGGCAGTACCTCAGGGCTGTGATGCAATTCCAGAGCTTATGTATGGGGAGCAGTTTGGGCACCAGAAAAGCGGGAAGTTTTAGCTGCCTTTGTGGCCTTATGGACATTGTTAACTAACACTCATGACTCCAGACTAGAGGATTCATTGTGTGTATGTGGGAAAACAATCTTCTTCTGCAATGTTGTTGAACCGAAAAGCGCACTGTCACTGCCTTGAACCTTGCTGTAGAGGCAACATGGAATCCACAGAAACATTTAAAAAAAAAAACAGATTTAAAATTTTCTTCCATTATATGTACACGGCCCCGCCAAGACACCTGTCACAACTGCCAACAAAACATTTGTTCTGAAGACTCCTGTTCTTAACCACCTCACTGTACCACACTCTCTTGAACCCTGCAAAGTAGCTTTTCACAGTACGCAAAATATTTGGCTTCAAAAGGATAATGTAATATACAGTGGAGTGTTTTCATATAAAACACACATTTAAGATTAAGAAAAAAATCACAGTAATAAAGTTCAGGCCAACAAGGTCAACTTTATTCTACTCTGCTATGGCAAGCAATGGAAAGATAAAGATGGAATACTTTCGCATGAACAGTAGTTATTCAGGTTACCCAGGACCATGGAATGTATGCTCACCCTACCCAGGACCATGGAATGTATGCTCATAGGAGGTTATGTTTAACATTGATAGATGTAGGAATGCTGGAGGTTGTAGTTTGCTTTCCTAACAATGCTTCTACATCTATTTGAAGCTATTTTCCTCCGAACTAATTTTTCCCCTCGCAATTTGAAGAAAATGTACTACAATGTTGGTTTTGTTTTGTTTTACCTTGAAAGTAAAATACAGCTATTTTGTTAGCATTACAAAACATCTTTCATTTAAACCCAACTTGCATAAACAACTGAAGATTGTTGTACATTTTTTGCTATTATACTATTTGTTATTCCTTCTATCAATATATACTTTTTATTTCCCCCCTAACAACTGATGAATTTGTTGTACTCACAATACTACTTGAAAATACACAAACTGAAAAATTATAGCAGTTCTGGTGATATATTATCAACTTTTTCTTCCCATTAGAACAGGCATCCTCTTGAAAAGAATGCAATTCATTAAAAACCAAGGGAAAGTTGTATTAGTTCATTTCACTGCGTAGTGAGGAATACAAGGAGTGGAAAGATGGGAGGCAACTAATTTAACAATAATTTACTTTTATATAGAGCTTTTCATCCATAGATCTCAGAGCACTTCACAAAGGTGGGTTGGTGCTGTTTATCCCCAGCTTTTACAGAAGGGGGAAATTGAGGACCAGAGACTCAATGATAAAGCAAGGAACAGAACCTAGGAGAGTTCCAATTCCTAACCCAGCACCCAGAGCAGAGCCACGTTTTGGGAAGGTTTCAGAATGGCAACCGTGTTAGTCTGTATCTGCAAAAAGAAAAGGAATTCTTGTGGCACCTTAGAGACTAACAAATTTGAGCATAAGCTTTCATGAGCTACAGCTCACCTCATCGGATGCATGCAGTGGAAAATACAGTGGGGAGATTTTATATACATAGAGAACATGAAACAATAGGTGTTACCATACACACTGTAACAAGAGTGATCAGGTCAGGTGAGCTATTACCAGCAGGAGAGAAAAAAAAACCTTTTGTAGTGATAATCAAGGTGGCACATTTCCAGCAGTTGACAAGAACATTTGAGGAAGAGTAGAGGGGGGGAAATAAACATGGGGAAATAGTTTTACTTTGTGTAATGACATCCACTCCCAGTCTTTATTCAAGCCTGATGTAATGGTGTCCAGTTTGCAAATTGATTCCAATTCAGCAATTTCTCGTTGGAGTCTGTTTTTGAAGTTTTTTTGTTGAAGAATTGTGACTTTTAGGTCTGTAATCGAGTGACCAGAGAGATTGAAGTGTTCTCCAACTGGTTTTTGAATGTTATAATTCTTGACATCTGATGTGTCCATTTATTCTTTTACATAAAGACTGTCCGATTTGGCCAAGGTACATGGCAGGGGGGCATTGCTGGCACATGATGGCATATATCACATTGGTAGATGTGCAGGTAGGTGAACGAGCCTCTGATAGTGTGGCTGATGTGATTAGGCCCTATGATGGTGTCCCCTGAATAGATATGCGGACACAGTTCGCAATGGGCTTTGTTGCAAGGATAGGTTCCTGGGTTAGTGTTTTTGTTTTGTGGTGTGTGGTTGCTGGTGAATATTTGCTTCAGGATTGGGGGGCTGTCTGTAAGCAAGGACTGGTCTGTGTCCCAAGATCTGAGAGAGTGAGGGATCTGTGAGAGTGAGGGATAGGTTGTAGATCCTTGATGATGCACTGGAGAGGTTTTAATTGGGGGCTGAAGGTGATGGCTAGTGGCCTTCTGTTATTTTCTTTGTTGGGCCTGTCGTGTAGTAGGTAACTTCTGGGTACTCTTCTGGCTCTGTCAATCTGTTTCTTCACTTCAGCAGGTGGGTATTGTAGTTGTAAGAACACTTGATAGAGATCCTGTAGGTGTTTGTCTGAGGGGTTGGAGCAAATGCGGTTGTATCATAGAGCTTGGCTGTAGACAATGGATCGTGTGGTGTGGTCTGGGTGAAAGCTGGAGGCATGTAGGTAGGAATAGCGGTCAGTAGGTTTCCGGTATAGGGTGGTGTTTATGTGACCATCGCTTATTAGCACCTTAGTGTCCAGGAAGTGGATCTCTTGTGTGGACTGGTCCAGGCTGAGGTTGATGGTGGGATGGAAATTGTTGAAATCATGGTGGAATTCCTCAAAGGCTTCTTTTCCATGGATCCAGATGATGAAGATGTCATCAATGTAGCGCAAGTAGAGTAGGGGCATTAGGGGACGAGAGCTGAGGAAGCATTGTTCTAAGTCAGCCATAAAAATGTTGGCATACTGTGGGGCCATGCGGGTACCCATAGCAGTGCCGCTGATTTGAAGGTATACATTGTCCCCAAATGTGTAATAGTTATGGGTGAGGACAAAGTCACAAAGTTCAGCCACCAGGTTTGCCGTGACATTATCGGGGATACTGTTCCTGATGGCTTGTAGTCCATCTTTGTGTGGAATGTTGGTGTAGAGGGCTTCTACATCCATAGCGGCTAGGATGGTGTTTACAGGAAGATCACCGATGGATTGTAGTTTCCTCAGGAAGTCAGTGGTGTCTCAAAGATAGCTGGGAGTGCTGGTAGCGTAGGGCCTGAGGAGGGAGTCTACATAGCCAGAAAATCCTGCTGTCAGGGTGTCAATGCCTGAGATGATGGGGCATCCAGGATTTCCAGGTTTATGGATCTTGGGTAGCAGATAGAATACCCCAGGTTGGGATTCCAGGGGTGTGTCCGTGCGGATTTATTCCTGTGCTTTTTCAGGGAGTTTCTTGAGCAAATGGTGTCGTTTCTTTTGGTAACCCTCAGTGGGATCAGAGGGTAACGGCTTGTAAAATGTGGTGTTGGAGAGCTGCCTAACAGCCTCTTGTTCATATTCCAACCTATTCATGACGACGACAGCACCTCCTTTGTCAGCCTTTTTGATTATGATGTCAGAGTTGTTTCTGAGGCTGTGGATGGCATTGTGTTCTGCACAGCTGAGGTTATGGGGCAAGTGATGCTGCTTTTCCACAATTTCAGCCCATGCATGTTGGAGGAAACACTATGTAGAAGTCTAGTCTGTTGTTTCGACCTTTTCTAAATAAGATGGCTACAGTCTACCTTCATCAACATCAGTGTGGTTCCATTGATGTAGCTGAGATAAGAGTCAATTCAGTTTTGTATGATAATCAAAAGAGAATCTCCACACTTCACATTTTGTTGATCTGAAGGGTGGGTGGAAAGCTCTCCAAAGCACTCTCTCACACTACAGAGCCATAGCACTATGCCTGCAAAATGTTGTAGTGTAGACCAGGTCACAGTCCTTTTCCTCATACTTCCAGCTAATTCAATTTTAACACTCAAAAGAAAAAAAAAAGGAGACTCTGGACTAGCAGTCAAGTGAATGTTGAGACTGTCCATAAAATATATGTTTGCAAGCTTTAAAAGGATAAGCCTAATTCCTGGTCCAGCAGAGTACTGGATGCTGAACCTATTAGTTCATCCATGTGCAGCTGCAAAGGAGACTTGATCCAGCACAGATCTGGATAAACTCCCATGTGCCATGTATAAAAGAATTTGAAGGGTTAAAAAATTGGAATCTCCCTTTACCCCAAACTCTACTATAGTTAGTCTCAGTCTTGGCTACAGAGCTAAACTGTTTTATTCCACGGGGCAACTATAGGAGGCCAACATCACTTGAAAATAATTAAGTCTGCCACTCAGCCAAGAACTATTAAATTCCAGGGCTTGTGTGGTGCACCAAGAGAGAAAGTGTTATGTAATGGATAGAGCAGGAGACAGTCCTCTGTTGGATTTTGTATCCATTTTAGCATCTGACTTTGAAAAAATCACAGCCTTTCTGTACTGCGGTTTTCCCATTGTAAAATGGTGATAGTACCTAACTCGCAGGCATATTGGGAGGCTTAATATTTATAAAGCACTAAGATCCTTGGATGAAAGGGGCATTAGATTTACACTATATTTCTGAGACCTGAGTGTTTTGCATACTATGCTGCTGACCTCCATAGTGGCCAATGATCACTATGTACGCCAATATTTGTTTTGTTAAAAATCAAATATAGAACACATGTATGCAAAGCCTTTATGCAGAAATCCTGTCATCTATTTTGCAAAGCAATCCATGGTAATATTTAGATTCTTTACAATATTATTTTCAATATTAAGACTAACTCTAGAGATAAATTCGTCCTTCTCATTCCCTGTGGTTTCTCTCTCTAACAGGCAGTACATACATGCTCTTTTTGTTTGTGTGAAATATTAACTGTAAGTATTAATTTGTAAGTATTAACTGTAAGTATAATTAATTAATTTGCCTCCCAAATGAAGGCATGACATTTTGAGGGATCCCTCTACCCTTAAACCAAAGAATTATTTTGTGGGAACTCCTGATGTATAATGGGATATGTACTTAGGACGTCTCTGCTCCCCTCTAACAATATATGCAGAAGGATGTTACAACTCCATGAATGATTTTACCAGTAACCCAACACAGTGCACAGTCAAAATCTTGGATTCTGAGCATAGTTATAGCAGCACAGGAATTAGCCAGTGCTGATCTAAAGGTCAAATGCAATCACCCTCAGCTTCTCCCTCCCATTTAATATTTGAAAGCTTACACCCACTTCAAGCTGAGCTTCCATTGAGGGGCCCCTGGAGTCAGAGGGTCCGAGTATGCCTATTGGCCGCCCTGGGAATTTATTCTAAATCAATACATCATCTTTCATGATTGCAAAGTTAAAAACATCTGCAAATGGGCATTCTCCATTGATCCCCATCACTGTGTAATTGGCGACACAAAGTATAGCATAAATGCCAGGCTGAGAACGACTGCTTCAAATGACACTAAGTTCTACTACTACAAGCAAAGCTATGAAATGTAGTTAACTGCAGCTTTTTTCACTTGCCAGTTCCCTTTTAGCCTGCAAAGGTTTTCTTTCAGTAATTAACTTGCACATGCTACTTACTATGTACCTTTTTCAGTAGGAAAAAAAAAATCAGTGTTGGACCATATGATGTAGTTTGGTCTTATACTATGTTACCTTCCCCATCATTTGTTGCAAAAAGGATATTTTGGAGAAAGGAAGGATTCTCTCAGGAAGGTTTGGGTTTTGGGGGAAGGCAGTTTTCTCCAGCTAGATAAAACCTAATTTTGTTTTTGAGGGTCCCCCTGGAGTTTAAGCCTTGTAAATTATGTGGCTATGAAGGGGGCTTCCTTCCCCCCTCCCCCCCCCCCACTTTCCTTCAGGCTGAAAAGGATAAGCCAGATGTCTGCTACTTTTCTAGTTATGAGAGGGAAAATAGGCTGGAGGAAGAGGAAGTTGTTCCCTTTGTGTTAGTATTATGCAACAGTTGGGGTGATGGAGTAGAGGGGGGTACAGCGTACACTGGTGCCCCAAAGTTTCCCAGTAATAACCACTTACTGGCATTAATGATCATCCTGGCTTCTCTCTGAATATGGCTTTTTTTCTCCCTTCTATAAGTTTCTTAGTTGCCCAGATTTGGGGGCGGGGGCGGGGGGGGGGGGGAAGGAGGAGAGAAAGATGCTGGTTCTTAAAACAAAAAGCCTAGAAAATACTGGGGAGAAGATATTTCTAAGGATATAAGGATGATGGAGGTTTCAGAGTAGCAGCCGTGTTAGTCTGTATCCTTAAAAAGAACAGGAGTACTTGTGGCACCTAAGAGACTAAAACATTTATTTGTGCATAAGCTTTCGTGAGCTACAGCTCACTTCATCGGATTTTCCACTGCATGCATCCGATGAAGTGAGCTACAGCTCACGAAAGTTTATGCTCAAATAAATTTGTTAGTCTCTAAGGTGCCACAAGTACTCCTTTTCTTTTTAAGGATGATGGAGAAAGCTTGTATTCTGCTTGTATTGGAAACCTATCTGGGCGAGGCCAGGACTCATGCTAGCTACTGAAAGTGTTTGTTAAAAGGAGGGAGTGACAATTAATGGCCAGAGAATGTGGTCGAGGGAGCTAGGGTCACCAGGTTGTCTCTTGATGTACTGGGATAGCAGGGGTCTTTTCTTCACCAAAGGCAAAAAGGGACTGGATATAAATCACTGAATCAGGAGGGGAAAGTGATTGGTGATTAGAATTTCCAGAAAAAAGGGTTACTAACCTTCTGTAACCGTTCTCCGAGATGTGTTGTACATGCCCATTCCATTTCTTGGTTTGTGCGCACTGGGTGCACAGTCCGAAATATTTCCCTCAGTGGTGTCCAATAGGGCAGCTCAAGTGCCCTTTGCTGCTGCACACCGCTGTGTATCAGTAAAAAGGGCCCAGCCACATCATTTCCTTTTTGCCAGACAACACTGATGCAGAGGGCTAGGAGGGTGGGTCATGGAATGGACATGTTCAACATCTTGAAGAACAAGTTATAGAAGGTTAATAACACTTTTTTCTTTGAGTGCATTCCACTCTTGGTGACTCACAAGCCATGAAGTAGGAGGAGGAATTAGAGTTCTTGTATGCACAGACCAGAGTGCAACTTGTCCAAATTTAGGATCATCTCTAGAGTACTGAGTGATGGCATAATGTGGCATGCAAAGGTGTGAACTGAAGACTAGGTTGTTGCTCTGCAAATTTCCTTGACAAGGACTTGCACAAGGAATGCCGCCATGGCTGCTTGAGATCTTGTGGAATGTGCTCTCAGTTTGTTTGGCAAGGAAATGGCTGCAGATCGTAACATCCATGAATGCAGGAAGTTATCCGAGGTGAAATTCTTTGTGAAGAGACCGGGAGACTTTTCATCCCATCTGTGATGGCTGTGAATAGTTGGGCTGACAATCAGAATTATTTAGTCCTGTCTATGAGGAACATCTAAGGTGTACAGGCGGTGCTCTTCTGTATTGGTGTGTGGTTTTGGATAAAACATGGGTAAGTAAATTGAGTGGTTAATATGAGCATTAGACACCACTTTAGAGAGAAATCTTGGATGAGGGCATAAGTATACTTCATCCTTCAAGAAGATTGTATGAGGCAGTTTGGATGTCAGCGCACGCAGCACAACCACCTTCCTAGATGAAGTAATAGCTACTGGAAAAGCTTACCTTCAGTGATAAGTGTAGTAAGCAACATATTGCTAGAGGCTCAAATAGTAGCCCCATGAGCACCAACAAAACTAGGTTCAAGTCCCAAGATGGAATAGGTTCCCTTATCTGAGGGTACAACCTTTCCAGGCCCTTCAAAAATCTGATTGTCATATTTGAAAATATGGAACAGTATCCATGTAAGGATGAAAATTTGATATTGCTGCTAGGTGGACCTTGATAGAAGTAATTGCCAACCCTGGTCTTTTAGGTGCAATAGAAAATCCAGGATATGCTGGATAAGGGATTGCATTGGCAAGACCCTACATTGATGAGACCATATAGAAAAACCACGCCACTTTGACAAGAAAGTAGACTTGGTAGAGAACTTTCTACTATTTAACAAGACACCAAGACCACTGGATCCAGTGCAGATGGCAGTGAAGATCTGGCTACAGATTTCCCCTCATCAACTAAAGAGGAGAACTCCTGTCAAGCATTCTCTGGCAGTATGTCCCCAATGTAGGAGAGTCCCAAACATTAAAATCCTAATGACCCAAAAGCATTTTCTGGCTGGCAGTCCTGACTTGCAACTTTTCTACCACTTTTCTCTTTTTTTCTTTTTGGCGCGCATCCTTTGATTTGGGGGTCAGCCCTTGTTGCCCCTGTCATTTCCTTTCCTCAGCCACTGACACCAACAGAGAGCCCAGGGAGAAGAAAGATGAGAGTTGAGATATTTAAATCCCTTGGATGGGACATAATATTTACATAATATTTGGCCCTTTTTGACATGGCAGGAAGGGACGAAGGGGTCCATGATTGCCAGATACTCTTAATGGGGTCCATGATTAGAGTGGGAGGGGGCTCCAGGGCAGAGGTGCGGGGGGAGGGGGGAGAAGAGAGCTCCAGCTGTGGGGTGGGACTGGGGATGAGGGGTTGGGGGTTCAGGAGGGTGCTCCGGGCTGGGACCAAGAGGTTCAGAGGGCAGGAGGGGGATCAGCACTGGGGCAGGGGTACAGGAGGGGGGCAGGGGTGCAAGCTCCAAGCAGCACTTACCTCAAGCAGCTCCCAGAAGCAGCGGCATGTCCCCTCTCCGGTTCCTATGCAGAAGCACAGCCAGGCAGCTCTGTGCATTGCCCTGTCTGCAGGTACCAACCCTGCAGCTCCTATTGGCCGCAGTTCCTGGCCAATGGGAGCTGTTGGGCAGCGCAGCATGCAGAGCCCCTTGGCTGCCCCATGCATAGGAGCCGGAGAGGGGACATGCCACTGCTTCCGGGAGCCGCTTGGAGCGGGGCAAGCCCTGGAATCCACTCCCTGGCAGGAGTTCCGGAGCAGGGCAAGCCCTGGACCCTGCTCCCCAGTGGAAGTTTGAGCGCTGGATTAAAACGTCTGGAGGGCCGGATGAGGCCCCTGGGCTGTAGTTTGCCCAGCCCCAGTTTAAAGCAATAGATTTGATCCATTGGGTTGGGAACATTGTTTTAATATACTCAGTTTAGTTGACTTCGGTCTCTTTCAATTACCCTTCCAGAAAAAACAGGTGAAAAATAATCTCTCTTTATATCATTTAGTTTGCTGTTGATTGAGTCCCTTCTCCTGATGCTTGCTTAGTTTTTGCAGGCTAGCGAGGACAGAACAGCTATTATTCAAGGCATTTTAAAGGAGCTCTTAGAGTTTTAACTTGCAGATTCTTCCCTTTCATATCTACATCTCATCAATGAAATATGAGGATTATTGATAAGGACATAGAATTTACATAGATAATGGGTTCAACCTTAACTTTGAAATGGGGATTAATTCTAAAAATAGTAGCAATAAATTACAACACAGAGCACTCTTATGCCAATGGCACAAAAGTTTAGAGAGCCAACTACCTACCACTATACAATGCTTAATACAAAAGATGTGAATGAATTCCAGGTATAAGTCTTGGATATTTGATCCATCCACTTGTCCATTCTCATCACAATGAAGAAATGACAGGCTTCTGCCTTCACCTGTGTGACAGAATATACCCGTATGCCCTGCACACTAGTGTAACAGTTTTTGTACAAGGCATGTCTTGTGAGGTATCATTTAAAAACTCAATTTGCTGATTAATAATATCATGGCAAAATGCATGTAGCAGTGTTATAGCTGAAAGTTATGAATGTAAACTGAAATCAGGTCTACAAGTGTTTTCCAGATAAGTCTGGGGAGTGGCTAAACCAGTTGCTCAGGGACAAGCTGATGCCTCAGCCAGGTGTAAACAAGGCCAGTGGGCCACTACCTGCTAAATGGCCGTTCTTTGGCAGGAAAGACAGCATGGGTGAAAAATCCACATTTTAGCAAAGAAACATCATGGAGTTTCCTTCCACACAGACTGCTTGTCACCTTGCTCCCAGCTGGAAATTCTTCTCAAAGGGGGACAAGACTGTAAAAATAAGGGGCAGACACCCCAAGACACCCCCATCGCATTTACAGCACCTGAAGAGACAAGGGAAGCAGCTGTTGGATGCTGAGGGAGGGGTCCTGACCTAAAGCGCATGTGGTCAGAAAACTGCTTTGAATCTAATATAGTTTGCTAAGGTAGGCACCAGTAAAGTGTTTTATTTTTTCTTGTAACCATTTCTGACTTTTATGCCTCGCTACTTGTACTCTCAAAATCTCTCTTTGCAGTTAATAAACTAGTTGTATTGTTTTATCTAATCCAGTGTGCTCAAGTTGAAGTATCTGGGTAACTCCATTTGGGGTAACAAGTTGTTTGCATATTATTCCCTTAAAGGAATAATGGATTCAGTATATTCATACTGACCAGGAGAGGGCTGGGAAGTATAGGACGTACATTTCTGGGGGGAAATATGGTAATTTTTAAGGCTGATAAGAGCCAAGGTGTGGCTGCAGCATACACAAACATAGCTGGGAGTGACACATGCCAAAAGCTGTTTGTGAGCAGTTCAGATTGGAGGCTACAGAAGCAAGGCACTGTAAAGGGCACCCCATATTACAGGGCAGGGGTGACACAGCTACTCATTAGTCTGGATTGTACCCTGGTATGTCACAACCTGTCACTGACTGGCTTTGTTCATTGTTCATTCCCCATAAACTTCTGCTAACCCTATCCATCTCACTGTAATTTTCTGAGGACTATATGCACCCAAATCAGAGTACAGAATTTGGTCCAAACTTACCACAGATGTGCAAGGATGGACCTGGCCTACTTAACAGTGGAAACATTTATAAGATGAGTTTCTAGCCATACACACAAGGTCACATCCATATAGTCTACCTAGCCAGTTTGAGAAGAGAATATGAAAAATTCTGTCCTTTCTATCTTCAACATAAGAGGTAGAGGAATGAGGGAGGGAATGCAAAGAAAAGGACATTTGACCAATCCTACTACGGGTGCCTGGTTTAGAACCTATTCATGTCCATCCCTGGAATAGGAGGTTCCCAGCAGTCTTACTTTCTGATGCAACCAACTTGTCAAAATTCCTAATGGAGATTCTGTTCTCCTTGTGTCAACAATTAGTTTAACCAATTTCCTTTCTCAGTCAAAGTTCCCTGTTGTAAGTAGGCAATTACTCACTCTCTAGTCATTGAAACAATGGGAGGTCCCCTTGCTACTAGAGCTTTTGATCCTTATTTAGCTGTTTGTGTACAAGACTGATCTTCTGTTGGACATTTTGAGCACAGAGTGTCCCCCTAGGTTCTTCTCAAGAAGTCTGAAAGTTAGGCTTTGTCTACACTGGAACCTGATTGACACAACTTTTGTCCTGCAGAGGTATGAAAAAAACACCCCTCGGAACAATGAAAGTTTTGCTGACGAAAAGCCCAGTGCAAACAGCGCTTTGCCAGCAGAAGAGCTCTCCTGCCGACAAAGCTACTGCTACTTGTTGGGGGTGGAAGTTTTTTTGTCAGCGGGAGAGTTCTCTCCTGCCGACAAACAACGGCTACACGCTGCACCTTTTAGTGGCAGAGCTGTGTTGCTAAAAGGTACGTAGTGTAGACCTAGCCTTATAGATAAAGCTTTTAATTTTAAAAAGTTGAATGCTCTCCAGTCCTAACCACTTCTCCAGACTGACTGATGACCTGAGTAGGTTACCCAACCTTTCAGACTAGCTTCCACAATAAATAAGTTTTCAATGGAATTTGAGATGAGACACAACATAATACCTTTGTCCGCCCACCAATCTAGATGCTAGAGAACTGATGAGATAATCAGGGGTATATAATCTAGACATTCTCTCTCTCAGGAACCAGCACAGAGAATCTCTGAAACACTCATGAGAAACCATAATCAGGTCAATACTCTAGAAACAAAACCATCATTCCTAGCAAGTGAAGAAATTCTCTGGCAGTTAAACACGATACTGAAGTGGCACTCTGTATCTTGACATAAGTCTCCCAAAAGCAACAGCTTCCTCAGTAGTACCTTCATTCACAACTGGATGACCCTTTAAAACAATAATGGTATCCTTTCAATTTTGTCCATGACTGTGTCCCGAAGAGCCCCTCCGTGCCCACTGGCAAAGGGTTCACTGCCATGTAATAGCAACTTCTATCAACCTGACAAACTCACTACACCTAACACATTGTTGTCATGCCATTTATAAAGAATGTCATGTAAGATATCAAATGAAAGCCAGTGACACACCGGTCATTAATATCGTTATGAAATGTAGGTATTTAGCACTGTAGAAGGAATTATGGATTCATAGTGATATTATGCTTTAAAGTCTGTAACTAAACAGAGGGAGAAACAGGTTTTCTTCCAGACAAGAGGGATGACAGTTATCTCCTTGTCTCTAATGTAAATTTAGCATGGTGATGCCAGAGACAATGGACAGTTCATTTGTATTGGAGTGAAACAGGAGGAGAAAATTAACATGAGGATGTGAAATCAGGATGGGAAGACACTGGAGTCTGAACCCCAAGGGGTCATGTTCACTGTGGTGACAAAGACAATAAGCCTGGGGAATATAAGGAGAAGCAAAAAGACATTTTGGTTATCCATTACGGAGGGAACAAAGACTTATTATTGTTTTATTATAAATTCATCTCTGGGCCAGTATATTAAAGTGAGGTGAGCATCACCGGCTGAGCCAACAGGCTGCGTATTCTGTCTCTTTGGAGACAGATTTGGTATTTCTGTGGGCATCCAATGACAGGAGCTGGATGCTGCAGAGACGCTCTTCTGGAGAGTTTGGAAACTGAAGTACACACCCAAGGTTAACCTGTAAGGTAAAGTTAGGACTGTCAGTCCTAAGAAGTTTGTGGCTAACAGACTTGGTAGAGAGCTGTCACAACACCAGCAAAATTCTCTTTTGCTACGGCAGTGGGGTTACAGGGTGACTTGAAGCTTTCTCGGGGAATCCAGAACTGCACAATGACAAAACTGTACTGCTGTAGAGAGCGCGCTGTAGATTTTCTGGCAGATTCTAAGCATGTGCTGTGAACTGCAGCGATTAAAAGTTGTTTTTTTCTGATTTTGTGCTGTGCTGTCTTAATCATACTTTTTTAGTTACTGCATTTGATGCATTGTTGTCATTTTAAATTATCTACAGAACCACCCACAATGAAAATGTTAGTTAATAAGACCAAAGAGTTTTTTGTAGGGGCTTCTGTAACTGTTTGTTGGAACAGATGAGGATTGCCTTAGAAAAACAAGAGGAAGAAACACAGACTTGGAATTAGATAAAGCAATTATTTTAATATTTAACTTACAGGGGCACTAAGAAGTCCCAGTCAGGAACAAGACACCATTTTGCTAGGCGCTATACAAATGTGTTAGACAGTCCCTGCCCTAAAGAGCTTATAGCATAAAGTACATACATGAGATGGGAAGAGGATACAATCAAATATATACAGTTTTATACCCATTTACATTTCCAAATTTTTTCATATAAAGTATAATTACTTCCATTTTCCAAGAAAGCCTGTTCCTTGGGGGAACAAAATTACCCTTGTATGAATTACCATTATCTTTTTGAAATATAAGGTCTCCTCCAACCACAGTGACTGCCCTAACCAGGCAGCTAGTCTAAGTGGGACATTGTGCCTCTCCTGGAGCAAGAGAGAGGGAGAGAGAGAGAGAGAGAGAGAGAGAGAGAGAGAATACCTGGGTTCCGGTTCCTACTCCATTGAAAATTTAACTACAATATTTAATGGTATGCCTGGTTCAGACATTTTTACCAGTGTTGTCTCCTATATAGAGCTAGGTGATTTTTTTTTTTTTTTTTGGACAAAACATTTTTTCACTGAAGAATGCTGATTCGGGTTGACTGAAAATATTTTGTGTATTCGTGTTGATTCTGAAAAACTGTTTTAGTTGAAAAGAAAATTGGAAATGTCAAAATGGTTCATTTTGACAGAAAACATTTTGATTTTTTGGGCTACATTCACAAGGATATTTAGGCACCATTCACAGAACCACATCCGTGATGCCGGTCTAGTATAGCATTGCTAACACTGGTGGAGCTGATCAGTGGTGAATTACAGGTCCTATATATTTTTTTTTTAAGTGTAGATAAGGCCTGGGAAGTAGCGGGATCAAAGTTTACCTAACCATCCAGGCCAACGGTCCATTGACATACTTGCTTCATGGCAAAAAACCCCTCTTATTTGTGCTGTCTTCACTTAATTTCACTGCAGTGCACATGAACAGTTATCTGAAATTCTATTCCTCATTGCAAAAAAGGACAATTTTGAAAATGTCAGCCATTTCCTGTCATGACTACAGAACAGAATTTTCTCTTAACCTTACAGGGCAATATTTAATGTGGTAGAAAATACTAAAAACTGTATCGTGAAGTTCAGTTTACTGCTGTGCTACATACAAGACTCATGTATAGCCTTGTATTGAAGGGGGGGGGGATTTTAATTAAATATCCATTTGTTTTTAGGACTTTGCTGTTGAACAAAAGAATGTGGCGGTGGATCTACTGGGTGCCTCTGCAAGATGAGGATACAATTTTTGTTCCTGCAGAGTTTTCATATCATACTATAAAGTTATTAAAATATTTAAAAGTTCTTGTATTCCCTCAACAGATGTGCAGAACTCTCATTAATGTAAACAGGAGTATGTGAATATATCCAGACCAGAATGCATTCTTGGATCTTTATGGTTCTGAACTCCGTGCAAAGGAAGTTTTACTCTTCAGGGTGAATTCCACTGAATGACACAGAATGCCTGATTTTCAGAACTGCTGAGCTCCCAGCACTTCATTTTAAGTCAATAGCAGCCGCAGATGCTCAGCACTTCTGAAAATCAAACGCAGAATTCCTTGAAAGACCCTCCCTTCCTGCAAGAATGATATAAGATGTCAGGACTGCCATCTGATAAATCAGAAGGAGTAGGCCAATACCTCTGGATTTTAATTTTGGAAGAGGTGATAAAAGGAGAATGGGGAACGCCGTAACAGGAACTGGAGAATACATAAATAGGGTATGGATTTGCATGTTACAGCAAAGTAACTAGATAATTTTACCCATATAACCTTGGTTCAAGTTCCTTCTCCAGAATGGGGATTCAAACCTGGGTTCCCCACATGCCAGATGATTGCCCGAATCACTGAGTTATGGGCATAAAAGGAAGTTTCCATAGCACCACCACCAGCATTTGTTTTGTTAATGAGGCCTTAAATCCCCCTTTGTGTCTAGATTTCCATGGCTTTTATTAAAAAGTTAAAAATGTCTGAAATCAAAACAAAAAATGTTTTGTTCAACCCAAAATGAAACTGTCAGAGTTTTTCATTTGCTTAAGATTCTGAAAATTTTCAGTTGACCTGAAATAATTTGTATTCCACATTTTTCAGAACTGCCAGTGAACCAGTTATTTACACAACTCTTCTGCTCTATAGCTGAACTTAGCCTACATTGTAATTTCTATCACTGGTACTACCAGGGGGTGTTGGTGATAAATTATGGTTCTCATTCTTGCCAGTGTAGATTCCTCCTTAAAGTTCAGAAGGACACAATTTTTTATGACAGATTGGTAGGCATGCTGTATTAAGAAAAGGTCCTTTTATTTTATATTGATTTTTCTGCTTTGAGGCAGGGATTTGGTTTATTGGTAAAACTACTTTTGTTGGGGTTTAGCATGGGCAGGAGCTAAAAGTTTGCTGGAGGCAGACTGTTGCTTTGAAGCACATCTAGCATTCCACTCCTCTACCTGCAGAGAGATAGGAGAGTACCTTTTGTTTTTCAAGACATAGATCATGCATTCCTTGTGGTAATGCAATTTCTTTTAATATTCTGCAGTGCAATTCATTAATTCCCAAAGCTGCATGTTGTAGTATGCTCTCTGAACAAAGCTAAGTACTTTCCCTTCCAGGGCTGTTTTGTCTTCTAAACGTATCCTTCCTGGATGTGTCTCGCATTATTGTGTATGCACTGGTTCTATTTAATGAACATATTAATCCCTAGTTCTTTTGCCTAGTTTGTAATTGTAGCATTTATCCCCATTTTAAAAATTCTGGATATGGATTATTATTGTGCAACTTCTGTCCAGTCTGGAGTGGACGGAAAAATGGAATAAAGTTATGAGTTAAATTAATAAAATGCATATTTTATTTTTGCTTCTACTGTACTTCAGCACTGTCTTAGTGTATTCTCGCTACTTTTTCTTCTAGCATTACTTACAAAAAATCTGTTACAACACCTGAGGTCTGCAGAACTGGAATTGCTGACTTCCCAAGGTAGAGAGAGGACAAAAATATGTAAGGCAGAGCCTTTTCCATCAAAGACCACCTACTCCAAAATTCTCTTCCCTTCTCTATATATGCCAGAGTCCACATGGAGCACCCATTAGAGTGCTCAAGACTTGCATAGTATGTTCCACAATTTCCTGGAAGGTTAAGGCAAAAATTCAGGGCTTTTTGTTTCACTTTCCAGTGGCTTTGGAATTTGTGGAACCTATTATCCATTTTGAAAATACTTACATTATTTTTTGTATGTTGGCCATAAGTCTTAATGTGTTGGTTTCATAAAAAGTTTAAACATTTGGGTTGATGAACTGCATGGGTATTCGATGAAGTGAGCTGTAGCTCACGAAAGCTTATGCTCAAATAAATTGGTTAGTCTCTAAGGTGCCACAAGTACTCCTTTTCTTTTTGCAAATACAGACTAACACGGCTGTTACTCTGAAACCTGCATGGGTATGAATTATTTCCTTGTGAAAGGACAGTTCCTGGTGAAGGCAGGGTAATAAATGGGCAACAATGAAAGAGCACAATTGTGGTCACATAGCTAGTGACATCAAACTTAACATGTTGTAAAGTGAACAGAGAAAACCCTCAGCTGTTCAGTGACATCCGATGAAAGTTTTTGTTTCTTCTGAAGGGACATCAGCGTACCTCACATCCTGGTATAGTTCAGTTTAGTTCACAGTGAAGGTGCAATTCCTTTTTAGCACCTCTCATCAGGCAAAATAAATAAATACATGGTCATAGTGGTGGCATTTTGCAATAAACCAAAGGACAAAAATGTCTGAGAGACAAGGTGGTCCAGAGGCAGCAGAGCCAGCCAGGGATTCCTCCACAGATGGCTAGTTAATCTGTCCCTTTGAGGGCCACAGCCATTGAAAGGAACCATAACAGATTGAAGAATTAGCCAAAATGGTTACATGGGAATAGCAGGCCCCTATATACAGCGCCACGAGGGGGCATCTTCAAAGGACAACAGAGCTGACCCGATGGATACCACTGAGGGAAAATCTTTCCAGCGGCAGTGCACATGGCATGCACACACCTACACTGTAATGGACATAAGCAAACACTCAAAGAAGAGTTAGGGGGTTCTGCCCACACTGCAAAAAAAACAAATACTGTGCCAATGGAATACAACCTCTGGCAAAAGCAAAATTTAAATGTCATGGTTACTAACCTAGCATTATACATGCAGTGTGGTCAAATCATATTTTAAGACAACCATGCCAGTAACTGATAAACTCAGTGTTAAGTTATAGTGGGGACCAAGGCCTTAATTTCACACTAGTCCAACCATCCTTCCACTTTTTTTTAAGTGGTAATGGCCAAGAAACAGTTACTGGTTACAGAATGATCCAAAAGCTGTTCATCTCCTACCATGTCCTAATCGCAAGTTATAAACTCGAAAAAGCAAAATCTTCTTCAATTTAAACTACTGCTACAATGGATAAAAATGTAGAAACATGCTACATTAAATTGCTAAGGAAGGTAAGGTATCCAGCAAAGGTCTTCAGAATAAAAAAATATAATAGGGTCTCTCAATTAGAGAAGTGGCACTCTGAGCCTATGTGCTGGCATGCCTACAGTTTTTTTTTAAATGTCTGGCAGGATGTTTTACAAACTAAACTCAGCAAGCTTACAATTCTACCAGAAGGTGCTTCAGATGGTTTTGCTAATAATTTTGATCAGCTAAAATGGGGCGGGGCAGTGGGGGGGAACATTTCATTTATTTGGCTTTTCAAAAAAACTGTCAAATCTAAGCAGGACCATTAACTGCCCCCTCCTGAATACCCCCTCCACCCAAGATAAAACACCTTTTTTTCTTCCTGGCCTCAAAAGTAGTTTGTAAAATCAGCCCTTGTTTCCAAAACTAAGTTTGGTCATTCTTTGTGTATTTCCCTCACTAGAAGGAAGTACATGTTTCTTCAGAAAATTCATTGAAAGCTGGCATTGCTTCTACTGCAAACATGTAAGTGCTAACCACCATATATTGGCTTTTGTTTTAATAGCCTTTTAACCAACTTTGTTAATGGACTGAATGCAATTTAGATATGGAACTTGGCTAAAACGTAGCTTCAATTGGCTATTAAAATTTAAGAGCCAACTAAGACAGCTAATTACAAAAAAAAGCTCCAGTGATAATGCTAAGCAGAATTAGTAATACCAAATGACAGTCTGTCTAGTCTTATTCCCAAAGGAAAAGAAACTCTTAACTGAGAAGTCAACCAGACAATGTGCAGAAAACCTAATTGCATTACTGGTATTATGGCATCCCAAATCTGGCAGCTCACTAGGACAAAACAGTGAATAAAGTCTGTCAAACTCTACTCACGAAAGCAACTGACTCTTTTTTTACATACCAGCAGATTCCAGGAACGATTTCATTCTGGGATGTTGGACCTTACTGGGAAATATTCCTGTAAAAACAGCCAGGAAAAGGTAAGACCATCAAGCTAGCACAATCTAAAGAAAATCCTGCATCCATCCCAAATTAGATTCTCCCTCCAGATATTTTACATTACAAAAAAAAAAAAAACCCAACAATCTGTCTGCTAAATGTTCAGCACTAAAAGAAGAGTTCTCCGCTTCATTATCGATATCCTCATTACACCATCAGTTGAAGAGCAGACTAGTTCTCCTGTGAAGATTTATCATGTATGGTGGCCACTTTGAAACGCAGGTAGTGGAGTCTTTAACATTCCCTGCTCAAGTGTCTCCCTGCTGTGCCTGTAAATGTCAGTCCAGTTTTTTCACGGCTGTGCGCACAGATTAGAAACAGCAGGAGAGCTTGGGAGTATGACTACAATGCCAGTAAGGACACTTGTCTTCATGGCACTGCTCAAGTGATTCTTGGAATGTAGGACCCTGCTGTTTTCTAATATTTACACACAACTGGAGTCATCAAGAGCAGTTAAATGCAGTCTAAAGGCAGCTTGCTTCCTTTGTGTTACCGGTTTTACACTCAAATGGGATGTCAACAAAAACTACCACCCCACTCCTTCAACTAAGTGGTATATTTTCCCCACCTTTTTGCCATCCAAGTGTAACTATCACACTATTTCATCACAATCTTCCACTTAGCTTTCCACTGCTGTTGCCCACACTTTAAGCATCATGTAAATTCACATGGAGCACCTAGGGAGATTCTTGACCTCTGATCGTGCTTTTGCAATCTATTTTTTGCAATCAATTTTTTGTGACCAAACAAGAGCAGAGAGGGCCTAAGAAGTCATTCTAGGGTCTAAAGCACCTTCACTTCCTAGAACACTTTGAAATAAACACCTCACCTCAGAGACCATTCTTTTTTGTTATCAAAAAATTAGCACAAACTAAAATATCTTCATAAAATGTCTTTGTGAATGTAAGTTTGGTCTTGGTTATCATCAAATGGAAGCACAGTTCTTGACCACTGGGAAGGTATGGAAGAGAGATCTGGCATACCAGTAAAATTCACAGGTGTTTCATTCAAGTTTTTTAAATGTTCAATAATCAATAAAGAACAAACACATGAATAAAGCTAGCTTTGCACATTCAGATATTATAATTTATATTGGGTTTCCTGTAATATTTCTCTGGAGGGATTTTCGAGTGCTGTGCTTTTAAATTATTACTTTAGCTTTCACTTTAACTTTTGATAGTAAACTTTAATTGGAAAAAAGACAAATGTAAAGGCTGCCACAGCCTCTTACCTTCACTTCTGGAAAGAAGCTCACTAGACAGACATTGAGGGGTAAAATCTGAGGTAGCCAAAGTATTAACACATGGTGATACTATACTTGGAAATATCTAGCCACGTTTCCATAATTCTATGAACAGCAAAGTCCTAGGAAAGCCTCATGTTTATTTCTTCCCTCACGCATTGATAATGCCAGAAGTGAGAAGGCAATAGGTGTTCTTCCACTGGTCTATTTAAAAATCTTACAATTTTAAACATTAATTTCCTTGTTTTAGAAGAAAAACTGGTGCATCACCTAACCAAGGAACACTTTGACCTGTGTGTGTTAACATACCCATTTATTTCAGTGTGTGGGATACCTGGATAACTACTTTATACAAGCATTTAAATCAGCAAGAAAAAATTGGTGATGTACAGTATTTCATTTGTTCATTACTACTACTAAAGCAGTTTATCACACCACCATTTCCTTCTTGAGAACTATGTCCATGCCAAATTAAGAGGTCTGTTTTGAATTACCTAAATGCAAAAAAGTGTTAATTTTCAGTATGAAGCATACCCATTTATTCCATTTTTCCAAAAAATGCCTGTTGGGGCTAAGAATTACCATGAGGAAGTTCAGCATAGAAGTAGTGCTTTTTTAAAAAATTGGAATTTCAAATGAGAATGTCATCTCACCTATAAGCAAAGGTAAAGCATCATTCTAATGTGACAAGCATGAGAGCCAAGTTTTTATTGGAAAAAGGTGTCCAAGTAGAGGACAAATTGATTTTTGTACCCTTTCTTGCTTCCCTAGGATATAAAAAGAAAACCTGAGGTGTGTTTGATTCCTGGGGGCAGAAATTCTGGTCTTGCCTACTCACCCTCCTGGAAGACAATGAATAACTGGAGAACTGATACAAAGATAAATACCATTCAAATGAAACTTGATTAAAGTAAAACTTATCTTTTGAAATTTAGACATGTCAAAAAAATGGTTTTCAGCAATGCACACTAACTGAATACAGCTTAGTTGCAAGATGAAACAGCTAACATGATTGCTCAAAACTATGTTCACGCTGTTAAATTTTGTTGTGTACGCCACGCTTGAGAACGAAAGTGATTTTTATTCACTGTTTAAATCTGTTTTGTTTAATGTTTATTTAATTCAAACACTTGAGAAATACCTGAAAAAGAGAGATGTCTATGCAATGATCAAAAATCCCTTTCCCTCCCCTCCAGTTAATGCTAAGTCTATATTTCATGCCTCCAAAAAGTCTTCATGCAAAAACAAGGAAGACCGGATGTGACATTGCTTTTTTTAAGGTAACAACAAGCAGAAAAAAAATCATTTGTCTACAGTTTCAGGTTTTCTTGCTACATCCTAAAGGAGCAAAAGAGGCACAATTTTCTCTTCAGGTTTCTTCAAAAAGCATAAAAAATATGCAAATATTAAAAACAACCTCACTTCAAAACCTGAAAATTTCTGCATTTATGAGTAGTATTTTTGTACATGAGTACACAAATACACTTTAATAAAACATTTATTCTTCCAAACAAGGTACAAACTGCAGCACAGCCATTTTTCAAATCCTGTAAAAATAAACATTAAAAAGAGAAGCAAAGATTTCAGCGCTACAGTAGCCAAATAAAGCGAAGCAAAGAAAAAGAGCACATTATTCTAGCTCTTCTACTTCTGGACTCTCTTTCTGCTTCTTGTGCCTTTCGGCGAACTCTTCTTCCGTGTTTTCGTGGCTTCTGAATCTGTAGTTTTTTAAAATAGAATAAAATTAAAGTCAATTATCTTTACACAGTAAAGAAAGATAGTTTATATTATTAGCATTTTAAAAGCAGAATACCTCAAATTAGTTTGTATCTACCCTACAACTAAAGAAGAGCTCCCAATCCGAGGCTGTGGGAATCCTTGATAAGCTCTTTAAAAATACACAATATACAATTAAATACAACTCCCACACTTACTCCCTGACTCCATCAGTTACTTCACAATCCTTCGGTAACAGCAAAGGTAAACATTGCCATCTGAACAGGATTTAAATTTCCTGACAAAATTCTTTAGTTCATTTTTTCCTTCATAAAAAGCTCAGTCTTATATGACAAAACAGGCCAAGATGTTTTCTCAGGCAGAGACTCCAGCTCCTGTTTGAAGTAAAGCAGGAAGCAAACTGGATAACCTGCCTGCCAGGTGTAAAAGGAGCAGAAATTGATGCAGAATCACTTGACACCTTTCTTCCTCATGGACTAAGGTCAGGCCCACGCACTCGTGTGTACCAGTGGTAGTCACATGACAGGAAAATAAAATAGAAGAATAAACATAGGTTACCTTTTTCAAAAACAGAGACCAACCAAAATCTATATTGTTTCAGCTCTTCAGTCTCTACTAATGCCTTATCGAACATGGTCTTGACTTCTTCCCTAGAGCTCCTACAAGAAATGAACTGTATACCTCTGGATCTTTTTAAAAAAGCAGAATTATCCACTTTGTCTCAGTTCCTCTGACTGCTTACTGTTGTGTGTGTGACTAACCTAAGTCGAGCTGGGCTTGTGTTCTTCATTGGAAGTCATTTTAAGAGAATGGCTGATTGCTCACCAGAAGAAGCCAGTGTTACCAAGTAAGGTGGCTTTGTCAGCCCATGAATTAACCAAATGGACTGCCATACCGGATCAGAATAGTGGCCATCTATTTCAGTAGCCCGTCTGCTAACTGACAGTATATATTTCTTCCAAACTTTAAAAAATATATATCTCATGTAATTGTCGATGTTCTCATTAAAATGTGTCTAATTTTTTTTTTGAATCCTACAAAGCTCTTAAACTTAATGATAATCTTGTGGCAATGAGTTACACAGGATGAGTGTTCTATAAAAAAACACTTTATCAGTTTATTACCTTTCGGTTTCACTGAGGTTCTTCTTACTCTTGTATTGTGATGAAGGGTAAACAGCAGTGTCTGAGTAACCCACCCCTTCTGGGGGGAAAAATAAACTAATCTTCACCCTTTCAGTGACAGATACTAAAATCCCATCCCAGATTTAGCTGAGCAGTTTCCTTAACGTGCAACACTCCATTATTCAATGAGCCCCTTCCACAGAAAGAAGGCAGAGAAATGGGATATTTTCTTCTGCTCAAAGGAAGGGCTGGATGGATGGAATGCTGTAAAGAGAATCCATTCATCCATACCTGAATATTAGAGAGGGCCTCCCAGCATGAAGCTGTTAAGTGGAAAAATAAACTTTTTGGTTGTGGGGAGAAGATACAGGAGTTCTCAAGCTCCCCATTCATGAGTTCATTTCTCAAGGATTTTTAAATCAAGCAAAACAAGGAGGTGGGAAGAAGTTTCTTTGTCATGAAGTCCTAAACTCCTATCTTCTAAGAGCCTAAAAGGGGACAGAGGGGAGGGGAACACCTATTGACATAAGCGTAAACCTCACTGTCATAACAGATTAAGAAATTTAACATCCAAGCATCTTGCTGTAATATTGTAACAAACTGCAACACTTTTCCTGAAAATACACCATAGGGAAACTCCCTGCATTGACAGTAACGACTCAGTGGTGTAATGAAAGCTGCTCCCAATCAGGGGCAAGGTGTCTAGAAGGTAGATTGAACTGAACAGGCCTGAGACACGCAATCTTACAAGAGGAGCCATTTTATGTGCAAGAGAAGGCCAGATGTGCATATCACCACACATTCTGTTCTCTCTGACACAGAGGCAGCGGGCACTGAGGGCACCTGGAGTCAAACAGCAAAGATTGAGGGAGAGCTAAAGCCAAAGCAGCACTGGACCCAAAAACAGCACCAGAACTAGACATATCATTAAGACTGACCAGCTGCAACCAAATTAATAGGGCAGAAGGAATAAAGATCTGTGGTAGAGCCCTTTTTCCTTTAAAGAATGGGAGTACAAATGTTATATGTTCCCCTGAAGGGTTCTCCCCAAAAATTTTCCTGCAAGGAGAGCCTGCACAATTAACATAGGAAGCATTGGAGTGCGATGTTTCTCCAAGATTGTTGAGGCACTGGAAACCTGTACAATCAAAGTAGGATCAAGAGACCATATTTAGTCATCTTCTCTTGTGGTCATCTCCTAATGCTTTTCACAAATCATTAAAGGAAAAGTAGGAACTGAATTAAAAAGAGTGGAAAAATGAATTCTATGATTCCAGGAAGGAAGAAGCAAAGAAAAACTAAAAGGACTGAGGAACAGAGTCTGTTTTTATACACTCTGCTTTTCATTGTTCTTTGCTTTTGTGTTTCCTGGTAGAAGACACCATAACACAGGTAGTCTGGAATTTTCACAAGGTGAGGATATCAAGGGAAAAGGAGCAGGACATAAACAATGTATGATTCCATGATCCTATGCTGTACATGCCATAGGACTGAGGTTGGGGTTTCGAGTGTTTTATTACAAAATGAAATAAAAATATTAAGTAGCTTAAATCAAGCTACTTTTACAATTGTAAAGGAAAACCTGTATTTCAATTATTTTGTTGAAGACATCCCAACAACCAATTCCACATACTCACATACGTCAATAACCATATATAGTACAGTTTTTTTTTTTAAATCAACCGTTCCATTAGGCAGTGAATTCAATCAGAAAAATTATTTTATTTAAATACATTTCTTAATAAAATCTTGAAAAGATTTCATTTCACTGTAAGTAAGTGCTTCAGTGAGTCAGTACAGTATCCCGCCCCTCTTCCATCGCTAGCAGTATATTTCACTTCCAGGTCCTTAAACACAGGTTTGGGCTGCAAGTACTGCAACACCCACTCAGCATTCTGCAATATATCTAACTATGGTTTAACAAAAGAGAGATCACTATTAATTTATTATTATGAAACAATTCAGCTGAACATAAATTTCTATTACACAAAATATTGACCAATGGAAGATTTTCCCCAGAAGTTTTGCACTTGGTTACAGGATCAGATCATATGCAAAATGCTACCCTTATTAATTTTGAATAGAAGGTAAATACAAAAATGGTTTCCACATTTTATTAGGTCCAACAAGAGTCAGCTCTGTCCTCTGTTCTAAATTAAACTGAATTAAGCCATTAGTGTCTCAGAGAGCTCTTAGAATAAGGGGACTGATAGAAAACCTATTTTCCCAAACAAAGTAAAAAGACTCCTATATTTCATATACTGGAAATAACTATTGTCTAATTTTTTCCTATAACAGTATATTAAAACCAGTTTTCATTAAATATATTTACCACTTTTAAAAATGTGTAGGGAAGACATTAACCAGGAAAAACTACAAAAGGGTTGAGTTTTATACTGACTCAAGTGAGTTAAACAACCTTCCTCCACTTACAAGGGTCTTTAATGTAAGACACCTCTTACACCAGGGGCTTTTTTCTCTATTCGAACCACTCTTTAAACTCCTCAGATAAATTCAGGTCAGATCATAAAAAGACAGACAATTGTTTCCTATCACATTTAAATACAGTTGGTGCAGAATACGACAGTTTGTTAGAAACTATTTCTTGCAGGGAGCACAATATTTCTGTGCTCTGCAACTTGCACTGGCTTTCTATTAATTTCCAAATGTAATTAGAATGTGCTGGTTTTAACCTACAAAGTCAGATCATTTGAGGCACTACAGACTACAACCCCACAGGTTTAACAGGTTTAACTATGAGGATGCTGGAGATGGAGCATTCTGAGTTAAAATCCCTTGACTGTAAACTTTGCTTCCTGCTTCATTTTGCCAAAAACAAAATTGATTATCAGGCCATGCTGCAAGGCCCTTTTGTTCTCAAAGCCTTTTTGAGGAGAGCGAAGGGAAGGACAAAATGGGTGCTGGGGAGCTCAATCTTTTGGACAACAGTCATAGAAACTACTATACTGATCAGGCCAATGGAATGTCTACTACTCCTGTATCCTGTCTCTGACAGTGACCAATACCAAGTGTTTCAAAGGAAGCAGCAAGAAACCCAGTAAAACACAATTATGGAAAAAACTTGTCCCTTTAAAGAATTTCTTCCCACATCCCATGAGTTAACAGTTGGAACATGCCCTGATATAGATTTATATTGCTATTTTTCAAAAAGAAAGCAAGTAGAGCCAAGGACAGACCCAAGAGAGAAGAGGATCACATGATCTGCCTTCCACAGTACCTTGTGGGTCACCAGTAGTCTCCAAAATCCATGTCCATATTACTTAATGTTGGATAAGTGTAAGTCTTGGCTGAATGAAGAAAAACTCACCTAAAGAGCCGTAAGACAATAATATAGTACCTATTTTATGTAGAGCTATGCTTCACAAAGAAACCAAAAGCTAAGTTCCTTTTAATTGAAAGAGGCAGTTGAAAATGCTAAGAATTTTTTTAGCTTCTCCACAGTGGCCTTGTCTTCCTTGAGTGCACTTTTAGCACCTCAATCATTCAAGTGGCCCCACTGACTGCACGTTAAAAACATTTTTGCTGTTAGTTTTTGTGACTTTTGCAGGTTGCTCTTCAAATTCTTTTTTGGCCTGTTTAATTATACTTTTACGCTTGACTTGCCAGAGTTTACGTTCCTTTCTATTTTCCTCAGTAGGATATGACTTCCAATTTTTAAAGGACGTCTTTTTGCCTCTAACTGCCTCTTTTACTCTCTTTAGCCATGGTGGCTCTTTCTGGGTGCTCCTACTATGTTTTTAATTTGGGTATTCATTTAATTTGAGCCTCTATTATGGTGTTTTTAAAAAGTTTACATGCAGCTTGCAGCCATTTCACTTGTGACAACCTTTTAATTTCCATTTAACTAGTTCCCTCATTTTTGTATAGTTCCTCTTTCAGAAGTTAAATGCCACTGTGGTGGGCTTCTTTGGTACTTTCCCTCCCACAAGGATATTAAATTTAATTACATTAGGGTCACTATTACTGAGCAGTTCAGTTATAGTCACATCTTGGACGAGATCCTGTGCTGCACTTAGGACTAAATCAAATAATTGCCTCTCTTTTGGGTACCAGGACTAGCTACTCCAAGCAGCAGTCATTAATGTTGTCTAGAACCTTTAACTCTGCATCCCTTCCTGAGGTGACATGTACCCAGTCAATATGGAGACAATGTAAATCCACGATTATTATTGAGTTCTCTCTCCTTACAACCTTTCTAATCTCCTGGAGCATTTCACAATCACCATTACCATCCTGGGTCAGGTGGGGTCGGTAGTATATTCCTACTGTTATACTCTTATTATTTAAGGATGGAATTTTTATCCAGAGAGATTCTGTGGTACTATTTGATTTATGTAAGGATTTTTGCTATGTTTGACTCTATGCTTTTCTTCATAGATAGTGGCACTCCCCGACCACCATAACCTACTCTGTCATTCCAATGTATTTTGTACCTGCTATTACCATGTCCCATTGATTATCATCATTCCACCAAGTTTCTGTGATGTCTATTAGATCAATATCTTCATTTAATAGCAGGCACTTAAGTTTGGCTAAATTATTATTTAGACTTCTAGCATTTGTATATAAGCATTTATTACATTTGTCACTTTTGAAATTGAATGGGACTCTTTCATTTGACTGTTTCTTCAGTTCCTTCCTGTACTTTATAAACTTCTACCCTCTCCTCTTTACTAGGATACAGAGAATCCCCATTAATAGAGCCTCCGTTATAATACATGTGCTCCTCCGCAACTATCAGCTTCCCCCTGCCCTTAGTTAAAAAACCTCTTCTATGACCTTTTAAATTCTACATGCCAGCAATCTGGTTCCGTTTCGGTTTAGGTGGAGCCTATCCTTCCTGTATAGTCTCCTCCTTTCCCAAAAGGTTCTTGAGCACCTAATAAACCTAAACACTCATCCCTACATCATTGTCTCATCCATGCATTGAGACCCTGCAGTTCTGCCTGTCTAACCGGCCCTGCGCATGGAACTAGAAGCAGCCATGAAGGTCCTGGGCTTTAATGTCTTACTTAGCAGCCTAAATTTGGCCTCCAGGACCTCTCCCCTACCTTTTCCTATGACACTGGTACCTACATGTACCACGACCACCAGTTCCTTCTCAGCACTGCACATAAGCCTGTCTAGATGTCTCGAGAGATTTGCAACGTTCACACGTGGCAGGCAATTCACCATGCGCTTCTCCTGGTCATCACAAACTCAACTATCTATATTTCTAATGATCCAATCTCCCATTACTATTATCTGTCTCTTCCTAATAACTGAGATTCCTTACCCGGAGAGGAGTCCTCAGTGAAAAAGGACAGCATGACTTCATCTGGAAGGAGGGTCTCAATTATGGGATAGTTTCCCTTTGCTCTAGTTTGATGTTCTCCTTCCCCAAGACTTTCATCCTCCTCAACAGCACAGAGGTTGTCAGATTAGGGGTGTACCACAAAGTCTCATATGTACCTCTGTCTCCCTTAGCTCTTCCAGTTCAGCCACTCTGGTCTCCAGAACCCGTACTTGGTCTCTGAGGGCCATAAGCACCCTGCACCGAATGCACACATATGCCAACTGCCTACAAGAGAGGTAATCATACATGCTGCATTCAGTGCAATGAACTGGATACCCCCACTCTGCTGCTGTACTTCTACATGCACTCTTTTTACTTCTGCAGCTTTTTGGTTTGTTTTTCTTGGGGGTTTTGGGAGGGGAGGGGGCGTTTATTGCCTAAATTCAGAGATTGTTAATCAGGTTAAGGTCAGGCTTGACAAAGCCTTGGCTGGGATGATTTGATTGAGGATTGGTCCTGCTTTGAGCAGGGGGTTGGACTAGATGACCTCCTGAGGTCCCTTCCAACCCTGATATTCTATGATTCTATGAGGTGTCATCTGGTTCTCCTACTCCCTCTGTAAAACCCCCTCACAAAACTCCTAGTAACTGCTCATGTGCCATTAACTGCTCCCGTTGCTTAGGAGCTTTTTTTTAAGCCCCTTGTAGTCCGAGTAGCTCTGCCCCCTGATTAATGGATCCTGAAGCGCTAAGGGATCAAAGACTCATTTAGACGCTCTCAGCCTTGCCTAGCAGGCTGTTAGGCTCAGCAAATGGCCCCCCAAACAGACCACACTCTACACTTTAATCAAGCAGCAAGCACAAAATAAACAAACAAACAAACTCACTCCAAGGGTCACATACTTGCTCCTCCTTCCCCTGGAGAACTCTCTCACAAAACTCCCCCATTAGCTGCTCCTGTTCGTTAGCTCCTCTAGTTGCTTAGGAGCTGGCTTTTTAAACCCCCATTCTCCCTGAGTAGCCCCACCCCTATGTAACGGTTAACGGCTCCTAAAGGGATTAGGGAATCTGTCCTCTGGCAGGTAAGCTGTCTCACTGTCCTGGAACTGACCTTGGCCCCTATGAATGCTGATATCTCAGATGGGATAATTAATGATTTTTCATAATATATCAGGAGGCCCAGCTGGGGAAACAAGGATAAGACACAACTGAAGCTTGTCAGAGCTTCCTGATATGACCTCCCTCCGTTCACTCAGCCATGTATGTATGGATTGATGTGGATGTTCTTCTTTCTCAGACACGCTGCCACCACTGCAAGGCATTTCATGAAGATCCTTCATGCTGTAGAGTCCAAAAGGCAGTACCTTGTTCAGGAAGTGATTTGGCTCTGCTGCAAATTTCAGGTACTTCCTATAGGGTGGGTGGATGGCAACATGGAAGTACAGGTCCTATAAGTCAAAAGCCACAAACCAGGCTTGAGCCTGAAGACATGGAACGATGGAGGCAAGCGTTACCATGCTGAATCTGAGGCAACGCACATATTCAGTCTCCTCAGGTCTAGAATAGGATTAAGAACCCTTTCTTTGGAATAAAGAAACATAGGGAGTAGAAGCCTCTTACCCTGTACTCCTAAGAAACTTCTCCCATGCTCACAGATGAAACAACAGGCCACTTCTTTTAGTAATAGCTTCTCATGAGAAGGGTCCTTGAAGAGGGACTGGGAGGATAGTGGGGAGCAAGCAAAGAATGAAAATGGATAGAGTGCCTCTCGGCTACAATGTCCACCACCTATTTGCTGGCTTTATCTCTGACCACACCCAATGGAAAGGGGCAAAGCAATTTCTGATGGTCATCTCTGGGTTGGATCCGGACATGGCTTTTGATGCTCCCATCCAACCTGCTGTCTTTGGAATGGAGCCTGGTGTGCAATGGAGAAGGATGACGGATGACTACCATCCCATCTCCTGGTATATCAGTGTGCGTATTCTGGTTGGTGACTGTAAGGTACGACAGAGTTCCATGCCACTGCAGCAGCTGGTACTGAAATGGCTTGAAATCCCTAGGAACCTCAGCACTGCCCTCAAATCCTTGAAGGAATGGAGTGCCTCATTTGTCTTATTGCAGAACAGCTCCATTCCCTTGAAGACTAAGTCCTCTATAGTTACCTGGACTTCTCAGAATCCCATACAGAACTGGAGCAAGGCAGATTAATACAATTTATGACCAAAAAGGTCCAATTTCTCGAGATCCTTATCTTTCAGAATCCCCTTAGTGGACCTTTTTTTTTCTTCCTGGACCACAAGTACTGCTAATGATCCTGGTGCAGGATGCACATAAAAAGTGTTCAAAAGTCCTTAGATGGTAGTTGGTACCTTTCTACTTTGCTGGGTCCAGAACATCCTCATTAATTGGGAGAGAAATTCTTGATAGCACTAAGTAGCTGTGAATGATGAACAACTTGTGTGTGTTCTCTTGGATCAGTGTCTCCAAATCCAAAGTTTCAGCTATTCTTGAGAGCAGGTCTTGGAAGGCTCTAGACTCATCAACAGCTGGTGTAGAGGCTGAAATGACTGTCTTTTTAGGAGAACTTGAAGACTCCTTCAGTGGGGAGGGCAGTCTCCACTTGCTTCTGAGGGGCTTCCTCCATTTCTGGTGAGGGGCCTGGCCATTCAGGTCAATGATGATCAAAACCTCCTCCTTTTCCTGGACACATGCGACCATGGTCTGCTCCTTGACACACAGGAAGGTGAACATCAGTAGGCCCACAAAGGCCAATGTGGAACATTAAGGATACTGGCCAGATCGCTGTTGACTTGACCCCTCCCAGTCACACAAGTGCCCAGAATGGAACATTTCTAGAACTCCTTCTCAGATCCTTTTATGGTCTTACAGGAGAGGGTTCCCTGCATGGATGTAGGGGAGAAGAAGTGAGTTGGAAATGGTGAATAGAAGTACATCCTCTGGGAACAGTGGTCCTGCTGGGGTAAATCCAGTGCTGGGGCCTCCGGTGAGGTGTCTGTCCTGGTACTAAGGAGACAGTAGATGGCAGCATCTCCAAGGCATATCTCTGTACCCATACTGGTTCCCGTGTCAAAATCAGCACAAGTACCGCCATCTCTTGCATGTTCTTCAAAGTCAGTACCATGCTCCCAGCCCTCAACATCAAGGAGGACTTGGAAGATGCATCTTTGAGGAATGTTTTAAGTCCTCCTGAAGGATGAACCCACTACACACTCTGAGCTGCATTTGCACTTGGTGTGGGTCTGCTGCTTGGCACTTTGTGAAGCAGATGACATGAATCTCCTGGTCCTGGAGTCTGCCAAAGCACTCAGTTCACAGGTCATCGATGCCAGAGTACAAGTGTCAGAGTAGTCAGTGTCTTAAGTCTTGATGCCAGTGGTCTTGGTGCCCTTTTTGATGACTTCTGACTGGAACAAGTGGTCAGGTGCATGCTTTCTACAGCACTTGCTGTGGATAGTCTCCTCTATTCAGACTCCATGGATCAGACATGACTTTCATGGCTTGCTCAAAGAGGTCTAATCTGAGCCTTGTCTCAGAATTTTCAAGTGTGGGCCAAGAAGGAATGACAGATTGGGGATGTGTCCCTCCCCAAAGCAGAAAAGTCATCGGCTGTGCCTGCCAATTAAGGACACAAGATCATTTCACAGTGGACAGAGCTAAACCCATAGGGGGTTAAAAATCCCCCATGACGACTGCTAGCACGAAATCCCTCAACCAGCAGTGGGGTCACCACCTGGGTTTTGTTTTAAATTTTTTGGAACATCCAAATCAGTTAGAAACATGGAATTGAAGAGGGTTTTCTTCATAATATAATTTGAAGTGAGTTTGAAGCTCAAGGAAGAATAGCAGGCCAGACATTTGCCAGGTTCTGTCTTGCTGGCATACATGGTAAGATGGAACTGAGGGAGTGTTGCAGCCAGCCAATCTGCCCTTTAAGCCCTCACATGAAAGCATGAAGTGAAACGGGACATGTATGGCCCAGACAGACACGGTTACTCCGAAAAGATTCCAAGCTCATGTGCACAGGAGGCATGTGCACCTTCAGAGAGATCCAAACTGATACAAAGAACTGTTTAATACTGAACTCAAATTTTAGAAGGCAATGCAATAAAATAAGGATATGCATCAATCAGAGAAGATATCATAAATATTTTAACTAGGAAGAACCAAGAATGCAGTTTTTAGATTTGGATCAGGTGTAGGCCAGTACCTGGGGTTCAGATTAGTGGCCAAACCATTGCTAGTGTACAGATTTGATGGTCACAAAAATCATAAAACATTGTGTTATATGGTCTTAATTAAAATCTGTTTAAACTATAGCATAAAATTCAGCATAAAACTAAATCCCTCTGTTGCCTGCATAATGTGTAATCTACTTAATTAACAACCTTCCAGGCACTGAAGGACTGAAAAAAGTTATAAATAAATGGAAGTCAACAATACGGAAACATTCATATTAAAACTGCACAAATCATTTTTTCATGGTCAGACTTCTCTGTAATGTAAACAGCTGAAACATGAAGGGACAATGTCAAACTCGGGTATGAAACTAGTCTGATCCCTGTAGTTCATGTCATGCTATCTAGATATTTATACCAGGCTCAATTAATAAATTACAAATAATTCTACTTTGAAGTGTAGCATCACTTTTTCCCCTGCCTGCCTGCCTTCCTTCCCTTCTGCATTTGCCATAAAATGAGTTTTTAACAAGCAAAACTCAAGTGCCTCTGACTTCCACTGTTTTGTTATTTTTATAGTGCTTAACCCTGGACACTGCTTTGCATGTTTATTTGTAAAATATAATCTGGAACAAAAATTCTTCAGAATCATTTACTATTTTTCTAATTAGTTGAATTTTTTTTCTCATCAGTGTGAGGGACAGAAAGCATAGGCTAAAGCCAGAAATAGCATGAATATGCACTACACATGTTTTCTCAGACAGCTCTACCAATGAATCTTAATCTTGATTTACAGTAACCCTATTGTACTAGTCCAGGGGTCTCAAACACAGAGCCCGCGGAGCTATTTGCTTTGGCCTGACAAGCTCCCACGCGTTCCCCCTCCCCCGCTCCTCTACCTACCTCCAGGCGCTTCCTGCCACCAAACAGCGGTTTGGCAGGACTTAGAGGTTTCCAGGAGGGAGGGGGGAGGAGCGGGGAGCCACATGCTCCCGGGAAGAGGAGGCGCAGAAGAGGTGGGGCAAAGATGGGGATTTGGGGAAGGGGTTGGAATAGGGGCAGGGAGGGGGCGGAGTTGGGGTGGGGACTTTGGGGAAGGGGTTGGAAAGAGGCGGGGCAGGGGCAGGGCCTCATGGAAGGGGTGGAGTGGGGGCGGGGGCAGCATCAGTGATGCGGCCCTCAGGCCAATGTATTAGTCTTTGTGCGGCCTTCCTGGTAATTTGAGTTTGAGATCCCTGTACTAGTCTATAGTTTTTTCTAAGAAAAGCAATTATGCCAAACTGTATCAAATTATTTTAAATTCTATTTTCATAATTCTCTATCCTTAAAACTACTCCTTTCCTTTACATCCACTCACTGTTGTAAGCTGCTGCTGCTGCTAGCCTCTGGCTGTAACATGCTGTGATGAATTGGTCCTGAGGAGTCAGCGTTTCCTGACAGCGAGTTGGACAAGACAGGAAGAGAAAAATGAAAACGAAGGGGGAGAAAGACCAATGGCAAAAGGGGCAGGGAGCAACTACCAATGTTTATCAACGAATAGTCCCATCAGCTGTATGACATGCAAACATAGTGAACATATTCATATAATTGCTGTACACAGGACAGACATCTAAATCTCAATTTTCCTAAAGTTATCTGCCATGAAAGCCAAAAATTTAAAGGTCGGACTAATTCTCATCAGCGTGGGGGTGAATAGCACAGACTAATGGAAGTCTGGCTCTTGACTTACTACAACGAGCAGGTCTCTTCTTTCGTGGACTTTCCACATCTTCCATGTCTGTTCCAGTGCTTTCCTCTGTTGTGGCTGCTGCTGATGCCGCTGCCTTTCTTTTCTTCTGTTAAAAAGATAAGAAAGTGGTTGAGACAACAGCAGAAATTCCAAGTAGACTGACTAAATAAGAGTGAGGTAGAAGCTATTTACATGTGTTACTCTGTGATTCTAAGTCATCTAACCTCATTTATCCCACAATCCCATAACACCTGATCTGAACATTCACTATACCCTATATGCAGAAGGCAATTGACTCAAAATATTAATCTAAAAGTTAGACACAGTACTGATTACAATATACAATTGTAAACAGTTCAGTTTTACCTTTCCACAAAAAGCTATTCGTTCACATTTTAAGAATGTTTTATTTTAAATTATAACAATCCACATTTCTAAATCAAGGCCTCTCTAATTTTAGTAATAATTTAAAATTAATCATCATCAAAGGATCAATCTGACTACCCTAAAATAATATAGAAAATGTTCTTACCCAACATTAAAATTAATTTTATTTTTAGTAATTAACATATACCGTATTAAGTCAAACTTTATCTGAATCCAAAGGCTTAAGGCCTTTTTTTGCACAGCTAAAAAGTATCTAACACCCAGAGACAGCACATTCTTTTTTCCTAATGGCAACTATAGGTTCTCTTCCAAAGAGAGCTACAAGGGAATGCTGAACTCTATTCAAGACACAATCTTAAACTTCTGAATATATAGCACTGTTATCTGTGTATTACAATTAATCCCACTGTTGCAAAGTATTCTTAAGGTGGCTATGGAAACTTTTTTTTTTTTTTTTTTTTTTAAAAGTCACATCATTTTGTAAAGGATGTGTTGGCCCACATACATAACTTTGCTAAACATTGGGAAAGTTTAACTTGCTTTTCTAGTAACTGAATAAGAATGTACTGCTTTCCTAAAATATCTTTAAAAGTGTTACAACTTCACATAGCTGATAGGAGAAGAGGAGAGCATATTACATCTTTCCTTTCCAAAGTGTTGCTTCATGATTACCATCTAAACCCTGCTGGGCTGAACAGATTGGTTCGATAATTACATACAATAACTGCAGTGGGCAGGTAACCCTCAGCTGGCACAGGGCAGCTCCCCTGTGAGAACTTCCATATGCAAACTGCACTGATGGAGTGCATTAGGTACATCTTTCCTGCCGGTGCACAGGCCTGATTAACGCCAGCCAAGACTCCAAGGTTAGCATGTCAGCAGATTTGTGATGCATTAGGCAGGAACAAACACAGACACTTTTGTTTGTTCTGACCAAAATTAAGGAGGAATATTTCAGCACTGTATTGCCTTTATATAGGAGATAATGCATTTCCCCTGTGAGAGATTTTAAACGCTCATCGTAAAAACAGATATCAATTACGTTCTACACAAAAGGAAAGTACATTTATCTTGTTTCCAAGATTATTTAATAAAAAAAGATCTCAATCTTGATGCAGGTGAATCACATGGCAACAGAAATCAGGCGGTATTCATCTCACAAAAGCAACACTTGTGTTTGAAACAGAATGTGAGAAGGAAGTATGAATCACTGTAACCCATATTTCCACTGTTTATTTTCTAACAATTAGGGAGTGCTGTCAGCGTGCTAAGCACTGAAAAAACATAAGACATGGCCCTTACTCCAGGGAGTTTAGTTTAACAGTTATGGAGGCTTCCTCTGGAATAAACTGTTGGTATCTTCTTGTTATGCTAGAGCTTGTGCACAGAACAGAGCAATTATGCAGTGATCTGCCTCAGTCTTCCACTCCGAGCTTCTGGTAATCCAAGACTGAGGGTCACCCTGAGCATGGGCTTGCACCCCTGGCTCTTTTGACTAACAAACATTGATGGATCTATCCTGCATGAATTTGTCCAGTTCTCTTTTGAACCAGTTATACTTTTGACCATCACATCCCACAGCAATGAGTTCCAGAGGTTAGTTGTGCATTGCACGAAAAGTACTTCCTCTTATGTGTATTAAATCTGCTGCCTATTTATTTCATTGGGTGTCCTCGGGTTTTTGTATTGTGTGAAAGGGTAAATAACTTCTCCATTCATTTTTTCCATACCATTCATGATTTTATACACCTATCCTATCCTGCTTTAAGTTGTCTCTTTTTTAAGCTGTGAGCACATCATGGATTTATATAGTGCATTACGATATTTTCTATTCGTTTCCCAATAGTTCCTAATATATTGTTAGTCTTTTTTGACTGCTGCTACACATTGAGCAGAATTTTTGAGAGAACCATCCAGGGTAGTGCCAAAACTTCTTTCTTGGATGGTAACAGCTAATTTAGAACCCATCACTGTGTATGTACAGATGGGATTATTTTTCCCCCCCAATGTGCATAACTTTACACTTATCAACACTGAATTTCATCTGTGTTTTGTTGCCCAGTCACCCAGTTTTGTGAGATCCCTCCAACTCCTTGCAGTCTGCTTTGGACTTAAATATCTTGTTAGTTTTTGTGTCTTTAGCAAGTTGCTTCTCCAATTCTCTCTTTTCCTGCCTTATTATACTTTTACATTTTACTTGCCAGAGTTTGTACTCCTTCCTATTTTCCTCATTAGAATTTGACTTCCAAATTTTAAAGGATGCCTTTTAGCCTCTAACAGCCTCCACTGGGCTGTTCAGCAACTGTGGCATTCTTTTGGTGGTCCTACCATCTTTTTTGATTTGGGATATACATTTAATCTGAGCCTCTTATGTTTTTAGTAGTCTCCATACTGTTTGAAGGCATTTTACCCTTGTGACTGCTATTTTTAATCTCCATTTAAGCAGCGTCCTTCTTGTGTAGGTTCCATTTTTAGTTACATTTCACTATTTGTTTTTGGTTACCTTCCTCCCTAGAAGGATGTTAAATTTAATTACATTATGGTCACAATTTCCAAGCGGTTCAGTTACAATTACCTCTTGGACCACATCTTGTGTTCCATTTAGGACTAAATCAAGAATGTGGGTTCCAGGAGTAGAGTGCTCCAAGAAGCAGCCATTTATGGTGTCTAGAAACTTTATGACTGCATCACAGCCTGAGGTGACATTTACCCCCTCAATATAAGGATAGTTGAAATAATCTGTTATTGTGTTTTCCCTTAGCATTTCATAGTCACGATCACCATCCTGGTCAGGTGGTCGGTAACATATTCCTACTGCTCTATTAATTAAAGTATGGAATTTGTATCCATAGAAATTCTACAGTACAGTTTGATTCATTTAAGATTTTCACCTTATTTGAATATACTTTTAAAAACAAAAACCAAACAACAACAACAAAAAAAGAACAGTGCCACTGGCCTATCAACATAACATACCCTGTAATTCCTATATATTTTGTACCCTGGTATCATTATGTCCCATTGATTATCCTCATTTCATAAAGTTTCCGTGATGCCTATTATATCAATATCCTCATTTAATGCGAGGCGTGCTAGTTCACCCATCTTATTATTTAAGCTTCTAGCCTTTGTATATAAGCACTTGTACATTTTGTCAATAGTTAGTTGCTTGCCTTCATGTATTATGTTTAAATGAGACTTATGTGACTGTTGCTCACTAGCTCCTACCTGTACCATCAACTTCTATGCCAGGACACAGAGTTCCCTCTTCAATAAATTCATCAAAGGATGTCTTCACCTGAAACATTGGGCTCCCCTGCACTTTTTGGTTTTCCCTTGGCCACCAGTTTAAAAAAAATCCTCTACAGCCAATTTAAATTTATGTGCCAGCAGCGTGGGTCCATTTTGGTTAAGGTGGAACCCACTCATCCTTCCTGTATAGGCTCTTCTTTCCCCAAAAGGTTCCCCACTTCCAAATAAACCTAAATCCCTTCCCCCTACACTGTCATCTTATCCACGCATTTAGACCTTGCATTACAGTCTGTCTTCCTAGCTCTGCGCATGGAACTGGAAGTGTTGCAGAGGATGCTACCATGGATATCCTGGACTTTTAATCTCTTACTTCGCAGCCTAAATTTGGCCTCCAACACGTCTCTCTTACCTTTCCCTATGTCATTGGTACCTACATGTACCATGACCACTGGTTCCTCCGAAGCACTACTACAAGCTATCTAGATGTATCAGGAGATCTGCTACCTTTGCACTCAGCAGGCAATTCACCATGTGGTTCTACCAGCCATCAAAACACACAACTTTCAGGAAAGGGGGACTTGTTTGGTGAGAACTAACCCTCTCTTTCCATCCAGCAAGCCTTCCAGAGTGGTTTAAGACAGGCCCTTGGCAGTAGGAGTAGCACAGTCCCTTCCATTCTATCCTGAAGCCACAACTGAAACACTGGACCTAGAAAATCTCGTGTAGATGCAAGGGCTTTCTGGCATGGTATGTTACTGAAACAGAAAGTACCCTTTGCCACAGCCAGGTCAAACCTGAGTGGCGGTGTGACCTTATGCGTCAGGTTGCAATGAAGGGAGCAGGCCCAGCCCTGCAGGACAGGAGCTCCTGCTACTGCAGGGTGAGCGAGGTAGGCTTGCTTTCCAACTCTCCCCCGTGTCCCTTTAGGGCCTCCTCTCTGGGCTGGGCCAGGATTAGAATTGCTGTGCTGGGCTGCCGTGGGTGGCTGGTGCCCTCTTAGTAGGGTGAGGAGGTGATGGCAGAAGAGAAGGATGCTGGCCTACCATTTTGGGCCACACACATGAATTTGGCCCCCAGGTGGGTTGCAAAAAAAACCTGACAAAATGCAGTTGGTGGGTCACATTAGTAAAAAGTTAAGAACCACTAAGCTATGAGACCTATATTCTGCTCTCAGTTTAAACACTTCAACAAAACCACTGCAAATGAATGAAAGCTGACTAGGCCTATGGCACCCCACCAGAAGAAAACAGAAAAAGGGGCACAATAAATGAAAACCTCAATGCATGCAAACAAAAACACCTATAGGTAAGTAATGTCGCCATCTAGGGAATGAAAGTGATTGGACCTGGCTTAAGTAAAGTACATTAGGTTTTAAAAACCTAGGGCCTGATTCAATAGGAAATGTATACAGTCTTCTGTGCTGGACAAGGACACAAAAGACTCGGAAGGTCACAGATGTCGGCTCTGCAGCAGGCCAACCTAATACAGCAAAGTCAGCAAACCAACAGAAACAGATTTCGTTCAGCACACAGATCCAAACCACATTGATTCACAGGGGGAGGAGAACTCATGTTAATGAGCTCTCCTTGCTGGGCAGATCTTTACACCTGATTCAGCAGAATATTAACAATGAAACTATGGTAATGCAATTTTTAACCAGGGGACTAGTTCCAGTGCAAAATCATAACTTAGGCCTGGTCTACATTGCCACTTAAGTTGATGTAAGTTATGTTGCTCAGGGGTGTGAAAAAAAATTACCCTCCTTAGCAAAGTAGCTAACATCGACCTAACGCGGTGCCTACATTGCCCTATGTTGGTGGGAGACGCTCTCCTGCCAACTTATCTTCCACCTCTCAGGGAGGTGCAATACTGAAGTCGATGGGAGAGCACTCTGTGATCAACTTAGTGTGTCTTCACCAGAACTGCTAAATCGATGCCGCTGCAATCCATGCAGTGGCTGCGATTTAGCATGTAAGCGTAGACAAGCCCTTAGAAAAGCTTGAGGTAGTACTTCAGAGGACTTCAATCTCCTGTAGCTTTTGGTTTGGTTTCATACTTTCTGCATGAGATCTTTAATGTATGGCTGACTGAGCAGTTATTAGACACTATCTTTTCAATCAATACTTGTAGAGAAGCATTTGTGCACATTAATTCTGTTGCTGTTAGAGCAGTCAAAATATCCCACCTGCAAACACAGTGGACGACCCTTGATCTTATTGTCATCGGTGGAGTCAACGTTTTTATCAATTTGTTTATAAGTCACTGTTTTGTTATTAAATGAAGCTTTAACATACTATTTCACTACAATAAAGTGAAAAATTCTTACACTTTTGCTGTAAGTTGGTTTAGAAATATGTTACTGATTAAAATTACTTTGTATGACATAGGGCTGTACAAAATACATACAAAGAATGACGTTTCAATACCTAGGCCCATCTCTCAATCACAGAAAATGTAGGGCTGAAAGGGACTTGAGGGGTCATCTAGTCCAGGCTCTTGCACTGAGGCAGGACCAAGTAAACCTAGACCATCCGTGACAGGTGTTTGTCCAACCTGTTCTTAAAAACCTCCAATGACGGGGATTCCCCAGCATCCCTTGGAAGCCTATTCCACTGCTTAACTACCCTTAGAGTTAGAAAGATTTTCCTCATATCTAACCTAAATCACCCTAGCTGCAGATTAAACCCATTACTTCTTGTCCTATTTTCAGCAGACACGGAGAACAATTGACTACAGTCCTCTTTATAACAGCCCTTACTATATTTGAAAACTGTTACCAGGTCCCCATCCCAAGTCTTCTTTTCTCAAGACTAAATATGCCCAGGTTTTTGTTTTGTTTGTTTTTTAAAACCTTTCCTCATAAAAGAATTAGAAAACCTGGCCTATCATTCTTGTTGCTCTCTTCTGTACTCTCTCCAATTTATCCACATCTCCCCTAAAGTATGGCACCCAGAACTAGATGCAGTACTCCAGCTGAGGTCTCACCAGTACAGAATAAAAACAGGACATTTAAAAGCCAGGTCTTACACGCAGCACTCTTGTTAATACTCCCCAGAATATTAGCTTTTTCCGCAACTGCATCACATTGACTCTTATGCAATTGGTGATCCACGATAATCCGCAGATCCTTTTCAGTACTACCACCTAACTAGTTATTCCCCTTTTTGTAACTGTGCATATGAATTTTCCTTCCTAAGTGTAGTACTTTCAACTTGTATTTACTGAACTTCATCTTGTTGAATTCAGACTAATTCTCTAGTTTGTCAGGCTTATTTTGAATTCTAATCCTGTCCTCCCAAGTGCTAACAACTTCTCCCAGTTTTGTGTCATTCGTAAATATTATAAACATACTCTCCACTCCATTATCCAAGTCTTAATGAAAATATTGACTAGTACCGGACCAAGGATGGACCTCTGCTGGACCCAACCTGCTACATCTCTCCAGTTTGACAGCAAACCATTGATGACTACTCTTTGAATACAGTCTTTCAACCAGTTGTGCACTCACCTTACAGTAATTTCATCTACACCACATTGGCTAATAAGAATTTCACGTGGGACTGTGTCAAAAGCCTTATTAAATCAAGATATACGTCTACTGCTCCCCCGACCCAGGCTATACCCCTGTCAAAGAAGGAAATTAGGTTGGTTTGGTATGATTCATTCTTGACAAATCCATGTTGGCTATTAGATATAACCCAATTATCTTCTATTAATCAATCTGCAAGCATCTTATCTGTTCCAGTATTTTACCAGGTACCAAAGTTAGGATGACTGGCTTATAATTCCCTGGGCCTTCTTTGTTCCCCCTTTTAAAGAGAGGTATTATGTATGCTCTTCTCCAGTCCTCTGGGATCTTAACTATGCTCCATGAGTTCTCAATATTGTTTCAGCTTGTTCCTTAAGTATCATAGCGTGATTTTCATCAGGCCCTGCCAACTTCAATATCTCTCATTTATCTCAATACACTTAAACCTGTTAGTTCCGTATTTTGGTTTGAATTCCTTCCCCATTGTTGTTAGTACTGTGTTGAGTATCTGGCCACCACTTGCCTTTTTAGTGAAGACAGAAGTAAAATAGGCATTAAATCCCTCAGCTTTCATGATGTCATCCCTTAGCTCTCCTTCCCCTCTAAATAGAGGACCTACACTTTCCTGTCTTTCCCTTGCTCCTAATATATTTATAGACCCTCTTCTTATTGTCTTTTATGTCCCTTGCTAGATGTAACTCATTTTGAGCCTCAGCCTCTCTGATTTTATCGCTACATGCTTGTGCTATTCTTTTGTATTCCTAAGCAATTTGTCCATGTTTCCACATTTTGTAGGACTCCTTTCTGATTTTCTGGTGATTAAAGAGTTCCTAAAGGAGCCATATTGGCCTCTTATTATTCTTATCTTTCTTTGGCTTGGGATAGTTTACTGTTGCACATTTAATCTCCTTGAGAAACTGCCAGCTCTTAACTACTTTATCCCTCAGATTTTCTTCCCATAGGACCTTACATATCTATGTACATACCTCGGAGTTCTGAAAGTCTGCTTTTTTGAAGTTCATTGTCCCTTATTGTGCTTCTCTCACTCCTTTCTTTTCTTAGAATTATGATATCTATTATTTCATGATCAGTTTCACCCACATTGCCTTCAACCTTCAGCTTTACAACCTATTCCTCCCTGTTAGTGAGGATCAAGTCTAAAATGTCTGTCTCCCAGTTACTTGCCTTTGTCTATCAAGTTTTGTCCTATACAGGCAACAACAGTAATGCTTATTTGGTAACCTAGATTCAATTTTAGTTATATGACTGCCTCAGTATCATTCTTCATAACATATTCCACATTTTAACTTTTCCCCAAAAAATTAGGGGGCAGTTTTCATGAAATGATTAAATTTACATCTGTAAATAAATTTGCCAGAGGGTTTTCTGCACATGTATAGTTCTATAGCTTTCATTAAGAACTAGTCCCACTAGCATACATTTCTTCTGTATAAACATCCACATAGATCCCACACAAGCAGTTGCATACTGACAATAGGAAATCAGTATTTACCTATAGGGTTAATATGCTAGGATCCTTTGCTGAAATGTGTGAATTATAAAATCTCCTCCATTGTGCAAGTAGGATTGTACATTTTACTAACTGGAAAGAGCTACTTGTGCAAATGTTCTGCACAACAAAAGATTCCATATGCGAGAGAAAATTTAGAGTTCAGTCTACTTAAATACAAGTACCTCTGGAAGTATTAGATTTTTGTCAGTAAACATGGATTTCATCACACACATATAAACCAACAAAAAATATTTTCATTACTAATAATCTAAATGTACAGATAAGCAAAGAAAAATGTTGCTCGAGAACTTAAGAGTTTGATTAACTGATATTTACCTTGTATCTTCTGACGTGATGCTGACAATTTGTATTTTAATAGTTACAAAGCTAACTTGCTGAATCTCAATATCTACTTCATTAAATAATTGTCTGCCCCACCCAATTTCCCAACTGTGAAAATTTAAATTGATAAAATACTTAAAAACAAACATTGATATTATACATCAAAATTATAAAAAAAAATAATCTACCAAGCCAAAATAAAGATTAATATACCCCTAATCTAGTACTATACTAATTGTACATAAAGAACACCTTTTTGTTCAGTGCCTAGCACAATGGGATCCTGGTCCAAGGCTGGGTCTCCTAGGTGCTGCAATAATACAAATAATAATACTGTACACAATACCTGAATTCCAGTAGCAAATTGATGACATAAGGATGTTCATTTAAAAAGTAAGTATTTACGTCTAGATATGTAAGGTAAGAAACCTGAAATGAAACCAAAAGGTAACTAGACTTATGATTTTACCTCACACTTTGGCCCATCTGGAATTTTTTAGACTCTTGAAAAAAAAATGTGTAAATTAACTGCAATGTTCATCTGTTCAAATGTCATTACAACTAAATATACATTCTCTTTCCCAAGGTATTATTTACTGCATGTGAAAGTATACCTGCTAAGATCGTGCTATATTAAAAACTTTCAGAGCAATTACTTAAATTAAAATTAGCCCACGTGTCTGCTTATGAAATATGCTGTAAAGCTAAAACGTTTGTGACTAACTTTCCTTTTTCCTTACTTCCCTATTTGGGCTAATTATGACATCCATTTTCCATATCATTTTATTTAATTTAAAACAAGATCCATTAAAAGCTGATTTTAAAAGTAAAAAGAAGAAACCTTTTGCACAGGCTTGGTTCGCAAATCTCCATTCTCTGAAAAACGGAAGTCCAGTACGCCATCATCCTTTTGCCCAATAGCCTTAAGACCTTGCAAAAGTATTTCTCGGAAATGCTGATAAAGAGGTTTCTCTTCATAGCTCAATAACTTCACCTTTTCCATGTACTTGGCTATTTCATCTGAGGGAATGGTACATAAAATTAATTTCTATTTAAAGCAGTTGGTAATCAATAGGTTTTACCTAAAAATGTGAGAATTATGTATACACCCTTTTTGGGGTTCTTTGATATGGATATTTAAACATAATTATAGCGGTTTAATACAGCATATTTTAGAAAGAAAAAAAATCATCCCAGGGCTCATTAACAAAATTATCACAGCACCACTTTTCTACATTCATTACACTGAAGGAAATACTCAGCCCTTAAAAACTATTTTTCAATATGTTTATCTCCTCTACAGTGAGCCTTTTATTCAACTGATATTTCTTCCCTGCATTTAAGATGATCCACTACAGGTGAAATAAGAGCCTGAGCCCAGAACTTTGCCAGGTAAGTCAAGGAGAAACTATTTTTCGTGCATTTTATTTTAATCAAAGGCAGGGAATTTTCATCATTTCACCTTTAAAACTATAGTTGCTAAAATACTAATAAGCATGAAACAATCCTGTATTGACAATAAGGATTGGGTGACCCAAGAGAATTTTTCCATTTCTAATTTCTGCAAAAAAACATGTCAGGACTTTGAAAATCTGCTAGCCAACTCTCATATGGCGAGATACAAGCTTTCCCAGACAAGTGCTTCTTTAGAATCTATGCTTATAACAAAAATTAATTTCTAACCCTTACAGTTGTGAAGATATTTCCAAATATGAAATGAGCGTGAGCCAGTGCAATATCTTCTAGTCTGCAGATTAAACTAGTGACTGCTACTGTTCACACCTTTCCTATAACAGAAAGGAAACTTACCTGTCTTGTAAATTTAAATTACTGCTATTCAAAACATTGATCAGTTTCACTTTACTGCTGTTTGGGAAGGCAGAAGCAGAGGCAGGTACTGGCTCTAGTCACTGGGGAGAACTTAAAGGGTATGTCTACACAGCAGCTGGGAGGTATGACAGAGTAGATGGACTCGTGTTACCATGCTAAAAATAGCAGTGAGAACACTGCCACCTAGGTGCAACCTAGCCAACCACTGAGGCCCAGCCCAAGCCACTGCGGGTGCTGCAACATCCACACTACTATTTTTAGCATGCTAGCTCAAGCTGAGCTAACATGAGTCTGTCCATCCATGCTGGGAATCACACCTCATAGCAGCAAGTGCAGATATAGCCAAAGAGGCGATAGGAGGAACAGAAGATCAGAGACACCTCTCCCAGATGGACTACATGCTGACAACAATCTGACACCCACTCAATCTTTCCAAGCAGCTGAATTGTCATCTGTCAGTGTTTGTATTCAACTCAAGAATAGAAATTACTACACATACCCAAATATTAAAGTAGTTACTGCCACATGAAAATGGGAATTTCAGATATGCTGTGAGTGCATTCCTGGGCCTAACTGAATAATCTACCTAAACCCTATTAAAGTTAGTAGTAGTATGGTAGAGGTGGCCAGTCAGGTTTCTTTGAAGAATGAATCATTAATGCTTTATTTCAATGTGCTTTATCTTTTTTGAGAGACTAAGGATTAAATGTTTGTCTAATAAAATAAAACCCCAAGGACTAATATTAAAAAAAAGCTCTTCCTACCTGGTTTTTCTGTCTCAGGAAAGCACTTGTTCATCAAATCTGTAATATTCTCACTATATCTGAGAAATAAAAGCGGAAGAATCAATAGTTTAGATTGAAGATAAATTATATTTAATAATAATTGTGAAACAGCTTGTTCATTCACAGCTGATCTGTATTTCTTTCAAAACATATATCGTTAAAACATTAAAAGTTAAGAAAAAAATGTAAATATTGACATGTAAATAAAAATAGTTTTAATATTGTATAATCCTTTTCTTACAGTCCTTTTGTTTTGATTCTGTTACCTTTTATATTTATTAGTGATTACAGAAAGAAATCGGAAAATTGGAAAGCTTAATTTTGTTTCTATCTAGGTAACTGGCTCCTTGTATGACAATATCTGTTCCAAAGTCTTACTTTCTGTGAAAGGGGAATACTTATCCACATTTGTAAAGTGCTTTGAGATCTTTGGATAAAAAGTGCAATGTAAGTACTTTGAATTCTGCAGGATCCTTGTGATCACATTCTTCACTTCACCTAGAAAATTCCCTCTGCAGGGCCAGCTAAATCCCTGTTTAAGAAAACAGTCGCAGCACTGTGCTGTTCCCGAGCAACTGACTTGATAAGCAAAGGAAGAGGCTTGAGCTCCAGGTGTGAGAGAAACAGAATAAGAAATATAAGAATGCAGACCCTATATAAAATTGAACATCTTATATTTAAAGTGAGTTTCATCTTGAGATGCTTTAAAGTAACTTCCCTGTGTCAAGATGAAACTTTCAAAAGGCAAGCTGCATGACCTATAGCCCAGTTCCAAATATTACTGTATATTGTCTTGTTTGTGAAAACAGTGGCAATATTGGTCATAAGATTTTTATATTTATTTTTAATTTAGTTGCTAAGCTGTTGGGTTTTTTTTAAAATGAGCTACTTTTATAGCATTTTTCATAATAAATTTTCCATAAATTTATGGCATGTCAAAGACCTTTTGCCTAGATAAGACCATGCCAGCTTCTTCAAGTGGTTTCATGTCCACAACTAAAATTACTAGTTTAAAAAAGGACTTTCCCAGAATTGACACAAGCTAATGACCTAATTCAAACCTGAGTGGATCACATTGCTGCATGGCTCCAAGGTAGGTTTTACACCTGATTTGTCCATATATGTTGGAGGGAGATGATGCAAGGATGAGTAAGCAAAGTTTGCAAACTATAATAATCAAGGGGAAGTCCAAGAAACCATCAAGGATTAGCCACCACACAAGAACAGAATTCTAAGGAGGAAACAATTAGCTCTGAGTTGTGTGTCAGTTATTAGATATTTTCATTTCAGTACTGAGTTTTTAACCAGCTCTAAGTCCCAAATTTGATTGACTTTGTTATAACTCCCAACTAAAGAATTCAGACCGGCACCTTCCTATAATTCTCTTTAGCATTTATAAGGATTATTTCTAGGACTAATTAGATGATTTAACTCATTTTATGACTTAACTTCAATCCAATGCAGAGACTAATTCATTGATTTGATAGTTGTACTGCTTTATTCTTAATAATAATAGTGGAATAGCTTTGGTGATTTTTATTTTGTTTTTGTTGAATTATTTTAATAAAATTTAACAAAAGATACTGAGATGCACTTTATTCAATAAGCAACGGGAGCCCAGAACCTTTGTGGTCATGGGTGAATATATCAGCCAGTCAATGTAAAAGACTTCGGCTCTCTCACCAACCTCTCCAAACTACACAGATGTAGAAAACTGTGGCTCAGAAGAAGATGTTCCACTTTAAACCCTCATATGCCAATTCCTTCTTCCATCCATGCAAGGACAATTTCTGCTCTAGCCTTTGCTGCTCAGAGCTATTACTACTCCCCCTCACTCCTCCTTGCACTGATGCCTTTTATCAGTTCAGCAACTAAAAGAGCAGAGAAGTTGCTGCTCTGAGAAACGTTGAGACAGCAGCATTAGCAGGAGGGACAAGAAGCTGCTCTGAGCAATGACTGCCAGGTAGCGGTGGCAAAAGCAGTACTGCAGGCACATGACAGAACTTACTCTCTGCTAAGATGGCAAACAGTGGGCAGAGGAAATGAGGGAGGACGATTCAGTGTTTAGGGTAGTAGTCAGGAACTCAGGAGATCCAAGTTCAGTTCCTTAATCTGCCACAGACTTCCAGTGTGACTTTGTGTAGGCTATTTAGTTTCTGTGCCTCAGTTCCTCATCTGTAAAATGGGGGTGGTAATGCTTTGTCTACCTCACACGGGTGCTGTGAGGATAAATACATTAAAGATTGTGAGGTGTTCAGAGTAACAGAAGCTAATATAAAGATACTTAACATAGAGGGACATGGTGTTGACAAGTACAAAAGTTAAGGGGGTATAATTAGAGAAGGTTTAATTATTATCTTAAATGGTGGGATAGGAATAAAAGGAAGGGAATATACTCAAGAGAAAATCAAGGGGGAGGTTGAAGGGGAATGTAACCTACAGTTTTGGACTTCATTATAACTCTGGAATCTCCATTCCAGCCTGCAAGAGTAGACATAGTATTATCCAGCTCCTAACAGAAGAGGAATCATTGTTTATGAGTACATAGTATTGCTACACTGATATATTTTTATTCCTAGGTTCAATTTCAAATGAGAAAATATAAGTTCCTTACCTAATTTTTGAATCTCTAACATAGTTGGGGTCTTTTAAATTGTCCTCCCATGGTAGATGGCCACTGAGCCAATGAATCATACAGTAACCTAGAATTTCCAAGTCACCACGTCTTGATGGAGCTACAAATATATACAAATACATACACGCATTTGAAGTTAAAGTCTGTAAACATAGTAAGACAACTGGAAGCCAAAGTTAACAGTAATTAACAACTACAGTATGCTTTGAGTTTATTTCAGAGGGAAGCAGGAAGGAAAGGAAACAAGAATTATTGCTCAAATGCCTGGAAGACTGATAAAGGAATTTGAAATTAATCTCTCTTTCTTCCACTCACGAATATGACATGCTGCAGTTATCCCAATATCTGAAACATTTTAAGTCCTCACATTATGGACAAAATAGAGTGAGTGAACTGACTGACTTAATGTTCAAAACATTTTTACTTCCCCCTTTCCCCAAAAACAGGGAATAGAGTTGAAACGTGAGCTCTTCAAAATTATTATTCCACAAACGGAAATATTTCAGATTTCCTGAATACTGAAACATTGCTTGCAGAAGATTCTGAAATCCTATATGTTGACAAGACAAGGGATATAACATATTTGCTTTCACATGTTCCACAAGATACTGATTAAAATTGTATTAAATGTATCAACAGGAAAATCCCCTTTAAGATCTGTTAGTCAATTTTTAGCCCAGATGAGAGTTTATATCCAAGCGGATTTTAATTTTTAAATTAAAATTTGTGCAAGACATCAAAAACTTTCCTAAACATTCAAATATAACACTTCTACTGCATTTCTATTGCAAAACCATGCTTTGAAGCGTCCCTACCCTCTGTTTGTCAGAAACTAGAAATGGGCAACAGGGAATGGATCACTTGATGATTACCTGTTCCGTTTGTACCCTCTGAAGCACCTGGCATTGGCCACTGTCAGAAGACAGGATACAGGGCTAGATGAACCATTGATCTGACCCATTATAGCAGTTCTTACGTTCTTCATCCACTAATTCTATAATTTTATCAAAACAAGCAACAAACTTGGTCTGGCAAGATTTGCTCTTTATAAAGTCATGTTACTATAATGTTTAATATTTTTCACTGTTTATTATTTTCAGTGGACACAGATTAGATTTAAAGGATGGTAGTTTACATCAAACAGAATTTAAGGCTCAGCCTTGGCCAGATATAGAAGACGTATGCTTCAAATTGAATTTAGGGACCATTAACTCCCTCAAATAACCAGAATCACCCCAGAATCATCATAATTGTCCCTTCTGACCTAAATATCTATGAATCATCACACACCAGTCTACTTACACAGTTAGTACCAATTCAATAAATATGTCTCATACAGATACACATGATCAATCTTAAGAGATTAGGTGGGTTTCTTAGATAAAGTAGATCTAGTCATGTCTATATGAAAAGAAATACAAATGATTTCCAACACTACAGCAAAGTAACAGCTGAAAAAATTAGTAAATGCTCTAATTCTGTTGCCCAGCAAATTTCAGAAAAAACAAAGCTGAACTTCTGCTATACAGTTGGAACATTTAGTTTTCTAAACACAGTGTTAGGACTCCACAGTAGATAGGAATTTTAAAATGTCCGCTATAAAATGTTTGTGATTAAAATAAAAACAGTCTTGTATGGAACAAAGTGAATTAAAGTTTTGACTACTTACCCACACCCTTATGTGCATCAATACTAGTATATTCAATTGTACCATCATGACATCTTTTGGGGTCTTCTTTATATTTTTTATGCACTCCTTCTGGACAGTATCGATATGCAAGGCCATAATCAACCAAGTACACCTATTAAATCCCACATACCATGCAAAGATCAAAGGACTATTCATACAGAAGAATTCATATAAAAATAAATACGAGTGACTCAGAACTTCTTCAGAACAAAAAGTCTAAAAGGTCAGCTCTTTGGATTAAAAAGTTCATTTATTCATTCTTAGACATAAGAAAATTTTGAAAACTGCAACAAGTTTTCAGTCACTTAATGCACAATGAAAAATGACAACCAGTTTTAGAAACATTTACTGCTGATCTAGTGGTAGTGCCAAGTAAAATGTTCAATTCTTATCTAGGAGCAGACTGGATTACAATGGTCTATCAGACAACAGCAAAAGAGGCTCACAGTATTGATATCAGAGATTAGAATAAATTTACCATACTGTATTTCTTGAGTATTCATGTAAAGCTAGTGTTGTTGTCCTATTACCACAAAAGGAGTACTGCAAAAGAATAGATGCCAGGTAGTACTCTTCATTATCCCCCGGTTACTTCTAAATATACTCGCAATAGTTAATCTACTTTGTAAGGTAAACTATTTGGACAGGGAATCTATAGAATTATGGAAATGAAATGCACATTTTCCAAACACTAAAGGGTTTAAAAAAATTAGAAAACTAAATATATTTCTGTAAATCAATTGATTTGAACAATCAACATGTGAAGAGACCAAATTTTCCAAGTAACAGAACACTTGTATTTGATGGATCCTTGAACAAAGGAAATAAAAAAAGTGACAAAGCAGACAGGCAAACATAATTTACTGGTGTACTATATAATTTTAAGCTTCCACCCCCAAATAGCTATTTGAAATTCATTTTGTATCACAAGCACTCCTCCTGAATATTATTTAGGGCAGAAAGCCAACTTGATAAACTGCCAGGAAATTGCATCAAAAATGTAGAATATTAAATATAAATGTCAAGCAGAAATATCACTGTATTCATTCTTAAAAATAAAAGACTTCTGCTAATGTTCACAGGTTCAAAGCACCTCAGTTTGTTGTCAAAGAGGATTAAAATAGGAGAAATGAAGCAGAGATATCACAAAATACCTGATTAAGATTCTTGTAGCTCAGGAGAAGGTTTGAGGCCTTGATGTCTCCATGCACATATTCATGCTCATGGATATATTCCAGAATATCAAGCTAACAAAACACAATATACAGGAGTATCAGCGTAGTACTCAACTCCAGCCAGCAGAGGACCACTATTCAGCATAAACTGCCTTTTAGCAAAAGGTTACATTTTAAAAAGGTTTCAGGAATTACTATTACTTACTATTCTCAAGCTTAATTTTAAGACAGTTTTGTGTTCAAACTGCTTTGCATTCTCTTCATAAATTTTCTGAAGATCTCTCCCAAATCGGTCCATTACCATAAACCTATAGCTGAAATTCAAATCAGGGGGGGGAAAAAGGTTACTGAACTAAAATGCGTACAGTATTTTAACCATGTATTTTATCCCATTGCACTAATTACTGAATTCAAGCATGTTTATTTTTAGAATAAAAATCAGTTATGCAGGCAAACAAATATTTATGAACACTAGAATTTTTTGTACTGTACTTCAACCCTATTATTTGTTTTGTTTGCTTTATATCACATAAAGCAAACGTCCTCCATCAAAGGTATGTTCCTGAGATCCAGCTAGTTATGCAGTAAAACAAGCGCCCATCTCGGAAAGTACTGTGGTGTTTCATTCACAACAGGAAAGAGCAAGCATTAACTGCTGGTTAAGACCAATATTTTTTTTTCCCCCAATATTTTTTAATTAAGTGGTTACTTTCACAAGTTGGCTGCTTTAAAAGTAATATTACTAAGATTTAAATGAGCATTCTACTTATTGAAATGAAGCTCCCCTGTCAAATATGTTTTAACATTCATCTCTAAGGTCACCAAAGTTTAACTTTAGTATAAAAGCTCATTCCCATAAAAGCTCTGCACATGAATTCTGGAAAGCTCATTTGGATTGAGACAGTTACATTTTGTCATATTGCATTTTCTTCTGCATCCCAACATCACCTGAATTAAAGTTCTTTACATTAGATTATTGGATGATTTAAAGCCCTATTCAGACACTTGAGGCCATATGTATTAATTGCACTATGCATTGACCTAGCCAGGGAAAGTTAGTACTACTTTGCAAGATCTACAAGGTATCTGATTCTACAAGTTTCAGAGTAACAGCCGTGTTAGTCTGTATTCGCAAAAAGAAAAGGAGTACTTGTGACACCTTAAAGACTAACCAATTTATTTGAGCATAAGCTTTCGTGAGCTACAGCTCACTTCATTGGATGCATACTGTGGAAAGTATAGAAGATCTTTTTATACACACAAAGCATGAAAAAATGGGTGTTTACCACTACAAAAGGTTTTCTCTCCCCCCACCCCACTCTCCTGCTGGGGAAAGCTTATCTAAAGCGATCACTCTCCTTGCAATGTGTATGATAATCAAGGTGGGCCATTTCCAGCACGAATCCAGGGTTTAACAAGAACGTCTGAGGAGGGGGCGGGGGGGGTAGGAAAAAACAAGGGGAAATAGGTTACCTTGCATAATGACTTAGCCACTCCCAGTCTCTATTCAAGCCTAAGTTAATTGTATCTAATTTGCAAATGAATTCCAATTCAACAGTCTCTCGCTGGAGTCTGGTTTTGAAGATTTTTGTTGAAATATCGCAACTTTCATGTCTTTAATCGCGTGACCAGAGAGATTGAAGTGTTCTCCGACTGGTTTATGAATGTTATAATTCTTGACATCTGATTTGTGTCCATTTATTCTTTTACGTAGAGACTGTCCAGTTTGACCAATGTACATGGCAGAGGGGCATTGCTGGCACATGATGGCATATATCACATTGGTGGATGTGCAGGTGAACGAGCCTCTGATAGCGTGGCTGATGTTATTAGGCCCTGTGATGGTGTCCCCTGAATAGATATGTGGGCACAGTTGGCAACGGGCTTTGTTGCAAGGATAGGTTCCTGGGTTAGTGGTTCTGTTGTGTGGTATGTGGTTGCTGGTGAGTACTTGCTTCAGGTTGGGGGGCTGTCTGTAGGCAAGGACTGGCCTGTCTCCCAAGATTTGTGAGAGTGTTGGGTCATCCTTCAGGATAGGTTGTAGATCCTTAATAATGCGTTGGAGGGGTTTTAGTTGGGGGCTGAAGGTGATGGCTAGTGGCGTTCTGTTATTTTCTTTGTTAGGCCTGTCCTGTAGTAGGTGACTTCTGGGAACTCTTCTGGCTCTATCAATCTGTTTCTTCACTTCCGCAGGTGGGTATTGTAGTTGTAAGAATGCTTGATAGAGATCTTGTAGGTGTTTGTCTCTGTCTGAGGGGTTGGAGCAAACGCGGTTGTATGCCCCTCTGCCATGTACATTGGTCAAACTGGACAGTCTCTACGTAAAAGAATAAATGGACACAAATCAGATGTCAAGAATTATAACATTCATAAACCAGTCGGAGAACACTTCAATCTCTCTGGTCACGCGATTACAGACATGAAAGTTGCGATATTTCAACAAAAAAAACTTCAAAACCAGACTCCAGCGAGAGACTGTTGAATTGGAATTCATTTGCAAATTGGATACAATTAACTTAGGCTTGAATAGAGACTGGGAGTGGCTAAGTCATTATGCAAGGTAACCTATTTCCCCTTGTTTTTTCCTACCCCCACCCCCGCCCCCTCCTCAGACGTTCTTGTTAAACCCTGGATTCATGCTGGAAATGGCCCACCTTGGTTATCATACACATTGTAAGGAGAGTGATCGCTTTAGATAAGCTTTTACCAGCAGGAGAGTGGGGTGGGGGGAGAGAAAACCTTTTGTAGTGGTAAACACCCATTTTTTCATGCTTTGTGTGTATAAAAAGATCTTCTATACTTTCCACAGTATGCATCCAATGAAGTGAGCTGTAGCTCACGAAAGCTTATGCTCAAATAAATTGGTACTCCTTTTCTTTTTGATTCTACAAGTTCCACGCTTAGCAAGGATCTCTTCCTCTACCACCTTTCCCTGCTGATGTCATATAGCCTGCTGGAGTAACCATTACTGTTTTGCCAAAGAGTTAGCCATCCCCATCCCACCTCCATTAGCTCTCAGCTAGGTCCCCATTTGTAATTCCAAACTTTCCAAGACTAAGCTTTCGCTGAAGGGAAGATCACAGATGGAAATTTTTTTTTTGCGCTGGACGGGGGGGGGGGGGGGTTCTGTCCCTGATCACCATTTCTTGGGTGAGGGGGGGTAGATCAATGTATAAGCTGTCCCTTTCTTGTCCATTCATCACAACTGGCATGGATATAGAAGTGGAAAGATAGTCTTCTGCTTGATGGGCCTCCTCTTTTCTCCTTATTTGAGAGGCTTTGTTCTGTAAGCCACATAGAACTGCAATGGCCACATAACCCCTTTAAGATTGCTTCCTGGTTGAGCTCTCCCACCTTTTCTTCCAATTCTAATACTGGGATGCTAGGAAGGACAGTCAGAGATACAGCAGTTGCTTAGTATATCCCATATCATTATTTCTATGGACTTGATTTGACACCTGTGACTCCACTTTTGGGAAAGGGTATACTTTCGGGCAGCTATATTAAATACCCTATGGGTACTGCAGCAGCTGGAAATAGCCAGGACACAAAAATCACCCAAGCTATTGCTCCTTCCCACATCCAGAACACCCCCAAAGCTCTGGTGTGGGGGAAAGGGAGGGCATACAGAACTGATTCTGTGCTATTACAGACCGGCCATAAATGCATGTAAAGTCAGTATATCTCTGAGCTAATGGATTTCTCAATCTCACACGAAACTGTATAAAAACCTAGCCTTGAACTTTTGAAATAAAATAAGGATTGGACTGTCTATACCAGCTCTCAGATTAAATAAAAAGACTCTCTCCCAAGAGTAAACAAACTGAAGTTAAGGCGGCAAAGTATAGTAAAAAAGTGCATTTCCTTCTTTATACATGTGAATTAAAAGACTAATTCTGCACTTATGTTCAGGAGAATTAAAACAAAAATTCAGCTCATAATGGTCAAGGATTTATGAATTAAGAGCTGGACTCTGAGATGGATATAAAAGAAGTAGTGGTTGTGGGTGAAATATTAATTAATGTCTTAAACAAGATGTATTTTACCTGTTTCCATTTTTTTGATGCAAGCCAGAGCCCCAGTACTTCGGTACACCTAGGTACTTCAGTTTATGGGAACTAGTCCATTTCTGAACTAAAAATATAAATAAAAACAAGGTTTTGAGTTTGTACTGCAGGAGTCTTGTGGAAAAGATTACTTATAAATCATTTAAAATTTATGCATGAAAGATCTGATCATTATCTGATAGTGAGAAACCATGAACCAAGTATACCAGACAACAAGTAGGCTCTTCTATCTATGGCTAAATCTGGTAATGAAATATATCCTAACATGAACAGTTATTTGATAAAGGAGATCCAACTGTAATGAATCCTGATACTAATACTACTGATGGAAAACTACATACCAAAAATGTAACTGCAAGACTACATTTTAACACAGCAGATTCAGTTTTTTTCCAAATAATGCCTCAACTATATTTAATTTATTTCAAATTACTAATTTTTCTTCTAATCTCATTAAAATCTTGTTTGGCTTTAAACACTAAGAAAATCCTATTTGTTCCGGTGACATTACAGGCTGAGCCCTCAAAGGTTTATGACCTTAGGTGTGAGAAAGGACAAGAGCAATGGTTCTACTTCAGTGACTCTTATTTATAAACAATTAGCTTCAGTAACTATCCATTTAGAAAAAAAAAATTGTGTCATTGTAAAAAGAAACTTATGATTAAGGAATACAATTAAGAAATGTAAATGAACATAAGAAGGTCATTTTTAAAAAATTGATCTAAACAGACTTGATGAGCCAACCAACACATTTAACGTTAAAGGCTACCACTTAGCCTTTATTTTATTAAAAACTCAACAAATTATTATTTATAGGGAAACATGGTCTTTTAGTTCATTTTGATAGACTGCTTACTTTGCTCTGGTTTAGCAGCTCGCATGTAGAACTTTAATTCAGTAAAGAGAGGTCCATTCTGGCTGGGTTCCTTTAAAACAGTAATTTAAAATTAGTTAGCTTTAGCTGCCATTTTTTAGCTATCAAGAAGTATAGATCTTAAAATCCATATAAGCTTATATACACCCACATAACAAGCATATCACTCTTTACCACCCAACTCTGGACAGTTTAATACTTCAAAAAGAATTCATTCCCTCTGTACTAAAAATGGCTTTAAGTCCAGAGACTGTTTAGAAAGTACTTAATGTTAGGAGTATCAGGAAAGTATCCCTCCACCACAGCCAATACCGATTAAAGAATAAGTTAACAGAAAATATGATGAACTGTTTACAGCAGTGCTTTAGCAGGCATTATTAAATACACTTCTGTCATCATATTTAGGTTCTCTGAATTAAGGGTATTGTATGATGAACCCCAACGTTACAACAGATTGTCCTCTTAATAAAAATCTCAACTCTTGAAATGGTTGGACTGAAAAGTATACAGAACTGATCTCTAAATATTTTTGCTTAGAGTATATCCCCCTTAGAAGTCTTGAAGCCCTGGGTTATTACAATTGTATGTCCTTACAAGATAACGCCTGTTAGTATTAGCTCTTCCTATTGAATAAGATATTTAGGGTATGTCCACCCTGCCATCAGGAGGTGTGACAGCAACACATGTAAGCCTACCCAAACTAGCTCACAAAAACAGCAGTGTAGCCATGGTGGCACAGACAGCGGCACAAGCTAGCCACCCAAGTACAATCCCATCCAGGATCCTGGGAATAAACTTGGGTGGCTAGCCCATGCTGCTGCAACTACACTGCAATTTTTAACAAGCTAGCTCAAACACACGTAGCTCAGGTATGCCTACATGTAATGTGTTTTACCCTTAAATTATGATACTTCAGAAAGTCATCTAGTCTAGCCCCCTGCACTGAGGCAGGACCAAGCAGACCTAGACCACCTGGGATGGGTATTTGTTCAACCTGTTCTTAAAACCTCCAATATTGGGGATTCCACAGCATCCCTTGGAAGCCTATTCCAGATCTTAACTAACCTTATAGTTTGAAAATTTTTCTTAATATCTAATCCAAATCTAACTTACTGCAAATTATGCCCATTACTTCTTGTCCTTTCTTCAGCAGACATGGAGAGCAATTGATCAGAGTCCTCTTTATAATAGCCCTTACTATATTTGAAGACTGTTACTGGGTCCCCAATCCCAATCGTCTTTTCTCAAGACTAAATATGCTTAGATTTTTTTTTTTTAAATAACCTTTCCTCATAGGTCAGGTTTTCTAAACCTTTTATTATTTTTGTTGCTCTCCTCCAGACTCTCTCCAACTGCCTATATCTTTCTGAAAGTCTGGCACCCAGAATTGGAGACAATACTCCAACTGAAGCCTCACCCAGTGCCAAGTACTGCATGATAATTACCTCCCACTCTTACACACAACACTCTTGTTAATACACGCCAGATTATATTAGGCTTTTTCACATTGACAACTCATTCCATTTGTGATCTACTATAACCCCCAGATCCTTCTCAGCAGTACAACTATCCAGCAAGTTATTCCCCATCTTGTAGTTGTACATTCGACTTTTCCTTCCTAAATGTAGTATTTTGTCCTTATCTTTATTGAACTTTACCTTGTTGAATTCAGATCAATTCTCCAATTCATCAGTGTCATTTTAAATTCTAATCCTGTCCTCCAAAGTGCTTGCAGCCCCTCCCAGTTTGGTGTCATCCACAGATTTTTAAGCACACTCTCCATTCCATTATCCAAGTCATTAATGAAAATACTGACTAGTACTCAACCCAAGATGGACCCTTATGGGTCCCCACTAGATACGCCTTTAGATGCTTTCAAAAGGATTAATAATTTATTCCGGTATCTATTCAAGTACTGAAGTTAGGCTGATTGGTCTACAATTTCCCAGGTCCTCTTTGTTTCCCCTTTTTAAAGACAGATACTATGTTTGCTCTTCTCCAGTCCTCCAGGACCTCACCCATCTTCCATGAGTGCTTCAAGATAATTGCTAACAATTTTGAGATTGCTTCTGTTAGCTCCTTAAGTACCCTAGGATGAATTTCATCAGACCCTTAATTTGCAACTATTTATTGATTTAGAGCTCTGTTAAGATCGTCATTATGTGAAGAATGGGACAAGAGTAGTCCTGTTCCCAAGTCCTAATACTCCTGCACTTTCAGGGTTTCTCAAATGATCCTTAACTCAGTTCCTCCAGTAGTACTGCCTTGGTTTACAGTAGAGCCAAAGCAATAGTGCTATGGGTAGCTTTTCAAGTACTGATATCCAGGCTAGCAGGCGACTGTGGAACTTTTAAAGAGCAATGACAGCTGGGCCAAGTAATCTACTACTGAGAACTTTTGCACTCATCCAGTCTTCTTTATATCACGCTCATTATAACCAACAGAATAGTGACATGCAAATTTGCTGTAGAAAAAGAGTGGTGATTGGTTGAGTTACCTAGGATATCGCAGCAGCCCCAGTCACCTGAGCTGCTGACCTGACCACATATTTGCCTATATAATCATAACTATTAAATAGAATAATTAAGCTTAATTATAACAATTTCTTCAAATATAGCCTATGTACAAGATTTCAATTAACTGCAACTATATAGGAAGCTTGAAGAGAGTCTTATTCTGTTACTAAGATCATTTGGAACAAAAAAGGCTGACTGATGCTAAATTCTTTAAAAGCACACATTTTAAAGTTCATTTTAACCCAAACTAACAGATTTACCTATAAGTTCTCAGAAAATATATTCTGTACAGAGTAAGTGCCATGAATTTGGTAAGCATACACTGTGTTTTTTCATAACAGAGGTTGATTCATGCTTTAAGTGTAAAGCAGAACTCAGCCTTAACTATGGAGCTGCGTCCATAATAAAAGTTAATTCTAAACAAGTAGTCTCCAATCTTTTTACGCACAAGATCACTTTTTTAATTTAAGTGCAACCCAGGATCTACCCCGAAGCCCTGCCCCGCTCACTCCATCCTCCCACTGTCGCCCGCTCTCCCCCACCTTCTCTCACTTTCATCGGGCTGTGGCCGAGGGTTTCAGAGTGTGGGAGAGGGCTCTGGGCTGAGCCTGGGGCAGGGGTGCAGGAGGGGGTAAGGGGTGCAAACTCTGGGAGGGAGTTTGGGTGCACGAGGGAGCGCCAGGCTGGGGCAGTGTGTTGGGGTGCAAGAGGGGGCTCGGGGCTGGGGCAGAGTATTGGGGTGCAGAAGGGGGTGTGCGGTGCGGGCTCTGGGAGGGAGTTTGGGTGCAGGAGCGGGCTCTGGGCTGGGGCAGAGTGTTGGGGTGCAGGAGGGAGTACAGGGTGCTAACTCCAGTAGGGGGCTGAGGCATGGGACAGGGTTCAGGGTGCAGAAGGGGCTATGGGGTGCTGGCTCCGGGAGGCGACTCAGGGCTGGAGTGTGGGCTCCCACCAGGCAGCACTTACCTCGGGCCGTGCTTGCAGGCAGTGGAGCTACTTGCAAGCAGCTCCCTGCCTGCCCCGGCCCCACGCCGCTCCCAAAAGCGACCAGCATGCCCCTATGGCCCCGGGAAGGGGCAGGGAAGTGGCTCTGCACACTGCTCCTGCCTGCAAGCACTGTCCCCACTGCTCCCATTGGCCGCAGTTCCCCATTCCCAGCCAATGGGAGCTGCAGGGCGGTGCTTGCAGGCAGCAGCAGTGTGCAGAGACACACATCTCCCTCCACCCCCAGGGCCGCAGGGGCATGCTGGCCGCTTCTGGGAGTGGCGTGGGGCAGGGAGTCTGCTTTAGCCCCACTAAAGTGCCGCCGGATCACAATCGACTGTCAGAGGCTCCAGGATCAACTACTTGATCGTGATCTACTGGTTGATGACCAGTGTTCTAAACACAGATGAAAGCACATGATGTTGTACTATAATAACGATGTTCAATACCACAGTGATTGGCACCTTATAAAATACTTAGATTTCAAACCTGATGTACTCTAGAAGTTCATGCCCAAGCTTTAAGAAACTGAAACTAAAATGTGACTAGAGGAAATACCACTCTCCTCCATTACACTATATATGTCAAAACTCAAGACATATCTGCCACTCTTTTCTTTCATTAATTCTTAAAATATTGTTAAAATTGTCCCATCTAGAAAAGATAAGAAATGTCATTAAATAAACTTTGCACCCACATTTGCCCAGAGGCATCTGAAAGTTCATACATTAAGAAGCATTTCTTCATTCGGAAAAAATTGTGAAAAACTTTACAATTATTCATTTTATACTGATTAGATACCAAAACCATAAGAACTCTATGCCAGAAGACTAAGCCAATTTCTATCCTGCTTTAATAGTCTAACAATTTGAAGAACATTGCTGGATGAACAAACATTTTGTTTAACTATTGAACATTAATAATCCTTCACCTATTAACCTCTTTATCTCTGCTGTGAGTTAACTTGGCTCTCAGGGCATCAAAAACAGACCCTTATTAGAAGCTGCATCCAGTTGAGAGGGGAAGCAACAAGTCATGGGTCATTCACGTAGGTGTAACAAATATCTGTTGAAGAGGAAGTCAAAATGCATGGACTGGGAGAGCAGAAAGAAGAGCACTAACTGCTTAACAAGTAGAGAAAAAAACAGCAGTACAAAAACTGGCATGCAAAGCACTTCATACTGGTGCAAAGACTTCCTGAATACATTGACAGGAATAAAAGATGAATTAACTTTCAGGGAGCTTAGCAATAGAGGTACTACAAAATGCAGTAAAAAGGCAATTCCATTATTACAGAACGACAAAAATCTGTTACAATACCTTCTATTTCTTATGTAAAATGTCACTTCGCAGCAAATGATCATTTCCAACAACAGGCTCACCACCAATTGTCAAAAAAACAAGTATATTTTATAGTTCATATGATGTGACACTGTCAGTTTCCAAAGTGATACACTGAGCAGAGCAGACTGTTTTATTCTAAATTAATTGGATCTTTAAACTGGAATAAAAATCTACTATAACATTTATATTTTTCACAGAGGACCAACTATTAGTGCAGTAGATTTCACTGCTGCTGAACAAATGAGCAGATAGAGGAAAAAGCATGATATAAACCTTCATGCTTCAGAGCTAGGCTCAGGAACAAAAGTCCATACTAATAAGTTATTGCAAAATTTTCCACTAAAAGGTCATGCACCTTTCTCTGAAGCATCTGGTCCTGGCCATTGCCATGGACAAGATATTTTACCAAATGGGCCACTGGTCTGATCTAGTATGTCCATTACTATGTTCCCAATTTCTCAAGTAGTTCCTGGAGCTACTTTTCAAAGTCAGTACCCAAATTAGGGGCCACATTCAAAGTAATCAAATGTAACCTACATATCAACAAGGTTGGGAAAAGAACATGTTAAACTGGAAAAAATTTAAAATGCAATACATATTACAAAGTCTGGCCAATAGTTGCATGAATTTATTATCATTAACTAATATATAGCCTATTTTCTCTAGTGCAAGCAATTAAAACAAATGTAATTAAATGTATACTTTTTCTTTTACCGTCCCATCGCTAGGTAAAAAACTAAGTGGCAACAATTTTCTGATTCAACAAAGCTTAGATGTACACTTAAACTTCAGTATTTAAACCAAGGTGTTTTGTTGTTACATGCTCATACTAGGCTCAGTTCTCCTATGTCTGAGTTTCATCGTGGCATAGGGCAGGGACCCATAAGGGAGTCAGTTAAAGCTCTGATTCAGCATCAGTTTTGCCCTAACATTAGTCGGTGCAGTCATGGGGCTACTCTAATTTACACCCACCATAAAATTCCTAAAGGACTTTACACTAGTGGATAATTGGTGTAGAAAAGCTGTGCTCTGCCATTTCCCTGGCCTTCACCCAGTCTATTCCTGCCACCAGGAGGAGGAAGAGGCTAACTGGCACAGGAACTGCCTATATCAGTCTTACATCAGAAGGAAGTTCTCCAGTAGCCATTTACAGACATTTAATCCAGTTTGTGCTGCCTGAGTGGTGTAAAGTAACAACTGTGCTGCATGATCTGGGTCACTGCATCAACTACCAACTTTATGCTGGTGACTCTCTGATCTGCCTTTCCACTTCTGATCTGTCACCTTTCATCTAGACTCACGTCTCAGCCTCTCTTGATGTCTTGCCATTAACTTAAATTTAACATGGCCAAAACTAAATTTCTGATCTTCCCTCTGTAATACTCATTTCTCCCTCCTTTCTGTCACTTTTAATAACACCATCATTCTCAGTGTCATTCAGAACCATAACCTCCAGGTCATTTTCAATTCCTTCTCATCAACTGCCCCATACACCCAGGCTGTGTTCAGATCTTATCACTCCTTCCTATCCAATATTTTCAATTCCAACTTTTCTGTCCAGACAGCCAAAACTCTAGTTCAAATTCTAACATCTCTTGTCTTGTTACAGAAACCTAGCCTTCTCTAGTCTCCCTACAGCACAAATGTGGTTGTTTCTCTTTTCCTCTCTTCATATATCGCTGTGTGTGTTTGGCATGTAAACTGTTTGGGACAAGGATCGTGTCTTACATGTTTGTACAGTACCTAGCAAAATGGGGTCTTGAGCCACATTGGGGCTTTTAGGTATTACCACAATTATTATTTAATGTACATTAATGAAGCTCGCACTATATGTCTATTAATTCTAGCTGAGGGGATGTTCAATGTTATACATGCTATACGAGAGAAGTTATTTGATATCTTGAAATAAATAGATTCAAATTTCTCTTACCACTTTTATAACGTAGGGTGCATCGCTGCCAACCGATTTTGAAGAATTAACATCAGCTGTTAAAATATGAAGCATTTATCAGTAGAATGAGAGGCAACTATTGTAAAACACATACAGCTACTACTTGTTATGTCACTTGGTTAGCTACTCTACAAAGTAATTAAATATTAACATGAATATAATGTTCAGTAGCTTGGTGGCAGAATTATGCAGAAAACCAAGTTAAATTTCCAGTCTTGATTTCTCCGAATGGGGACATTTACTAAATGATAAAAAAGAGTCCCCCACCCTTTTGCCATTCAACAGTACCTTCTCAAGTGACTTAAAGAGAAGGCCTAATTTACAACATGGCTTACACATAGGAGGCCATCATTTACCTTTTTACGAAGATATCATATATATCCAAAAAATATTTTTCTATCTTTCAGCTCTCAGCTTGTCTGACTGCCGTTTTAGAAACTCCAGAGGAGATGTGTTAATGGGGGATTCCATGGCAGGCAGTTTTAAAATACCAGATACTCAGAGAGCCAGGGCACACATCTGTACCAGTGGGAGAAGGCGCTTAAGCACTCTCTGAGCGGGAACAAGGTTAGTCTTTCCTGAAAAGGTAACTACTAATATGCACAGGTGCATAAAATGAGCAGAGTTCCACCTCCAGTGGGGTTACAAGTTGAATGGGCAAAAACATTAAGGAGTGGAGGGCTAACATGGCAAGGCTAGAAACCCCACTTGGTAGCTACCTTCTTTCAATACAATGCTTAATCCCCTCCTACTGTTGCTAGCTCATTTTAGGAGCACTAAGGCTTACCGAATGATTTTGTAATCAATAAGTGACTGCATGCCACAGAATTCAATGCAATCATGCCACAAATTGGGAGGAGAGGGAGGACAATCTTGTCACAGAGTTTGGATGAAGGCACCACATAGTCGAAAGGGCTCTTAGCTAGAGTGTTCATCTAAAGTTCCATCCCCTCAACATTGGTGTGTAGAATGATAGCTATGATAGGACCACCTTCACACTGCCCATTTATTCAGATCACAGATACATTTAAGGATTAGGTGCCATATTAAAGAAAAAATGCACTATTTTTCACACGTTTTCTCACACTCAACAGATAGTACTACAAAATGAAATTTAATGATATCCTGACAATGAAATTCTTGAACTTGATAGATATTGCAAGGAATTCATTATGTAATATCAAGCACTTGACCATGTCAGTTCAAATGCAACCCAGCAGAGAGGATATGGAGAGCTGTCATCTGATCAGCATCCTATATCAAATGAGTCAATAGTCTCAGTTTAGAATTTAAGTGCCAAGTATCCTCATGACAAATAATACCATCAGAACAGAGACCAAAGATCAAATTAGCATGGAGACTGAGCTATCCTCTCACCTCTACAGGTAGGTCCTCCAAAGTCAGAGTTGAAATACCATGGCAAGGCAGTGTGGGGATGATGCCTGAAGTGCTGGTGGGCACACCAACAATCTGGCATCTCTCACAAGTACTAAATTTAAATTAAAAGTGCATGAATGACCTTTAAGATGATAAACTAATTAAATGAGAAAGGGGGAATTATGAAATCTGTCTACAAACATTTGAGGGCTATTATAAAGATGATGGATGATTTATCTGGGAATAAAGAATGTCACTTCAGCTAAGAAAAAATATGATCGGTCATATGACGTAGTTGGGGTTAGAGTAAGAACCAGGAGGGGCTTCCAAATACAGCGTATTGAGGACTGTATCTTAAATGCCTTTAATAACTATTTTCTACCTACATTTCTCAATTCTTCAAGAAAGAAAAACACTAAACAGCAGCTCTAACCAAACTGTTGTTAATTTGAAGACAACAGGACCCCCAATTTATTTATTGGGGAGCGGGGGAGGACAGACACTTCAAGACTCATTTAAAAAAGTTGTAGTTTGGGTCACACAAACTTACCAAGATATAGGCATCCAAAGCCACCTTGCCCTATAGGCATGCCTAATTTCCACTCTTTTTTTGATGTGTCTGTTAACACCTCTCCAGGAGCAAACTCTTCCGCAAGCTTCCTCTTCACAGGACCTTTTTTTCCAGATGTCTTCTTTATATATGGCATTTTCACTATAAGAAGTAAATGCCAGGGTTATAAACTGAGCAGATTTTCTTTCACATCCTTATTCTACTCCATATGCCAGTTTTTTATGCTTTCTTTTGCTCATGACAGACTTCCACACAGCAACCATGGGTTGCTTAAATCGCCAAATTGTTACTACAAAAATACTTTGTAAGAAATTTGCAAGGTAATCCTGTTGGCATGAATCCTAGGTGAAAAGCAATGCATATTTCTTCAGGGATCAAAAAAAAAAAAAACAACAAAACTTCTCAGCTGATTATAAGAAAAATCTGATAAAAAGCAAAAAAGGAAGCTTCAGAACAAAAGATTTTGTATTAGAAGGCTTTGCATAATTTAATACATACTGGAGAATTACAGAATCTATTCCATTTGATAATTAATTATGATCTGACAATATGAAAAATATATTTAGCTGTGATACAATAAGCTTTATCAAGCCTGTTAAATTTACAAATGTTTCATATAGTCTATGTCTTTAAAAACTGGAGTCCTGAAGCTAGATATATCTGAAAAAACTCTCAACTTTCTCTTTAATCATGTTTGCAGTAGTTAAGTTTGTGATTGGCATGATGCCACAAAAAGATCAAACACCTATCAGAACCGTTCAAGTAGTCATAGAATGTTCTCCCACAAATCTGTATGTAACACAAATGCAACAGTGGATTTACTGTGTCCCAGGACAGCATTTAAAATAATCCAGAAACCGCAATAGCACAATAAATAACCTCCTGTTTCAAGGTGCTGAATATAAATCTTATTTCTGCCTCTTGACCTTCAAATTCCAGCTTGGGAAGAGAACACTTTGAAACTAATAACTTAATGGCTTCATCACAGTCAAATAAATATGTCACCCTCCAGAATGACTTGAGATCTTCACTAGATAATAAGCCCCTTTGGGTTCGCCAACACAGGGACAGGAACCAAATTTTCACTGAATCAATTCTTTCTATCTAGATTGTTTGGGCATGATATGTCAAGGAATGCATATACATCTTTCATGTGAAAGGCCTTCTTAATTTGTTTTACATAGAACTTGAGCTTTGTCTCTTCCCTAAGAAAAACAAAACCATATAACCATACACAGAGCTTACTTTTATAAAAGTACAGTTAGCCTTGAGTCTTCTAATCCTAACATTGCTCAATCTGGGAGGTTCCTGAACAGCAGAATAATTATTTTTATTTCTTCTATGTAATCACAGTTCCTGACTATTCCCATGATGTAGGAGCCATATACTGTTTGCCAGGAAGTGGAAAGTGACACCTTTGAAGGTGGGAGGGATAGCTCAGTGGTTTGAGCATTGGCCTGCTAAACCCAGGGTTGTGAGTTCAATCCTTGAGGGGGCCATTTAGGGATGGGGCAAAAACTGGGGATTGGTTCTGCTTTGAGCAGGGGGTTGGACTAGATGACCTCCTGAGGTCCCTTCCAACCCTGATATTCTATGATTCTATGAACATGATCAGCAAATGGGGAGAAACTGCCACCTATTGCCCTTCTCCAGGACTCATCTGGTGGGCCTCTGCAAATGGATACTGATCGCCATTCAAACTAGGTGCCGCTGAATTAAAAGGGATGCCAGAGCTACTGCTCACTCCCGTATTTTTATGGGAGGAGATGGAGAAAAGGACTGAAGAGGTCCCTAATATGCACTAAAGCTAGGACAATACGCCACTGAGTGGAAAAGCATGTAAGTGGGAACTCAGCAAGACCAGAGAAAGGCAAAAACACAGTGAAGATTACAAAGAAGGAGCAGTGAAAGGGTGGGGGAAGCAAGGCTTGAAACAATTGCTTGAATTGGCCTGTTTCTGCTCCCTTCTGCCCCACCCCTCTGCAGCTTCCTCTCTGGCTCTCCAGTGCCCCCCTTTTCCTTGTATTTTCCTTTCTTGGTCTTGCTGAACTTCTGTTCCCTACTTATCAGCTTCCCCTCCTAGCTGCTATCCACTTTTGGGACCCTCTCCAGCTCCCTCTATCTAAGAAATAGAGGGCCTTGCAACTTTAGCAGCAGCCCCAAGCACTGCACCCCCTCCCTGCAGCTCCCTGGTCTGAATAGCCACTGCTTTTCCCCCAAGAAGCCCCCTGCCATGCCAGAGTCTGCAACACTCTCCTGGAAGACATGACAACAGGTATCATGTTCCCACCAGCTGCCAGCACCACTTCCTGGCAAATGAGATGTGCCCCCTATCTAATAAGTCTGCAGCCAGGGAATGCGTCACCTGAATGAAAAATAAAATGTTAAAAAAAAAAATAAAATGCTTTCATTCCCCACCCCCAAAGTAAAAGAAATAATATATTGTTCTACTCTTCAAGAGCCTCCTAAATGTGCAAAGTTTCATAAGATGGTAGAACTACACTTGAATACTCATAGCAGATGTAGGCACACCAGCAGCAGAACAAATATGAAATCACCACCTCAAGAGAAAGGTACCTTTAAAATTTATTTCTAAAATACTATTACCCACACCTATCACATCTGAACCTTCCAGTATCCAAAACGCAAAAAGATTTATTTTAACTCTGAATTGCTTTCCAATATTTCTAGCTATTACTGTAAGATAAAAATTTCTTATATATATATATATATATATATATATATATATATATATAAAATCCAGACACAGCTTTGAGACGCTTATCTAAATTTATGAAACAAAGTTTACCCATAATTTGCACTTGGTCCCCTTGAAATGTTTCTCTTCACACTTCAGGTTTTTCTTAATGAGATACAATAGCATCAGGTTAAGGTTAAAGTTCTTCCTCCATTTATAACTGCGGAGAAATCTGACTTGCGTGGTTTGTAAAAATTCAAATGTTCCTTGAACTAGCCTGGCTAGCTTGAGTGAGTCAGTGAGTGAGAGAGAGGTCCACAGACACTAGGAACTACTGCTTCTTCCCCACCACTATATATCTGACTTCAGAAAATGCTACACTGACCTGTGCTGCCACATCATCTCCTGGGATTTATTCTTTGTAAAATGCTATCAACCAGATACAAGACTTGAACTGTTTATATTCAATATATATATTAGTTTTATTAATGAAGAGTTATGGATATACTTCACCCTGGTAACCTCACCATTAGATCTGTTGCTGCCAAACCTGTTTACAGGGAACAAACCAGCTTTTTCAACTAACTCCACAAGAGGGGTTAGTGAAGAGTGCTCCCCCCCCCACAGTTTTCTTTATCCAACATGGTCAAAAGTTACACTCCTGCAGACACTCAGTCAATAAATGAGTTAATTATGACATACCCTTAACCATAAAAGTGAAAGATCAGAATGGACAGAGGTTTGACTGTTCCCAGCTGAGAATCCTGCCCTTAACAAATACACTAGATACACATACATGGTTTCTTGACTGTCTACATTCATATCCATCTGTTAGGATGGCATTGTGCCACAAGTTGGTCAAGCTATCACTAGGCCATAGGTGCTAAGCAATTATAGTTTTAAAAGGGCAGCATGCTCAAGGCTAAGCATTCTTTTGCAGAAAACCTGTCCTCTGGAAGTACTGAAGCTCTGGCTCCCCATGCTTCCACATTTGAGATCATATGTTCAGATATGTACCTTCTCAGAAGCTACACAGTATAAGAACAGGAAGATTTTGGGATTGGAAGCAATTGTAGCTGCCCACGAGAAACACATTTTTAAGACAATGAAATTTGAAGAGAAGGTAAACAGCAAAAAAAGGAAGGAAAAGACAGCCTTTTATTGCTACTTTTGTTACTGTACATAATTTGCCACCCAAAGATTGAATGGTCTGTTAAACCTTGTAGACCACTACCTTTTAATTTAGATATATGACTAGACTATTACCCTCTCCATATTTGGAGGATGTCCCTTGTTTCAAAGCACCTACTTCTCACTGGGATACTACTAACCACCAGCTAATATTTTCATATTAAAAAATAAACATTCATTCCACCTGATCTTAAAATGCTTTACAAAATGATGCACAAAAATCATTCATCTCTAGGAAGGAATGCTGCAGCTATTTTACAATATAGTATCAACAGAATTTATAGGGCAGGAAGTTAAGATTATAACAAAATGAAAGTGATGGGGGAGTGTTTAGATATAATCAAATACAATTTACTCAGATTAGAAGTTTGCCAGAATACCAGCACTAACAGTATTCCTCTTGCACAATACATACTAAGGACAGAACATCAGTTTTATCTCTCATCCAAACAGCACAATACCCACTAACACCACACTTGGGCATACATTTAGTACAGCTTTAGAAGACTTCAAATTACCTACATCGTAGCTTTTTTTGGTTTCTGAACTCTCCCATCGGGGGGATGGTCCCAGAGCCTGGGCCCAAACATCTATACAGCAATTTTTAGCCTTACAGATTGAGACCCGTGAGCCCGAGCCAGCCACAGCTGCGCCACAGGCCTTTTATTCTAGTGTAGGCATACCTTTTGAGAGGAGAGATGGTCTATCGCCTGGAGATGCTAGAGTCTCTCTCCCTCTCCATCATAAGTCATTGCAACTTCATCATTGTGTGTGTGTTACCACTCCCCACACTTCACCCCAAACAGTAAATGGAAATATTTTCTATCTCACAGGAGTATTGTGAAGCTTAATTGAATTAGTGCTCACAAACTGGTTTGAAATCCTTGAATGTAGGGTGCTATGTAGATGTCAAATAATATACTCTCTCTTAAGTACTGAAAAGATTTGACCCTGCTTACTGACAGGAACATATTTTTAAGGCGCATGGTTGCACCACTTTATAGGGCTGTTTACTCAGAATTTGCATAGACTGAATAGTTTAGATTTTGCTCCTAACAAATAGAAAACTTACAACAGAAGTAGAGGTTTGTCTGTCTGAACTCTTCTCCAAAACCTCTTTAGTGAGTACAAGGTGACAGTCTGCTTCTCCACATGCTATGCTTGAGGTATGCTCACAATTTAGCAATTCAGTCTCCCCATCAGTGATCTTTATAAATGCAATCTGAAATAGTATTCCGGTTACCACTGTTGTACTCTTAAATAAGCTTGAGTAGACATTTCCCAGTTTGTTTTTTCTTCCATTCTCAATAAAAGTCATATGAATATAAATCAAATTCATTTTAAGGAAGTATTTCTGTATGGGGCCATTCAGAATGACTATGCTGTTGAATTCCTTCCTGGTTCTTTTCTTATTTTCTATAAACTGTCATTTTTAGATTTGTTTATCTCAATAGGATTGCTTTTTATTTTTCAGCAGAGAGAGGACAGTGCTGCTGACCTGTGATCCTTTCAGTCAATAGGCAGTTCCAGCTAAACATGAAATCTGTGCATCATTAATAATCCTTACTCATAGCAGAACTCTCCAAGTCTGCCAGCAAAGAAGAAAAAAATACCTTCCTCCTCTCCACAAAAACACTTTCTTTAAAAATACTTTAAACTGTTTGCAGGTTTGGGATTTTTGTTTTATTCAAAACAATGGACACAATTTTGTTCATTTCAGAGAGAAAGGCACCAAAATGGCTACTGATATTTCAGATATTTCTAGTGTCAAAACAGGTAGTTTCTATAGCAATTTATGCGAGAAAGTCTTTTCCCTCCTTCAGGCCTTCTGTTACGTTTAGAATAACACCACACATCTCAGATTAACTGGGGTTATTAAAAATCAATAGGTAGCAAAGTAATTGCTTTAGTTACAGCTATTTAAAAGTTCTTCCCTCTCAGTATTTATGTTCAAACTAGACAGGATGAACCTATATTGGTGGATTTTATAATGTTTTGTCAAGCAAGCAGAAAGCTGGGAAAACTGGACACAGACCTCTTCACATAGAGGGAAAGAGATTTTATTTTTGAATCCCTCAGTGCAGAATGAATTAGACCTGCCAAGTCTAGTTCTTTCTAGAATCAACCTCCCTGATTCTGGATTAATTTTAAACCAGTTTAAACTATCTTCTCCAGCCATCATTAACACTTTGTACTTCAATTAGATTTAAAATCTTCTTCAACTTTCTAACTTTCATTCATACAATTCTCAGACTGATAAAGCCCTTCATATATTTCTATTATCTGGGAACATGTCTAAAAGCCAGACCAGATATAACCCCCAAATCTCTACATCTCTGAACCAGCAATAGACACCTACACAACAACAAGGAAGTTGTTAAGTTTGAGGTATTTGAGGTGATTTTGCAGAGGGTGAGGACTGCTGTTTTGATATTCATTTGGGGCACTCTATGACCTGGGGAGTCAATGCTGATTCTCACCAAGAATTAAGTGGTATCTCAAAGTCTGTGTCAAACAGCGATGACTTTAATGTGGGAAACTTAATCAGGAACAAGACTAAGTCTCCAAACATCACAAAAACCTTTATCACCAGCAGAAGAGACTCAAAAATTCCTGATGAACGATAGAGAACGTGAGGCATGACTTGAGGTGCTCTCCTTGGAAATCCATGGGGACAACAGGTTTGAGGCTACACCTGTGCAAGTTGAGTCCTATAAACAGTAGAAAAATGGAGCCAACTCATCTCCACAATCCCGGTCACAATAGGATGGACCTGCCCGAGCCTAACTCATTTAGGCAAGATTTTAAGGATACATTTTTTTAAGGTAAAAGTTATTTTCTCTCGCATCTTCATCCTCCTAAGTGAGGATGGATTTCAAGTGGTCCCCTCCCTCCACCTGCCCGTGACACTTCTCCTCCCCACCCCTCCCCAAGAGATGAGAAATACACTTCACTCTTTTCTGCACGGGCTGGGCTGGTTTCCCCCACCCATGACTCACACCTTGGAGTAAACAGCATTACCCGCGTCTAACCCCACGGCCATCAAAAGCCCCTTGACGGCGGCGGGGGGGGATGGAGGGGGGCAGGTTCAGAAGCCGGGCACTGCGGGGTTGTGGGCTCCGCAGCTGGGCAGGCCCCGCCCGAGGTTAAGGGGCCGGGATGAACCTCGAGACCTTTCAGTAACGTCTCCCCGGGTGGAAACGGGCCCCTGGGGAACCCGGGCAGCGCTCGAAGGAGTGAGCCCCGCGCCTAGCAAGCCGTGATCTGCCCGCGGGCGGGGGGGGGGGGTCTGTTCCTCGGCGGGGAGCGAGTGGGGCCAAACCCCTTCTCTCCGCGGGGGCTCGCAGGGCAAAGCGCGACACAGCAGCTTCTCCCGCCCCTTTCCCGGGCCGGAGCCCTACGCCGCGGGGAGGGGGCGGGCTGAGGCCGGTTCCAGTCGGCCGAGCCCGCCTCCTCAGAGCCCCAGCTTCAAATACCTGCTGGGTCTCAGGAGCCGGGCCCGACCCAGCCGCTCCTCCTTCCCCGTCCGAAATTCCCGCACTGCATGAAGCCCTCAGGCAGCCCGCCCGCCCGGCTACGCATATCCCACTATCGCCCTAGCCTATTGGCTACCTACCCAACAGAGCCCGCCTACAAGAGAACAGAACCAGCCGCGCACCTCCCCAGCCACCGTCGCTCCCGCCCCACCCCCGAGCCCGGTGCACCCTGGGAGTTGTAGTTTTTTCTGGCTTGGCAGCGCCAGCCTGCGCTGTCCCAGAGCGAAAGGACCACGAGCCCCACGGTGAGGGGCGCGAAGGCAGCCGTGCAAAGGAGCAGCCGTGTTCAGGAACGCCAGTTCGGCCACCATGCACCTAATGAGTAAAACCTCAGGAGGCAAGTGGAAAATACAGCCAGGGAGGATGCATCTGCAGAACCCCCCACTCTCAAATCCTGGGACTGGCTTAAAAGCATGAGATTTTAAACACTGAATGGGAGGTTTCCCCCACCCACGCTGGTGTTTGAGCATTTAAAGGTCACGTTTTAAGATTTTCCAGAAGAATGAGGGCAGGAAACTTTTCTAAAGAAGAATGCTGAGAGTCTCATGTAATCATGTTTCAGAGTGGTAGCTGTGTTAGTCTGTATCAGCAAAAAAAAAACAAGGAGTACTTTTGTGGCACCTTCGAGACGAACAAATTTATTTGGGCATAAGCTTTTGTGGGCTAAAACCCCCTTCATCGGATGCATGCGGTGGAAAATACAGTAGGAAGATATATATACACAGACAACATGAAAAAATGGTGTTGCCATACCAACTGTAACGAGACCAATTAATTAAGGTGGGGTATTATCAGCAGGAGGAAAAAAAATTTTTCTAGTGCTCATCAGGATGGCCCATTTCAAACAGTTGACAAGAAGGTGTGAGTAACAGTAAGGGGGAAAAAATATCATGGGGAAATAGTTTTTCCCCATTTGTGTAATGACCCATCCACTCCGAGTCTTTAGTCTAGCCTAATTTAATGGTGTCCGGTTTGCAAATTAATTCCAATTCTGCAGTTTCTTGGAGTCTGTTTTTGAAGTTTTTTTTGTTGGAGAATTGCAACTTTTCGGTCTGTAACTGAGTGACCAGGGAGGTTGAAGCGTTCTCTGACTGGTTTTTGAATATTATAATTTTTGATGTCTGATGTGTGTCCATTTATTCTTTTGCGTAGAGATTGTCCGGTTTGGCCAATGTACATGGTAGAGGGGCATTGCTGGCACATGATGGCATATATCACATTGGTAGATGTGCAGGTGAACGAGCCTCTGATGGTGTGGCTGATGTGATTAGGTCCTATGATGGTGTCCCTTGAATAGATATGTGGATAGAGTTGGCAGTGGGCTTTGTTGCAAGGATAGGTTTCTGGGTTAGTGTTTTTGTTGTGTGGTGTGTGGTTGCTGGTAAGTATTTGCTTCAGGTTGGGGGGCTGTGAGTAAGCAAGGACTGGCCTGTCTCCCAAGATCTGTGAGTGAGGGATCGTCCGTCAGGATAGGTTGTAGATCCTTGATGATGCACTGGAGAGGTTTAAGTTGGGGGCTGAAGGTGAAAGCTAGTGGTGTTCTGTTACTTTCTTTGTTGGGCATGTCCTGTAGTAGGTGATTTCTGGGTATTCTTCTGGCTCTGTCAATCTGTTTCTTCCCTTCAGAAGGTGGGTATTGTAGTTTTAAGAATGTTTGATAGAGATCTTGTAGGCATTTGTCTCTGTCTGAAGGATTGGAGTAATGTGGTTGTATCTTAGAGCTTGGCTGTAGACAATGGATCATGTGATGTGGTCTGGATGAAAGCTGGTGGCATGTAGGTAAGTATAGCGGTCAGTAGGTTTCTGGTAAAGCTGGAGGCATGTAGGTTTTTTCATGTTCTCTGTGTATATATATCTTCCTACTGTATTTTCCACTGCATGCATCCGATGAAGTGGGTTTTAGCCCACAAAAGCTTATGCCCAAATAAATGTGTTAGTCTGTAAGGTGCCACAAGTACTCCTTGTTTGTTTTCATGTAATCATGTGATTCCTGGAGCCAGAGCTTTAAAAAAAAAAAAAAGCACCAGTTACCAGGAAATACCTGCAAGAGCTGGCAACACTGCCATCCTTATTCCTACAGCAAGAGCTTTCGGGCTGAAATAGAAAGGTAGTGGAAGACCCATCCTTGAAACATGTTAAAACTGGACTGAGCTAAACTATATGCTCAAGTCATGGCTGCTCTGTGCCATTTGTGTCAGCTATGCTGGTGCAGAGTGGCTGCAGAACACAGTGCTTCCACAAGGATTATCCCCCAGCATACAGTTTTTGCCAGTCAGGTGCAGAGCCACTGGACTCCAGCACAGGACACATTACAGAGCAAGTCAGGTACGGTCAGGGGAGATAGAAGGAAGCAAGGCAGTACTGCACCCTGATTATTCCCCCCCATTAGGGCCTTAGGCAGCAGGAAACAAGTTAGGCCACCAACCAGGGCTGCCCTAACCCATGTCAAGGCCAAATGCCACTCTCCTCTCCTTCCATGCCAACACCAGGCTCTGCAGTGGCACATGGATGAATTTCATGACATAACTAGACACTAGTTAATCTAAACAGATCTTTTTAGCTTCTGTGATTCTAGGGGTACACCTACTACTAAGAATTTCACAAAAAATAATTATGGTAAATTGTTTCATTTGTTTGCTGGGCTGAGGAACCTTTTCATTCAATCTTAAAGTCAGTTCGTGTTAAAAAAAATACCAATTCTACATAATATTTTTCATATATGTCAAATCACTTTATAGAATTAATTATACAGTTACAGAATGAGATAAAGGGATAAATTGCAAAGGAAACATTTTGGTTTGCCCCTTTCAGACCTTTTATAGGGTCAAAGCAGATTGTCCTCCTCACCACATATTGGTTTTGTAGGAGTCAAATCTTGATCCCCTGGGAGCTCTGATCCAGGTGTCAGCAGATATCACTACATTTCATTCTTTTGTTGTCAGAGACAAATCAAAACACACCCACACTTGCTTCTGTCAAGCTGTGAACTTAGAGAGACACATAGCAGGAAGATTGGAATTTAAGGAAAGCCAAGAGGGGGAGGAAGAAACTGCTTTGTTTGGAGGAGCATGGGGGTTCAGCTCAATGATTTCTTAAACAGAGAGATGATTTGATGGGTGCTCTTAAGAGGTTCCTTTCTTAGGGATGCCAAACAAAGATCAGAATGTGTTAAGACCAATCAAACTGTAATATGCCCATCATTATAGTACCTAGATACCTGTTCCCTTTGAAAACCTAGGTTGACCCCACATACTCAGTTGCTCCCATATAATATATTTCTGTTGCTTTTCAACAACCTTTACTGCTTTAAATTCTATACCTTACAACCTGCTCATAGAAAAATGAGAAAAATAAAGGTAAAGAAAGCAGAAGATGCTACACACTGTAGCACTTTGCCCATAAGATCATTCTTATGGTTATGATGGAGGGGTGGATGGGCCAAATCTCAGTGGGTGGCATTTTGACCCCAAATCCTGTTCCTCCTGAAATTCAAAGGTGTAGCACCTTAAATGCAAATTTTGGTCCATCTCTAATTTTTGCATAACTGAATTTGAGAAAGTTCTTGCAAAACATGTGGTCTTACGGTCTAAGCACAGGACTGCGAGCTAGAAACTCCTGACACTGGTTCCATTGGACTCCTCTGTCACCTGGGACCATTCCCTTAACTTTTCTGCCTCACTTTGCCCATCTTCGTAATGGGAACAGTTCTTACATATCTCACAGGGATGCTAGAATGACATCTGTACATAGTACTATAAAAATATTATTAATATGTTGTTAAAATGGCTTGGATCAGATAGGATTATAATCCTGGCCGAAAAACTAGAGCTCAGAGGTGCGAGCAAGGCTTGTGAGAAGACAGTGATAGTGAATCTTAACTGCCAAATACAACACAGCACTGTCATCCACACCCAGATTGTTTTCCGATAAGTGCACTGTTACTTTGGGTATGTCTGCACTGCATAGTGTATGCAGATCTGTGTACCCGTGCATGTAGATCCAGGCTTTTCAAGCTCACTTGTGAGCATTCAAACTGCATTTCAGGATATGATGCTTCCATTCATAGCTATGATAGATTTTGTTAATGCTAGAAAAATGCACTTACTGCACGCTTTTTCTACTTTTTTCTCACCTTTCCATTTTATACTGTTTTCCTCAGTGAAAAGAATGTATACAAGAAGCAGTTACTTTAATTTTTATTTTTAAAAGAATAATAATCATACTATATTTAGGCTTGGCAGAATTCAATGGATTTTTTAAAATGATAATTCTGACATAATATGAATGTTCATTTTTAAGCTTTTTTAGATTTATCTATTTAAATTTTCACAGTTGTGCAAAATTATGGATTTGAAATAAAAATAGAAAATATTCTTATTTAAATTTTCACAGTTGTTGGAAATGATGGGGGAGTCAGACAATTTAATCACAGTTGAAATTGTGGTTCAAAAAGTTATAAAGCTTTAACTGTTAAAACACAAACTGTCAATATACAAAGTAAACATCCTTAAAGCAAACTAAGAATAAATGCTGCTTGAGAACTTACTACTTTGCCTATCCAAAATTTCAATATTAGATTAAATATTTTTTCTTGAGTTTGTGTGTGTACGGTAAAATAGACATTTACCAACATTTACCGATAAATCTAATTCTTCCAAGACTAAATATAGTATAATAGCAACAGGACACTCCAAAGCCTTTTTGTTGTTCCATTGGTATACAATTTAAGAGTATGTAAGGCAGTTTGCCCAGTAACCTCAGCCCTCATGATGCATCCAAGGTGTATATTAATAGGTCAGTACAATATCCTATTGTGTCTGAATGCTATTAACAACTAGTTAGAAACAAAATTATTCCTGCCACATGTTTAAGGATTTCCCCATGTTTCCTTTCATTAGCTGCAGCTAGTAAATTAGACAAATTATTGCATTTGATTATATCTGAACTTAAAGTTTTTACAAGGTGAAGAACACTGTTTCCAGTGATTAAGAAGCCAGAGGAAACTGAAAACATTGTGCAGTGGATGAATATAATTGATGTGCAAACAGATGTTAGACAACAGTTTAACGTTTTTATCCAACTCTACCAAAAAAAAAAAAGTAGGGTGAGAGTGCTAACGCCCTTAACCCATAATGAAAGATATTTTCCTTCAAAGGAAAGTGAATGATGGAAATGAATAATTTTCACGTCTCTAACACCACCGACTCAAGCTCCTCCAAGCAGTTTACAAATAGTGGCTTAAGCTTCAACATCCTCCTGAAGCTTAAGTCACTTATCCCCATTTTACAGATGAAGAAACTGAGGCACAGAACAGTTCAGACATTTGCCACAGTTCACAGGGGAAATCTGCAACAGAACAGGGAAAAGAACAAATTTCCTGACTCCCAATCCTATATCCTAATTACAAGACCATTCTAATAGCTCAACTCTAAGTGTATTAAGTTTACAATTAAAATGCTAAGGGAGGGAGGGAGACAGCTCTTATAACTGTTTGAAAATGTTCTGCGGGACTTCATCCCACTACAAATTAAATGAGTTTTTCAAATGCCTTCCTCTGGGTCACATATTCTGCTTGCTAGGTGAACTGGGGCAGGGAGGCAAAATGTGGGGGAGCCCCTAAATCTGCAGATGGGGAGCTGTACCCCAGCAGCATACTTTTTGTCTCCTTCAAACACTGAAAACTGTCTGTGAGATTTGCAAGCTTGTGACTCCATAGGTCAAGAAAAGGGTTCTGGGGGTCAGGCAATGAAAGAACACCAGTCATACTCTCCTCCACAGAAACTGGTTTTCCACCAGAAATCCATGCAAAAATTAAGGCTGGTGAGGCTCGTTCACCTGCACGTCTACCAATGTGATATATGCCATCATGTGCCAGCAATGCCCCTCTGCCATGTACGTTGGTCAAACTGGACAGTCTCTACGTAAAAGAATAAATGGACACAAATCAGACGTCAAGAATTATAACATTCAAAAACCAGTTGGAGAACACTTCCATCTCTTTGGTCACTCGATTACAGACCTCAAAAGTTGCAATTTTTCAACAAAAAAAACTTCAAAAACAGACTCCAACGAGAGACTGCTGAATTGGAATTAATTTGCAAACTGGATACAATTAATTTAGGCTTGAATAAAGACTGGGAGTGGATGGGTCATTACACAAAGTAAAACTATGTCCCCATGTTTATTCCCCAACCCCATCCCCCACTGTTCCTCAGACGTTCTTGTCAACTGCTAGAAATGGCCCACCTTGATTATCACTACAAAAGGTCCTCCCCTCCACGCTCTCCTGCTGGTAATAACTCACCTTAAGTGACCACTCTCCTTACAGCGTGTATGGTAACACCCATTGTTTCATGTTCTCTATGTATATAAATCTCCCCACTGTATTTTCCACTGAAAGCTTATGCTCAAATAAATGTTCGTCTCTAAGGTGCCGCAAGTACTCCTTTTCTTTTTGTGAATACAGATTAACACGGCTGCTACTCTAGAACCAGTAACGAATCCCTTCCACAGAGATGACTCCTCTCAAAAAGGAAGGCAGACTGCAAGGGCCATAGCAAGCAGCAGTTGGCTCCAGCAGTAGCCCTGCTGTTGGACAGGGGGCAGAATTAAAGGAGCCATATTCCTTTCCTGAAGAGAATGGAGCCCTTCATGGGAACAGGCTAGTGTTTCCATATCACTCCCTCTATCCATACCTCCATCTGAATTTTTATATCACACCCATCGTATCTCATTGCTGTTCTGCATGGATTTCTAAAAGACTACATGTATTCCCTTTCCACACAGGACTAAACGCCTTGCCCGAGGAGATGTTGCAATTTATATCCACAAGTATCAAACCGGGGAGCATGTTTCTTCCTTCTGTGGGTTTATCTGCAGGTAGGCAGCATGAGGCTCCAATATTAGTACTAATGCTAGTTTTGCCTTGATGTTGACTTCAGCTATTCTTAATTGGCTTCTTTTTAGGATCTGCTTAAAAGAGATTATATCACAAACAATGTATCCAAAAAACGTATCATATTCTGGTAAGAAGGAATGTCTCTCCAACTCTAGCCAGTCATCCAAGCTCAATTTACATTAAAAAAATTAATATCCAAATTCCTTTTTGTTACTTTGCACACAGCTTATTATTCCTGGCAAAACTGCACATGGATGCTAAAAACAGAGTGTTTATTTTATTATGATCAAGTAAAATTTTCTGAAAATGAAAAGTAAAAAACTGAGTAAAGATATGGATGAGTCAAAAGTCAGTTCGATAAATCAAGAATAATCTCCTGGAAAATTCTATAAATGTTCAGTTTTAGACTAAAGTCATACAAAAATCATAGTCCACAGTGACCTGTTAAGTTTTTCATTCTGCTATCTGAAGCAAATACACACAGTCTGGAATGGCCAGCAATCTCCAAAAATATTGAGCAGAAAATTGAATCAATTTTCCTCACATACATTTGAAATGATTTTATTTTTATTTTTGGGGGGCAGGGGGCATTGCCCTTTTTTCTGTGATTTGGTTCTTCTGCAGCATTGTTGGTACACTACTTCAAAAATATGTTTTTACTTCTTACAAAAACCTTACAAAACAATAAAATGATTAATTTTAATGATTATAACATAAAATTATTTTTAAATGGTTGGGGAAATATAAATATATATCACTTCTGTAGATATAAATAAAATACTAAGTAGGTCATTAAAATATTCTGAGTCAGTATTTAAACAGTGAATGAAATTCACCCTACACCTTCTGGGCTGAAGTACTATGTGGGGCTTGTGTAGCATGCACTGAGGTGAATCTCTTCTGGGGAGAAATTAAGTGGGAAGAGTATATGTAAAGATGGGGACTAACTTCACTGACTTGAGTGGAATTACACTGGGATGACTGAAGTCAGAGTATGGCCTAGGATACATACAGCAAGTGAATAAAGAAGGGGGGGAAAGGGTTGGGGTGCTGGAGGGAGAACATTACTGCATTACCACCATGCTGGTGTAGAAAAGCTGCTAAAGAAAGACCATTTGGAAAGTTTCTCTTTTCCTGTTTGTGATGCTAACAGACAGATGATTTGAAGTTGTTAGTGACTCATTTTAACTACCATGAGGCTTCTAAGACTAGAGTCTGTTTGAAGTACACTAAATTAATCGGCTTTCGTGATTTTTTTTATTTTTAAAGAGCTTGTATGTTTACTTTGGTTGCAGTCCAAAGTTTATATGGGTGGCAACACTTTTTACTTTCATTTAACTACCTTAAAGTGAAGTGTTTCAGTCACCTTAGTTTGGACATGTTTTTATAAGGTGCATGTGTGTACACACACACACACACACACACACACTCTCTCTCTCTCTCTCTGGAATACCATATGCAATAGATGTGTTATAGTACACACACAAACAATACATGGGGTCTTACTACAATCGTAAAAAGAACTTCTGTTTATCATCAAACATTTCATATATCCCATTACATGTGAAAGAATTATTATCTATCCTGTTGCAGTGAAACACTTTTTCCTATAATGGAATTTTACTCTGGAAATTTATTTTGGTATTAAAAGGTTCCTCTTTATAATGTCTATGGTTCAATCAGTGATCTAAAAGGCACTTAAATGCTTTGAACAAGATACATAAAACGCTTTTATTGCGAAAGCTTTGCTGTATCTACCAATTTTACCATTGATCTCTTTCCATGTAAGGCAGTTCTGGAAGCTGCCCATGATGTATAAAATCACATGGTGGCTTTTGATCTCCAGCTGGTGATTAAAGCACATTATGGAGGTTTGAAATTTTCTTGTGGCCATTAGCATACCTCTAAACAGTTCTCTATTAAATGGTAGCAGTGTTTTCAATACATGTTATTTAAACAAGAAACCAAGAATCTATAAACTTTGTGTTTACCATGCTTTGTAGCTTAGAGGACACAGATCTCTTGAATGAAGTGAGTTTGGTTTTAGTGGTACACTGACTGATCAAATAGTGACTTCTTGAGGTAAATAGGCTCAAGCAAAATGCAGCGAAGAATAAAGATATATATTTATTTTTAAACCCTCATTTAATAGAAACAAGCAGAGCCCCAGGCTTTGCAGGACCTTATGTAAATAGACTGGTATCTGCACTCCCACACCGCTTGCTGTTTAAGGATCTCTCAATCACGTCTGAGGTCAGCAGGCGATCATGGTTTTGCCATGGTGGGTTTTACAGTACAGACCTTATCTCTCAGCCTGAAATCTGAATCTTGTTCTTTCCCAGTTTTAAAAAGTATCTTTAAGTACAGTTACCTTCCCTTCCAATCCCTTTGAGGTTCCCTTTAGTAAAATCAGACCACCACCACCACCACCCCCGCCTCATTTTTAATGTATATCCACTTCATTATGTTTATTATATTGTGCTTATTACTGTTGTTTTATGCTGGTACCATAATATAAATAGTAGTGTGGTAGGTACATCACAGATAAGAAAACATAGTCCCTGAGAAACCAGATGAAGAGCTCCAAGACTTTCTGCGATTCCTCCCCTTCCCACCTATAAATAAAAGTACTGTAAATGAATATTTTTGTTTACTCCGTTTTTTATTTTCATGACAACAGAAGTAAGGGCTGAAAGAGGGGAGAGTATTGGCCTGGAAAGGAAGTTCCAGTTGTAGGGAGCACATATGGAAAAGCACAGCAACCACTGTGGGAGAAGTAGACAAACAGAACATCAAGGCTATTAATCACTGGCAGATAGAGGAGGGCACACAATAAGAGACATCTTTGTTTTGATCCTGTGTTATATCATGCCTCTAGCACTGTGGCAGGACACATTATAGTTGTGTTCAAGAAGTCTCATGCTCACATCACAGTATTATCAGATTGCTTAATAAAAGCTAGGAGGAAAAAGCAGAACTCCAGAGCAGACAAATCTATGTAAAGGCAACTTTCCCCCTCTCATTTATGTCAAAGTAGCACCCTAAAATGAGCAAGGCACTGTACAAACACAGGACATAATAGTTCCTGTCCCAAAGAGCTTACTATCCAAGAAGAAAAACAGATGGAGGGTAGGTGGATGCAGTATAGATGCACAATACAATATACAACCAAATAGCATGTTTGACAGACTGGCTGACCATGCAAACTTGCCATTTAGTGAAAAAGTCATCTTCCATTTAAGATATTCCTGATATTACCCATACGATGGCAAAAACATTCACCTTGATGGTAACATTATACCCTATTGCTATTGGAATCCCCACTTTACTGGCCCCTGGCAGACCTTAAGTAGAACTGCCAGGAGAACAGCAACACTCCTTGCTGCTCTCCTGTACTCAACCCTAACAAGCTGTCCTTGTTACACCAATCTACAGCATACTTCTGGCGTTCATGGCCATACTAATTTACATAACATTTACATAATGTTAATAAAAATCTACAATTTACATAAAAACTGTCTCCCTCTCAGTCCCCAATGGCACCACTTTTTTCTAAGGAACTGTACGTAGCCCCACCACTATGTGGCCCATTGGTTACAATATACTTCAACCTAAGAGTAAGAAATTCTCAACAAAATTTAACAAAAATGCAGTTAATTACCACTGACATTCTCTCCTTCATTACACAAGCACACCCTGAGTTTAATCACATGCATTATTGTAATCAACCTGTCAATCACATTTTGAAATATTTCATTTTTTTGACATAATTACTGTAGAATCACTGCAGCCCGTCTAAATCATGGATATGGCAAGACTGATATTGTGTTGCAAAATGCGATCTGACAAAAAAAATTGATGCTTCTGCACAGAAATTAAAGAAACATTGAACTGCTAATGGTTTTGCCCTGCAAATATGTTACATTAGGTAGACTGTCAAGAGTTAATATAACTGCCTGCCCACTCACTGAAGGACATACTTATTCCTGTCATTCTTTAAATGCCTAAACATTGTCCATGTCAATTTTTTAAAAGGCCTCTGTGGCTATATTTTGTTTAATTAGCATGATTTGTGTAGGGATCTGCTACTTTAGATGGACTGGGTTTATAGCCTAGCAGATGAAGAAAACATTTAAAGAACCAAGCAGCAAGGAAATGGGATGCTGGGAAAGGACTTGGCTAAGGAGAGGAACTCTTTTGAGGTGGTCCTTACATTGAAAAATTGGACATCTATACTGGAACAGACAGATCGGAGATTTGCAAATGTCTTGTGCTCAATATGAAACTCACATAACATGTGCTGATCATTCTTTTCAGGAATACTAATTTGTTTTGGGGTCCAGTAGAGGTCACTATTTTATGTTTAAAATTACACTTCCAAACACATGAACTATATATAGAGGTAGGAGGTGCTTGATGAAGGATACCTATCTGTTAGGGATTGGAAACTTTTTCATTTAATTCCGAATTACATGTCTCTGGCTCAGGTGACTGGTAACAAGATATGGAGTCTTAATTGCTGGATATTAATTCATACCTGAATAAGTCAGTAATGACCAGAAATTGTTACCATCTGATGATTCTTTGGTGGGCTCTGTGAAATGAGTCTGTGGTCCCAGTCCTCTTTCTATGCGGACAGATGTCTCCCTTCCCAGAAACAACTGTCACAATGGGCATTGGTCATCACACTTGTCGGCAGACTCAGCAATGAGGCCAGGGACTGATCAGATTGGAGAGTGAAGTACTCTCTTATTCCTAAAATCAGGGTTGAGGTACATTGTTGAGGCATTGGGGGTTGCTTGAAAAGGTTTTCTACAAGAACAGAAGATTTCAGTTTGCAACACTGTCAGCCGTAGCACCTTTCACATGAGCAATGTAATTCACTTTAATAAACCAATTTATCTAGGTAGTTCCAGAGAAGTATTTCAATAAAATCATTTAATCTAATTGTATATGAATAATTTCATCTCTTATGTAAGGCTAAATTATCTTCTCTTTACATTTTTTTTTCTTTTAAACTAAGTGACTTTAGTGCTAGAGAGGTGCTGGATTGACAGTCCTCTATCAAGCCATAGAATAGGCATAAAACTTTGCAGGCCTTCCCCATACTGAACCATCCCTTACATGGGGAGACCTCTTGTAGTTGTGATCAGTCTCCTCTCAACATCCATTACATTCTTAGCCTCTCCGATGAGACTGTCAACACGTGGAAGCCCCTTGTTGCCAACTATAGTGGTAGCTTTTATGTTGTGGACATTTGGTTTTAACTAAAACTGACGCTGGCACAATTCAGAAAATTAATGTTTTCATAGAATCATAGACGATTAGAGTTGAAAGAGACCTCAGGAGGTCATCTAGTCCAACCCCCTGCTCAAAGCAGGACGAACCCCCACCTAAATCATCCCAGCCAGGGCTTTGTCAAGCCGGGCCTTAAAAACCTCTAAGGATGGAGATTCCACCACCTTCCTAGGTAACCCATTCCAGTGCTTCTCTACTCTCCTCATGAAATAGTGTTTCCTAATATCCAACCTAGACCTCCCCCACTGCAACTTGAGACCATTGCTCCTTGTCATCTGCCACCACTGGGAACAGCCTAGCTCCATCTTCTTTGGAACCCCACTTCAAGTAGTTGAAAGCAGCTATCAAATCCCCCCTCACTCTTCTCTTCTGCAGACTAAATAAACCCAGTTCCCTCAGCCTCTCCTTGTAAGACGTGTGCCCCAGCCCCCTTATCATTTTCGCTGCCCTCCGCTGGACTGTCTCCAATTTGTCACCATCCTTTCTGTAGCGGGGGCCCCAAAACTGGATGCAGTACTCCAGATGTGGCCTCACCAGTGCCAAATAGAGGGAAATAAGCACTTCCCTCGATCTGCTGGCAGAGCTATTTGGCAATTATCTCACCTCCTGAGAACCCTATTTGTAAGATCTGTTATTGCTCGTCGAGTTTCCATACCCAGGACCAGCTTTAGGCACCAGCAAAGTAAACACGTGCTTGGGGAGGCACAATTCCAGGGGCAGCATTCCGGCCACCTTTTTTTTTTTTTTTTTTTTTTTGCTTGGGCAGTTGTGCTCTCAGAGCAGCAAATTTTTGCTTGGGGCGGCAAAAAACCTAGAGCCAGCCCTGTCCATACCATGTGTACAGACATCTGCTTGAGGCATTTAATGAATTAATACATGAATAGCAAATGAGGAAGCAAGGATCAATCAACTTTGTTCTTTGCCACAGTGCGACTGCTACTCACTGAAAGTGCCTGTAGAGATTCTGATGGTGTCTATACTAGGAAATGAGTAGTTTGTGAGAACGGGTGTACAGAACTGCTCCAATCTCCCTCCCTCCCATGTTTATTGAAAACAATTGCCCTTCTGCGGTGTACAAGGTCAAGAGTTCTACATGCATTCTAGCAAAGCATGTTACATACCTGGTAGAATAGGTATCGGGCACCTTTTGTTACAGAAGGTGTCAAACTCTGTTGACCTTGTCTACACCCACTTGAAGGGGCAAGCAGGAAGCAGTTTGACACTCACTATTAAAATAGTTAATTTTCTTGATAAGGACAGGGTCCTAGAGGGCATTAAAATGACTAAGCCCACCATAGTGAAATAAATAAAAAAGTGAGTTCTGCAGTTTTTATGACACAGTACTCACTGGCAATACACTAAAACTGTCCACTAACCATTTTTCATCCGCCATGGAATATCAACATACTGAATTTAATATCATTCCTATCTGTGTTCTTTCACTTGTTAATAATCAAATTGCAGCCATCAACCTTTTCATTTAAAAATACTTGCTCCAAAAAGTAAGCACAGCCATTTGAAACAATTTTGTAGTGATCTTGGAATGGAATGTAAGCTTTAAAATGTTGAATTTTTAAGATTGCCACTTTGTAAACATATTATAATGTATATTGGTCTATATTGGTGAACAGCATAATAATAATGTACTTTAAAAACAGTTTGAAATGTAGCTTCTAACATATAAAGCAGTGAAGACGACTAATATGAGAATATGGCATTTCACTGCAAACCTAATGAAGGCTTCAGAAAATCATAGTATCTCATCACCACACTGACTACATTGACTGCAATATAGTCAATAGTATATTCACTGCTAGAGAGGCTATGAGTATAAAAGTATTCCCTCTCTCCTGATAAAAGTAACTTAACCAGGCTTTTAACTTAACCAGCCTGAAGTTGATGTGTAAAAGTAAATTTTTCCTGTTTCATGACTTTTATATAACTTATTCTTGAAGATTTCTGTCGTAATTATATCCTTTACCCTTGACCAATGTAAATTCTGCTTTTGCTTCTGATTTTTAGGGGCCTTTTGAGAATGACCATTAAAGTAATAACAATATTTTAATGAATATTTTATCAGCAAAGCCCTCAAATTAGTGCCTGCAGTGCACCTGTTTTGATAGCTTCAGAAGGCTCTAGAGAAAACAATTACTCCTAAAAAGATTAGATTACCTCACCTTTCCTGGGTATTTTAAATAAAACATTTTATTCACTTAAAGCTGACAACTCTTTCTAAATGTTTGGTGTTTACTTATGTTTTACCAATTTATTTTTTTACACAGGCAGTATTTTAAGCCCAGTTCTGCAGCTGCCCAGAGCAGAATGCTGAGTATTGTCCCTTAGAAAGGCTGTGATACTCAGCTCATATTTTCCAGGAGTGTGAAGGAAAAGGAGCTGCCTATCTTAGATGGGGAGCGAAGGAGGCTGCAGATGTGTGTCAGTGTAGGTAGCTCTGGCAGTGCCTGTTTGGCTGGGCATAGCTGACAGTTCAAAATGTTTCCAAGAACGATCTTTCAAACACGCCTGTGGTCTGAGGGCCACTAAACCTCCCAGCAACTGGACTGTGCTGGGGATTTGGAAACATTTTATATTTGATATAATATCTTAGTTACCAAAACCTCAAAATGGAGAATTTTCAGGAAATACTTGCAGATCTTTTCTGTTTGCTCAATAGAGCAGAATGTATAACTCTCAGCTCTGTTTACCCAAAAAAAGTTCTGATCCCTCCACTGAGTATAAGCCACTCAGCAGTGGATATGAAAGACTTTTCTCACCGTTTGTATTATATGGCATTAGGCAAATTACTTGCAACGCACCACATTGGATTCAGTGAATCTTTTTCAAATTAACAACATGGCTTAAAGATACAAGGCCTAATTCTCTTTTTAGCTGTACTTTGTGTGGTCCTTTAAACCAAGACAAAGTGATTACACAGCGAGTGTAAATTGTTACCATTGATTTAGTAACATATTACTTCCATTTTGACCGATTGTAAATTTCTACTCAAGATACAGGGTATCTTTTGTAAAAAATGCAAAAAATAGGATAAAAGCAAGCACATAACGAGAATCAACCCTGTAAAATACTTGTAAGAACATGCATAAATTCCAACCCTCAGAAATATAAAGTCACAGAAGAACACACAAAGTCCAAAACCAACATTGTAAATACATATGAAAAACACTCACAAAACTCATGGGAGAAGCTCCACAAAAAGAACCAAAAGAGATCTGCCTATTATTATTTCATATTTAGACTACCGTAGTGCTGAGGTCAGAGACCAGGACCCTACTGTGCTAGGCACTGTACAAAAACAGAACACCAAAGGCAGGTCTGGGTTGGGTCTCTTTAGCAGCTGAGTGAAAGAAAAGACAGGTGGTAGGAGTGGGCAGCTGAGGGAATCAGTCTGGTGGCAGAGAGAGAAGAGTTGCACTTAGTCTCCCTGGGCATGAGAGACCCAATGGGAAGCCATAAAGCAGAAAGATGGAACAGGATCCAGAGAGGACAAGGAGAGCAGATCCACAATTACTGGAGACAAGAACAGATCAACAGAGAGGAGGCTCTTTCAGTCATCACTGGAGGGGAAGAGATTGGTGCCACCAGGAAGAGGAGGCAATATCTTTTCCAAGGACTTTCTACTACTACCACTGTAGTATCTAAGCACTTCCCAGCTGAGGAAGAAGAGTAGGAGACTGAGGCAGCCAGGGATGGTAGGAGACATTCACCAGCTCCAGGGTCAGAGGTGTTCCTCAGCGAAATTTGTTTAGCTTATTTGGAGACCAGGCAGTATGTGCCTAACTCGGCACCAGCTAAATCTGCCTCTTGCTATTGTGATGTTTTAGTTTTTTATGCATTAAATGATAAACAATGGCTAATATATATTTTAGAAAATTAAGGTGTGAATTTGTAGTCTATGAAAATAAACTAATGGCCAGGTATATTGTAGGCGGGGATTGTTCTGGCTACCACACCACTCTGCCAGTGTACTTCAAGCTTGACTTACAATTGCCTGTTACAACATTTCAGTGTCATCTCTCTGCAGGGGGGCGAAAAGATGGTGCTGACGTTGTGTAGTGGAATGAAATCTATTCTATAAAGGCTTCATATTGTTATTATTCAGATCCAAAGTGATATTAACACAATGCATTACAAAAGCTCCAAAGGTGTCTTTACGATGCAGGGCACTAATGCTTATTATTTTCATTATGCATTCAACAGGAGACTCCCTGCAAATGGAATCTCATGTCATTACACAGTATGGATACTGCATCCTGACTAGAGGATGACACCAGAACAATCCAGCTCACATTGTTCTAGGTCTGTGGACCTGAAGGGCCTGTTAATGGAAAGAAAGGGGAGGGTGGCAGGTTTTTTATACTACTGTCCAAAGACCAAAGGGACTGGATGGCTCAAGAAGATAGAAACTCTCCTTCCTATTGTAGGTCACTGGGTTAAACTAAACAGGAACAAGGTGCTCTTATTCCAGAATCATCTACACATGGAGCTGTTCCTGAATAACTCTGTGTAGACAAACCCTTAGTGGGCAATGAGTGAATTACCCTCTCATCGCAAAAGGCTGTTCCCCGTGTCAAGAGGCAAGGCACACTGCAGAATAGCACTGCTGCTTCGCAACGCTGTACCTACTTTCTGGAGAGAGGACCTCATTATACAGGGTTGTCAGTAAGACTGTTCATAAAGAGTAAATTCACATGATTTTTTTTTTTGAACTTCGTAACAAACCTATGGGCAGTTAGGGCTTCCCTGAGCAACTTGGAACTTCATATAAACACCAGGAGAGAATGCAGATCTCTGCCTGACATAGAGTCTCCTAATGGCCTGGGGTACCAGAGAATCTCCATTAGCAGGATAGCTAGTGGTATATACACTGTAATGAACAGGCCATTGCGTGTATATGTTAAAACACAATTATCCAGTCCTGTCCCTTATATAAAAGATTCACATCAGTGTCTATTTTGCATCATAAAATACTTAGTGGACAGCTGAACAGAGCACTAGTACTGGCTGAACTTTCCTAATCCTAAAGGGTGACTCATGACACTGTGTTAATAGAAAAGAACAAGCTTTTAACTCACAATGATGATCGCAAGCAGCATCCTGGTCCATTCTGTTAACTGAAATGAATTCCCTTCTCTTCAAAAGGTAATAAAATTCATATTCTGAGCTTCTCATTGCCTTATTCTGTCATGCTTCCTAATGCCTCTGAGGTTCACTTCTGCCAGAATCAAAAGTGCTTTATTCACTGCTCTAACATTGGGATATCACTCCTCAGCTTCATTTTGGAATCCTCTGGCCTGATGTCAAAGCAGCTTTTGTGGCCACCCCTTCATTGTTATCTCTACAGTATTCTTAATGTGCCTGTGATTTTCCTCGTGATATCATACAGAGCACAGTTTAAAACAAAACAACAAGTAAATGGAAACAATACTGATGCAAGCTGATCAAGTGCAAAAGAAAAATTAAGGAACTCACCACTGGTGACTGATCATGTATGATCAAATTACAATAAGGGAAATGTCAGAGGCACTTGTGATTAAAACAAGCTCACTAAGGCCACAGTCCTGCAAGTGACTGCATGCTGGCAGACTCCTATATATGCAGATCCCCATTAGCTTTAACAGGAGCCTGCCCACACTGAGTCCCTCACAGGATTGAGACCGAAATGATTTTACAAGATACAGCTCTGCACAGCCGTTTATTCATCCACAGGCATTTTGAAAGTGCCTATCACAAAGGTAGATGGGATCTGTATCAAAAAGTAGTATTTAGCCCTGGGTTTCAACATAAGATACCAAAAGGAAATCAAAGTTTAAGCTGTCACTCTGTCTTTTACTCACTCCATTAAGGCTACGTATTTCTAGACATATGATAGGTGGCATCATATACTATTCTGTGATTCCTAGAAGTCCATTTCACGACAGCTTGAGTTAAGTCTGGAGTGGCTGCTGTACCTCCGAGTCACCTCGCTTTTGTCAAAGTTCCTATCTTGCTACTTTAAAGCATCTGGTCAGGTAGAATAGTAAGAGATACATCTCCCCAGATACACACACCACAAGCAGAGATGCAACAAGTGAGAGTTTGAACAGGGTAAGAACTGAACAGAGATTAAAAAAAATTATTGTGAGCGAATTAAGCATTGTAATAGTGAGGATATTGGCTAGAGCCAGGCTGTGTACAGGCAAAGAAGAGACTGTTAGCACGAAACAGGGAGCACCTCAGGGGACACGCCTACAGACAGTCTGTCACCCACTGCTTTTAACATTCCATTTCAAAGTTTAATTAGATATTAATTTCTGAATGCTTAAATAAAATTAACCCCTTTGAGTGGCCTCAGCGTGCATCAGCTTCCACAGACAAATCTATAACAGAACCGCTATCCCCTTACCCATTACCCTGAGAAAGAAAATTTTAACAATCACCAGAAAGGAAATGTTTTCTAGTTACAAACAGTAAGTCTATTATCTATCAAAAGAAATCACTTCTGGTGCCAAGAATTACTTCATCACTGCTACACTGGGAGAAATATTAAATCCTTCACTTAAACACATAAGCAAATAACAATAACACTTTGTACTTGATAAGTTACGGCACTTAATATCTTACCTCAGACAAAGAAAAAGTTCAAGTGCTCTAGTAGAACTTCCCTATAGAGGGAAGGTATGGGTGCGTTTGGGGAGTGGTATACCTAAAACACTACATAAAGCTCCCTTTAGGGGCAGGTGTTGCTTGACTTTCCATTTATATAAGGGAGTGTCCGGGGAGGACTAGAGTTATTGCTCCACCCAGATCACAACAGGGCCCACCTTTTCCTGGAGAGGTACTATAAAAAGCAAGTGCCTAAGTGAAGTCTTGTTTCTTGGGATATGAGGTACATGTTAGAATAATAAAAAGTGCTAGTGTAAGGCAAAGGGTTAGTTATCATTGTTTTCTTTCACCTCACTGTGCTAACAATGTTTTAATGGCCTTTCTAATTTGGTGATGACTAAAATGGTGATAACCAATTTGAGAGTTATTAAAATAACTTCATTTGTAAACCTTAATTCTAGATACTCTTTGGCTAACAGACCCCAGGAAAATCTTTCATGTTGAACTGCCTTATATATATTAAGGGCTAAATTTTGCCAATATAACTTGGCCTGAGTAGATCCTTACTCTGTGAGCAGTCCCAGGAACTGCTTAAGGGGAGTATTGTTTGCAGACCCCATCCCTAATTAACTGAGCTTTCCATTTTAGAAGTAGTAAAATTTAAGCACACAGTGAAATTAATCGTGGTCCCATTGAATTCCGTGGGGCCAGGATTTCACCTACAGTAGCTATTGCTGTGACAATCTCTGTGGGTAGCCCCCTCTGTGTGCATGGACCCCCATTAACTTCAGTGGGGCACTCTGTGTGTGCAATCGTCTGCCCAGACAGTTGCAGAATTGGTGTTTGTTTAAGGTGGCAATGTGGGTAATGGAGCCAAGCAGTTCTGTTTTCTATCCCATTGTTTAACTACTAATTAATGACTGCTTCCATAAAAACAATGGCAACGTGACACTGAGTGAGGCCAATATTGAAACTGTAGATTTTGTCCTCCGCAAAATAAAGGCGACTAGTCTTTTGAAATATCTGTTTATTACTTATAGGTACAGAATGGCTGTGTAAATATTTGAGGCCAAGTTCATATCTGCTGTTAGAGTTTCACTGGTGATATATTCATAGATTCCAAGGCCAGAAGGGACCATTGTGTTCATCCAGTCTGACCTCCTGTATAACACAGGCCAGAGAACTTCCCCAAAATAATTCCTCGACCAGATCTTTTAGAAAAACATCAAATCTTGATTTAACAAATCAGTGATGGAGAATCCAGCATGTCCCTTGGTAAATTGTTCCATGGGGCCTGCAGTGTTATTTACTTTGTCAAATAATCAGACACCTTTTATCATGTGTATAACCATTGTGCCTAACTACTACAGAATGTAGCTAAATCTACTCACCTGCCAATACCTATGAGGAATTATCATGCCACCTTAGATTATTGGCCTGTCCATCTAAGGTACTGATGGCCCCCATGAGCATACTATCTGAGTCCCTCAGAATGTTTAATGCATTTATCTTCACAACCCAGTGAGGTGGGAAGCACTATCAACCTCATTGTAAAATGGGGAACTGAGGCAAGATAGGTTCAGTGACTTGTCCCACTTCACACAGGATGTCTGTGGTTGAGTAGGGACTTGAACCTAGCTCTACTTAAGGCCTAGCCTAGGAGCCTAACTACTGGACCATCCCTCCTCATCTACTATAGCAGGGGTTCTCAACCTTTGTCTTTGAGACCCCCCCCCCACAATGTGCTACAAAAACTCCATGGCCCACCAGTGCCATAATTGTTTTTTGCATATAAAAGCCAGGGCCGGTGTTAGGGGGTAGCAAGCAGGGCAATTGTGTGGGACCCCAGAGAAGCTACAGTGCTCAGGATTTGGCTTCAGCCCCGGGTGGCACAGCTCAGGGCCCGGAGCTTCAGCCCCATGTAGTGGAGCTTCGGCTTTCTGCCCTGGGCCACAGCAACTCTAATGCTGGCCCTGCTTGGCGGACCCCCTGAAACCTGCTTGCAGCCCCTCAGAGCCCCTGGACCTCTGGTTGAAAACCACTGTATTATAGTGTCTTTTTACGACCTATGGTTAATGTTGCTGCTGATACTTTGAAGGAAGTTGACAACCCTCCATAATACCCTTAACAAACAGCACAGTGCTGCAACATGAGTGAGGAAATCCATTCTGGTCCTGGCTTCTGATTGTCGTCTTAAACCCCAAAGCATACTCCAGCAAGAAGGCAGAGAGACTTAACACGCGTGACACTTGCCAGTGCAAAAGTGGTGGTGCGGGAGCAACAGGCTAGAAGCAGCTGGTTGAGGACGGAAAGTAGGAGACCTGAGAGCTGGGGCTATAGGGCCTGAGAGCTGGACGGAGACACACCCGTTGCTGGCAGCAGGCAGTGGTAGCCACAGCAGGAAGATACAGGGCTGCATCCTGCAGGTGAGAGGTCACTGCAGAAGAGTTACATGAGGTTGTTGTTACCTTTTACACCGCTAGATTGGCTGGGCCCCAGGGACAGGGATGGGAACTGTTGGGTTTATCATTTTAATTTAGCACCATTAAAGGCACTCTGTGTAGAGTACTTGCAATTTTTGTACCAGCAGCCCTTGTAAAGGAACCCTCTTTCTCATCTGAAATGTGCAAATGTTCTTGGAAGTGAGAGCTGGAGCCTGAAGAGCCTAGTGCATGGAGCATCTACAGCACTTGCCTCTGAGTGCAGGGTAAACCTAGCATGCTAGGTAGGCATTGATGCAGATGTATAGGGGATGGATGTACCATAACACACACAATGACATGCTGCCGTAGAGGCAGTTAGAGTATTATTCCTGCCACATTTTCCAGGGGTTTGGATAGTTCAGCTAAGCACTCAAACTTGTAGGTACTTAGCCGATTCCATACTCCAGACCTTTTGAAGTTTGCCCATACTGATTTAAATATATGTGGATGTTGAATGGAAAATCTCTATAGTACAGACTATCAAACATGGAGGCCAGTGATTTACTTGTGAAATTCCTACTGTGATGAAAGCCACTCAGAAGGAGATGAAATCTTTGACCAAAGTAAATGGTGTGTCATAACAGAATGCGAAAATGAGAATGTATTTGCAATATATTGTAACAAATGTATAGCCACCGAGGCCTCCATAACTGTCACTGTGCTGTATGCTATGGCCAATCAGAGCTTTGCAGCAACAGTAGGAGTAGAACTCAGTTTCCTCTGCATCAAAAGCACTAAGACGTGAGCTAAAAGACAGTCGATCCAGAAGGGGGTCTATGGCATCTGCATACCTACACTTAAAAACACATGCACAACACACCTACTTCGGGCCCATCTGCAACTGATGGCACGGGCACATGCTTCCATCTACACAAAGCCCCACTGACCTCAGCCGGACCCCACGAGGGCACAGTGGTTGCATCCATGTGCAGCCGATTGCAGGACCAGAGCATGAGTCATCAGCTAACAGCCACATCTTATATTTGTAATAACTCCTGTGCCACTTTCTTCTACTGCCCCCATACTGTTTGTTGCTCTCACTTGTTTCATCTTGTCTTATATGCAGACTGTATGCTCCTCAGGGCAGGGAACACATCTGTCTTATTTATTTACAGGACACCTTTTGTGTGCTCAATATAAATAAATTTTATTAAACAGACTAATAGACGCAATGCTCTGTTCCCCACCCAAGCTGCCAGCTGTAACTAATAGGAACAAATTAAAAATTTTGAACTGGAATTTCTACTATGTAGGAAAGGGGTGGGGGGTATCTCAGGGAAGTAAAAAGAAAGAGTCCTGCTACCACTGGTGAAGCTAAGACCTTGTGGCAGCAGGCACTGTTGGGGCCCTGAATCCATCTCTAAACTGTAGGGCACTCTGGCAGTGTAAAGGGGCCTTAGTGCAAATGAGAATAAGGCCCTAAGTCTCAGGGATTGTGTGTTCCTGTCTATTTTACACAGGGATGTCCACACAGTAAATAATCACTCCCAGCAATGGGCTATTACCCACATTTCCTTCACCATCTCATTCAGCGCTGCTGAATCCATCCCCACGCATACTGAAGTCAAGGCAAGTTCACACGTTGTAAACACCTTCCTTCTGGCACAGGAACATGAAGGAATAATGGGTCTGGAAGCAATGTAAAATTGTCACATTGATGCAGGGACTATCAAAGTGACCCCTGGGCTTTAGCTCATAGCAGCCAACACTATGTATGGAGCCCCCTGGACTTGCAGGAGGCGCTTGAGTCACCAGAGAGAGAAGGCAGAATGGCTCTTTGCAAGGTGCAGAGAAATCATGTTCACTGCACAGCATTTAAAGAAACAACGCAAAGAAGAGTGATTATAGAACATGCTCTTGCCTTTGCAACTTGCCTCTCCCTCCAGCTTTGTCTCTTGTTCAGCATAGTGCAGTTGAGGTGGGGCGAGGGAAAGAGGGACACTTCTCCAGCTTCAGCACTAGAGGGTGCACCAGGGTCACTCAGCTTCTCGCCTATGCAGAAAGAACAGCTAGTAAGAGATGCTGCAAAAATAACGCAGGTTGAATGATCGGAGATTTAGGGAGCAGAGGCAACTTAACTAAATGGTACATTACCCAAAACACTTTGTTTAGCACGTGCTTTATATACTGGACATGGTGGGACATGAAGCACTAGCATTGAGGCTCCCTCTGTTTTGCTGATGAACAAGAACGCAAGGCAAACTTTGAGAATGAAATTGGCTTGGGGTGATGCTGTTAAATCCTTGTTTGTGAGTGTTTAACACACACACACGCACACACACACACACACACGCCTTGAGGATTTCCCGCAGTGAAACTGACACTCCATCTGCTTACCAGGAAAGCCAACATAGTGTTAATAAGCATCCAGGATGCACAGACCATATTGGACTTTAAACTGGAAATAAATTATCTTTTTAAATTTTGGTGGAACACAAAGAAGCTTTTAAAACTAAAGAAATGAGTGATGTGTGCTTGAAATGATTTTGGTGTTGCAAATTGCCAGGCTCTTATTGTGGAGCTGATGAAAATAAATGAAGCTCTACGTTGTTGGGCTCCCCCCCCCCCCCCCCCGCTAATAAATGAAATGAAAAAGCACCATTATTGTACCACCTGCTTCTAATTCCTAACTGTGGTAACTTAATTCTGAAATTGTTTGTTAGCTATGTAATATCCCAGCCATTAAAAATACGGAGAGGCCATTAAGTTCTTTAAACATTGCACTGGATAGAAAAGGTGCAGCTAGCTTCAGTTTTTATTTCAGTGAAGTGGCTTTTCTAGGGGAGAAATATATTTAAAATGGTACAAGTGCCTACTGAAAAAATCTGTTAGTTTAACACACCGAGATTCAGGGAAGTAAAGACATATGAAATGTGTACATATTTATTTAAACATTTCTTAAAAAGTAAGCCATGCTGCTCTATGTTTGTATTTTTAGTACGAGCCTAGAAAAGTATGTATTTCACATAAAATTTAATAAGAAAGATATGAAATTAATATGCAGTATTTTAGATGAAAATATATAGAACAACTATGTGTGTTTGCGTGTGTATAATGATATATTTCTGGGGTGCCTACCACTATGGTATACAGGTGCAATGTATATATTATGTGGGTGTGTAAAGAGGGTGTATGCATGTGTATCATGTATATTATATATTGTCAGGGTTACAGTTCCTTATTCTAAGCATGATATGTGTCAGTTTATATGCTCTGCATATATCTGTTTCACAAATTATTCTTTTAATATAATTTTCAGGACAGACTAAAAGGTGTGTTTTCTTGATTTTTTTTAAACCAAAAAGTCATTTATTTTGGCTTCTAAATTTCAGGATTTTGTTCATTTTTATGAGGGACAAGATTGAGGTCAGCAGAACAGATCTTCTGCAAAAGATTTCAGCATAGGAGAACACAGTCTTTGCACAGTGTTATTCATCACTGGACAGAATGTGATGTTGTCCATCAGATTTACTTCTAGTGCTTAATCCAAGCACAAAGATGAGGAAAGGGTTAATATAACTGTCTCTGGATCCAAGTCAGCTGTGACAATTTTCAGCACATTGCATTGCTGAAATATACATAGAAATAAATAGGAGTTCCTTAGCTCATGAAAATAAATTTTAAGTATTTTATTATTACCTCATGTAAGCATTATTTTAAACATTTCTTGGACCTGTGTGTGTCGGATAGGGACAGATAGAAAAGGCTCTAAGCATTTGTTGCAATGGTTATTATTGTACAGTTCTTCCAAAATCTCACACAACTGCTAACCTATCCTCTTCCCAGCTCTGAACCCAGAAATTAAGCCAAGCAGCCTCAGAACAAATTCCATTAAAAAAAAAATCTTTCTGAGCTTTACATTGGCACATGGAGATGTCCTGTTAGCTACAAAATCTGGCTGTACCAAACAAGGACATATTCCAAATACAAATGTGAACAAAAGTACTAATTTCAATACTTTCAGTTAATCTGAATAT